>NC_057763.1:34229376-35429376 GCF_010389155.1 Erigeron canadensis | reverse complement strand
TGTTTTTGGCGGGATCATAGAAGTCGTAACCCATCGTTTCCTTAGGGTATCCGACAAAGATGCACTTAGTAGTTCTAGGTTCAAGTTTGTCAAGCGTATCGCGCTTCACAAGTGCCTCACATCCCCAGACTCTTAAGTAAGACAAATTAGGGACATCACCATGCCATAATTCGTACGGTGTCTTGTCAACCTTCTTGGTTGGAACCATATTGAGAATGCGTACAACAGTCTCTAGAGCATAATCCCAAAACGAAAATGGGAGAGTTGTACGGGTCATCATTGATCTCACCATGTCTAGCAAGGTTCGATTTCTCCTTTCAGACACTCCGTTATGCTGAGGAGTATATGGAGGAGTAAGTTGTTGGACAATTCCACATGCTTTAAGATAATCCTTAAACTCTTGGCTTAAGTATTCACCACCTCGATCCAAACGAAGAATCTTGATGGTTTTACCGAGTTGATTTTCAACTTCATTCTTAAACTCTTTGAATGTTTCAAAGACTTCATGTTTATGTTTAAGCAAGTAAACATAACCATAACGACTGAAATCATCCGTAAAAGTTATGAAGTAGCTAGCTCCTTTCCTTGACACATGTCTAAATGGGCCACAAACATCAGTATGAATGAGTCTAAGAAGATCTTTAGCCCTTTCTGGCGAATGCTTAAAGGGTTTTCGTGTCATCTTGCCGGAAACACATGACTCGCATTTATCAAATGATTCATCATTCATTTTTAAGATCCCTTCACGTTGAAGTTTTTCAATGCGGTTTTTGCCAATGTGTGCAAGACGACAGTGCCAAAGATAGGTAGAGTCCAAGTCAGTCTTGGCTCTTTTGCTAACATTATTCATTGAATTATTTGAAACACAATCACGCATATCAATTTCATAAATACCATCATAAGCAATAGCATCAAAATAATGATTATTTTTAGAAACTGAAATACCAATATCATTAAAAACATTAATGAATCCGTTGTCTTTCAACAAAAAAACTAAAATAACACCTCTAGTAATAGAAGGTGCATAATGACAATTGTCTAGAACAATAATTAAACCGGAAGGAAGAACTAAATGAAATTCTCCAATCGCTTCAACAGCTGCTGGTAGACCATTGCCCACTATCAACTGCAAAGCTCCGGGCTTCAGTTTCCTCCTTTTCCTAAGCCCCTGTAATTCATTACAGATATGAGTTCCACAGCCAGTGTCATAAACCCACGACTTACGCTTAGTTAAGGAAAATAATTCAATGGTGATGATACCTGAAGTACTAGCGCCGCTAGTATTCTTCTTCTTCGAGTTCAACTCAGCAAGATACTTAGGACAGTTCCTCTTCCAGTGCCCGACTTCATTACAATAATGACAGCTCTGGTCTTTAGCCGTTGTACCCTTTTTCGTTAAAGGCATTTCATTGCCCTTGGCGATTGGTTGTTTTCTTTTCTAGACTTTTCCCCCCTTGATTACAAGAACTTGGGGTGATGGAAATTTCTTTGGAAGCTGTTTTTCATACTCAATTATCATGGCATGGAGTTCAGTAACTGTATTACCCGTCCCATGTAAACGATAATTGCTCACAAAATTCTCAAAGTCCTTAGAAAGTGACTTGAGAATCATTCCAATCATAAATGGAGGAGCATAAGCATTATTCAGCTTTTCCAATTTCTCAAAATACATTTTCCATTTCAGTATATGAGGTCCAACTGGTGTTCCTTGCTCGTGTTGTAGGCTAAAAACTGCTTTATGCAATTCATACAAATATTGCCTTCCAAATGCGGTATCGGTTGCACTCAACTCATCAGTTGCAGCACCAATTCTAGGAACAACTGATCTCTCCTCATCAAGGACTTCATAGTTATTTAGAACCATTCTCGGTCTATGAATGAGATCATTTGAGTTTTGTCCAGAAAGAACTTTTCTTTCAAACTTTTGCCAAAAAGCATTGGTGTTTGTGGAGGGATTCATTGCCATCTACAAAACAGATTAAGTTCAAAAATCATTATTTTCGATACTCAATCCTTAAGAAATTAATTACCCAATGTTTATAGAATAAACAATTAATTTCAGTAAGGCTAGGATCCAATTGACATACAACCATTTCATCAGTTGATCTGCTAGAAATGATTGCACTCAAAAGGTAAGTGACGATCAATAATTGCATTACAAGTGCAATTCCTAGAAAGTATGAGACCTACGTAAGATACTCGATTCATCAAGTGTTCTTTTGTAGTCATGTTTTGTCCCATCTTTTGCCACGGGTCAAGGTCTCACCGCTTAACTCGTTTTAAGTCGTCCAACTAAGAACGTGCAAAATTGACCACCACTGTGTACCAATGAATGGGTTTCGCCATGCAATCGTCATTTCACCACTGTGTACCAGTGAGTAAAACAACAACCCCATGTGTCCTTGACAAATTGGATGGCAAATGACTTAAGTTTATTGGGTCATACAATTTGATATGTGATCAAAAAGTTATGTTTCGAAGATTCATGCATATCTTCTAAACATAATATTTAATAAAATCATTTTTATAGTCTTAGCAACACAAGAGAGCTCGGTAGCTCCATTTGAACGCACAAAGAAGCGCAAGGGCAAAGGTTTGCGATGAACGCAATTAAAAACCCGCCCTTTTAGAAGGCTAGCGCACTCCGACTTATACCTCTCTTAGAGTTTGTTCAAATGGGTGAGCCGGTGTATCTCAAGGTTGTAAGACTCCAATTTTATTTAAAAAATCTCTATTTCGATATTGCTTAGTCAAGTTTATATTTTCTCAAAACAATTTTACATCACAATTTATATCAACTATAACTTTTAAGCATGTAACGAGTTATGGTAGGCCACCTAAACATGTCACTATGGTTTATTCATGTCTAAATCGGCTCCCCCTTCAAAGAAGAGGACCACATACATCAAGTTGTCTTGATTGCGTAAGCCTTAAACATATACAAAACAATCAATTATCATATAAGCACATAGTTTGCTCACTGGAAGTTCCAGTAGCTTCACGACCTGTTTAGACCTGTTTATGGTCCGATTCAGATTTCGACCAGAACTACAAAGTTTTAGCCCTATGTGTTGAGAATCTACAGTTCAAAGCACGACCTCTAACTCATTACGGATTAAAAGATATGAATTTTTTAGTAAAATGACGCAAAACAGAAAGTTTATACGAAAAATTCACATTGTCACACAATTAATTATACAATTATCTAGCATAATTAACCCTAATGATCAAGATTTCATATCAATATATCTAAGAATCATGAATGATTTGCATGAAAAATTTATGATTTTTACTTCTTTTTAACCATTAAAATTAAAGGTACAACATATAATTACATACAATTTATCACATAAACATGTAATTAATCAAAACTTGGATTAGTAACCCTAAAAAAAACCTTTTTCTGGAAAAATTTTCGAACTATATATATATATTAAATAAAACCTTTTTCTAATTAAATAATGTAATTAAATTACAAAAACAATTTAACTATATATATATATTCGAAAATTTGAAGATCAAGAACCCTAACCCCCTTCAAGTTTTGATCTTTTGGTAATCAAAAAACATACATAGTAGGCTCGTGATACCACTGTTGGGTTATATAACTAATTATCACAACAAATCACAAAGCACGCAACGGAAGACAAGATCTATGCAGTTTAATTAATTAACCAAAGTATAGAATATGTACCTTATATTTGAGAGTTTAAATCAAGAACAAGGTTTAAAATAACCTCTCTACGATTGCACACACAACGTTGGAACGTACGTATGCTAGTACTTGATCATGAACAAACAACCCTTTGTTAATACCCTTTCACACGAACCAAACAAAACCCAAAACCCTTTGTTTTTGTGAGGAACGGCCGAAGCCAAGAGAGAGGGAGGAGGAGAGAATTTTAGGGTTTTAGAAAACCTTAATAATTGTGTGTATGAAAAACTTAAGAAAAATGTTTGTATTTATAGCCAAAGTTTAACTTGAAAAACAAGTTTAGGGTTTTCTAAAAACCCTTATGTTTTGGCCGTCCCCCTCTGGGAAGCTTCTATAGGGTTTCTTAATTTTTCATTTAATCACAATTGTCTCCTCCGTTAAGTCCGTCAGTTAAGTACCGTTAACTATTAACATTTAACAGACGACCGTTAGTTTTTCGTGATCAAATTAATTAATAAATTACATTTAATATATTAATTAATTATAGTTACATTCACGTTGAGGTGTGACCCCATAGGCTTAAATACTTTTCGGACATACGTTTATTTTACGTGATCATATTCTAACATTTTGTTCACTGAACCATACTAGCAAAGAGATGTTGCTATTTTTTAGTTTCAAATTTGCACCTGAAAAGTTGGACTAACCATTCACATCTTTTTGAAAGTTTCATGCAATACCCTCTTGTGTGTTTGGCATTCCATATCTCTGTGGATTTGTACAGATGATTTAATACGAATCATTTTGAGATTAATTCAAGTTTGTCATATTGCAAACATAACTTTGATTATTTTTCTAAGTTTCATTAACTTGTACTATTTTGTTCTTGTTAGTGAGTTCCCTCGGAATTTACACATCTTTCTGTTACTACTTTGAGATATATCTTTTTAAGCATACACAGTACTTTGAGATTTATTGTTGCTTGAGATCATACATTAAAAGAAAGATTTACTAGTACTGCAGGTATTGGATCAACAACCGAAGGTACTAGTTAAATGATCCTATTATCTTGAATATATTGGAGTACCCTCATTCTACTTGTATAACCCTTAACATGATTGTGCTGTAAGTAAACCATTATTGAATCAAGTTTCCATTTGACTTCCATATTTAGAATCATGTACAAAGAAAATTGCTTTCTGTATAATGTTGTACTAAACTTCTTTTCAGTTGCATAGTTTTTTTGTTTTTTTTTTTTGTGTGTGTTCTGACTCAGTTTCAGTTACATATTTACATCAGGTGTGAACCAATAACTTGAACCAATTTGAATTGGTTCTTGCGCAAGTCGGTCATACCACGAGTTTAACTTGTGATTCACATACAAGTATATGTTATAAAAACCAACAAAAGTATTGAAGAGACTGAGAATGCATTTCAAGATATGTCAATTGTGGATCCTCAAAATTGCAATGGTAAGAGACATACATAAAACGGCTATCAAAAAACCTTAACGCTGAAATCATTCATTGCAACACAAGAGTAAAAGAAAGGTGATGTATCTATGGATCGGCAATGGTAACTTCAACCTCGACACCAGGTTCAATAGTTATGGAGGTAATTTGCTTCACAACATCTGGCGAACTGAAAAGATCAATAACCCGCTTGTGGACGCGAAGCTCGAATCTATCCCATGTGTTTGTTCCTAAAGACAAGAAAAAAGATGTATTAATTGAAAGGTACTGAAAAGATCAATAACCCGCTTAGAGCATTTGTACAACTCTAGGTTGAGATTGCTTATGTAACATTTTCGTTCTGATTTTCAATAACAAATGCTCTTTGAAAGCTACTTATCTAGTAGTTCTGATTACGGCCAATTACCTTCACCACAAGGAGACTTCCTTGTTGTTATCTTGAGAACCTTGGTCGGCATTCTAACAGGTCCTTTGACACGTAGTTTCTTGTCTTTGGCACCACGGATCAAATCCGCACAAACTGTGATTTCAAAAATCAAAACTCAGACCACAATAATAATAACACAAAATTTAACATCAATGATTGACATCAAAGAAGCATAATATAAATGAGAAAAAGTATTTAAAAGCCACTCAAGTATTCAACATTTTAAGGCCATGCATCTGATACTTATATATAAACAGCCCATCCGCAGAAAACCTTCATATCAACCACCTCCACGTGTGTGGAACACTTTCATGTAGGCCATACATCATGTATGTATCTTGTGCCATTTGTATATATTCAAGCAAAAAACATGTCAAATGAAGAGAGTCATAAATATTACTGTCCTTTTTATAAGCTTAAGATCGTGTTCTTCATGTGACATGTTTAAACAGTGAAATTGTTTCAATTGCAAAAGATGCTCATCCTGGTAATTATTCAGAGAAAGTGATCAACATTGTATTATAATTACAACCCACAATTGAAACAATGTCATCCATAAAAAGAAAACAAATCAGGTACACAATTGCAAAAATATATGTAGGATTCAACTATTTCAAAAATTCATATCCACAGTATGCATCCAACTTTCAGAAATTGCTTTGTATGTATCCGGTGGTGTTTTTGCATACGTGGAAAATTACAGACTCTTATGTAAATGTCACCACATGATGCAAACTATAGCAGTATTTGAAAGTTGAACACACAGAATAAAGCCTTTATAAGTTAAATAAAGACGAGAGCAAGTACCCGCGCGTTGCGGCGGTGAGATGGTGAAGGTGATAAGTCATAGAGTATTAGAGTATGATAGGTCATAGGAAGTGATAAGTCATAGAGTGTCTTAGCCGTACGGGCTCCGCCCTCGGATTTAAAAATTCGTCGAAAGTATATCGAATGACATCTCTAATGAAAGAGCATGAAATTTTAAGAACACCCAGATAATTTTTATAATTTATCGATGTACGGTTTTTGAGATAAAGATTTTGAAAGAATTAGAGAAATAAATTGATTTATGGAGGAGAGAGAAAGTTGTAGGCATTGATGTATGGTGCATTATGTATTATCATGTGTATATTGTTGAAATTGAAAGTTGAAACCTATTTGCTTTATAATATAGTATAGATATAGATAATAACATTTATTCTGGTGAGCATTTGGTCACGGGTTGATAACTTGATACACTTGTGAGAAAACTCATATCATTTTCCGTATCCAACTCTTCTACTGATTGCAAAATCTTCTAATAAAGGGCAAATTTTCGTACAATTCATCCAACACAAATCTAAAGCCGTGAATAGTTTACGACAACAACAAATAATCTACAAAACAATCAGCAAAGCCATGATTGGAAAAAGGTAATACCTTTTTCAAGATTCTGAACATTCTTTGATGAAAGAGTGATCCTGATCTTGTGGACCTGTTCTAGTGGCTCTTCTAGCCCCACCTTCGTCGGTTTCATCGCTGCGTACGCCATATTTGTTTTGCTTCTTTATACTAAAAGTTTTTTTAAAAAATAAAATAATGTGTCAATCATTTCTTGTCAAAAAATCCACTGCTAGTTATACTAACATAAATTCACTAAATTATGGCATCTCAACAAATACATAAAATGGGCATACCAGTTTTTACCATCATTAAATATTAACAGTCAAAAAGCTATGGGCTTTATTTTCACATGTATACAAATATTATAGTTACATATGATAAACATGATTATCAGTACAATGAGTAAGCAACAAATCCACTATTATTTGATATGATAAATAAAACACTAATAATAATTAATGGGATTTTAGTAATAAAATAGACTGGAGATTAAAAGGAACCTGTAAAAATTAGTCCGGGAAAGGGGCAGCTGCTTTGTGTGATGATGCTCAGATTAGGGACAAAGAAACCCTAGTTCAGTTTATAGGCTTAGTCACAGAAAATGGAGCTCGGCCCAAAATTAGGGATTAAAATACAAGGCCCATATGAATAGGTATGGTTGATTTAGTTGGAAACAGAGATGGGTTGGGCCCATGCCATCAAATAGCCGCATATTTTTCACCCGCACAGATAGCCAGGTAGGCATTCCCAAAGACCGGGTTCAAAAAACCGGCTTTGTACCAGTTCGGTTTTTAGAAAACATAGCGTTTTAAAACCAGTCTGGGTTTTCGGATCGGGTTTGATTTTGGGCAAATATTCCCAAAAAACCTGATAAAAAACCCAGTCACCCTTTGACTAATAACCAGGTTCAAACGGGTTTGGGTTTGGGTTTGGGTTCGATCAAACCTGGTGTTAGTCCCGTTGACAAAAAAGAGTTCGGGTCAGGTTGGATCAAACACATTCACATAACCATTTTTATTCTCCCACATGTTGAAGTATGATAGAATGACAAACATATTACAAACAAATATTTAAAAACTTATTTGTCTTGCATTAGTTAAATTAATATCTTTGTTCTCTTTCAAAAAATAAAAAAAATTCATGTTTAATTGTTGACACTTTTATTTGTAAATAATTTGTTAATATAACATCCAAGTGTTTTTGCCATCAATTAATATACATCTCATCTTTTTTATTCCGTTAATAACATAATTGGTAGTGTCGATGTTGATGTCTAAATGGTTTGTCGCAAACAACGATCCAAGAAGTTTGACTGGCGAAATAAGCCGTTTTCTTTCCTTTGACTATACTTTGCTAATAAGTTGGTACGCAAGCTAATACGGGAATGCCTCCATAGCTTCGGTTGCATCGACTAAACTGTCCATTATTACATCAAACATGTGAAGTCAAATGAATCGTCAAAACGACAATTTAAATAATTGTATTGTATAAAAAATATGACATGATTGCTCCATGAGTCCATTCCCATAAAGTTGCATGGCTGTATACAACAATTTCAAGTGGCTACATGTGTTAGTGTGAGTGTGACACTCACGAGGCGACAACTTTGTAGGAACTCAAATTTCAATTTTCATCACAATTTATTATTTTTATTAATAACAAGTTGTGACCAATACTCGTAAAAAACGATGGATTAAGCTAACAAGGAATCTAAAGATCAATTAATTCATTAGGCACTTCTAAGAGCTTGTACAATTAAGTTAACCTCGGATATAAACAAGAACAAGCACAAAAAATTAGTTCATGCTTTGCATCTCATGGTCATTAGGTTCCTAAATTAAACATCAGAGTCTGATCCGGTTTCTACTTCAAGCGGTTTGCTCAGGCAAGCCGTTATGGGTGGTGGCGGATCGACCTCCATTGCACCCTCCAACACGTTCATTATCTCTCCCATTGAAGGCCGCATTCTCTCATCCGCCTGAAAACACCAAAACATTATCCTCAAAACACGCTCCAATTCATTACCATCTACACCGCCTTCAAGCATTTGATCAACTATATCCGTCATGTTGCCACCCACCCATTTCTCAAAAGCCCACTCATAACCACCATGGTTAGCCTTCGGATCACCACTTAACACTGCCAACACCACATTTCCAAAATCGAGTATATCCTTCGCGCTGCCTCCATTTGATCCATCACCAAGAAAACTTCTCAAACCATATTCGGACACTTTAGCCTCTAAATTCTCATCCAAGACCACATTTTCACAACAAAGATTTCCATGGCCAATAAACTCTCGACATCCCATGTGTAAATACGAAACTGCCCTTGCAACAGCTAAACATAGGTCCAACCTTTTCCTCCAGGTTAGCCTCTTGCGTATCACAGGGTCTTCCAAAGACTTTTCAAGAGAGCCATTCTTGAGGTACTCGTACACCAAGAACCTGTAACTTGAGTCACAACAATAACCCTCTAACCTAACCAGATTTTTGTGATGAATGGTTCCTAGTTTCAACATCCCACATCTAAACTTTCGTGGGTCTATGCTGACAGTACTATAATCTTTCACCAACACGGGTTGGTTTTCACGGAGAACACCTTTAAATGTATTTGACCCGATCTGGTGCTTAAAATTTTCTGTGATTTCCTTCACTTCAGTGTATGACAGAGGAAGAAAACCACTTGGCTTAGGACAGTCTCCTTTGTAGGTTGAACCAGCCTGAGTCTTGAAAGAATACCTTCTTCGGTATATCAAAAAGCCCATTAGCCCCAAGTGAATCACGATAAACACGATAATCGTGCCACCACCAACTCCAACCAAACAAGAAACACAAATCCCATTGTGTGGATCTTGTTTCAAAGGAGTACTTTGTGAGGGAATTCCAGGTTTGGATTTGGTTAAACTGGGTATAACTGCAATAGGATCATTACATCTTTTGACAAATGAAATGGAAGATACGGATAAACCCATTTGACCGCTAACGTATTGTGTTTTCTTAATTCTGCAATTTGCAGCTCCATCACTCATGAAGGTTGCAGCAGTGCAAAGATGATCTTCTTGACACAAGTTCTGACATTGTGTAGAGCTAACTTGAGAGATGATCGTTTCGTTAGGTGGGTAAGTAGCATACAAGGAAGTATGCTCAAGTTTAATCATGGATGAACCTGATTTACAACTTGGCTGATAAGGAACCAGGCATTTGGAAGAAGGAAGTGACGATAGTGAAAACGGGCATTTACAAACCGGAAAACCTGATTCATTAAACCCACAAACTCCATTAAACCCACAAGTTGCAAAAACATCACATTGGTTCCCAACAGCTTGCCACACCAGCTTCCATGAGGTTGATTTTTTCGTCCATGAATGTAGTCTAAGATTTCCATCAACATCCAACCGAAGAATCCGAAACTTGACATCTGGTTCACCATGATCTTCACTAAACACCGACCATATTGGGCTTGACATCTGATCAAAGAGTTGTAGAGCACCATCAGAAGCAAACACAGCTCGAAGAGCCGATCGGGAAGAGGTGACTGCACTTCTCCAGTAAATAACATCATTTTCCCATTTAAGTTCCAAATCACCCACAACGCCAATTCGAAGACTGTAAAAACTCGAAATAGAATTTCTGCTAGCAGCTCGAAGGACTTGATTTGTAGATAAGTTCTGGCCTGGGAGAAGTGTATCAAATGGAGTACCAAAGCTTTGCCAAACAACATCTTTGTTCGTTTTCAAAAGAACAAAATTGCCATCGTCTTGCAGAACTGCTGAATCAACAGAGATATTGGTGGTATTGCTGGCCCAAACAACAACTCCCTTGCTGGAATCAAAAAGAACCAGTTCACCATTTTCTGTTAGCTCGAAATATGACTTGTCTCCTACTCTCAAGTCACCACCAGCAACCCAAACAATGGGTTGTTTCTCAACTGGTATCAAACCCGAGCTTATACGGATCCCAATACCATATTCATTTAAACGGTTAAAGAACCCAATAGCAAAATCCCCATTTGGAGAAAACCAATGATTTTTGGCATCCACCGATAGTCTTGAACCCAGCTGAATTTGTGAAAAAACAACTGGCAAAAGAACAATAACGAATAAAAAGATTGAAATGAAGATCGATGATTTCTCCTTTCCAAGCATATCTGCATATGCTTAAAGTTGCAGTCTTGATCTCTGCACATTAAACCAACTTCAGCTTAGCTACAAAAAAAAATGCTTCAGTTGCAACAAACAAAACTGAATCTAGTTTAAAACAGTCATCAAGAAGAAAGCTCGATGACTATTAATAATAAGAAATTTGCATGTGAGGAATGAAGAATCAACTTTGATCATTTGATGGTCCACCATAACCAAACCATGGACAAAAAGAACAGTATTAAAATAGGTAATATATTAGTATGAAATAACATGTTATGGATACAGTGACTAGTTGGTAAAATTGAATCTTTGGTACGAATGGGTCCCAGGTTAGGCAGATATGATGATCATTTGAGCATAAGTAAACACTTTTTGGATCTCTAAAAGAATTATTAAGAAATGGTGCTAAACAATTCACATATACAATCCAGGCACTTATAAAAAGTAAAATAAAGATTGAAACTTTAAACAAATAAAGTCAATCTATTAGCCTTTATTAATAGTATATTTGGTGAGGAGCAACCTCATGGATGAGATATTAAAAGTTGAAAATCTTTAATATAATATGTAGTTATTTGTGAACAAAATTGAAAGTGGACTATAGAAAAAGCAAGAGAAGGAAAAATACAATGGGAACCCACAAAATTAAACGGCCAAGAATGCACATAAATGAAAAACCCAAATAAGGAAAAACCTTGTGCAATCATATAATAGGACATTTGGACCCATGTAATCACTGTCATATATAAGGTCAACTAACAAGATGTGAAGTCAACGCACGCTACACTTGCACACATAGAAGATTGAGTACCAAGTGAAGAACGCTTTTCAGTATGTATGAAACAAGAGAGAAATGATGACCGATGAGAAGCCCAAATGGTAGATTTGAGAAATTGCAGTTCAATGATAGACATTGAGATCAAGCTTATTGTAGAAACGGGTAACAGGCCAGGTTTTCACTGTTCAGGTTACGTAGGATGAGGGCTAGTCTTTGACTCGGATGTACGTGGCTTATGTTTACCTAAGGAGGCTTGAACCTAAAACCATCAGGCATGACCACTAGGCCACCTTGATGACGGTTTGATCTTATGGTGTCTTTACACATAAACACAACACTCAGGTATAGATATTATGAGCTAAAAGCAAGGTAAAGTGAATGGCCAAGTGTCCATGATTGAGCACATACATAAAAGAGGGGGTCATTAAAATATATGCACACAGGATTGAACAAAAAGTCAAGACTATTTTAATGCGCATGTAATAAAAAACTAAAATTAGAAAAATGAGAAGATTGGGCAAGAAAGTTCAAAGATTTTTTTAAGGGTATGAAAACAAAGAACAAAAAAGATACTCTAATCTGAAATTTCAGTGAATACAGAACATTAAGATGAGTAAGAGTAAAATACATGGTTAAGCAAAAAGACAAGAACTTTTCAGATGGGTATGCAAGATTAGCAAGAAAAAGCCCAGAAACTTAATGGGTAAGAAAAAACATGAGCTAAAAATTAGTGAAAATTAGAAACATGATCTTAAAGTTTAGCAAGTTTTTAAGATATAGAAAATGGATAAATTATGGTTAATCAAAATGTGTACTTACACACAATATATGGAAAGAAATCCAAGAATCCTTTGCTCTCTATGAAAAAGTACAAGCTAAAATGAGAAACCCAATACTAACTATTTGGGCTAGATGCAAATTGACAAGTGTTAAAAATAACACAAACCACAAAAAAGTTAAACTTTAAACTTAAAAACTTTAAATAAACAAAGTAAATGCAGAATAGAAAAGGCATTGAAATTATATTAGATGTACTATAGGTCTGAAACCAAGAGAAATGGGGTCTAAATAAAGTAGCAAAATGGTATTAAAAAAAAGAAGATAAAAAGGTGACTTACCAGGAAGGAGAAGAAAAATCTAAATGAAGCACATTTATTGGTGGTTTAAGTACATGGTCACCGGAAAAAGCTGCCGGAGGTGAAAGTTGGCCGGCGAGTACACCCGTGAGTGGAGTGGGATGGGGAGAGTGCAGAAGTGGACTGGTCATGAAAAGGAGTTGTGGACTTTTGTAGCTTGTTATTCTGTCTTTTAGTACACACACTGTATTAGGTAACTTTAAGTTAAAAAGAGTAAAAGATGAAACTGTTTTTATTTTTACTTTCAGTTTGTACTTTTCTTTTAAAGCATTTTTAATATCTTTCTGGAACCTACATTTTTGGACCTTTATATTTTTCTTGAGGTTGTATTATTTCAATTTTTATGTTGTTTTCTCGCCAGGGTTGTCATTTTTGGCAATCTACATTTTTGCTTTGTACAAGTCGGAATACATATACTCATAAGTCATATCAAATGTCTATCTTTTTATACTACAATCATTGTAGCTCACTTAACTATTATTTGAAAAGGTGATGGGAATATAAGGTTGTTAACTATCTAAGTTTAGGTGTGGAACACTCACATATTATTTTTTTAATCCATAAAAATAATGGAGACCCAAACATTTATTCATTAATCAGAAAATATTAAAATATTTGTATGTGAGGAGTTTCACACCTAAGCTTAGGTATCGGACAACCTTATATTAATTTTTTCCATTTGAAAAATACTTAACATATTTTGAAACTTTTGTGAGTAAATTATTGATCGGTTCCATTTATCCAATATTTAAATTTGGAGAATAAAACTTTTCAAAAGTTTCATTCTTAAAATATATATATATATATATATATATATGAAAAGTATCATGTATTCTTCCATAATTTAAAATTTAACATTCGTGCTTTAATCTAAGATAAGCAACAATCTAGACATATAGAAAGACCGAAATAATGTCCTTAACATGGATTATATGATTTATATCATAATATGAGTAATACAGTTTTATTATTTAACGGATGATGAAAGTTTTACTTTTGTGAGTCAAAGAAAAGAATAAAGTAATAAAATGAGGTTCTAGACAACTTGATGATGGATCAAAAGTCAGTTAAAGGATAATATATTTCTTGAAACATGAGTGAGTGCGTTACAATCATAGATGTATCCCCATAAAATACTAAATAAAAATTACTCGTATTATTCTAGCTAAACAACTACATACATAGGAATATAGGATTAAAATGAGATTTGTTATCTTACAAATTTATTATAAAATATAAAAATCTTATTCAATTATATTCACCGTTTCTTAGAAAGATTGCGTAAGACAGAAATTAATATTATAGGGGATCAAGTAACAAGTTGAACGTGTCATGTCCAGCTTTTAACAAGTTAAAAAATAAAAGAAAGTAAGAAATACAAATACATAGATTCGAGAGAGCAGGTGAAGAATGTCGGGGGATGCAAATTCAACTTCATTTATCAACCCACCCCCATTCATGACTACCAATTTATTGCTGCAACAACCTTAACTCTTTTTTAAATTTTTTTCGTAAGGCCATCAGGCTAAAAAAAGTCAAACCCCGACCAGGCAGTACTAGCGGCGACATCGCCGTTAATACTGCGGGCCCCCATGTCCGTAATGGTAAATCTGCCAGTGAAAAAAGCGGGCCCTCTGTCAGTCTCAGAGTATTAACGGCGACGTCGCCGCAAATGCTTTTGTCGGATTGACTTTTGCCTGGTGGTATTTGGTCGAGTTGACTTTTGCCTGATGGTATTACCCTGTGCCTTTTTTTTTTCTTCAAGTTGGACTAGCCATAAACGAAGGATACTAGCGTTGTGTGTCAACCCGTGCAGTTGTAATTTTTTTGTTTAAATGACTAAATATTATAAAAAACAAGGCATCAAGTAAAAGATTTGATAACCAAAATAAACTTTACACATACAATAAGCCCAAAACAAAGCCTAAGGAAAACAAGACGAACATTACAAAAATAAATTTTGGAACCACTCGTCCCTCGAAAAACAAAACTTCTTACATCTGCTTGAGATCTACACGTACGACTGAACCACAATAAAATCAAACAAAAGATCCGGGTGATTTTTACCAAGAGAAAAAACCTCTTCATTACGATGTTTTCAAATAACCCAAACCGCGCAACACAAGATTGCCTCAATTTTTCGTAGATTTAAGATGCGACCCATCAACTAACTAAACCATATCACTCAAATTGGGCATTGAAAAAGGAGCAATATCAACCTTTGCAGTTGCTATTAACACGTTAAATATCCTGCCTAATGGACATGAATGGATTTAGCATGGGACAGTGTAGGCAACTGGCTTCAGCTCAATTTTGATGCATCGTAAAAAATTAATTTTTAAGGATATATTTGTAATTTTGTCCTTATAAAAAAAAGTAAATTTGAAAAATAAATACAAATCATAAAATTAATTTTTTTAAATTACTCATTGAAATAATTATTCTGGCTCTGTCTTCGAGTCTCATATAAACTATCATGAGGTTTTTTCTTATGACTCGTATTATCAAAGATTTTCTTGATTTATTATTCCATGGGTTGCTGAAATGTAAAAAGAAGTTCATCAAGCCTCTAACTAAACCAACGATAACCAACATATCGTTGGCTTACTCGATTACCTAGTGGAGCATTCGAAAATCACTTATATAAAAAAAATCCATTAAAAGTGAAAAAGAAAACCCTCATCCTTTCATAATTTTCCCAAATTTTTTTATCACTTATAAAACTTAATCCTGAAATCTTTTGTTAATAAAGTACCTCATTATAGTTGGGTTTTTTTTTTTGGTTTGCTAAATACAGCCCTTAGGGTTGTGTTTAAAGTGCATAAATTATTTGTATATTTACCATGAAAATCAGGGGATGAGCTTTTAACATGAAAGATACAAGTTGTTTTATACACATTAAATACAGCCTTTATGGCTGGATTTATCATTTCCCTTTTTTTTTAAGTCACTTATTGAGTACCTCTCCCTCACCTTTCATCTTGAGATAAGTAGATGCATTTTATAAGAAGATATAAAATTACTCTAGTACACTAATGTTTTTCTCACTCATATTTATTATGTGAAAGCGAAACAGATTCGTTTGCAATCAAAGAATAAGGATACAAGCTGGGCAATACATGATAAGCAATGTGTAAAGATTTTTTCACATGTACGAACATGATATCATTGCGCAACGACAGTGATGGGGAAGGCGGTCTAGTAGTGTCGGTGATGGTACTATTGGTGGGGGTGGTGGCGGTGTCTAAGTGGTGTAGGTTGATGTAATTGAGATAGTGAAAAATTTTAGAAGATAAGGGCTTAAAGTGTTAATTATTAAAAGGTTTAGAGTGTAATTTAATAAATTTGGTATTTAATAAAATCCTTTTTTCATAGTAGGTATTTATTAAGGGTAATTTAATAATTTCGTATGTAATTTTTATATAACTATTTTTAAAAATGAAGGGTGTGATAATTTTTATAAAAGAGTATAGATAAGTAAAGTGAATAACTTTTCACATGCCAATTCGCATGTATAAAGTGAAAGAACAATAGCTATCATAACATATCAATTACTCATATTATTATTTGGTACTGTTGCAAGTTTAGTCTACTTTCTTGTGACTAGCTTATAGCAACAGTTTAATTGTCGTATAGCGTTTTTTGAATATTCTTTTGTTAAACTTAGACCCAACTGTTGTTCCAAGAGGAGCGTGAAAATAAAACGTTTCATTAAATATCCAAACCACTGGAACCAGTGATGAATCCATAAAAATTATCTAGAGGGGACATTTACATAATAAAGGTAATACATATGGGATAAACAATGATCCAATATAAGTAATCATCTAGGTTTGATTTTGCATTACTTTTTCATTGAATTACCATCGAATTATGTGAAAAAATAATTGTAAAATCAAATTAATACTACATGAGTGTATTGTGTCATTTAGTTGTACAAAACCCATAAATATTCCATATTAAATAGTACAAAATTAAAAAAATAACATTTTTAATGTAACTATATGGTAAAGATCTAAATTAAAGACGGGATTAAGACCCCACCGATCCTACACTGCATCCCCCACTCATCCTAACCGGTATTAATAAAACGATCACTAGCTACTGCGAAGTGCGAACATAAAAAAAACAACTAGGTAGTGATAATTTCACCATCACTATTAATCAACCATTATAATTTTGCATAATTAACTACACACTATACACAACCGTATAAATTATGCATAGTTAATAAAATTTCAAATCTGACTACATACATCATTGAGAATATTTAACTATAAATATTGTTTCATGTATAAGGTATTTGGTAGATGGGTTTTACGGGAACATGGGTTTCTATACACGGTATCAGAAATCGATATTCCTTTCAATCTACATCGTTACCAAAGTTAAAGGCTTAAAGCCATCATATATATATATATATATATATATATACACACTTCAATACTTCACAAGCAAAACCCGATAAAAAGAAAATTATCGCATGTATACATAGACTTTTTATTCACTTAATATATATATATACTAGGTTTTTTACTCGCACGATGTGCGTCTATTTAAAACAATCATTTAATAAAAAGTTTTGACTGTCGTCTAAAATAAAAAATAAAGATATAAAAAAAGTTTTGACTAATATTATTTATTTTGTAGCTTTAAGAATAAAGATAAACAGATATTAAAATTTAATCACATAAATAAAATTATCAATAATATGATATAGATCTTTTCTTTTCAAACTTATTCATGAACATATCTTATAATCACATACACTCAACCTAAGTCCTTACAAAAATTTGTAATAAAAATCATCAAAACTCAACATATTAGTTTGATATTAATAATTAATAATAATAATAATATAATAAAGAATTGTAATAGCATTAATATAATATTGAATATTGAATTATAAAGTTGTAATTGTGATTATTATATACATAAGATTTGATCATTTTGATGGAAGATTTTTTCTTTTTTTAATCTAAAACTTTCTATAAATATAAGATAGGCTATAAAATATTGTTAAAAAAAATATGAAGATGCCACATAGGATAAATTCTACGTGGCAATTTTTTAGAATAGCTTTTAGTTTGAAGAGTGGTTTAGAAAGCTTGTTTAACTACTCTTTTAATATATATATATATATATATATATGAGGGATTATTTGAGAACTCCTAAAAAAAATAACTCAAGAACTCCATTACACTCTTGGGTCAAAGAAAATGGATGGACAAGATTAAAAATAAAAAAACTCTTCTCAACACTAGAGTGTATTTTCGTCAGCTCTTTTTTTTCTCTCTCTTACTTTAATATAATTCTATCCAATTCACTAAAAAACTTTAATCTCACAAACCGTAAATCGTTAGACGAAAAGAAAAGCATGAGTAGTCTTAGAATTTCATCCTCTTTCATTAGAGATGCGATTCGATATACTTTTGACGACTTTTTAAATTTCGCTTTTTTTCCATCACGTTCATCTTACACATGTGTAAGTTGTACTTACCCATGGGAAAGTTGTACTTACCCCTAATACATCTCGCTCTAGGGTTTAGGGTTTGAAGGTCGAGGGTTAGCCGTAACCCTCGGGCTTCAAACCCTAAACCCTAGAGTGTGAACCCTCATCCTTTTTAGGTTTTTAAGGTTTAGATTTTCCAGGGTTTTTAGAATGTAGCGTCCCCCTCGGATTAATAATTAAGCTTTAGGGTTTAGGATTTGAAGTTGTAGGTACAACTTCAAACCCTAAACCCTAAAGCGTACCGTGTACCCGCTCTAGGGTTTAGGGTTTGAAGGTCGAGGGTTAGCCCCTCGGGCTTCAAACCCTAAACCCTAGAGTGGGAACCCTCATCCGTTTTAGGTTTTTAGGGTTTAACATTTAAGGTTTAGATTTTCCAGGGTTTTTAGAAAGTAGCTTCCCCCTCGGATTAGAAATTAAGCTTTAGGGTTTAGCATTTAGGGTTTTACAATGCGTCCTCATCTGTTTTAAACTTTATAAGTAACTTACCCATGTGTAGGTTGTACTTACCCATGGGCAGGTTGTACTTACGCATGGGCAGGTTATATAACTCGCTACTTCTAGGTCTTTCCTACACATGTGTAGGATGAACGTGATGGAAAAAAAAACGAAATTTAAAAAGTCGTCAAAAATATATCGAATCGCATCTCTAATGAAAGAGGACGAAATTTCAAGACTACCCATGCTTTTTTTTCCGTCTAATAATGTACGGTTTGTGAGATGAAAGTTTTCTAATGATTTAGATATTTTTTAATTTAATAAGAGGAGAGAGAAAGAGAGTGCTTGACAACTTTTTTAATAATAACAAACATGCCCTTCCTGATCTTGATGAATAGAGGGCTGAGATTGGTTCTCACGTTCTTTTTTTTAGTGGTTCTCAAAATAACTCACCTATATATATATATAAGCACGGATTCTCATGTACAGTACTTTTCGTCATGATATAAGCATGGCAACTCCCTAGCCACTCATGCTTTTGCATGTGAATTCACAAGTTAACAGCAGAGCCGACTCTACAATGTATATAAAATGAGCTGATACTTCTTTTTGACCATTAGAGTACATTTTCTAGGACGATTATTGTACAGTGTACACTATACTGATAATGTTGTCTCCGAATCAAAATACTATACATATTGTTAAATTGTTGAATTTAGAGTTTTAGGCTTCTAAAATTTTAAGATTGTATATATCTATACTCCATATGTAAACAAACTATCCCGTCTCAAATTAAACGCTTTACCTTTAAAATTCCTATTTTACCCTTTTAATTTACACTACCACCAAACCTTTTACTCCTGAATTTATACTATATTAATAAATAAATTACTTTCTTTTCAACTCTCTACCTTTAAAGAGTTTTTGTCCAAAACTAGTGTAATGGAAAATTTTATTTACCAAACTAGTATACTTTCAAAAATATATACCAAATCAGTATAGTTTTAAAATTATGTTAAGTTTTTTTTTCTCAAATTAGTGTGGTGAGCAAACTTATTTACTAAAATTAGTATAATTTCAAAAATATTTATCATTATAAGTAAATATCTAATTTAATATTATAATATTTAATTATCTATACTATATTATAAAGCAGATCTCCCCTGTTAACATTTTAAGTTTCAACATTTACTTTCCCAAAATGATCATATTTCAATTATATATTTACCTAACACCCTTTTTCTCTCCTCAAATCTCAACCAATCATTTGTTTTCTCTCTCTTCCATAAATCATGTATTCCTCCAATTCATTCAAAATCTTTTATCTCAAAAACCGTACATCGATAAATTATAAAAATTATATGGGTGTTCTTAAAATTTCATGCTCTTTCATTAGAGATGTCATTCGATATACTTTCGACGAATTTTTAAATCCGAGGGCGAAGCCCGTCCGGCTAAGGCATTTAGCTATCACACTTTATGACCTATCACCCCTATCATCTCACCGCCGCAACGCGCGGGTACTTGCTCTCGTTTATTAAATTAAAAAATTAAAAAATCCCCAATCGCAATTTTTTTTTCCATATAAATTTGTAACTATAGAGGGCGTTCGAGTCTAATAAACTAGTTGAATGTCATTTATGAAACGAACATTTGTAACAACAAATACATCTATGCATACGTATATTCTTATTAGCGATTAACGTTTTTTGATGCAAGTCATTCTTGATCATGCATACGTATATTCTTATTAGTGTTAACATTATTTGGCTGGAATGTCGTTTCTGAAATGAACATTTGTAATAAAAAATGAGTAATTCTAGGTTTACAAACCTTTTACAAACAAATTTTTACAAATTTAACTTCCACCAATTAAACCACCTCTATGTGTTCTCCCTCTTCTTTCTATCTCTTGTTTGATTGAATCATCTCACATGCTACCTATGTTTTAACAGTTAGTTTGTAATTTGTTTGTCATTCTAACATGGCTCTTAACTTTTGGATGGTTCTCTTTTGAGCCAAACATATACATAGGTGTATTTTTTTATGGCTCAAAAGAGAACCATCCAAAAGGTAAACCGTACATTAACAAATGTTTTTTTTAAACGAATCTCTCTTCGTAATATAAGTTATATGTTATTGTATTTAATATAGTCAAGCAGAATTATATATAATTCTTATAAAATAAAAGAAATGTGCATAAAATAAATAAATAGGATTTACATGAAAGTAAACTTGATTATCTTTTAATCAACACTACAAACAAAATTGCATTTGTCCACAATTTTAGTTAGTGTGAACAAACTAAAAAAAATTCACCCTTTTATTTGTGTAAAAATATTTAGAAATAAAAGTGTGGAGAAATTTTTACACACTTATGTTTATTTTTATATTTAATAAATATAATATTAAAATAAATTTTACCTATAATATTAAATATTTTTAAAACTATACTAACTTGGTAAATGTTTTTGAAAGTATACTAGTTTGGTAAATAAAATTTTCCATTACACTATTTTGGAAAAACCAAAAATATTCTTAATTTCCAACCCATTCCTAAGAGCATAGGGTATGGGTGATCTACCCCGACCCCGAATCCCTGCTGGCATCTCGGCGCCGACAACCCCTCCATTCCGCTACTTTCGGTGTCGAATCTTGATCCGGGGTTCTGTGTCCAACGCCGATGCCCGACATCACTTTCTCTTTCCTTTTTTTGTTATGTTGTAGTGTTTTAGTAATATATATACATGTTATACATAGACTCACCGATGATATGTTGGAAAGTAGCAAGCATACCGGAGGAATGGTTTCACGGTGGTCATATTTCGGCGAATAGTTTTGCAAAGAAGAGAAAGGGGCACCAACTATGTACTGCACTATTAAAGTTTTAAAACAAAGATAAAAGATGTGTTGGATGTTGGGAAAAGTCTATACGCCATCTATCATTGACTGACTCATTTTCATTTTCTAACAATTTCTAATTTAGTCCCTCAATGATTATATATTTACAAAGTAGTTATTTTAATTTTATGTTAGTAATTTGTGAATAGATAGTTTATTTTTTATTACTGTATATTTATAATATAAAATGAATATAAAGTAGTCTGCAAATTAATTCGGTAAGTTATTAAAAAAATGAAAAAAATAATGTTTTGCGTTCTGCATCCATAACAGCTTAAAAGTGATAAATTAGTGAAAACTAATGTGGCATTGAGGTGGCGTTCTGGATTGTTCTGGATTTTGTAACCATACTTGATGCTCTAACTCACACACTAAATCTACCCAAATATATTCCTAAAATATTTTACACTTATATTTTTCCAAACTATATATTTCCTTTATTAATTAATTTAAATATTTTCACCTAATATCTTTATAATATTCTTAATAAAGTTATTTACAAAATATACATCTATTAACTATAAAATAACTACACTACCATTTACGTCTATTATTTTTAGATTAATAACCACATCGTTACCACCACCGCCACTAGCACCACCCGTTGCCGCCACCGCCACCGCCGCCGCATTACGTGGGTACTCATCTCGTATTTGTATACAGATATAGAGTCGACTGCCCCTATTTTGCTTAACAAGTGATAAGATTATTCATAAAATGGTTTAAATTACAAAAATGATAGCCCAAAAAAAGCATTTGTTGAAATAAAAATAAGTGGTCATCATATATACATGAAACTATGAAAGCATCAGAGACGCCTCACCTTGACCCTGCTAATTAGTCCTTGACTCACATCGGTTTATACAAGATGTACACTATGTACTTCTGTTGCCCGTATATATTACAGTGAAATTGCACTAAAATACTAACACTAATTCTACTCGAACTTTTTTGTAACGTTGATAAACATTTTCTTCTCATCAACTCTACTTAATGAAAATACAAGCACAAAATATCCAAATTCCTTTTTCACTTCTGAAACTGTTATATACGCATGAACAAACGATATTTTAGCAGCAAACTTAAGGGCAAGGGTGTAGTCGGCTAAAACCATCGGCAAAATCGGCAAAACTATAGCACGTGAATCGACAAGCAAAATTGGCAAGTTTTGGCAAGCAAGATCGGCTAGTTTTGACCGATGCATATGAACGTTGGGAGCGTTATCGGCAAGTTTTTTTTTTGTTTTTTTCCTTTAAATCATATATATATATATAGGGAAAAGTTAAATTAGGGACTCCTTATTTTAGGGACTGTTAGGGACTCCTACCTCCTTCTCCGGCCACCACCACCATCATCTCTGACCACCACCACCACCACCATGATCATCTCCGACCACCACCATGATCCTCCGGCGACGACGACCATCTCCGGCGAGACTTACACATGTGTAAGTAACTTACACATGTTTTAAGTACAAATTTTTTTTAGGTAGATCACACATCACCGGTCACCCCTATGACCTATCACACTATGACCTATTACCCTCAATGACCTATCACCCCCACCAGCTTTGGTTTATGAATATCCTTAAGGGTGAAGCCCGTTCCGAATCATAATTTTTATTCAACTTACACATGTGTAAGTCTCGCCGGAGATGTCGCCGGAGATGAATATGGTCGAAGATGTCGCCGGAGATGATCAGTGGTGATTAGATCTGATGAAAATGGACGATCTAGATCGAGTCCCTAACAGTCACTAAAATAAGGAGTCCCTAATTTAACTCACCCCTATATATATATATATATATATATACAATACACACATACACATACCGGAAAAATTGGGGGAATTCTGGCGACCATCTAAAACCTTTTTAACTCCATCATGATGATGATCATCATCATCGCCGGAAAAAAAGGAATATCGATTTGGGGGAGGAGATGGATAAATCCCGGCGTACCACCATCATCGCCATCTTCATCATCATCACCACCGGCGACCTCCTTTTCTGCCAAACCAATAGATAGAATAGAATTGATAGATGGATGGAGATATGGATTTTGGATATAAATTGGAAATAGATAGATATAAAAAGATGAGATATAGATGGAGATATATAGAGAGGGGGAAAGAGCATCGACAAAACTGGGGAAGAAAAGGGGGCGGTGGGTGGGTGTGATTTATATTGGTGTAAATTTTTTTTGTATACATAGAATATATATATATATATATATTTATATAGAGGCGATACCAGGAAAAAATTTCAAAGGGGGCAAACTTAGAAAACTTATGAAAAATAAATCTAAAAGGGAGCAAAATGTTAAAAACCTATAAAAAAAATTTAAAAATTTATGAAAAATTTAAAAATACATGACAAAATTTAAATTTGGAGGGGGGCATTGAACCCCCTTGCCCCCCTTTAGTACCTCCCCTATATATATATATATATATATATATAGAATAAAAGAAAGAATTGGCAAGTCGGCACTATAGCATCACATTTGGTAAGTTTTTGGCTAAAATTGGCTTTTTTTACTTGGACACTTGACGGCTTGTGATTGGCTGATTTCTTGCCAAAACTTGCCAATTAGCCACAAGTGTGGCACTACACCCTTGCCCCTTATAAACCATTATTAATAAATCAACAACTTGGATTAGTAAGTACTAGTTGGTTCATAGGCCACTCAGACTAGCTAACCTTACATGAGCATGAACAAAATTACAAAAACTGGTATTGTTAAGGCCTTTTTTATACAGACGCATATCACAAAGATGCTTTATATTAGAAACACCAAAATACCAAAAGTTTACATAAAAGATACCTGTGACTCACTATGTTTTCTTGCTGGTTATCTTCTTGGGTGCGGCCTCTCGAAAAGCAGATGGGCAGAGTTCGTTAATACCACATTGACTGCAAGAAGGTCGAAGTGGGGTGCATATTGTTTGTCCAAACCCAACCAGAAGAGGATTGATCATGACCCATTCTTCTTTTGGAAGCCACAGTTGCAATGACTCCCGTGTCTCTTCTGGTGTCTTGGTTGGTAATTCTGTACCATGACGTGAAACCCAACCAAGACGGTTGCAAATACGATGCACATGAGTATCTACACATATGCCTTGAACATCATTCCATGCTAAATGCAACACCAAATGGGCCATCTTGGGACCAACTCCTGTAAGTAGAGGTGGCAAATTTAGCTTTTCTTATCAAAAATAAGTTGGCTTAACAGGTCAAAAGAATAAAATCTGAAAAACTGGTTAACGAAAAAGGGTCAAAGGTCACCCAACATGCATTATTAACATCTTACATGTTTTATTCAGAGAATTATATTATTAAACTTGAACGTTTTCGGTGTTAACTTTGACTACTTCACCTACTAATGATATTCGAGTAGTCTTTATGTGATCAACTGATCATATACTGTATAACACTATCGTTTTTGGGTAACAGGGATTACCGTGGTTAGACTGTATAATACAACGTGATAACAGAAAAAACCTTGACAAAAAAAGGTGTATGGGTCAACCTAACCTGATCCACCCATTTCATACAATACAATTTTATCCCTTTTGACCCATTATCCAACCCGCCCACCCTGCCAATCTTGTCAGCTCTACCTGGAAGCGACAACAATTCCTCGAGGGTGTCTGGGATATCTCCATTGTATTTCAACAAGCATATTTTTGCTACTTTTTTCATGTAGGTAGCTTTTCTTGTATAAAATCCAACTGGGTAAATCAAGGTTTTTAGGGTTGATTCATCAGTTTCCTCGATTGTTTCTGCTTTGAGAAGATTGTTATCGATGAGACGTTGTACTGCTCCATGGTTGACGTGTTGTTTGGTCATGCTTGATAGGAGTGTAGATATCAAAATAGCAAATCTCCAATCTTTTGCAGAAAGAGAATCACCCACTTTTTCAGGTCCCAGGATGGGAGCTGGAGTATCTTCTAAAGATCTCATTTCACGAATTCCTTCAACAACCTTTAACCAATTAGATGGTGGTTTGACCTGATTTTTATCATTTGTCACACTCGAGATCGCTTTAGATTTTCTCAGAGGTAAGGTAGAACTTGGTTTTTCATATGCAAGCTCTTCAATGTCAGGCAAGCTAACTAACTTCTGGTATTGGGGCTCTAACTTTTTAACATTTTCTGCAGTTACTCCAGACTTTCTCAATCTTTTTCTCCTTACAGAAACACGGACCTCAGTTTCGGGTTTGACATTATGCTCTGAAGATGTCATTTCTGCTTTGATGGATATTGCTCTGGCACATATACTAGTGGGGAAGTTATTTCGTGACAAAGCTAAAGGAATCAACGTGTAGTTCCTGTGAAAAACTGAGCCTTGTTCAGGAAGAGGAGATTTAAAGAGAAGAATTTACCGACATAACAATAAATTTGAGATAAAGTATGGTTCCAAATAACTTTTTTTGCTTTCATAAGTTCTAACATATTAGTTGGATGTAAGAAATTTTTATATTACTTTTCAAATATCCGTTACATGTAAGAATTTTTGAAGTATCATAGTAGTTAAAGTGATAAGAAAATACCGTAGGCGGATGAGCATGGGAAAACTTGATGCAACAAAGTCACAAACTGGTATTCCTTGTTACATGAGAAGCAAAAAAAGAAGCTATTAAGACAAACCTTAAGTTAAGGTAAGCTGCTCAGCACATAGCAGGAAATAAAACTCTAAAACTACAATATTTTGGTGTCGAAAGAAAAAAGTGGTATGAAGAAATTCATGAAGTGGTGACACAATAGTTAGTAGTATTGAAGCACAGGTGAACAATTTAAGCGAAAGGCGATTAACAAGCAGATCCTGCTAGGGGGTGATCTTAATGGTAATGTGTTTTGGAAATTCATCATTGCTTATCTCTGTATGGTAATGAGATCGAGGTCAAGTAATATGACATTTTGCATAATTTTTTGACCCGATAATTAAATCTATTGTAAATAATTAGAAGTTTAGAGTTTTTCCAGAGATAAATTGATACCGTTAACTACTTTTTCATGGAAAATAAACTAAAGAAGCATTTTTGTAACGACCATGTTCACGGTGGAGTCGTGTTGTATGACAAAGCAAAATATATAATTCCATCCTAGCTAGGAAATCCAGCAACTGAGATTGTCATCGAAGTCGACACAATATATGACGAATAACAAAAAGTATTAAAAGAAAGCAAATATGAAAGGACAGCAACACATGACAGTAGTATAAAAGAAAGCGGGTGCATGAAATGGAAACACTTACAATATAGTACTATATAGAATAATAGATGGGGGCGGATTGGTAGGAGAAAACGTCGCCCGCGGGTTGTATGTCGGATTCCGTTCAAACTTGAAATGACAGAATTCTGTTATACAATTTGCTCGAAATTATCCTTCGTAGAAAGTAGAAACAACTATATGTCTATATATACTTTTACGGAGTATTAAAGAAAGAAACATTATAGTCTTCAATTTTGTTTGACTAAAGTATGTGGTTGTAAGCTTAGCTACGAGTAGCATATGTATACGAAGTATTGGCGGTTGTAATCTAAACATCAAAACACTACGTCCTCTGTATATATCTCGATTTAGTCAAACATTTTTAACTGGTGTTATTTATCTCATTGGTTTGCATTTAATTCATGACTACAACATTATCACTCATCAAAATAGTAAATTCGTGTAGTGTAGGAGTAAAATAGTTGGACGTTTTAAAAAAGAATAAATAGTATATTCGGTTTCAAATATCAAAAATAGTCTTGGTCCTCCGCTAAATTTAATAAACAAACTTTCAAAGAAACACAAACTACCCTTTCAAATCCATTTTCGAATAACAGTAAAAACCAAACCCTTCCCTTCCAATCCATTATCTTGCTGCCATCAAACATGAAACACCAACTACCAACAATATATGCATCCCACCTCCGTTGTGTCTTCAAACTTCTGCTGCCAACGAAACACACTCCATCATTCTCCTTTGTCTGTCCCCGCCACAACCGTCTCTCTCACCATCAACCACCACTCCTAACATTTGCTGAACTGATGCAATGCGACTTTGAGTGACAGATTGAGAACCAGTAGAATGGTCCAACTCCTAAAAGCATGCCATGTTTTAAATGCTAAAAGGTCACTGGAACGCCTATTACTACTTGAAATATTTCAAAACATCAACATATACTCTCACTATCATCAACCCTGGTTAATGAAAACACAAGTACAAGAGATTGTTCTTTTTTTAAACACTTCATTGCACAATTGCACATACACACATAGACAGACATTTGTTTAGCAAGGTTTGAACCCTTTGAGTCAAAAATAGTCGACCAGTTGGTGGTTCATAGGCCACTTAGAGTAGCTAATTTAATTAAGCACAAACACTGTACAGGCATTATTTTGGCCATCAGTTAGTAGAAGCATGTCACAAAATGCTTATATAACAAAATCAAAGGTTTACATAGAAGATACCCGTGATTCACCCTGTTTTCTTGCTGACTATCTTCTTGGGTGTGGCCTCCCGAAATGCAGATGGGCAGAGTTTATTAATACTACACAAACCACACGAAGGTCGAAGAGGTGTACATACAGTCTGTCCAAACCCCACCAAAAGAGGATTAATCGGGATCCATTCTTCTTTTGGAAGCCACGATTGCAACGACTCTCTTGTCTCCTCTGGTGTCTTGGTTGGCAATTTTGTACCATGGCGTGTAACCCATCCAAGACGATTACAAATGCGGTGCACATGAGTATCTACACATATGCCTTGAACATTATTCCATGCTATATTCATCACCAAATGAGCCATCTTGGGACCAATACCTGGAAGAAGAGGTGGTAAAATTTAGCTTGCTTATCTAAAGATGGTTTTATTTCAGGTTGTATAATATCTTTGACAGGTAGAAAGGGTAAGGAGCAGAAATTTTAGCCAACATAACAAATTGAAAGTCACCTGAAATGTTTTTCTTTCAACTTCTTATATAGTTGTATTCAAGAAACTACATTATTAATGTACTAATATATATTTATAATCATATGTAACATACCAACATTTATTTCAAAGGAAAAAATTGAAAGAAAAAGTGTTTCACATTTGACTACCCTCCCACAACCACCCATTCCCATTTTGTCAGCTATACCTGGAAGTGACAACAACGACTCGAGGGTGTCTGGGATATCTCCGTTGTATTTCAACAAGCATATTTTTGCAATTTTCTTCAGATTGGTAGCTTTTCTTGAGTAAAATCCAACCGGGTAAATCAAGTTTTTTATGGTTACTTCATCGGCTTCCTCAATTGTTTCTGCTTTGAGAAGATCTTTGTCAAGGAGGCGTTGTATGGCTCCATGGGTGACATTGTCTTTAGTCTGGCTTGATAGGAGTGAAGATACCAAAACAGCGAACCTTCGTTCTTTAGGAGGAAGGGAACTACCTGCTTTCTCGCATCCCATTGAGTCTACCGGAGCATCTTCTAAAGATCTCATTTCGCGGATTCCTTCTAGAACTTTGACCCAATTCGATGGTGGTTTGACCTCAGTTTTAACATTTGCAGGGACACTAGAGATTGGTTCAGATTTTCTCAGTGATAAATCAACACTTGGTTTTTTATATGCAAATTCTTCAATGTCAGGCAGGCTACCAAATTTCTGGTCTTGAGGCTCTAACTTGTGAACATTCTCTGGAACTATTTCAAGCTTTTTCAATCTTTTCCTTCTTACAAAGACACGGACCTCTGATTCAGGTTTTGCATTATGCTCTGGAGAATCCATTTCTGCTTTGATAGACATTCCTCTGGTTTGCATCCTATTAGTGAAGTTTGATCGTGACAAAGCCAAAGGAAGAAACATATAATTTCTGTAAAGAATGATGCTCTTGTTTAAAAAAGAAGGAGATTAAAGAAAGATCATTTTTCAAACATAAAGATAAAGTTGACACAAATAAGCATGGTTACAAACAAAAAACGCCGTTCCCTCAGGTAAATGATTATATCAATATTAATGACATATTAGTTGAATGTAAGAAGTGAGGCATCGTATTAAGCAACAGTAGTGATAAGATAATACCGTAGGTGGACGAGCATGAGACGCACTTGCTGCTGCAACGAGGCAAAAACTAGTACAAGTAGAAGTGAGACATTACTGATGGATACGTACTAAAGTAGAAGTGAGAAATTAAAATGAATGATAATCCGTTAGGCTTCGGCCAAGGTCACGAAATATATGACATTTTGCAGTAATTATAAGTCAGCGAATCTTTTCTCTATTGTGACCTAACAGTCTATTGTAATGGTAATGTTAAAATTCTAGTCACATTGACATTAGTTTGTCACAAATAAACAAGCACGAATAACTACTTAGTGTCATAACAGATTCAATAGATTAATTGCAAATCTAAAAACATGTCAATTAAATAAAAAAATTTATAAAAATCTTGAAGCAGCACATTAAAATTAAACCCTAGTCAATAAATAATTATTTTTTATTACTATCTATCTAACATAGCAAGCAGAGAGACAAATGAACAACTTACTATATATATATGTATGTATGTTTAGGAAGGTGCATCTACGTCGCCGGTTGGGTTTCTTTATCGGCTTCCCCCGATTCGCAGATTAGTAGCCCTGAATCCCCTTGGCGTAGGTTTTAAAACCAATTAAATCAAAAAATGCAAACAAACTAGGAAAGTAGGAATAGTTAAACATTTCCCCCTCCCGCAATTTTTTGCATTTTCCCCCCTCCCGCGATTTCCAGATTAGCGGGTGAGATAATTAGGTTTAAAAATTAAACAGCTTTTTTACTAGGGTTTGTCTATTATACCTATATACTAAATTACAACTTCCTAAGCATAACATACAAGTATGCATACATGTAACTTTCAACTTTTTTTAGCATTTAACCCCCTAGCACATGCTTTCTAAACAATATTAGTCCCTGTCATTAAATATGTTGCGACAATAGTCCTTACGGTTAAAAAGTCATTAGGAAACTCCAACAAGAGCTAACGGCCATTACGTTTTATTTGGGTGTTTAACAGAAGTAACAATAACGACTGCAAATCAAGTCCTTTTCTAACAGAGAATTAAGGTATTTTTCTCCAACGGGTGCTAATGGTCGTTAGACGCTATTTTAGTGTCTTACAAGAATTACAAAAGCTGCTGCAAATCAGATCCATTTTTTTAACAGGCGTTCGACTGTAGTTTTTGTGTGAAATTAGTATTGTTTATCGGTCTCTCAGTTTAACAAAAAAACATTTTTGCCTAATACTTTTACCTAAAGTTGTCGTAATTTAAGTTGTTTTGGTTTATATAATTTATTGTACAAAATTAATATGGTATCCGCATTCATTTGTTTTTACTATTTTCTACATTAATCTATATGATACTTTCCATTTATTTTTGTATTTTACATATAATAGTATAATTTTAATGTGTTTTCACTTTTTTAATTGCTACATAATTAACATTCGTATTTTTTTATTTACATCAACTATTCATAAAATTGATCATGTAAATGATTACTGTATGTTACGTTGAGTCATTGATACACCACAATACATTTTCTAGCGAACATTTAAACAAGCAATGTTATGTCTCCGGGGCAAAGCCCGGTAAAAAAACTAGTGATAATTCTGGAATTAAAAGGGTTTTGGAACTTTAGAAAGTGATATCAATGTTTTTTAAACCCCTTTGAACCGGCCGGTCTACCCATTTGTCCTGGTTTCAGATGGACGGCCGAGATCATTTTTATTTTACCGTTTTCTTAGTATATTCGAACGACCGGTTTTCGCATCTTTTTTCCCGATTCAACTGGTTTTTTTCTTTTTTTATTAAAACTTTTGTTTTGGTTTCGAGTTATATTTATTTTAATACTTTTGTGAACTTTGAAACTTCTATATTGTTATGATTTATGAAATAATTATTTGGTGTGATCTTTGTTAAATTGTTAATGATTATTTTCATTGGATACTAGATTTTAGACTCGTGTCCAACATTGGACACGAGTTTACGATATTATTAATATTAGATCTTCATACATTTAATTCATAAAAGCTTACAATTTTGAAGGTATACGGTTCTAAGTGTTATAATTTGCAAGTTGTAATACAATAATCACAAGTTCGTCATTGTCATTATTAGCTAAGACATATTAATGAAATTGTTTGTCGTAATCATTCTAAAAGGCATATGCTATAATAATTTCTCTATTATAAAACTTTTTTAAACCATTTATACTCATAATGTGATATTATTGTGAAAGACAATTAAGAATTAAAATATAAACATATTTGTGATCTTGTACTTAACATTCAAGTATATACAGTACTTAACATATTTGTGATCTTGTACTTAACATTCAAGTGTTATAATTTGATCATGATGCGAGTTCATAACATGATTAAGTTTAAATTCAATCATTTGTCATATGATAATTAAATAACAATTATGAATGTTTTCATATCTTTTGATAACAATTAAATTTCTTGATTTGAGTGACAATTAAACTTTAAAAAATTAAATATAAATACTATTTGTAAATTTTAAATTTTTTTTTAAAAGAATCATATCAAGTTGATAGCTAAAAATAAATACAAATTAAGTATTTAGGGTTAAAAAGCGTAAATTACTGATGAAAAACAAAAAGTGTAAATTAATGAGAATTTTTTTACAAATTAATATAAATACTAATGTAATACGATTAATAGATTTAGATAATGATTATTAGGATTTTTAATTTATAATTAATCTAATTGATGACATAAGCGAAAGTCAATTTGATGAAATTAAGCGATTTGATTGGTTAATAAGTCATTAGTTCAACTGTCTTATAGTATATATTAAGATTAAGATTAAGATTAACAAGCTTAGTAGAATTTTTATAAAATAAAAATAATAAAATACACTATCCGGTTGAACCGGTTGGTCCAATATGTCTACGCAACTTTCCTGATTCAAATTAAAAACTAGTTTTTAAAACATTGAGTAACGTATAAAGTTGAAATAATATATATCTTTAAATAATCAATCTATTAATCCTTTTGACAACTTAATTACAACACTATGTAGATATAAAGATAAATTAAACAAAAATAAATTATATAAGCAGTTCTTTTTTTGAAGAATTAATCTGCTGATTTTTAAAGGATATATCATTTATCATAAAAACCAAGTATAACGAGCATGATATCCGTGCAATGTGGCGGCGAGCCGACGATGACGGTGGTAGCGACATCTATTGGTGTAGGTAAAAATATTTGATTTAAATGGGTTAGTAAAGAAATTTTATAGTATAATGGACTAATGATGTAATTTAATATTAAGAGTTGATAGTGATTTAATTCATTAAGGGTATTTTGGTCAATTCTCATGTCCTATTTTTGTAAACTTTCAACATGGGGGTTATAATTTTTATATAGCAGTATAGAAGTATAGATGGGTTAGTAAAGAAATTTTATAATATAATGGACTAATGATGTAATTTAATATTAAGAGTTGATGGTGATTTAATTTATTAAGGGTATTTTGGTCATTTTGGATGTACCATCTTTGTAAACTTTCAACATGGGGGTTATAATTTTTATATAGTAGTATAGAACTATAGATAGATGGGTTATTAAAGAAATTTTATAATATAATGGACTAATGATGTAATTTAATATTAAGAGTTGATGGTGATTTAATTCATTAAGGGTATTTTGGTTAATTCACATGTCCCATTTTTATTAACTTTCAACATGGGGGTTATAATTTTTATATAGAAATATAGAAGTATAGATATGATTTGTGCTATTGAATAACTTGTTTCTATAAACTACTAATAAACGTACCTTTTGCTGTTATAAATCTAAGATCATTAAACCTTTAAGAATATAATTTATCTCCAAATAAATGTATCCAATTTTGAGTTTAGAAGAAATAAATTATGAAACAATTCATAATCTTAACTTCTTTATGCCCCATAAGCACAAAACATAAACCTTAATTCTTGTGGTTTGATAATGTTCTTGACAACTATTAGAACACGAGCAAGATTGGTTTTTAAAGAATGAAATGAAAAAGGGAAATGATTTATCTGCCTAAAAATCAACCTAATATATATGCGTTTGATACACGCTAAATTGTCTTTGTAACTGACCTGACTTGTTTTGGATATGAACATTATACTATATTGACTGACCTTTTCTAGATGATAGTTCATGACTTCATGTTTTGGATTCGATCCTTGTGGAACAATAACTTTCATATTGGATTTATAAAATGTGTATTAGAAGCTTTGTAATTGATTTTAAAAAGATCTAATGTTCCAAAAAACTGTAAATACAATTTTAAAAAGTCACGGCTCCTAAAATAGCCCCAGAAAATAAAAGCCAGTGACTCATGTATGAACTAGAAGCAGCCAAAGGAGCTAGTAGCTCTTTTGCCAAACATGCTCCTTGAGGTCATATTTGTAGATACAAAGAAATGAGAAAATACCATAATACTTCTCATACCTAAGAAAATTGATAAGTTATGGATGTTAGATGTAATGTTACTACTAATGATGAAAAGTAAAATATTACAAAAACCTGCAGACATGCATTTAAACTAATCGATCAGTATTCAGTACTAACGCAAAAGCAGTTTCTGAAGATGGTACATATGTCATTTGGCGCCATCATATATTGAGGTCGGTGCAACTGAGAATCCAAGTATCAGCAATAAATCTCCCATTGTATAACCTCCTTTTTTTCTCAGGAACATCTGATTTTGCAAAACTTGAACCAATTTGTTAAATACCAATAGTTGGGTCCCAAATTTGGGGAGTTATCTTCTGCAAACAAGTTTGTTTATTTCATCAGACAACAATAGCCTAATAAGCTGATAACCAAAATTTACTAATAGATTATGTTAATTAGGTACTAACGGTTTGCCACTGGAGTGTTTCTTCGACTTCTTAATCTGCTTATCACTTTTCAAAGATACAGAATCATTGTAAAGTGACACATTGTCATTCTCCATATTATGTTCTTTCCTCTTCTTGATAGTACTGCAAACGTGAAAAGTTTTGAAAGTAAGTTACTTTATACTTTTGGCATAAACGCATTTGCATTCCAAAAACAGCATAGTAACAGCTACAAGTTCAGAAAGAAAAAAAAAAACACCTCGTAGTAGTATCTGCCTCTTCTAAAGGTTTATCCAGCCAGCTGACACTTCCTGTGTTGGGTGGAACTAAAGATCCCGATATATGAAGTATTTCCTCATCAAAACTACAATGAAATCTCAGACGTCAGGCTATTCATAGACTTGAGTTGATCATCAATTTACAAAATTGTCGTAATTAAATCAGTAATTGGGTAATGATCCATATATACATCACAAGTGTATAAGCACATAAAATCTAAATTGCTACAAGAATAAGAAAATTTGGCAAGTATCCACCACCGGAACAGCAAAGAGGCTTTCTAATTACAAGATGTGGTAATGTAAAGCATTACCAGGAAGAAAGACATTTGGGAATACAATATGGTAATGTGCCTTCTCTTACGAACTCTTATCGATTTTTGGAATTCAAAAGTATCACAATCAAAGCTTAAAAAGTCAAATCTCAAACTTGGCACAAAGTAGGTTAACTAACTCTCATATAAACAGATGCATATACACGCGCATACAAAATTTAATAGATATTGTTATGGAAAAACAGATCATAAAAAGCACATATTGGAAATAAATTATGGATTTATTACCTCTTGACCACAAAACGTACAATGGTTCCAATCTCTATCTTATGGCGTCTATTTAAGGAGCTAGCAAAAACTTCCTTCCCGTGTTTCTGTAATAAAAAAGATACACAGAGTTTGTGTTGCCATTAGTTCTGTAAAGCCAACTCAATGGTTTCAAGTGTATGTACACTGATGTACTTACAACTTTGTAACTGAATTCTTCACGAATGTCTTCATCTATAATAGTCGCCGATGAAAAACCAAGAACAACAACGTGTATAGAGTGCTCCCCAAGTTTCACCACCTTTCCTTCTACAGATTATAATAATTAGAGAGTTTATGACATAAATGCATGACATAATAAAGCTTCATGTTTTGAACTGACAAAAGTGCAATACTAAAAATTCATCGCAAGACGCATGCAACAGAACAATGTTGAGAGTAGTCATGGAACTTTGAAAAATACATTTACAACAGTTGGTGAACTGTATAATCAACATATATCATTAAAATTATCAGTGGAGTACCTAAAAGCATGTCTGGTTTTGGATAAAAAAGTAATAGTTGTGCCTGAAGTTTCACACCAAAATAAGGATTTAGGCCTGGAAGGATTTTAGCAGACTCATCTTTTGTAAAAGCACTGTATGCCAATAAAACACCATCAAATGTTTCATTGAACCTGCCAATATAAAATCCAAAAATAAGATTCAATAAACAGTAATATGAAACACTTATAAATTTATAATATGAATCTATCTCTATTTATACACTAGAACCAACTTTTAAACCCAACTTAGTGTAAAACTACAAAAAACGGTATTCCAATGTTAACCCTAAACACCATGCTAATAAATAAGAAATGTAAAATTACACCAAATTTGGTGTAACACAATTCACATCACCAAAACTGTACAAGTTACCCTTTTAACTCAATGCATTACATATATTTTGGTATAATAGGTACAACAAACTACATGTACCCTTGTATTCAGCAAGCCCGACAACATAGGAACGAAAAAATTATTTAAAAAACTAAAAAAATTAATAGTGGTGTATTTAAGATTTAAAACCATGTGTCCATCTTAGTTGATGCCAGTGTTGTTAAAGGCGAGTGCCCAGGCCGCCTAGGTGCAAGGCGATGGTAAGGCAACACTTTACCGCCTGAAAACCTAGGCCTAAGCCCACCAACAATTTAGGCGGCAAACTACTATTATCCATAAAACCCTTTGGTTATCCAAGAAGCGATTTAATAGCAAGTCAGAGAGAAAATCACGTCTATATATTGTTCCAAATATCAACATCAATCAGAATATATCATCATTATTATCAGATCATCCTTCATCAACATATTCTCCCTTCAACTTCAGGCAAGTTTTCTTCTTTTTTTCTTTTGTCTTACTCAGAAGATTTTAACTGAAATTCTTTTTCTTATCATCTGTTAGAGTCAATGAATCAAGGTGGTAATGTTTCTCAACGTCCAAAATCCAAAGACCTTGGGTGGAAATACAACAAGTGGGCATTTCCTAATGACAAAAATGCTGTTCGTTGCTATTTTTGCGGGTTTATCAGCAAAGCGGGAATTTGTAAGGCTAAACATCAGATAGGAGGTAACAGAAATGTTCAGAAGTGTGAAAAGGTCCCAGATAATGTTAGAGCTGAGCTTATTGAATACATTGAACGACAAAAAGCAAAGAAAAAAAATGATGACTACCAAGATTTGACCATTGATCTCGAAGATGGTGGATATGGAGATGATGAACCTGATGAGGATGAGGCTTTTGAGAACCAGAACACTCAGAACAAAAAAGCCCGAGTGGAGAAACCAACCAGTTACAGGTCTAATGTGAAAGGACCGTTAGATTTTTTTGTGACCACAAGTAACATTTTTATTGTTCGATTACAACTGATATTTACAGATTAGTTGGTTCTTATATGTGCTTACATTAGAGTATAACTGATATATACTTTTATATGCTTCTTTGATGTATAATTATATGCACCAGTTTATAGTACATTATCTGCTGTTTTGATGTATAATTATATGCACCAGTTTATAAACTTTATTATATTATTTCAGAAAAAGCAAAAGGAAAAACGATTTAGACAAGCATAAATGATGCATGTGAGAAAGAGTTGCGAGCTATAACGATTCAGAAGATTGCTGCCTTTTTCTACGAAGCTGGGATTGCATTCAATGTAGCCAAAATGCCTTGCTTCAAGGATATGATACAAGCTGTAGGAGTCTATGGGCCACATTTAAAGCCCCCGTCATACTATGAACTGCGTGTCCCTTTGTTAGCGAATGCAGTAGGTAACGTTGATGAATGGGTGAAAGAGCATAGATTAGAGTGGGAGCAATATGGATGTTCTATAATGTCGGATGGATGGACGGATAGGAAGCAAAGAACATTGATAAATTTTTTAGTGAATAGTGCTAAGGGAACAGTTTTCATGTGAAACTAGAATACTAGATTACTAGTCTATATTAAAATTTTTACAGCTGCGTGGTGGAAGCTTTTTGGGAAAGGTACACCAAATTTACAAGAATTTGCAATTAAAGTGTTGAGCTTAACATGCAGTGCATCAAGATGTGAAAGGAATTGGAGTACCTTCGAGCAAGTAAGTTTCTGTTGAGTTTAATATGAACAGCTTTACAATACTATATATTTCTGATATCAGTTTTTAGTGACACATTAATCGTTATATGAGTTTAATAGTTTACAATACTTTATAGTTCTGATCAGATCCATTCCAAGAAAAGGAACAGACTTGACGACCAGATGTTGCACGATATAGTGTATGTCAAGTACAACACCACGCTTAAGAATCGTCGTGACAACCCTGATGACTTTGATCCAACATCACTAGATGTCATTGATGATAGCAATGAGTGGCTAACATTGATAATGGACGAGGATCGTGTTCACAGTGATGAGGATTTAACTTGGACCATGGTTGGAGAGGCGAGTGGGACAGGAGAGCCCTCTAGAATAACAAGGTCTTGTAATGTACCATCATCAATACCTGCATCTTATGTAAACTTAATTGATGATTCTGAGGAAGAAGAGCTCGACACATTTGACGATGATGGCATGGCATAGTCCGTGGTTCTAATTAAGTTTTTGTCAATGGTTTTGAACTTTCTGTGTTTAACAATTTGTCTTGAACTTTTTTGGCTTAATGCATTATGTGTTAATTAGATGGAATTTGCTAATTTGAATGGCATTTGGTTTGGCTTTTACTTTAGTGCGTTTTTTCTTCGGGCGTGCGCCTTTTTGGCGCCTCTCGCCTTTGCCCCATTTAGGGTCTTTGCGCTTTGAGTTCACCGTCGCTTTTGACAACTATGGTTGATGTGACTAACTATACGATAAGGTAGCTTATGTAATGAGCCAAGCCGGGTCGTGTCACATTAGTACAGGACATCATATATACTCCAGCATACCGATTAACTACATCAAGTATAGTTACAGGAAACTTACATTAGACTATACATTATTATGACCATGTTATTCAATATTTTAATAATCTCACATTCAAACTTGCCAGAGAAGCTCATTGAAAAATGGCGTTGACGTCCTTTTTGTAAATGAATCAGCAAAACTCACAAACTTATACACGAAACCCAGCAATCTGTTTAACTACATACTTAAGGTCTCACTTCTCATACTCAAATATACTTAATTCAACTTTTTGAAACTTCAATTAGCCCAACATAACCCCAATCCAAACATTCCCTAAAATTAGCGTGTTTTTTTTAGTGTAGGCATTAGAGATAGACAAAGGCTCTTAAACTACTACTAATAGCTTTCGGACCACAAGTTTTGAAAGTTGGTCACTGCCTACGGCTTGTACATTACTTACAGAAGCTAGCATCGCCTCCTTGGAGATGTGTGTGACCGGCGTCTCTTGGTCTAAAAGTATGACCCAATAATTGTTTTTAACTAACTCTATCGTCAACTTCTGTTAAAACCACACAAGAGAACTAAAAATTATAACTACATACACACCAATGAAAATGGTAAGCTATGTTCCTCTAATTGAAACCAAAGCAATGAAGGGACACATGACTTGTAACATGTATGCCACCTGCTTGCATTTGTTTCATATATTATCTACAGATTTTTCTAACTTCACAACAGCCAGCAATATTCTTAGAAACAAAGGAGTATATGATGAAAAGAAAAAAAGGGGAAAGAAGAAATACTTGAAAAGCATGGAGCTGAGTTCATCAAAGATGGCGTGAGTGACATTTTTGGACTTGGAAGGATGAAGATACAACACCAATTCTGCATCTGATACCTTCAACCCCAATTCCATACCGGATTCTTCCATTTGATTTCACGCTTCGGGTTTTTTTTTTCTTTTTTTTTTTAGTTTTACCCCCAAAACCCTAGAGGCCTAGACTAACAATCCTTGTTCAGGGTTTAAGTAACATAATATTGGGCTTGTGGATTGGTTATGTCTGGGCTTTTAAATAGTTTGCCTAAATGGGCTCAAGTAGAATGCCCGTTGCCCCGTCGCATGGACTTACGATTATTTTATAAAAAGAATATTTCCATACAGGAATAATTACCATCCTCGATGTAACTATAGAGTAATTGACGGTACAGTCAAAAACATATTACGACTACAAAGGAGTGTTTGTGTTTGTTCGTCTCACACATACATATATTCCTTTGAGTACGTTAATGTGATTTAACCAAAACAAACCAAGCACATATGACTTCTTCAACAACAGCTAGTAGAAGAATTTGCTACAAAGATGTACTCCCATTTACCTCAATGGTTTTAGTAGAATGCATCATATATAGTTGGTGGAAACACATTATTCTTCAAATCATCATCTTCTTCCCAAAACATCATCAATTCATATGTTTTCACCGCTTATGTCTTCCTTGTCGGTTTCATTTTCCTTATTCCTTTCCTTCTTCTCAGGCAATCCTCCTTCCTTCCACTTTTTCCTTTCTTTGTTTATTTATTTTTAATATCTACTCACAAACCCCATTTCCTTTATATTTATATATCTATATACATAATAAAACAATAGTTAAAGAATAGTTATTCTGACTTTTTAAAGTCATCCACCTCAAATTAAAATTATCTCTAAACATGTCACATAGGATTTATCCTACATGGCACCTCCATATTTTATTACCTTTTCTTTCTTTCTTTTTTTTCATTTTCTATTTACTATATACACTTCATAATCAAACTATATATATTACGTTCAACACGTACACCTCAAATTACATAGCCCTTTATAATAATCAAACTATATATATTACGTTCAACACGTACACCTCAAATTACATAGCCCTTTATAATAATCTATCTATACATATATTATGTTTCACAGTTTTCTTCGTTGTTAATTTATCATAATCATGAAGTATTTTTCAATTGGTTTTTAATTTATAAAGGTATTCTTAATAATCTATCTATACATATATTATGTTTCACAGTTTTCTTCGTTGTTAATTTATCATAATCATGAAGTATTTTTCAATTGGTTTTTAATTTATAAAGTTATTCTTCTGCCGTATACCAATCTATATATATATATTAAAACAGTAAAAATCCTAGCCTTTTAAACCCTTCTTTCAACATAAACCTAGCTTTAAACATTGCCACATAGATTGTATCCTACGTGGCATCTCCATACTTTTTTTACAATATTTATCTTATAACATCTATTTATTCTCAAACCAATGTAATTTATTTTATTAAATATAACATAAAATATTAAATCAAAATCATATACACAAAATTAAAAAAAAAAAAACTTAAAACCCATATTAAGATATAAGAAGACGTCCAATACATCTATTAATTTGGCAATGATATTTGACATAAATAATATTATTTATTCAAATATATACAATTTTGAACACTATGTCAAATTTTAAAATTTATTTAAAAATATTATTAAGTTATACACGACCAAACAATTTTGTTGTTTCTCCTTCGTTCTCTTGGCCGAAACCTTAACCAAAATTGGTTATTCTAGCCACAAAAAAAAGTCTAGTTTATAATGATAATAGTAGTTATTTTGAGTTTTACGAATGAATTTCTTGATTGTTGGAGATAAAATACTTTATTTCCTAATTGTGTTTAGGATTATTTTTTCCCGTCACTACATAAGGTTTTTTCTCCATCTTTTCAGCATAACTGAAATCAAAAACTATAATGATTTTCTCTTATTTCTCTTATTAGTTTTTTACTTATTCGTATTGTATTTATGTGTATTTTATATGACTAAATTTTTGTCATGTTTAGTTTTTTTACTTTGTATATATTATTTCGTTTGATGAATATATAGATATCATGTTACATTATCGATTTACGTTTGATTTGTTGATGATATCAAAATATCTTAGATTAAATGTTGGTGTATAATCACTATAGTAGGTTTAGTGACTGTGATATCGACATGTCAGAAAAGACAAAAGATGACCAGAGTAATCCAGGAATTAACCATTAACTATAACATAATCAATTTCAACATCTCCCTTTCCTACTAAAGGAGCTTAAGTGATGATCTCACTTAAGGCTTATGTGTCGGCTTCTAAGCCTGTACACATCAAAAAATACACTTAAAACACACATAATTGATTATGTCATGTATGTGTTTTTTTTGGTATAAATAAATATATTGGTGGGCCTTTTGTGTAAAAGATGGCTTCTTTGAGAAGCCTTGGATTTAGCTTCTCAAAGAAGTTTATTCTCTTTATTCAATAAAAAAAAAAACTTTTATGTTTATTAGAGAAAAAAAAATCAGATTCAAATTTTTGTCTCTCTCGAATCTGATCTGCTATTACATCTACTTTATTGGGTTTAATATTCATGTCTTCATTTTTCACTATTTCGGATCTACATATATATATACCGTTCGTATATATATATACACATATATATACATACATACATATGTGTATATATATATCAATATATATCAGAAGGTGAATGATTTCGATTTTGGAGAAAAGATGTTCATGGATATATAAGAAAATATATATCAGAAGTTGATTGTTTTCGAATTTGAGAAAAAGATTCGAGTCTATGGATATATCAAAAAATAATTTTGTTTGATTTTTTCCTTTGTTTTTCCACATATCAGATTTCTTGCAGATGAACATGATGAAGATGGACCCTTTATCGATTTTGAGAGATGAAGATGATGAAAAGGTAACACTTTCCAATCTTTGTTTTTGTTGTTATTGGCTTTTTTTTTTTAAATCGATTTATTTTGTTATCTAGATCTACGATTTTATGAAACTTTTTGTTGTAATTAGTGATTTGGGGTTTTTTAAAATCATGTTTAAAACTTTTGGTAAGTGTTGTTTATGGGTTTTTGTTTTTGATGGATGATGGTCATTCATGGTGGAGGTACATTCGAGCTTGGTGGAAAAGTTCGAGTTCATGGATATATCAGAAAGTGAAAGATTTCGATTTTGGTGAAAAAATTCGATTTCATGGATATATCAGAAAGTTCATGGATATATATATATATATCTCAATATATATATGTTTTGATTATTCAAAAAGTGTTTACGAGTTGATTAGATGGAATTATTTTAGGTATATATGTATATTTTAGGTGTTTTGTAGAGATTACAAGAGTGTTAACAGTGGCTATTGCAAATTCTATTATTTAAGTAATGTTTATTTTGCTAATGTTTGTACTTCATGTTTTATGTTTAGGTTTCAAAATATGGACAATGAGTTTGAACGATTTATTTCTATGATATGATGGTTGTTTCTTTTTTATTGGCAATGATGATGTGTTTATATTCAGAAAAAAAAATGTTAAACTTATGTCTTCCATGGCATGGCATCTGAGTTGTGTATGTGACATTTTCACATGACAACTTTATTTGATGCAGCCATGATGAATCATTAGTCTAACTTTAGCATGTTTGAGCCATCATATATATTGGTACCTAAATCTGTCCTAAATACAAAAGTTGAGGGTTTAAGGGATTTTATACGACCTTGAATACCTTAATATGATGGATTTCCTACTAAAGGAGCTTAGGAGTTTATCTCATAAAAGCTGATGTGTTCCTTTTGATTGGCTGTGATGATGTGTTTAGATTCAAAGATACTTGAGTTTATGTGCTCTTTGGTATGACATTTGATGTGTGAATGTGACCTTACTGTCACATTTGCTTTTTTAATGCAGCCATGATGAATCATTACTCTTCCTTGAACATGTCTGGGTCTTTGTAATCTTAAAGAACACCATGACTTTTTATTTACAATGTGGTATTATTAAAGGTATTGAAATTTTTACTATGTTTTCTGTTTTTATCTTAGTAATTTTCCTTTGGGTTGTGATGTCTAATTGCTTAATATTTGCAGGGTAATGATGTGGAAATGGCTGATGAGTGAAGAAAGTGTTTGGTTCTTTATGTTCGTACCTATTTTATGTTCTTAACGATGTTTGTTTTGTTCTCCAAATTTAGGCACTCGGAAAGGTACTTAATGAACTTCTATTGAACTTTGATCAGTTAATGAAGCAAGCTGCAGGTAGTTTTTTTTTTAAAAAAAACTTTTTTCATGGCTCATTAATTTAGTTTATTCATGTAAAACTGTTTTGTGATTATGAGATAGGAACTGACAAATGAGTTTGATGTTCCGATGGTGTTTGCTAATACTGACTTGATTTTAGGATACTACATGTTAAATGACAGCAAAGGTATCTTTATGCCCATCTCTCTTGGCATAACAGATAAACATGATACGAGTATTCTATACTGAATTACTAGAGGTGGCATAGTGGGTGGGTTGGTAGGTTGCTTGCAGGCCAGTTTATATATATACACACACTATCAACCTTTCTTGGATCCATATTTTATTTAAATATTTTACAGATCAAATGATCCCAAAAAGACACTTTTGAGGGAGGTCGTGAAAAATATATATAATGCTTGCAGGCCAGTTTATATATACACACTATCAACCCTTCTTGGATCCATATTTTGTAATCCTTGCATATATATAATGGCACAAACGTAGAATACATATTATAGACTCAGATTTCTCTATTAGATTCAGATTTTGTGTTTTTGTTGAATAGATTTCAGTTGGAGATCATGTGAACAATGAGTGTGTGTTATCAGTGTCTAATAATTAATATCTTAATGTTGGATTTGTCGTGAGCTTTTGTTATTATTATGGACATGGGCAAAGATGGAGTCTTTGGTGTGCTTCTAAATCATAAGTTAGTATGATGTTCTTATGATCAAAACCGGGACTCTAACACAAGAGGTATGGCCATATTAATTCTCTTATCATGTTTTTACACAACTGTAAATTTTCGTGTATTATTTTTTGGGGGTAACTAAAAACGTACAACGAAAGTAAGTTTAAATGTATTTAATTTGATGCAAGGCTGATTGAAAACGAAGGTTTCTAAGTGGCCGAAAAGTAGAACCCAAAAACAGCCCCTGGGCTGATGTCCTGAACGATCAAACATAATTGTTACTTTTTATTCGTTAAAATTAATCTAATTTTTAGTTGATTAGTCTCAAAGTTATTTTGATAATTTGTCCATATAGTTTAAGTTTGTAACTGCGTTTGTATATAAAGAAAGTATAAATTTTTGGGGTGTTGCAAGTTGGTTTTACAATATTTATCACCTATGTATTCAGTTATCTACATTAAATATTAACTTATGTTAATGGTGGAAGTGTTGGTGTAATGGGCATGTTCTTAATTTTGTTAGGCCCACTTTACTAATTTTGTTAATTTTTGATAACCTAATCGTTTCAGATATGCATGAAAAGAAAGCGAAAATGGTTAGACAAACTGAGGCCCACTTTACTCATTCACGTGTTCCCCCTACTATATTGGGGGAAATTGTCCCTAAAAAGTACTCATACCGTCTTCTAAAAGTGCAACGTTTTACTTGATTATTATAGTTATATTACAAGATTTAAGTCGGGTAATTTTGTATCTCTATGCTAATTTGTCAACAAGTTTGCTTTCATTGATATGGTGTGCACACAACATGGTACAGATTGAGAATTGTGAGATATGAAGCTTATGAGACACTGATTTGGTATGTTGCACACAACATTGATATGCGATCATTGTGTCGATTTTTAGGTCATTTTTTAAACAACTTTTACTCAAGACCATGATGCATAGTTCACATGTGCATCATAAAAAAGGATGGTCAACGTATCATTAGAAGCTAATTTAAGTTGAATATGCGATTTTTGTTGTAGACTTTGAGATGATATGGTATTGCTTTGCCATGGTTATATAACTTATTTACTGAATGAGTTTTTTTTAATGCAAATGGGGTAATAAAGAAGTATGACATCCCTAAAAAAGCAAACATGCCATAAGTTTTATGATTAAAAACAGTTGACGGCAATCAACTGATGTCAGAATCGGCAAAATGAGTGGGTTGGGAATGAGTCAAAACAGGTTGGGTTGGACCTATCAGATTCGTAGAAGGTTGTTCTTTTATATGTATAAAGTTCGAGTTTGTTTTGAAGGTCTAAATTGGTTATTGATGATTAGAGCTTTATCTTTCTATTATAATTTCTAAATATATATAACAGTAGATACATGTGACTCATTGAGTTTAATTGGATATGTTGCATTTAACTTTAAAGTTCCAGTTGTTTTGGTTTTCTAATGGGCCAATGGTTCATTTTCATGACTATAGAAAAATTGTGGTTAATCAATGGTCCTTTACTGTTGTATAGGACCTCTCTATGTTCTATGGTTTTCTTATGGGAGATTTTTGATGCAACTTTGAAGATCCAACTCGACAATTTTGATGGGATGAATTTTTTTCAGGTTGATGATGCTTAGTATGGAGTATTGTTGCTGGTGTAGATTGGTTAAATCATTACAATTGGGTTGTGACAGTGGGCTAAAGGGTTTAAAGTGCAAACAGGTGGTTGCACTAAGAAGGTCCCCAATGGTTCGTTCTCGCGCTCGTCCGGCTCACAGGGACGAGTCCACACCGTTGGGTGGGACTCGTTCGGGTCGTTCGTCCGGCACGTTCGTCCCTCCAGGGACTAGTCTCGCCTCTAATTTTTTTTTTTTTTGAATGTTAACGGCTATAAATTCAAAGGAAGAAGACAAACATAAGTTTCAACTTTTGGCAACTTTAGCCCCTAAACGGTTATATGGTTCAAAACAGGTTCAAAAAAGTTACAACTTTAGTCCTTAACGGCTAGTTTTTCAAAATGGCTATGTATACACTTCATCTGAACCACCATTTCACACCACTCTTGCATATATTCAGCTATATTATACCAAAACACACTTTCGTATACATAAAATCATCATGAACAACCAGTTTCATTCAAGTTTATCAACGTACATGAGACCCGATTTGTTTCCTACTGGAGACGATAATGACGAGCTTTTTGGTATGATGGCCGAATGTGTTGATTTGCTTGAACAAGGTGAATCATCAAGACCATACATACCCCGTAGCGTCGTTGAAGACGCGGGGTACGCCATAAGCTCACTCGAGGAAGGAGACGACATTGACCAAATCGTCTTACCGGAGCATACGTTCCAGGAAAGGATTGCACTTCACCAACGTACCGGCAAGGAGCTTCGAGATCGCACTGTGCATCATGCTCTTCGCCATGATCTTACGGAGCATGTATGGCGCCTCCCGACTTAATGTGTGTTTTTTATAATAAAGTATTGTTAATGTTTTTATTTTAATGTGTGTTTTCTTTATTTGAAGTATTGTAATGTGTTTTTTTTAATAGATTGTGTAATGTTTTTATTTTTAATGAAGTGTTTTTTATTTGTGTATGTTTTAGTTTGTTATAATTTTAGAGGGTTAAAAGTGTAAAGTTTGGATAAATTGGTAGAATTAAATAATTGGTGGGTCCAAGACTAGTCTTAGGTGGATGAGTCCATTAGGTTCATTTTGGGGGATTAGTCCTTAGAGTGTTTTTTGCTGATGTGACGCTGACAGGGACTAGTCTGAGGTGGATTTGTGGCCTCCATTGGGAAGCCTCTAATGTAGGTGCCCTTAAGATTCAAGTAGCAATTTCCTAATTCACATTGTTGTTTTATTTTTGATGTAATGGGTAATGGAATATCTGTTTTATTTTCTTAAAAGTTTTGATATTATAATTTGTAAACATATAAAATGAGACAATTGTTTTTTTAAGACATATTTTAAGTTATTTGTTAAGGTTATACTTCCAAATATATCCCGTGTTTTCACACGGGTTCTACATCTAGTAATAAGCCTATAGAATAGCTATTTATTAATGCATAAAATAACCTTTTTAACTAGCCGCGCATCGCGCGAGATAAAATATCTAGTGTATATATATATATATAATGATTATTATATTTGTGTGCAGAAGAAGATCAGATATTCCACCTCTGAAATCATCAATTATTGTCAATTGTCCATTCCCATGTGTCTTCCGCATTTGAAAGAAAGATGTTCTGAATCCTGAATAACATATCTTGGAGTTGATACAGCTCGGTTGTAGTAGAGGGAGGTCGGGTCCAATGCCATACCCATTGCGAGAAACTACCTTCACCTGTACAACGATCTTTCACAAGGCAACTTTTGTGTGATTCCAGTTTGAATAAATCTGGGTAGGACAAATACAATGGAGAGTTGCCTAGCCACTTGTCAATCCAGAATTTGAGTTTGTTCCCATTTCCTAAAATTCCTGTAAACAAACACTCGAAAGAAACATCAAGACGAGACATGCGGGGGCTTAATCCGGAGATGGATTTCCAAGCTCCCACAAAAGAGCTCCGAGAAGGCAAGGGGGAACAGTTACGGGAGGAGGAGTAATGAATAGCCGTAATAACGCGACTCCACAAACTATCCGGTTCCAAACGGTAGCGCCACCACCATTTGGATAAAAGAGCTAGATTATTATTTTGCAAGGTACCCAACCCCAGCCCGCCCTCATCCACAAGAGAGGTTATCCTCTCCCGTGAAACCCAATGAATTACTCTCAAGTCATTCAATTCAAACAATTTTTGTGTTTTATTAAGTCACTGAATTAGCTTTTTCTTATTCAAAAGTATATATATTTGTATATTTTACACAAATTAAGCTAAATAGAGGATATTTAGGTGAGTTGAGCCCAGTAGGCCAAAATTCCTTCGGTCAATGTTTAGGTCAAACTTGGTCGAAAATCGGTTTGAAGTATTTTAACAATTGTGTTAATGGTTCTAAATATATTTTTTTAGGGCCCTATGACCAATTATGTTTATGTTTGAACTTTCCAGCATGATTCTATGGTTCTATTAAAATGTCATACATATAATTGCGAAATTTATATATAAAAATACTTATCCATGTACTCCCTGCCTAGGGCCCTAGGCTGATTACTCTGTTCAAGTACCACCTAGCGACTTTTACATCCATGGTAAAATATATACTTTTAAATAATATAAAGGGACACGCGTGTGGAATTAAATTAAACTTTTCCAGTTTTGGTATTATATGTATCACACTCTCAAAAGCCCTAATGAATCTAACAAACTTTTGGTTCCTATCTATTGTATGCATCCAGTTACCTTTTCGTCCCATAACAAGTACTTTTTTGTATGTTTCTTTTTTTTGAACGTTACTTTTTTCTATGTGTCAGGATAAGTTGTCACGCCATCTAAAATGGCGAGTAACTGGTTATAAGAGGTCAAATTGATGGTTTTACACAAACATTTTGATGGACCTGTCTTTGAGATAAATGTAGTCGAATGACTTTAGCAAACACAAAAAATGTTGAGTGACTTCACCACATTTTTGCTGCTACTTTATGTGACTTTTTTTTTTTTAACGATTTCCCTATTTTATTTTTTTTACTCAATCAAATGTACTAATTGCTTGTGTAGCTCATTATCATGAAAAAAGTGGCTCTTTTTAATCTTTGAGATGGAGTTATTAGTCCTTAAAAAATAAATCAAGTTTTGTACATTCTTATTGATAGTTTTTGCTCCATTTCGATTAGTAAAAATTGAATAAAAGATATGGTAATTCACAATGCTGTAAACACCAGGTACAGTTCTCAGCTTTTTGGATACGTCGGTGTTAAGTACAGTTCTCCTACACTTTCCTCAGTTATGAGCAATCTGGCACCCGCTTTCACTTTCATACTTGCATTCTTCTTCAGGTAATTGGTACTAATTGACGTTGGTATGTTATCTTCGCTTGTAGAGTTGTATCTAACAAGAAACAAATAGAAAAATGTTTTATGTTGTTTTTTGCTTGTCAGAATGGAAAAACTGAATTTGAGAAGTTATACAAGTCAAGCGAAAATTGTGGGAACAGTAGTGTCAATATCAGGTGCACTTGTGGCGACACTATACGATGGTGCACCGGTTACTGTTTCATCAGATTCATCAAGCTTATATTGGATTATCGGTGGGATTTTGCTTGCAAGCCAGAATTTTCTACTTTCATTCGTTTTGGTTTCCCAGGTACCCAGATTGCATATCTTTCGATTCAAAATTTTTAAGTGCTTGCATATTATTAAGGAATTCGAGTGTTTTCAGCAACCACCCTGCAGGCACAAATCATGATGCTATATCCAGTGGAACTAATGGTTGTTTTTGTGTTTGGGTTAAGTGGATTGGTTATAGCTATGTTTACTGGGTTAATTATGGTGAGAGATTTAGATGCTTGGAAACTGAAACCTGATTTGATGCTAGCTTCTATAGTTTACATGGTAAAGAATTTGCATTGAATACATCATCGTTTTTATCTTTAGAATTTCCATTCGTGGTGTCACTTAATGAGGTTCTGGTTTTGTTGTTTATATAGGGCATCTCTACTGGATTTCTGAATGGTCTCATTCAAGTATGGGCTCGGCATTTGAAAGGGCCAGTCTATGTAGCCATGTTCAAGCCATTATCAATTGTGGTTGCACTTGTGATGGGTGTCATATTCCTCGGTGATTCTCTCCATCTTGGAAGGTCTTTACTCTTGGTCACTCTTGAATTATGCATGCTTTAGTTTCAACTTAATCTGAATGAGTGTCGAAATGAAGCATCTTTAGTGACAATGAACTTATATTTCAATGCAGTGTTGTGGGCGGGATGATTATATCATTAGGGTTCTATGCTGTGTTATGGGGAAAAGCCAGAGAAGACTGCAGTATCCATCACAAGGAAGCGTTATCATCATCATCATCGTCCACACAAACCACCCCTCTGTTGCAATCCCATTCTCTGGAAGAGGGGCAATAACAAGCCTAGGTTCAACCCTTGAAAGTGAAGAGACATTCCGCTCAGGGTCAGTACTCAGTACAACGAGTTAATTTTTATATCTGCACTTGTATTGGTACCCTTACAGCAAACAAAGTAGTGTTGTTGTACTAGCCCTCAACAGTAACCAATTCATGGCAACTATGGTTTTTACGCTCCAAAAAGAACCAAAACGATTAAATGCTCCCCTGAAAGGAACAAAACTTGAAGGGCGCCTTTGACATCTAAGTGCTTGATTTCAATTTGTAGTGAAAGATTTAGATAAAACACAATATATTAAAAAAAAAAAAACTTTGAATTGTTATCAAATACGGAGTATATATGAACTTGGAATTGCTGTGGACAAACAGGTGATTACATGAGTGAACGTGCACATGTTACATTCAATAATTTATCACATCATTTTACACATAAAAGGATATGTATGACACACTTAAACATTCTACTGTACCAGACATGAACTTACGAGCAGATGTGAGAGGATGTGGGTGACCACGAGTGTTATGAGTGCTCCCAAATTTCTCATTCATAAATTCTTCTATTATATGCGGAACTAGAATTGGCCTACGTTTTGTTCGTGGGTATTGATGAAGGACAACTGCACAAGCAGTATGCACTTTTAAACATGATATACAAAGTGCTTTTTAAACATGAATACATGATACTACAAGTCATAGGTTAAAATACTATAAAAAAAAGGAGAAACTATATCATCTAATCTATGTATTATGATGGTGGGTGACTAAGAATGAGTTCTTTACAAAAGAACAAAATAATACATGAGATCAAGTAGTTTTCATTCATTTATTTTTAAAGAGATATATATATATATAATATATATATATATATATAACGTTTGTTTTTTTGTTAAAGTCTATTCATCCCATATGTGGTCTTTGCACTCACCGGGCAGAATGCCATCGCGGTAGTTCACAGGGTAGATCGCCAAATAGCACGATATCTACGACATTGAATGTCATTTGGAGTAAAACATGCGCCCCCTTGGATTTGAACCCTAGTTGCCTAAGGAACAAGCATTCATTGGAGGTCTGGGATGCTGAGCTATCAAACACCTTTTGTATGGATAAAACTAGTGTGTATATATATCTATTAAGATATCTATTAAGATAAGATTTTGTATAAAATAAATAGATTTATCTATTTCTTTTATAAACCAACTGGGTTAGATCAGTGGTTGGAGTTCATGTCTCTGGAAACAGAGGTCATGGGTTCGATCCTCATGCCCAGCAAGGCTGGAGGTCCTTTTCTACCTATGGTAGATCCTCATGCCTATCTACATATCAACCTCCCCATACACCGTCGAAGACGGTATTGGGACCAAAAACCCGTGGAAGACGATATTGGGAGTTACTTTATTATTATTATTTTTATCTATTTCTTTTCTAATGATTTTGATATAAGAAAATGATTATAGTATCATTTTGATAAATGGAAAGAAAAATGATAAATCCTCCTAAACTAATACTCTAAAAGTCCTCTTATTTATTAGATGATAACATGTGAAAAAATCAAAGTGTAAAATTAGGAAATAAAATTATTTAATACCATATGTCACCTTCTTATATTTTTAGAATATTTTTAGGTTAATCTTTAAAAACATTTATCATATTTTAAATGGAAAATATTGATTAAATTGAAAGTGATATATTAGTCAAAGTGGATTGCAAGTATTAACATTTATATTACACAAAAGTATTTAAGTGAGACTCTTAAGATTTAAACTTTTAAAATGAAGTGTAAGTTTTTGCATCAAAATTATATAACTTCAATAATGTTATCCTTTCTATCTTGCAAACTTTTTTTTTAATCAAATTTCAAATAACATAAACATATAAACAATATATGAACATAACATTACCTCCATATATAAGAATAAGATGTGAAGGTAAGTCCTAACCAATTTTATATGTAGCTTCTCAAAAAAAATTATAACATAATTTTAAAAATAAAATTGAATATAAGGTAGGCTTACACTATAAACCCGCCCTTGGCTTTCATGTTAACAAATTTTCATTAGCTTTTACTTGGGTGAATGTCTTGATAAAAGATTCATCAAGGTGCATTTCTTTAAAAGTTATTTTGTAAAATATGATTTTTTAATAATAAAACCAAGGTTAAGGCAAGGAGTACTCGGAGTAATCGACTGATTTAGGTCGACTCAACACCCTGCCTTGTAGCGAGTAATCTTTGAGTACTCGACTCAACTCATGGAGTTTTACAACAGGGAATAAAAGACATGAACATTGCTTTACCAATTAAGTCATTATTATTTAATAAAGATTTCATGTATTTTCTATTTTTAAAAGTGTTAAAAAAGTTCAACATTTTTTTTAATACTCTTTTAAAAATTTTCACCTACATTAATTTTAAGATTAACCGTTTTTACATCAATATGAATACATAATTGCTGTCACCGCCATCGCTAGTCGCTACTATCACATTGCCGGCTCCACTAACATCATCGCCGAATTATACAAATACCTCTCTAGCTTATCTAAATAGTCACTTTATTTAAATATCACTTATTTAATAGATAAATAAATAAATAAAACAAAAAGCCCTAATACTAGTAAAATTGCATAGGTTAAAACGAGAGGGGTACCCGTGCAATGCAGCGGCGGTCATGACGATGGATGGTGGTGGCGGCGATGGTAACGGTAATGGTTTGGTTGTTAATATGAAAATAATTGATGTAAAAAGGGGCTGTGTAGTTATTTTTAGGGTTAAAAGATGTATCTCGTAAATAATCTCATTAAGATTATTATAATTAATTAAATATATTAGGTTAAAATATTTAAATTAGTAAAAAAAAAAAGAAATAGTTTGGAGTTGGAAAAAATTTTAGGGATATTTTTGGCAGATGTGGTGTGTAGGTTAAGAATGTATTGAAAGTTAGGGGTATTTTAGATATTTTAAAGGTAGAAACTTAAAAATGAGAGAGGGGTAGTTTGTTTTATAAAGAGTTATAGATATAGATATAGATATTTGAAAAAAAGTTTCTCTATTAGTATAAAGTATTTTAGCATAAAATTTAAAGATTAAGATTTTAATATAAAAAACACAAACTTTTTTTTAATAGAAAAAGTAAAGTAATGGTAGAGAATCTGCTTCTAGTATCTACCAAAGTTGGAAAATGACATTTTTGCTGGGCATGAAAATCAAATCCTTGATCTCTGTTTTTAGAGACAAGAGTTCCAACAACTTATCCAACCTAGTTGTTTTTTTTTTTTTTAATAAATAAATGAATTTGTATTTAACATTTTCTAAAAAAAAAAAATAGCTAAGATATTTAACACCTCTGGTCGGATGACAAAAACCTAAACATCATCTAAAACCCTAAACTTGTAAACGCAAACACTCGAAAGAAAAAGAGGTGTTACTCTCCGGCCTCTCCCCTTCCTTCACTCAGCCGCCTGTTTTACAAATCCTATTTTCACTCGCTTATCAATTCATTTGATTTCTTCATCCTTCCTTCCTTACTTGTTCAAAATAGCAGGTATTCATATCTCTTTAATTAAGCTAAATAACACTATCTATCACTCCCCCTATATATATATATACTATACATATTTTATTTTTAATTTCATTTGAAGCTGTTTCGTTATCCTTGTTACTCGGCTATATATGTGTGTATGTTTGTGTTTTTTCCTATAACAACAACAACAACAACAACAACAACAACAACAACAATAATACTCTTTGTATTGTTTGTTTATTGAATAGGATAGATATAGTTAAGCAGAGACAGTGGTGGTTGCCAGCTATGGAAAATCTAGCTAATACCAATAATATTCATAATAATGCTGATTCTAATTCAAAGAAGAAAAAACGAAAGAGGAACAAGAACAAAAAATTTGAATCTGTAGGAGTAGACCAACACCCCGTTAGTGATGACGTCACACACCTCCCTGAAATTCAAGAGGCCTTGGAGGTGAAAGACAAGTCCAAAAAGAAGAAACTTAAAAAGATGGTTCAAAAAGAAGATGCGCAGAATGACGAAGCGGTAGAGGAAGAAGGCGATAGGGACGAGGAGGAGAAGCAGACAAAGAAGAGGCTCAAGAAGAGTAAAAAGATGATTGAAAAGCAGGACGAAGACGACGATGATGAAATGCAGGATGAGGATGCAGCAGAGGAGGTAAAAAAGGTGAAAAAGAAGGGCGTTGATACTGGGATTATGAGTAGTGATGCTTTTACTGATTTGCCCTTATCCGAACCAACCAAGAAAGCTATTCTCGATTTGGGTTTTCCATTTATGACTCAGGTTTACTTACTTGCATCAAAAATTTCGTTACTTTTTTGTTAATTGTTTTGTTTCAAGGGTTATGAATGAGCTTAATTGTATGTTATGATTACAACAGATTCAAGCCAGAGGAATTCCTCCTCTTTTGGAAGGAAAGGATGTTCTTGGTGCTGCAAGAACTGGTTCTGGTAAAACTCTAGCCTTTCTTGTTCCTGCAATCGAGCTGTTATATCATGCTCACTTTGCTCCACGAAATGGGACTGGTGTCGTTGTCATTTGCCCAACACGAGAGCTTGCAATACAGGTACATACTACATATATATGTGATTTTCTGTTATTTCTATTCCCCAGATTACGTTGGTTTGGAACATAGAGTTTAGTTTTGATGGCTTTTTCTTGTATTTTGATTCTACAGACTCATGCGGTTGCAAAGGACCTTCTCAAGTATCATTCGCAGACTCTTGGTCTGGTTATTGGTGGTGCAGCACGAAGAGGTGAGGCAGAGCGTATTGTGAAGGGAGTTAATTTGTTGGTAGCTACTCCTGGCCGACTTCTTGATCATCTACAAAACACGAAAGGGTTTATTTATAAGAACCTGAAGGTATAGTAGACTAGTAGTTCACTTTAGATATCTATGCTGTCCAGAATTACCTAACGAATAATTAAATATGTGATATTACAACTTAATTTGGTCTTGATGAAACACAATATTTTTAAGGAAGTTTTTGCAAATTCTAACTTTTGGTTTTTGCAGTGTTTCGTCATTGATGAAGCTGATAGAATATTGGAAGCCAACTTTGAAGAAGAAATGAAGCAGATTATTAGAATCTTACCGAAGGTATGTTTTTTTTGTGGTTCAGTAGCACCATTTGTGTTTAAATAGAAGAAGATTGCAATTTCTAGACATTGATGTAATTAGATCCCCGTCACACTTAATGGTTTCGCCTACTTGGCTACTTATGAGATTTTAGAGTATCTATGGGGTGGGTCTTGAATAATATCTGTTCGTAGCAGCCCAATACATTGCAATTATGATATTTCACTTACTGCAGTATAATGAACTAAACTGTGTTACTTTTGTTATTTTATTATTTGCAGACAAGGCAAACTGCTCTTTTTTCTGCCACTCAGACCAAGAAGGTACTATTCTCAAGTCAAACATTTTCAGTCTTGGTTTAACTTCAATTTTTCATATGTACAAGCTCAAATCTCTAATTTGTCTCATCATTGTTTAATTTTAGAAGTGTAATGTTTTTCGCAAACATATTATATTATTCAGAATTGTGGTCGTTTAATTTCTCCCTCTTTACCGATGAAAGTAATGCAACCTTCAACAATGTTTTATATTATTCAGAATTGTGGTCGTTTTATTTTATCCTCTTTATCGATGAAAGTAATGCAAGCTTCAACAATGTTTGGCATACAAATGTATAATGATATTAGAGGAATGGTTATCTAATTATGAAATGAATAAATATATTATTGTGAAAAACTTCAATAAGGAAAAAAGAAAACCAAGTTAAACCTTTTTGTGATTATTTAATTTAATTCTCTTACTCAAGTATGTTATCAAACCTTCAAACTTCCTTTATATGGAGAAAGATTGTAACTTCATTAAGGGTAACATACTCTTGGATTACCCCTTCAGGAGCTAAACGACTTAGCATTCTGTAATCTGAAAAAAGGTTAAAAATAATAATACTGAAAACTGAACAACTATAATATTATATATCGGATACTGGTTTTTATTCAATATGTTATTTGATTGTTCTTTCTCCAGGTTGAGGACCTTGCACGCTTATCGTTTCAGAATACTCCAGTTTATATTGATGTAGATGATGGGAGGTCCAGGGTAAAGAAACTATGCTTTTTGCTACACCAAAATTAATGTCTATATTTTTATTGTCTTCTTATGAGTTATTGCTTATTATATGATTTATGGATGTTCTAGGTGACTAATGAAGGTTTGCAACAAGGATATTGTGTGGTGCCGAGTGCAAAGAGACTTCTACTTCTTTACTCTTTCTTGAAAAGAAATTTGTCCAAGAAAGTGATGGTTTTCTTTTCATCGTGCAATTCAGTGAAGTTTCATTCGGAGCTTCTTCAGTTTATCAAAATTGAATGCTTTGATATTCACGGGAAGCAAAAGCAACAGAAGCGAACTTCGACATTCTTTGATTTCTGCAAAGCAGAGAAAGGAATATTGTTATGTACTGATGTTGCTGCTCGTGGTCTTGATATCCCTTCTGTGGTATGTGGATCCTTCTTGTAGTTTACAAATTGGGCAGGTCTGGGTGGTTGTGTAATGGGTTGAAATTGGTAATTTTCGGTATTGTCATGCTGATCTGAAGTACTGGTTTGTCCAAGTTCTAAATCTTCCAATGGATAATATAGTTTTAAGTTTTCACAAAGTTCATGTTATGATGGCTTTCTGTAGCAGGGAATAGTTCAAGAAATTAAGTCCGGATGTCTGATATGTTATTATTTCGATTACATTATGGTCCCATCTTTGTTTCTTCTTGTTTTGTTTGTATCACTGGACACATCTGCAGATAATAATCAAGTTTCAATGTACATAACGTTATCTATTTTCTATTTGCTTTTAGGACTGGATTGTGCAGTATGATCCTCCAGATGAGCCTAAGGTCTCCAGCTTTACCTTTTTATATATATTATTGTAATATATATTATTGTTAGTTTACATGTTCATCTGATCACCTGCTATCTAATTTCAGGAATATATTCATCGGGTTGGTCGAACAGCACGTGGAGAAGGTGCAAAAGGGAATGCATTGCTTTTCCTTATTCCCGAAGAGTTGCAGTTTCTTAAATTCCTCAAGGTGCGTGGAGAAATAGTATTCAAAAAAATCTATGTGAAACTTGTTTAATGCTAATTTGTTGTAATATTATCAACAGTTTTAGCACAATACTGAGGTTATCACTAAATTGACTTGTAATCTGGTAACCTGTGTATGACAGGCTGCAAAGGTTCCAGTAAAGGAGTATGAGTATGATGAGAAGAAGATTTCTAATGTGCAGTCTCATCTGGTACGTATTTTCGTGGGTATAATAGTTAATTCGTTGTACTGACCTGGCTGTTTCGACCTGAAACCCTCTTTGCCTTAGAGTTGTACAAGTAGGGTACAAGGTTCTGATTAACTTAAAAATGAAATGGTTCAGGTTCTTTTAAGTTTTTACGCCCTTTAATCCGTTATCTTTATAATTTATATTTTTTGAATTTATCTGCTTGATTGGTAAGTTATTAAGTGTAGTCCAAGTCTATCTATATGTAACTGGGCTCCACTTTAGCTAATGTCTTTCTTGATGATATGGTTGTGCTGTTGATGCAGGAAAAGTTGGTTGCTAGCAATTATTACTTGAACAAATCGGCTAAAGATGCATATAGATCATACTTGTTAGCATATAATTCACATTCCATGAAGGAAATCTTTAATGTTCATCGCCTCGATATGCAGGTAACGTATGCTTCTCCGACTATTTTCGACTCTAACTCCTCTATATATTATCTAATCTATTTCATCTAGTGTGCCCAGTTTTCTTTTCCTCTCTTCTGCTATAAGTAAATTGACCAAGCAAGTCACCAGGACTTTTGTGTCATTAAGGATTAGCTCTTAGCTATGAGTTTTGATGGCCTGCTGTCTAGTACTCTTGTTTACGAAATATACATGGGTTACATACTCATGTGGAGGGGGTTACTGCATGGGTGGAAGAGTTTGTTTCAAAGATGCTAGATATTACTGGTGGCAAAGGGTGTGGATCATATGGGTTGGAAAAAGCAGGTCTAAACAAGAGTTTTTTGGTATAAATTGGGCTAGGTATTCCCAAAACACATTTTCTTTTCTTTTTTTTAGGTAAACCTCTTCATTTTTTAAAATTTATAATTGGTTAGTGTTAGTCTTTCATACACTCATATGTCATAACAAGTTTTAGCTCTACATATGATCTTGTATATTATAATCTGTATTGGAGGGTTTTATTGATTAAAATTACACCTTGGTTGACATTTGGCCTTTCCCGCCTATTTGACTAGTGTCCTTTTCACATAAACATATTGACTATACACGTTAGAATTGAAACACAACCAATATGATCTCTTTATAAAAAGTTGTTAAAATTTACGACCCGTACTAGATTCATGATCACTATGACAGATTACATAATACTGGCAAAATATTGCGTGTATTTCTGCAAATTATATTAACAGACCCACAAATTTGTTTAACATTTTTGCTGTTGATAACAGGCGGTTGCAGCATCATTCTGTTTTTCAAACCCTCCAAAGGTAAACCTGAACATAGATAGCAATGCATCAAAGTTCAGACAAAAAACACGAAGCCGGAATGGATTTAGTGAAAGTAATCCTTATGGCAGGAACCGTGGTGGAGATGATGGCAAAACCCAAATCGTAAGATATTAGCCAGATGTGGCCATGCCAAATTTTGAAAGCTAATTTTGTTATTATACTTTAAGTTATGCTCTTTTTATCGCATTTGAGTTTTTATTGCATTGACTTTGGAAGTAGGTTTTAGCTTCTTTATTATGAAGCTGTAGTGTATTTCTGTTGAGAGCACTTTTAGCATTATATGTTCTTGTTATTGAGTGTATGTCCTTTTTTAGCACTGATTACCAGGAATTGATGACCATATGGCCTTTAGTACTCGGTATACAGAGGTGATGTTGGTATCACACAATTTGATAATTTTACCAATATGTTGAAAACTTGTACAACATGCTATAAGATTTACAGTGTAATAACTTTACTAAATTATGTAGTACCAATAAATGGCTACAGACTCTAGACTCCAAGAATAACTTTTTTGGAACTTTGGCGGATCACAACTTAAATGAAAGTTTTAACTCTTTAAGTTTGCACTATTTTGGTGCAAATTTTAGAGTTATCTGGGATGCCAAATGCTCTAATAAAGAGTCAAGTTATTACGCGTTAACAAAGTCAAGTTATTACGAGTTAACAGAAAGTTTAGTTGGAACAAAATTGTTGTATAGATGCTATGTTTTGGTGTATAAAATGTTTAATTTTTGGTGCAAAAGTTAATTGCAATGCATTTTTTATTTTTTCTATAAGAGAAAGCTCTTCTAGTCTTTTTACACAGAAGTGGTGTATGGTTTGGTGTAAACGTTCGACATGTTTTGGTAAGCTTAACTACGACTCTACAAGCTTTGTCGATTTCATACACCTTAAGCATTGCATCCGCAACAAACCATATACAGAGACATCTCGATCAGTTTAGTCTTATAAACGGTAACACTAGCAGTTTAGTTCTCGCATGTATTTAGTGGATATTATAATATAATCTAAACTTAATAGAGTACTTAAGCATAAATCAATGATATTAAACTTTAAACGTTACTTGTAAGGATGAGTATGAGACTGATACCGTTCTGTACCGATCATGAAAATGAATAAAACATGTTACCGAACTGGTCCCGGCATGGACCGGGATATCGGTACCAAATCTCGACTACTCATGAAAGTCAGCAAGATGTGCTGCATAAATTTTTGGAGATATGTTATCATAAATTTTTAAATAGACTGGATATATGTTATCAACATTCACTATCAACATTCGTATTCAATCGACTGTTATCATTCAAGAAATATATTTACTATCTTTACAACCCCTTTCCCTCCTACGAAAAGTACTAACCGGTTATGAGATTTGTTAAAAGGGAAAAACCAATATGTTCTAGTAGTAGGGAAAAAACATGTTTCCTCCTCACAAACTACTCTCATGAAAATCACATGTATAAATACAAAATCTCCCCCCTCCCCCTACCTACAAAATCATGGCATTTCTAGCAGTATATTTGTTACCCCCTTTGTTAAATTGTATCAATTGAGAAAAAATTGGAATGCAACTGGCAGGCGGGTTGCTTCATCTGTCGTCGCCGGTAAAAAGTTATACATAATTTTTTATCGACTACATTTCAAAGTTTTTTAATTTGACATTTGGGACTGTTTGGCAAGAGATTTTTAGGGGCTTTTAAGGGCTTAAAAGCCCTTAACTTTTAAAAATAAGCTCATTTGAAAATTATAGCCCTGTTTGGTAATACATAAGAAATCAAAAGCCCCAGCCCCGAAAAACTCCTAAAAGCCCCAAAAGGTCTTTAAAATAAAACCTCGTAGGAAGATAGTTGGAAAAAAAGCCCCAGCCCCTAGCCCCAACGTCAAGCTCCAGCCCCAAGCCCTTAACTACAGCCTCAGCTTCAAGCTTTTGTGCCAAACATACCCAATATTATTAGTGAATTGTTCATTTAAAAACTTAAATTTGTGTGAAAATAAGAAAACTAGTCAAACAAATTTTGTTTTGAAACTTAACACAACCTGTTTATAACCGTCTACCACCACCACCATCACCATCTTCGGGCGAAGCCATGGCGGAGTCATGGCAGTAAGGGTAACGCTCGTATCGTATGTAACCACCACACTATTTCTTGGATCGCCGCTCTATTATTTTTAGTCACAAACACTCATATTTAATAAACCGATTTATTTAATTCAAAACTATTTATCTCATCCAATTATTGATATTTCTAATATTAATAAAAATTTCGCATCTCATCTTATGATTTTAACCGTATTAACAAAACATGTCATATACTTAATTATTATTATATAAAAATAAAACAAGTTGTGTTGTCGGTGCTATGATAATCCTTTTATGCTATGATGATACGAAGTGAAGGTTAACTGAAGTAAGTTTATTATAAAGAAAATGATATAAAATTCAATGCTTGATAATCTTTTTAGCTATTAGGTATTACCTCGGTGGTTGGGCATCCGGATTTTTGTCCAAAAGGTCACAGGTTCGATACTCTCGGTCTGCGATTGTCTGTCAGGATTTTGTCCTGGCTTTCGTGAAGTTTTTACCGGGTTGGGTCGGGCAGGGGGAGGGGATCGGGTAGGTCCACGGTATCCAGTCCGGATACCCATGATCCGGCCCTTGCTGTTCTAAAAAAATTTTTTTTTTTTAAAAACGAAATATGAAGAGAATTAATTGATTTTATCTATCATACAATCAAGTTATTAGTTTTTATTATTATTATTTTTTATATAATTAAACTTAAATAGTATACAGTATATCATTTCCTCTAAAAAAAAGCTTTTCTTTAAAGGGAAAATTTCATATATGCCACTCTTAAGTCATAAAATATCATATTTGCCTAATTAAATTTTGAAATATTATAAATGCCATTTTTAATACCCTCAAATATCAAATATGTCATTATTAAGTAAAATATATAATATGTGCCCAAATATATTATTTTATATTATATATGGGGTCATTATGATATATGTAAATAACATTGAAATATATTAAATATTTCAAATTTACATTAAAAATAAAATTGCACTTATTCTCTCTTTCTTTAATTCATGAGTTTTCTTGCATCAAATGTCGTGGAGCTAATTACTTGTGTAAAAATAAAAGCATCAAATAATTTAGTCACTTACAAACCAAGATCGCAACACTTAACTATATACTATAAATTGAATAAGATAACGGATTTAAGAATATCAATAAAATTAATCATGTCGGTAACATTGAATTAAATTTACACGGTTAGAGGACAAATCATGGATTGAATTATAAAAGCAAAGAGAAAAAAAATGTGTGTAACTGTGATTTTTAAGTATTTTATTAATAATTTAAAAAAAATTTATGTTTTAATTTTGACTAAATTAGTTTAATCGAGCATATTGGATAAATGACATATTTAAAGTATTTCAATATTAACAGCAAAATTTATAATATTTAAAAATATTTTAAAGATATTTATTAATTTTTTTACTTCACAATAACATATTTGATATATTGATAAATTAGGAATAACATATATGACATTTTATTATTCAATAATGAAATATTTGATATTAGGGGTGATAAAAACCTATATATTGAACTGGCCCAGTGGTTTCACATCCCTGACTAACTGGCTTGCCGTTGGCTATCTCTATCGACTAAGCCGGCGTGACTCTCCGGCAAAAGTAATCAATTGTTAGCTGTTGTATCATGTTTTGAAGCTCTTATATTCTATTCTGTTGCTAAAGTAACCCTAATAATTATTTCATAAATTAAAAAAAAAAAAAGTAAAAAATGAGGAGGGGAATATTATTTACAAATTCAGCTAAAAAACCCATCTCTCATTTTCAGTGGAATCCTTGTTTCTCCTCATCATCAGGTTTCATTCTTTCCTTCCTTTTTTTTTTTTTATATATATTTATAATTTATTATTCTTGTTGTCATTTCATTGTGCTTTATATATTTATTTTATTAGTTAATAATAATAATAATCTCATTTAGCCTTTTAGAATTAGGTGTTTAATAATTATGATAATGGGTAATTTAGTTTGGATTATCAAAAGGGTTTCTGCATTGATTTAGCTCCATTTTGTAATATTCTTCTGAATATTGCTAGCTACAAGGGATTAGAAATCATGTGCTTTATCTTATAATTGTACTAATTAACTTGCTATTAATGAAAAGTTGGATTATACTGGTTCTTATATTATTCGCTTTCTTTCTTATATTGGAACCATATGAAAAGATTCGATGTCTTTGTTTTTTTCGGATGATGTAGATGCGTTCTTTGGAGCAGGGTCCGTGAACAATGTTAAACGCCATTTAATTGCTGAAGATTCAAAAGTAAGTGTACATTACCGTATTAAGTTCTGCTAGAATTTGTGTTTGTTTGTCTCTGATGGAATACGGAAACTCTAGGATGATTGTGTATTTGTAACAGGAAGATTTATCAGTGAATGGGATTCCGACTCCACACAGACGGAGAAACTTAAAGGTAAGTCGTTTACATTTTCTATTCAAACAACCGAGTTATTTTGGACATTTAACTATTTAAGTAAAGATTTCTATTACTATATCTTTACAGTTCCTGTACCATAATGATGAGAATTATTGGTCAGGGCTCATTCGCCTCGACATCAAAAACACGTCTTTCTTCAGAGGAGGATAGCCGATGGCAAGGGCTCATTCGCCTTGACAGCAAGTCTGGAGGGACTTCCAATGAACCCCATGATGAGTTTTCAAGTGATGTTGAGAAGATTTATAGGATCTTAAGGAAATTTCACTCGCGGGTTCCAAAATTGGAACTTGCTTTACAGGGATCCGGTGTTACAGTTCGCTCAGGATTAACCGAACGTGTATTGAACCGCTGTGGCGATGCAGGAAACTTGGGATACAGGTTCTTTGCTTGGGCATCAAAACAGCCTGGTTATAGTCACAACCATGATGTATATAAATCGATGATTAAAAGTTTAGGGAAAATGAGGCAGTTTGGTGCAGTTTGGGCTCTGATCGATGAAATGAGAAGAGAAAACCCACAACTTATTACACCCCAGGTGTTTGTTGTTTTGATTAGGAGGTTTGCCTCTGCTAGAATGGTTAAAAAAGCAGTTGAAGTTCTGGACGAAATGCCTAAGTACGGGTGTGAGCCTGATGAATATGTGTTTGGGTGTTTATTAGATGCATTGTGTAAAAATGGTAGCATCAAAGAAGCCGCTTTACTTTTTGAGGATATGAGAGTGCGGTTTCCACCAACAATAAAACATTTCACTTCACTGTTATATGGTTGGTGTAAAGAAGGTAAGCTTATGGAGGCCAAGTTCGTGTTGGTGCAGATGAGAGAGGCTGGATTTGAACCTGACATTGTTGTTTACAACAATTTGCTTAATGGGTATGCCGTGGCAGGGAAGATGGTGGATGCTTTCGATCTTTTGCAAGAAATGCGGCGAAAAGGTTGTGTTCCAAATGCAACTTCTTTCACCATTTTGATACAAGCCCTTTGTGGTCAAGATAAAATGGAGAACGCAATGCAGGTTTTCTTGGACATGGAGAGACATAACTGTGAGGCAGATGTTGTTACATACACTACGTTAATAAGCGGCTTTTGTAAATGGGGAAAAACTGGAAAGGGGTATGAACTATTAGATCACATGATACAAAGAGGGCATAGTCCAAATCAGACGACTTATCTGCATATTATGAATGCTCACGAAAAGAAAGATGAATTGGACGAATGCTTAGAACTTCTGAATGAGATGCAAAAGATTGGCTGTTTTCCAGATCTTAGTATTTACAATACAGTTATTCGGTTAGCATTTAAGTTAGGCGAGGTTAAAGAAGGCGTTCGAGTCTGGAACCAGATCGAAGCAAATGGGCTAAGTCCGGGACTTGACAATTTTGTGAATATGATTCATGGCCTTATTGATCAAGAATCTTTAGTTGAAGCTTGTGAGTACTTTAAAGAGATGGTTGATAGAGGTCTTTTTTCTACCCCTCAGTATGGCCTTTTGAAAGATCTACTAAATTCCTTATTAAGAGGCGAAAAGCTCGAATTAAGCAAAGATGTATGGAGTTGTATAATTAATAAAGGGTGTGACCTTAATGTGTATGCTTGGACAATTTGGATTCATGCTCTTTTTTCTAAAGGGCATGTAAAGGAAGCTTGTTCTTACTGTTTGGATATGATGGATGCTGGTTTGATGCCACAGCCCGATACCTTTGCTAAGCTTATGAAAGGTTTGAGAAAACTATATAATAGACAGATTGCTGCTGAAATTACAGAAAAGGTGAGGTTGATGGCTGCCGAAAGGAATATAACTTTTAAAATGTATAAGAGGCGAGGAGAAAGGGACTTGAAAGAGAAAGTTAAGGCTAAAAACGATGGAAGGAAAAGAAGGAACCGTAGACGCCAATGGGGCCATTCTAAAGCTGGCAGTGTTTGATTTCATTTAGAGTAGTCGCAGGAAATTGCAATGTGAGTCTTTTATAGGTATAGATACACTTCGTAATGATGCATACGATTTTGACACAGTTGTAGAATTATAAGTAATTTTGTTGCAAATCTAGCGTGTAGTGTGTACATTGCTTTATTATCATGGTTACCAGTTTACCCCTGTACAAAGTATGCATAATGTTCGATGTCTTGTTTGCTTTGGATGCAGCAGATACGTCATATTCACCAACATCTGTAAGTTACAAAGATAGGTATTAAATCGTTGGCAGTTGGCACCTCTCAAAACCATGTCAAAAGTTCATGAAAGTGATGAAAAATGGCAGTTAAGATGTGATAAAGTTCATGAAAGTGATGAAAAATGGCAAGTAATATGTGATATCAGCATAGTGTATGGAGTAGATGCTGTATTTGTAATTTTTGACACTTTTGAACTTTTGATTTATTTTTTTAAAACTTTATTTTGAAAGTTTTAATACATTGATTCATGCTAAAAAACTACTCCATGTTATGTGTGTATGACTTTAGTCCCAAATAATAAAAATAATAAAAATTATATAAAAATATAAAAGAAAAATTATATAGTTCAAAATGCTATGGTTTAAAGTAAAAGGTTTAAAGTTAATAAAATGTAAGGTACTTTTTTCAAATGTTCATCTTTAGTCATGTTCTATAAGGTTATAAGTACTATTAATTAGTTTTATAAACATACTTTTTAAAATCATTTATTTGATCATTGTACTAAAATTTAAATTTTAATTAAATTTTACCAAAAAAAACATGTAAGTTTATACAACAAAATCTTAACATTATCAAAATTATAAGTACATTGAACATAAAAAAAAATAAAAATCATACGAGTAACTAACAAGGAACATTTTGAAAAAGTATATAACATTTATATGATCTTAAGGCAAATAAGTAAAAAGTTAAAAGGGTAAAAAGTAACGGTTATAATAATAATAATACTCATAAAGAAAAAAAAAAACAAACAAACAAGGGAGTGAGTGGCTGTATATAATGAAAAGACAAGGGTTTAAATTTGCAATTCACTGTATCTTTTCTTCCTTCTGTTACAAGCCCCAGAATGCTGGTTTTTTAATTTTTATCAATTGGGAAAATGATGGATTCTACTCGGTAAATAAGAGATTATATATACGTGTTCTATCTCCTTACCAGTTTATGTTCTTTGATTCGATTTTAACTTAGGTAAGTAATAATTCAAAGCCTAATCTTCTTTTTTATTTTTATCTTGAATTCCATGTACTTTAGTGATTTGTGTGTGTAAATAAAGTTTACTGTATTTAAAGTATAAAGTTTGCTGCTTTATGTGTACAAGTACACTTCTTTAGTGTTTCTTGAAAAATTGCTAAATAGGACACTCAAGGTTCAAACTTTGGCTAGTTTAGAAAACAGAAATTGATAACCCTTGGCCAGTCTGACAGTGTCTCGTTGGGGGAGCTTTAACCGGTTTGACTTTAGGTGGTGGTGGACTTGGACCATGTGGATTGGTCGGCCAACGGCCGGACACTATGATTAGTTTTCATTGTGTTTGAGTCTGTAAATGTGCTGAGAGTGGATTGGGAGAAATTTTCTAAGCGTTTGACTTGAAGGCTAATCTTGAATTCAGTAAAATTAAAATAAATTTTAGTCCTTTTTCGTGCGGAAAGTAATGCATTTGTCTTTTTTTTTGTTGGAAAAATGCTATTCCAGATACTCCCGTTTGCTCAGTAGTAATCATTCACGTTAGTGCTGTTAATCTTGATCCAGAAGGTTTTACGGTGTACTTTGACCATTTGATTATTTGATAGTTAGTCAAAGACTGTATGTAACCACGTGTCAAATAAGATGTTGGGGATTCCTGGACTAGTGATAGTCTCGGAAGGAAAACAAGAAACTGTAATCGATATCGTCATGGTGAAGCTGATTTTTTTTCTTTTGGCTGTTGCTTGATGGCAGTCATCATGTTGTTTAGGCAATTTGGACATGCTGTGGAAAATTTACGAATATGACTGCAGTGATCGTTTTGCAAAAACAGCAAGTATATCTAAAGTTGAGGCTTTTTTCTTTTTGATATCTTATGCGTTTTTGTTATACTTTATGAAAATAGTCATTAAAACTCCGGCAGTTATTTAGATGGCGCCCAAGTGTTCTGCTACTACAGCCTCTGTATGGAATTGGGTAATTGAAGCCTTGGCAAGTGATGAACAAGTCGACACATCTACTTTATTGGGTATGCTTGAGAATTGAAATTTCTTTCATTTGTTACTGATAAATTTTCATCTGTATGACTATTGGTCTTACATTCTTTCCTTCTTCAGGTCTTATGAAAGCGGCTCCTGTCATTTCAGGTAATGCAGGAAATCATACAAGAGAATTGGTCTCCTTAAGAATCTTGGAGAGCTTGTTTGATGGTAATGAAGCTGTAGTTGATGCCGCTTCTGCTAAAAACACAAAAGTTAGTTTTGATACATCAGAACGCTGTGAAGATGTCCTTTTTCGGATATTACATGAGGTGATGTTATATTAAAAAGTTTTTTGGCTGTGCTGAAAACCTGATTGTTACGTATCTACTTATGTTTGTTTGTAAATGTTGCAGAAACCAAAAAGTATGGCTAAATTGGATAAAGAAAAATGGGATGTTCGTCCATTCCTCATGCATAAAAGATCTTCCTTGCCTAAATGTGTATTGAAAAAGGTGAGGAATTTCTTTTTATTTGCTATCTATATCTCAAATGGTTGAAGAAATAAGACTTGAAATTGAAAATGTCTTATGTTAGATATATTGTTTGATAAAACAGTTAAAGGATGTGATTCATGAAAATAGTCATCCACTTCTTGCATCATTGAAAGAAAAGAGTAAACTAGTAATGGCACATATATGTAAAGATACAGGTCCAGTGATTGATAATATCCAAGATGCACTTGATAACAACAATTTAGATTTGAACCCTGGAAAAGATAAAAACGAATTTAAAGAAGTTGTGTGGCAAGAGACTGATCAATTGGGGAATTCCACTGGAGGAACTACTGAGCAGACTGGAAGAGAAGAACGGCAAAGAGTTTTAGAACGCTCTAAAGAAGAAGCCAGTGGTATCAAATTGGTGGAAAATGATGCACATACCAACAGTCAACCTGATCGACAAATGCTTCATCATAATGGTGAAAATTTTCTCCCAGACACTTATAGAGAATATGACGGCCGACATGAGAAAATTACCAATAGCGAGACATTTGATGATGTGAGAACTGATATTGCTGCTCAGAAAGCTGCTTTTTTTAATTCTCAGTTCACACTCAGTCAGCTTAGTCAGGATTCATTCTCTATGACTGAGTTTTTAGAGATGGATCTTTGTATGAAGTGTAATGAAGGTGGTCAGTTATTAGTTTGCAGCTCTGAATCATGCCAATTACGAGTTCACGAAAGTTGTCTGGGCTCTGCCTTCTCCCTTGATGACAATCATAAGTTTTTTTGCCCGTTTTGTGCATATAGTCGTGCAATATCTGAATATCTGGAAGCTAAGCAGAAGGCTTCTTTGGCCAGAAAAGGTCTACAAGCTTTTTCTAGTTTCACAGTCAAACGTATACCAAAAAAGTCCTCCAAGAAACAATGTGAATCAGAGAAAAATGTAACCGAAGCTTTTCCTGAAATGGTTGAAAGAAATGGTGAAGTAAACACTGCAAGTAGAGCTAACAACTGCAACCGTAAATCAAATGAAGACAATTCTGCCCCACCTGGTACATCGATACAAGTTGCTAATGATGATATGCATATAGAAACCGGATGCTTGGATCAGCAAGCTACTGAATTGACTCAGAATCCAATACCCCAAGCAAGTAGCCCGAAACAGAAAGGTAAGGTAAGAGATACTCCACGGTCAAACGAGTCTACTTGCTCAACAAGACTCAGCAAGAGAAAAGCACAATAGTAAGTTCTCTTTACAAAATGTTACTATATGTCAGTGTATAATATGTTATTTGTTTTGGGCACTTGGTTTTTTCCCACCCTATCAAAACACATCATTGATTCTAATGTTAATTCCTCTGTTGAGATTTGGTAATGACCGCTGATAAACATATGACCTAAATTTGTAGCAATTGTGAGTCAAATGAAGAAGGTTCTGGTCTCCCTAATCCGCCGATACAAGATGTTAATGATGATATGCATATAGAAACTGGATGCTTGAATAAAAGTACTGAATTGCCTCCGAGTCCAATACCGGAAGCAAGTGGCTCAAAACAGAAGGTTGAGATAAGAAAAGTTCAAAGGTCAACTGAACCTATTTCCTCAGAAAGATCTTGCAGGAGGAAAGCAAAATAGTAAGTTCTCTTTATAAACTCTTTAGTAATTTTCATTATACTTTGCAAAATATATGATTTGTACTTACCACTTGGTGTAATGACTACTGGTGAAGCGCATGATTGATCTAATTGTTAATTACTCTGTTGGAATTAAATACGTAGCATTTGTCCTCCACCAATTCCGCGTTCAAGGCGAAATATAATCCCATGGACAAAAGCAGAGGAAGAAATGTTGAAGGTACTTGAGTTTTCTGAATATGCTGATCTGCTTTTGATGTTCCTTAAAACTTCTTGTTTTTTTTTTTTTCTTTAGATGGACTACAGTACCCATTGGTAAGATTAGTAGAATAGTAGTGATGACACATGGTGGATGGATTGTATTATTCATTTTGCTATTACAAATTACACTTTTATTAGCAGGTGCTTAATTCAATGATTGGCTACTAAAAGTATAATTTATATCGACTGATTCAATTTTTTTAGGAAGGCGTTGGGAAATATTCTAGTGCTATGAACAACAGAATTCCGTGGAACGAGATTTTGGATTTTGGACGCAACGTCTTCCACAAAGGACGTACGAATATTGATCTAAAAGACAAATGGAGAAACATGTGCAACAGAAGCCATGATGCTTAATAACATGCTGTTACTTTTAGTTGACCGCCAAGGTATGTATATAAGCAAATTGTTGTTTCGGGTACTCCTTCTCAGTGTTCTTCTATACATATATGATTGATAATGCTTGTATCTGCCTAACGAGTTCAATTTATTTATTTTATTGCATTCTAAAATAAACAGACGCTCGCTCTTGAAGACGGACTTTTGTTTGAACCTACACATTTACTTCTGGGTATTGTCCATGATTTCATTTGGCAAACTGAACTGGAGACAACCCTTGATTTTGTGCAGTTTGTAATAGTATTGTTTGCAAATATCTTGATGCCTACAAGGCACATGCATAGTTTGGAGTAAATTTTATGCGTCTGCTGAAATATTTGACAAATTGTAAATTTTGATCAAAGAGTCTGTTGCTGTTTATAAACGTGTAAATATTTGATGTTCCTGTAGCTGGCACAGATACATGCTTTGATCTCTTTTTTTTTTATTTAATGAGAACTTTCTCTTTCGTAAATTTTGAATTTCTGTAGTCTTTATAACTTGATAGATAGAAGCAGTTACAATATTATAAACGAGGAACATTAAAAAGAAACGACTGGCAATAATTTGAGCTTCATCTCACCACCTAATGTGCCAGCAAAATAGTTTTGTATACCTACTCAATCAGTCGAGTACGGCAATAACTGGAATTCCACACACTACTGATTTTACTTGGTTAAACACAGCAATATGAAAAGAAACCTGTTCTGTGATTTCAAAAATGCAATCAACCATAAACCCTAATGTAGTATGGAACACAAACATGTCAGATTACGCAAACTCATAACACCTAAACTAAATTTCCTCACCGCATCTCATAATGCTACACAACACACCTAAATTAACACAAAATCCAAGCATCAACAATGCATGTCCGATAAACACCTTTTGTTTTCCTAATCAAAGGTTAGAAACATTAGACAGCGGTGAGATTATTAATCCAGATAATGAGATTGAAGAGATCATTTTAGCTTCAATTTCATTTGTATATAAGAGCATCACGTCCAGGTCCAACACCAATGTAATGTATTGGTACACCAACAAGTTCTTCTATTCTTTCCACATACTGTTGTGCAGCCTTTGGGAGATCTAAGTAGTTTCTTACAGATGAAATATCAGTCTGCCACCCAGGCAAAGTTTCATATTCGACCTATAATGAGGAAAGTCTCAATTAGCTTCAACATCAGAAAAGATATCCTGTTCTCCTTCCCAGTAATCACACATGCTATATCTGAATCTGAATAAACCGTTCAAGAATAACAAAAACAAAAATTGGAACTTACCTTTGACTGCTCAAGATCACTTAAATCAGCAGGGAATGAATTCATGGGAGTCCCATCAGCACTTTTGTAAGATACGCCTAGTTGAATCTCCGGAAGATCCGACAACACATCAAGTTTAGTAAGATTCAAAGCAGAAAAACCATTAATCAGACAAACATATTTGAGAGCAACCACGTCAAGCCAACCACAACGACGAGGGCGACCTGTGGTTGTACCAAACTCGTGCCCAGCAGCCCGCAGAAGATCCCCAGCATTACCAAATAGTTCTGTAGGGAATGGTCCAGATCCAACTCTAGTAGTATAGGCCTTCACCTGCATCATAAAAGCCATTAGAGACTAAATAACATCAGGACCAATCAAGAAATGCATAATAAATTTTACTTACCACTCCAATCATGTCACCAAGGACTCTTGGAGCAATGCCAAGACCAGTGCAGATTCCACCAGCTGATGGGCTCGAAGATGTAACAAATGGGTAAGTACCGAAATCAATATCAAGCATAGTTGCCTGACCACCTTCCACTAGAATCTTCTTCTTTTGTGATACACTTTCATTCAAGTAATGCACTGTATCACAAATGAACGGCTCCAACCTCTCTGCAAATCTTTTGTATGTTTCTACTTCTTGCTTAAGTACATCACGAGTGTACTTAAAACCCTTGAATCTTGAAGCAGCATCAGATAATAGTAGATCAAGTTTATCAGGGAAGGTATCCATATGCCTCAAGTCACATACTCTTATACCATTTCGGATAACCTTACTAGAGTAACAAGGACCTATTCCCCTCTTGGTAGTGCCAATAAACGACTTAGCCAACTCAGCTTCTCTTAGCCCGTCTATCTCTTGATGATAATCGAATAACAAGTGAGCCCGATCGGAAACTAAAATCCTTCCTTTACAGGGAACCCCATTAGATTCAAGACCGTCAATTTCTTTAAAAAGTCCAGGAAGATGTACCACAACTCCATTCCCAATAACACACATGGTGTCTTCGTTAAGAATCCCTGAAGGAACAAGATGGAGGGCAAACTTCTTTCCTTCAGAGTTATAAATAGTGTGTCCGGCATTAGCTCCACCCTGCATCACAATTGTCAAAAATGTTAAAGTTTCACTAATAAACTTACTCCCTCCGAAAATAATAGGTCATCTTACCTTTAGTTTGCCCCCAAAAGAAATGTTCCCTTCCAATTATTTCCTATCATATAAAGCATGCATATGGTCAACCTATTAGAAATTGCCCCTATAACCAACCATCCACACTCTGCCTCTTACTATATAAACAAACACCCGACACATAAAAGACACACACACCAAACCGCATCTCCTTTCTCACTTCATCTCTACAGAAAGTGGAAACCACAAGTCCACAACAATCACCCTTCCACTGCAACCATGCACGAACACAGCTGACCAGGACCTGAAATGCAGCACTGCAGCTCCCCTAGGCCACCGCTCCTAGCCTCCTACCACCACAAAATCCTAACCTAACCCACCCTTGGTTCTACCAGCAAAACCCTAAACCTAGCCCAACGTTGCTTCCACCACCAAAACCCTAACCCTAAACCGTCGCTGCCACAAACACCAAAACCCTGACCTTAAACTATCGCCATTGCATTTTACACCACTCTACTAGTTATATATCAACTTCCCTTCTAACCCACCAAAATAATTTTATTTAAAAAAAGGAAGAAGAAAGAATAAACTGTACATTCCCTAACCTGTGTGTCTTCAGGGAGTAAAAGTGACATCTAGCTACTAACTTAACAAATTACTTGTACATTGGGATGTATGTGGAAGTGACGAAAGTATCAATTTTTTTTCTAGCACAACCACCCATGTATTGATATTTGATACTCATCTATAGGCCGTACAAGTATGCACTTGTTCAACCCATTATACCAATTTAGACCGGGAGCGTGTTGAATGATGAAAATGGTCCTTAAATTTTCTCAAAAAACAACTTCACAAAAGATGCTTTGTCATTTTGTAAAACATTAAAGCTTTTTCTTCATTCAGTGTGTTCTTTGGTCGAAATAGGCATAACAGGAACAAAAGCAAAATTCTCAGATGGCCAATAAAAGAGTATCAATAAATGTGTGGTCTTTAATTAAGGGGGAAAAAGTCGAATACTTTGGTGACCTTCACCTACACCGTTCCTAACACATTTCTACAGATTCACAGTTTTTTGGTTATGGACACTTATTTCCGGGACCCATAAAGCAATAACACATAATCTGTACAAAACTGCCTATTGGTTTTACTTCACAAGGAGTAACAACTTTAAAATAAGCAAACTAGTACTTAATCAGACAAGCATTTTAAATTCAGCAAGTTAGTAACAGCTTATGATTTAAGCAGATTAGCACTTTAAATTAGCAATCTAGTCAAGTCACCCCCTAAATCCTAACAACAAATATTCAATATATATATAGAGGTTCACATCAATATAGTTGATACCAATAGATACAAAATCAGTATAAAGTTAAATACAAACACAAAATATTAGGAGTTGTATATACACTATACCAAAATGGGTAAAGTTTATTACAGTTACATGCACTAATTCCTAAAAAAAAAAAAAGAGAAAAAATTCATTTCATTATAATATAAAATAAAAATTAAAAAATAATTTAAAGGTACCTGACAACGAGCAACGACGTCAAAATGTTTAGCCAAAATGTCGACAAGCTTGCCTTTACCCTCATCACCCCACTGACAGCCCAAGACGCCGGATACTTGACCCAGAGATCCGATTCGACCGGGTACCTGACCCGTTTTCTCTTCGACGTTTAAAGTGGGTAAGGCTGAACAAGAAACTGAAGCATTTCTCCGGTGGGGATGAAGAAAGGAGCGGCGGAAAGTGGTGGGGTTGTAGGTCCGGGCGGTGGGGTTGAGGGAGCGGAGCGACGGCGTGATGGGGTTTGCGTCGAGCTTGATGGAAGCGGGGTTCATGGCTGTGAAAGTGAAAGATTCCTAAGGGAGGGAGGGTTTTGGTAGGTGGAGGTGGGGGTGGCGCAAGGTCTTAAACCACTGAGAAGACTATGTTTCGGCAATTCATTACTTAAAATAAAAAGAACGAATTGCATTTTTGGTCCCTGTGTTATCATACCTTTTGCAAGTTTGATACAAAAATTTGCAAAATGCTGAAACGTATCCCTGTGATATCACACCCGTTGCAATCTTGGTCCAAAATTAACTTTCCGTCTATTTTCTCCGTTTGTGAGGCCATGTGCCACACATGTGATGGGCAAAACTGACTTTTCATACAAAAAATGGACTATTTTTGCAAATCCATTTTTTTTTTTTGCAAATCATAATCTGTTTTGAAAAAAAAAAACTCAAAAATTTGGTGGATATATATCATGTGATAATTTATATTATAAACACTAATCATTCTATTCTAAACATCAAAATAAAATCCAAAGTTCACTGCAACCACCGCAAACCGATATACACCGCATCCGTAAACACAACTGTTTCGATATGAACCACCGCAACAAACGCCATTAGAACCATCACGACGATATCTGTTCAAACAGCACCGTCGCAACCACCGCCATTGGAACAAACCTGTGCAACAACCGGTATCGGAAGCGCCATAACCACCGCCATCGTTTCTTCAAGGTCGGGTTTGCTTCAATCAAAATCGGATCAAACTCGTAATCATTAAAACTAAATCGACAGTTAATCAAACCAGATCCAATAATTTAAGATGCAATTCGTCATATTCGTCTCTGTTGGTGTGTTTGTGTTGTCACTGTGTTGTTTGTTTGTAATATATGTATGTATATATATATATATACATATACATATTATTTTCTGGGTTATGTCTATATACATACATTTAAACTCACCAAAGATAGTTTAATAACATCCAAGACAGGGGGTTTCAATTGCAACTCCGATAGTGATCATGATAGTCTATTAGTCTGATGATGATGATGATGAGAGAAGGAAACAAGAAAGAAGAAAGAAAATATTGAGACAAGAATGGAGCTTTGTTGGGTCACTGTGTCTGCTGCTTCTTGATTGATTTGTATCAGTGTATATGTCTTTAATTTAATATACTATAGATAGATATAATATAGGCATAGAAGGGAAAGTAAAAAGAAATGATGATTCATGTAGTTTTTGAAGATGTGGAATTGTGGATGATGGCTGGTACTTGGTAGCACAATTAAAGAACAAAGGAAAAAAGAAAAAAAAAGGATATGCAAAAATAGTCCATTTTTTATATGAAAAGTCAATTTTGTCCATCACATGTGTGGCACATGGCCTCACAAACGGAGAAAATAGACGGAAAGTTAACTTTGGACCAAGATAACGGGTGTGATACCACAGGGATATGTTTCACCACTTTACACATGTTTGTATCAAACTTACAAAATGTGTGATAACACAGGGACCAAAATATTCGTTCAAATAAAAATATATATAAAAATACTAGCATATTTTTCGCATAACGCTAGAGGTACTAACGGTAGGGATGAGCAAAAAAACCGTTGACCCGTGCCCGACCCGTCCGAAGCCAAACGGGCCGGGTCACGGGTCACGCATTTGTAGTTTTCACGGGTCACGGGTCACACCGGTCGGGTGAAGGCAAAAACCGAAAAAAAGTGAAGGAAACTCGTAACCAGCCCGCGACCCGCCCGTACCCGCCCCGAACCGGCCCGGACCTTCACGGGTCGGGTCACGGTTTCGATTTTCATGCATTTACGGGTCGGGGGCCGGGTCGGGCCATTTGCACATCCCTAACTAACGGTGGTGACTATTGGTATACGTGATTAATGTAAACAAGATTGATGAAAATCTCTTATAAAATGAGATAATGGTATAAATTAATTTATTAACGTTAAGTTTTTTGTTATTTAATTATTTTAGTTCATTTTAAATTAATTTTTATATAACTCTTTAAAGAGTTGAGGACTTTTATATATATCAGTTAGATATATATTGTGTTGTGCTTTATATCTCATTAATAAATGAATACATTCATAAATATTTAATTATTTTGAAATGGATAAACCTTAAACCGAAAGCCCTCTTGGAAGCAGTTTTGCTCCCTTTGGACGGAGGTAAGACTATCTATATCATAACTTTCCCCAACCGGTATATAACAACTATCTCGTTATTTGTTTGGTATTTTCTGGTATTTTCTTTCTTTCTTTTTTTTTTTTTTATAATTTTTAGAAAATTATTTTTGTGATAATCTAATGTGATTCTTTGTTATTTGTGAACTTTAAAACTTATAATTTGATATGAAGTATTTATTTGGTATTATTTTTTTTGTAAATTATAATTGTATTTTAACCATTATTGTTTAATTTAAACATAGTCTGTAAGATTTTTATTTAAAAAATAAATAAAATTATTCGTACCTGCTGGTATTTCTGGTGATACCTGAAAAATCACCACACTAATACGACCAAAATACCGGTTTTCAAAGTATTGGCTTCGAGTGAGTTAATTAAGCATTTTAAAAAACTTTGTATTTTCTTTAATAGATTAGGAAAACATCGTGTAAGATTAAAGATATGTTTTTTTAGCCATTAAGTATTAAATGTATTAATTTTTTTTTTGTATTAAGTTGAAATTAGATAAATCAGGGTTATTTTTGTTTATTATGTAAAAAAAAAACATAAAATTTGATATTAAGTAAAAGAAAAAACAAGGCCACAGGGGTATATAGTATAGTATTTTTACACTTACTTTCATTTTCAGAAAATTAACATGTACATTTTCTTTTATAACAGCAAATAACAAGTAAGTAACTCCCAATGCCGTCTTCCACGGGTTTTGGGTCCCAATACCGTCTTCGATGGTGTATGGGGGAGGTTGATATGTAGACAGCCTTACCCCTACCAAAGGAGGCTGCTTCCAAGTTCTACCATAGGTAGAAAAGGACCTCCAGCCTTGCTGGGCATGAGGATCGAACGCATGACCTCTGTTTCCAGAGGCATAAGCTTCAACCACTGATCCAACAGCGAATAACAAGCACGGTGAAAATGATCAAGCTAGCAAATTCATCGATTTCTTTGATATTAATCGTATCATAAACTAAAGAAACGTTCCAAAAGGAATCTTTACATTGCGTTACCCACAAGTATTAACTTAAATTAAATTTGGTAACCCACCACATAACCGTTTTACTATAAATCTAATCCTTTAGTCGGTTACCATATACCTATCGATCTATATATCCATCCATATAAATATATCGATCTTCATCCTATACATTATTAATAAAATCTTAAAGTTATAACGATATACAACATACGTATCGAAATGTCAAAGAAACCTATTTTAAAGATTCGACGTGGTCGTGGTAGACCCCGCAAATACCCAATCGACAATAATAAATTAGATGGTAAAAGTTTCATGATTTTCGAAAGTAAAGGTATACCCAGAAAACCAAGGACCAAAAAGATCATAAAGCCCAATGGCAAACGTACATTAGCTTATTGGCAATCTTCTTGTGTACGTACCGACTCACAATATAAAAAATCTCTTTTTTATTAATTAATTAATTTTCGTATTTATGTATATGCACGTAGTATATATGAATATATTTACAAGCAAACATGCAATACATATGTACAATTTACAGGATATCTATGGGCAAAGTATACTTGGAGTGCAAGATACAACTAGCAACCCTAATAGCATTAACGACGACGATTCGAATAGTTGGTCATCATTCGAAGGTTGCAAGCTCCCAGAGTTCGATCATCATTATTGTCCAAGCGACTATCCACCGTTGCTATCGATGATTGATATTCCTGGAGCTATTCCGGATTTTGACGACTTGGATGATGAAAACATAACGATCAATATGCTATTAAAAGACATACCCGATTTTTAAAAAAGCTTTAGTTACTATTTTTGTACGTTATTGTATTTAGTTATGTAGATTTAGATTAGATGTTTGTTTAGTAACGGATTTAGACACGGATTGTTTATGACATATTAAAGATTAAATTAAATACATGTAATTCAAAAAAAATTATGAACGAACAAACCGGTGAATTCAAATATAAAGAATGTGATAAAAATTATGAAAAAACAAAACGGTAAATTTAACTATAAATAATGTCATGGAACTCAAGGAAATAAAAATTAATACTGAAATATTGACGAAAACGTTTATCTTGTTCGTCTGTTAATATCTTGTCAAAGCTTGTTGTTGTAATATTTTTCTTAACATTACAATTAAAGAAATTTCAGTTAGTTTTTGTTGTGATATTTGTTATTCATAAAAGTTTTAGGAAACTATAAATTAAAAAAATGATATAGGAAAAGTTCGATGTAAAAAAGCATTTAAATTAAAAGAATCATGAAAAGTATAACTTATATAGGGTAAATAATATATGAAAACAAATGCGTTAACGTGTGAATGATTGCAACATAAAAGAGAAGAAACATACAATTAATTAGGGTCTCCTAGAATAGAAACAGAAGTTAACCAATTAATTAAAACAGTAGCATCAATTAAACAGAAAGGTAACAACTTAAAGAAAACAAATGACTACGAACAAAAAACAAGCTAGGGGCTCAGGCGTCTTTCGAAAATTAAGAGATGCGATCGGGATGGATAATAGAGTAACCGCATTAATCAGACGACTACAATCGGGGTGGATACCGTGTGGTTATTATCATCTATCCATTTGAGATATCCGTAAGTCACTTTCCAAGTAGTATATTGTTCGACCTCTACCCTTAGCACAAAGTCTTGCTTTTGGTATTTGCTCGTAAAGCGAATAACGTCTGGCTCAACTCTTACAAACATACCATGGGGAACCTCTAAGACAGCCCTATAGGTGGATGTAGAATCTCCAACATTTGTTACCGTCCTCTTGAAATGCTTAACATACGGAAATATGGCTTGGGTTGCGATATTGACCATAAAGGAAGGGTAGTTAAGATCGGTAGTTTGGTTTTCACTGCAACTCCAGTCGCTTCTTCTTATGACGGTCATCATTTGCTCCGCGGTATATCCAAGACCACATAAGAAATCAATGTAGTCTTGTGAGCCCATATCATAGACAAGCCCAGGGTCCATTGCTCGGTTAGGATTCACATGGCCAGCCCCGAAATCTAGAGGTGTAGCTGTGCGAACATGTCGTTCATCTTGAATGAGTCTGTGTGTGTTGTCGGTTTTGGTTGATGTTGTCATGATAGCTGACCGAATAGCTGCTGGACTCCATTCGCGATGGACAGCCTTTACAAGTGCTACAACTCCTGCTATGATTGGTGTTGCCATGGATGTGCCAGACACGTGATCATAGTCTGTTAATACTCGTAAGTTATAGTCTCTGCCTTTCATGGAAGGCTTGTCTGGTCTAACTGCACCCAACACATGCACCCCTGGAGCAAGAATATCGGGCTTTAGTATGCTTGGACTAATTGGATCAGGTCCTCTTGATGAGAAATCAGCCACTTGTGGTGCAGGGCCTCTTTTCGTCAGCAGAATTCTCTACTCTTTTACCAAGGGGCTGTTACCGGTCATTGCGTATGCCTTTAACACTGTTGCATAACTAGCATGCAACAATATACCTGGAATGGAATAGTCTCCCGGGTCCAAAAACAAGGATTCTGTTAAGAAGATGGCACCATATGCACCCGCCATGCTAGCTGCGTTCATTTGTCCTTTAAAATCCAAGTCACATAATACTATTTTTTCTTTGACATCTTTTGGGTCCAAATCCAAGCACCTGGCTTTCTTAGAATCATTACTTGCATAGTACAAAAGCGTATCTGTAATAGAAATACTATCAGGGAAGTATGTGGTTCCTTGGAACGTCAGCCCGTTTCCAAGTTCTAGTGTGGCTAGGTACCTGTCCATGGTCCCTGCACCTACGGTCATTATCCAAGGAGCACCGTTGAATACTGAAGACTTTTTAGGTCCTCTGTTTCCGGCAGAGCAAACGACAACAATCCCTCTTTCTACAGCAGAAAGGGCTGCAATGGCGATTACATCCTGAAAATAAGGCTTGGCGTGGTCACCTGTTTGTAAAGAAATCGACATTACATCAACTCCATCAGAAACTGCTTGATCCATCCCGGCTAGAAAATCTATCGCCTTATTTTCAAACGAGTAGGCGCCTTCCCAGAGCACCGCTGCGACTTTTGCATGACCAAAATAACTCGCACCAAACACAAAATTTCCTGCTGCCGTTGATGATGTACGTGTGCCATGTCCTAAATAATCTCTAGGCGAGTCAAAATCATACTCTGTGGAGACACTAAGACCTGCTGCTTGGAGTCCTTTGCTAAAGGATCTAGCCCCAATCAGTTTGTTGTTGCAAAAAGACGACATCCCTTCTTCACACTTTCCCTTCCATCTTTGTGGCACCTCCGACATCCCTTCATCGTTAAAACTCTTGCTTTCAGGCCAAATTCCAGAATCAATCACTCCTATTATCACATCTTTACCATAAGACGCAGTGGGCCATATGCCCGAAACTTGATTAAGTCCAAGAAACTTTGGTGTATCGGTCGTACACATATTTCCGCACAATTTTCTTTGATGACACGGTGTGCGCATCGCAGTGTGCTGGTGCCAGGATCGATCATGGTTCGAAAAGTTGGCGGCGGGCTTCAGCGAATGGTCTATATATGTCGTCGTCGCAATGCCTAGGCCTGGTAGTAGCATCAGTAGCAGCTGAACGAACAACACCAAAGAGCTTAAAGACTTTCCCATATATGGCTAATTAGTACTATTGATTACTTTGTATACATAAAAAAGAGTTTCAACTAACTAAAACTATATATCGTTTTCTTATTACGTACAAATTCTGACGATTGACCAAGATGATAGTTTATTTTTAAAAAAAAAGGTTTCAAGAAAATTAAGTCGTTTAAATTATGTAGATTAAACGATTGTCGAAGATGATAAATCGACTAAAGGGGTTTTCTTATATTCTGTATAAAGGGGTTTAATTATATATAAGGTATCAACAATATAGTATAAGGTATCAACTAGATTATTGTCCCGCGTAATACGCGAGATAACATATTTAATTAGTGACAAGTTATCGTTTCACAATATCATACATTGACAACCATATATAAAAGATCGATGTTGAAAATAGATTAATTAGTATCATGGTGCCAAAGTTGAAAATTAATTAGTATCTTGTTGTTAATGTATGTCTTTATATAGAAAAAAAAAACATAAAATTTCATGATTTTATGTTTCTATAAACAATTAGTAACACTTCAAATTATTGTGTCAAGTGATAGTTTAAAATTCAATATAAACAGATTTTTTTAGCGGAATATATAAGAGCTCTATATGGATTTGACTTCTCTTTAATTAGTGTAACTATATTAATCATTTTTTACAATTTTCACGTAGTTTAATGTTTATAAAAATATACATATAAAGAAAATTTAACAAAACAAAAGTAGTTAGCATTTGAACCACGCATGTCTGAGATGAAACCCAGTATTATTGAAAACACTCTTAATTATCCATTCATACAAACTTCGAAAGTGTGATTTATACCTTGATGGATTTCCTTAAGGTTTAAGACCTTGCCAGTAGCTCACCTTTTAAAAGTTTACTTTTTGTGTTTATAGTTAACCTTTTGAAATTTTTAAAATTAATTTCACATCAATATATTGAGGTTTCGGATTATGTACTTATAGTTAAATTTTAGAAATTTTCAAAATATTTTTTTAAAATCATGGTTGAATTGTATTATTAATATTAATAATATTTGAAGCAAATATTGGATTTATGTAACAAATTTAAAAACTAAAATATTTAGGAAATTAAAATCTTAAACTTTTAATATTTACTTTAATTAACATAACTTATGTAAAAGCAAATTATAATACAATAATTAAGATTTGAAAGTTTATAATATAATCTTACAAGAAACCCTAAATTTCAACTTCTATATTTATTAGGAAAAACATATAATGAATAACTTATTAAAAAGTGTCAAATAATAAGTTTTTCAATTTGATAGGATCAACAACATAAGCAAATGTTAATTAAATGAAATAAAATATTTCAATTGGTTAATAATTATTTAAGAAAATCGTATTTTTGTATATATAAAAGTAAAATTATATTTTCTGTATATTACGCGAGACAATATAAATACGCGAAATAAACACAATAAGTTTTAAGAATAACATAATTATTAATTATAGATAAAACATGTTAAAATACAGTTGTATTGTTATTTAAAGTTTTATTTGCATCAAAAATGGCTAGTAAGATATATAAATTTTGGTATAATGACAATGTGATGTTAATACATCTAATACTGGTGAATATAGTAATATTCAAAATTGCTCTTTAGAGTAGCTGTTTTCTATAATATGGTTGTTATATATTTGTATAATGACGATATAAAAGTAAATATAGACAAAACACTTTAGCTACTATAATTAAATTTCAAACCAACTCATTTAGGTGGGTTGCCCACCATGACATCATTGAAAGTCTGTTGTCTTAAGGGACGCATGTTCAATTCTTGTCGTGGATAAGACTGATAATGATAGCTAATCATCGATGCAAAAAAACTCAACATTGAGGTTTCGTAGGTACCAATTCGGTACACGGGATCAAAGGGTTCCCTTCGATCTACCCTGTGATTTAAATGAAATTTCAAAAAACATATTATCTTCTTATTTATATAAAATCAAATACTCGATTATAAATCTTAAACTACATTATGTATCTATTTAATAAAATAACATATTTACTTAATGTGTTTTGTTCGAATAATCTAACTTCCAATAATAAACTAGACAATTTAACTTCCATATTTTTGTGTTTTGTTCTAGTATTTTTCCGTATTTTATAACTCCTTTTTAACTTTTTTTTCTTGTAATATTTTGTTAAAATATAAAAGGTAATTGTTCTTGCATTGAAATTTAAATATGCGTACGAAATGAAACTAAGTTAATAAAAAAATTTAAGGCTTGTAATGAAAAATTCAAACTTATTTTGTTTTTATAATTATATATCAAGTATTCAATCTCTCTATGTAACTAAGAGATGATAGTTTCATAGGTGACATTTTTAGTTTTTTTTGTCACATTAGATTTTTAATGAGGTGTCATATTTTCCATTTAAATTGTTATATCTATGTTGCCATGTACAATCTTTATCATCAATTTTGATCATAATCATTAATCATAATCCTAATCATTAATTTTTAATTTTCCATTTTATATATAAGTACAAAGATTATATACATTATACTACTTTTTTTTTTTAATTAATTCAATGATAGTTATCTTTTATCAAATAAGATTGTTTATTATATTATGTTTATTTTTTGAGAAGTATTTATTATATTATATTTAATAATTATATATCATGAGAAAGACTTTTATGATTTAAATATTTATGTTTCATTAGTCTTGCTTTTATACTTGGTGTATATAATATATTCATAAACTATAATTTTTTTTATCGGTTGTAATCTGATAGTACTTTATATTATCATAACTATGAATAATAATGTAACTATCAATTATTGTTTTTATATTTATGTTCTCAATTATCTCGCACAACATACGAGTTTAATCTATTAAATAACAAAATTTAATTATTTCAAATACAAGGACTAATATTGTGTTTTCTTAATATTAGTGATTAAATATTAATGGTGGAAACTGTAAATTAGTGATGTAAAACAAAAAAATGTAAATTATCCAAAGTAGATGGACTAATGTTGTGTTTACTTAATATTAAATTTGGTAATGGTATTATTATTTAGATCTAAGGGTTGTAATCAAAAGTTTGAATTCATTTAACGGTCCTTGTTTTTCCATAAAAGAATTTAGCACCTTGTTATATATATTGGTAGATATATATAAATTTTGTCACTTGAATCCTGCGCCACGCATCGACAAGAGAATGTTGTAAATTAAAAAAAAAAAAATAGTCAGAATCATCAATGTTGTACCGATCGGTTACTATGTCTTCATATATAAGTTTTAACAATCGTTGTGCCTACATGGCGGACATGTTTTTTTTTTTTCCAAAAAAAATAAATTTCGCGTGTATTGGTGGATTCACTCGCTAAACGATGACCTTTTGTAGATAAAATCACTTCATATATACTTGACGATTCTATTAGTGAGCATTAAGAAAAATAAACATTACCTTTTGTAATCATTCAAGTACAAGAATTAATTAATACAATAATTAATTAATATTCTGTTGTTAAAAAAAAAGTATTAATTAATAATTTGTCGACTAATCATTCAATTATATCTCTATTTTTATATCAGCTACTTTGAAATCTTCCCTCCAATCCAAACACCATGCCTTAAACCGATGAAAAAACTCTTATAAAATGACCAGTGACGGCCCTAAGAATTCAAACTCTCCCGCCGAACCAAGAAAAAAATGTCCCTAATTCCAACCGCATTCAATTATATAAACAATTTTTTTTATAATGATAACTAACATTATAACAAGAAATTATATATACAAAATAAAATCATAATTTTAAAAATACATACCATAATAATAATTAACTTATTTACCTGATGATTTTTTTATGGAACATCAAGTAAATTGATATAAAATATAGGTATTATTATAATTTTTTGCTTTATATACAAATTTAGTACCTAAAATATGGGAAGTGATATCCCCACAACATAATTTAACCATCCATAACAATCATTGCTTTACACAGTTATACACTGTGCAGTAGAATATATACATATGTTGTGGATGGCTAATTTGTGTTGTGGGGATATCACTTTGTATATTTACATTTTAGACATTAATTAAAAATGAGATCAAATATATATAGTTAAATATAATACAATTTATAGCATACTATACATTATATATATACGAGTAATATTTATTAAAAAAAAAAATTCTAAAATTTATACCCCTTTAAAATGAGTTTGCCCCTCTCCTCCCTTGAAAATGACTACCAATTTTACTTTTACAACTCACAGTCAAAACTCAAAAGTGACTTCCAAGTTTTGTTGAAAAAACACCAATAGTAACTTTAAGCGTTACTCGTACTTGTTTATTTTTTGGATGGATGTGTTTCATGACTTCATCAATTCAATAATTAAGTATATCCTCTTCCAACCCAACTTCGGTCCAGGGCCTTCCACTTATGACAACCATATCATAACTCCATCTTTACAATTACTCCAACTGGTGCTACTATACGTTTTCCACTAAATCATCATCGATCAATATGGCTGGAAGTTCTTCGTCCTACAAAAAATACCAAACCCGTACCCGAAACCCGAACCCAAAAGCCTCAGTCTTATTAGTCATCGATATGCAAAACCATTTTTCATCAATTGCCAAACAAATAATCCCATCTATCACTTTCACTATCCAAACATGCCGTGAAGCTTCAATCCCAATCATCTTCACACGTCACTGCCACAAGTCTCAAGGTGATCATGGCATGCTAGGAGAGTGGTGGAACGACTTGATCATCGATGGCACGTACGAATCAGAGCTGATGAACGATCTTGGACGACGAAAAGAGGACATGATCGTGGAGAAGCACACATATAGCGCGTTTAGAGGGACGGGTTTAGAGGAGCAACTTAAGGAGATGGGAATTGAGGAAGTGATTATAACGGGTGTGATGACTAATCTGTGTTGTGAAACGACGGCCAGGGAAGCATTTGTCAGAGGGTTTCGTGTGTTTTTCTCGACGGATGGGACTGCGACATCGGATGAGGCTTTGCATGAAGCTACGTTGATGAATATGGCTTATGGGTTTGCTTATTTGGTTGATTCTAATAGCCTTAAACATGCTTTACCATAGTATGTTTGATAAAATTTGCTTTAATTAGCCACACAAAACTAATATAGCTATACGTATGTGGTAAAATTCACACAATAAATAGGTGTTATGTGAAGCAGTAGTAATAAAGTTGTTTGCAGAAATAACCGTTTAGATGTATATATAATGGTCTGTGATTTATGCAATAAGTTTATTTGGCAATACATATAAGCATATCATCATACAACAACCTCTGTCGGCACCTAACCGTCTCCTCTTATGTGTGGGACCCCATGGAGGGTCTGATTTTCAAATGAAAGGCGCAGGTTCAAAATCCTGGTTCATTCCTAATAAGTAATAACCATGGGGAAACATTGCTAGGAGTTTAACCAGGTAGCAGCCTCTTGCGGGGCGGGGAAGCTAGGTATCAATATTGTACCTCGGGTCGGGGTGTTCCCACCAACCTACGCCTTTTCCCAAACCTCTGCAGGCACCTTAATCACTTGGGATAGTCCCAAATTGTAGATAAATTTAATTCATGCTATTTATTTGAGAACTTAATTCATAGTACAAACAAAACAAAATCCTTGCTAGAAAATGTGAAAGAAATACTTCTAAAGTGAGTTTAATAAGAAAAATAAGCAAATAAGATAAATTTTAGAAACACGCATCCAAAAATTTCGGTCAATGGTAGTGGCATAGTTTATATTTACAAAAATTTATTGACCCTTTAGATCTAAGCCTCTTGAAGTTTTGATTGCAGCTATTAGAATATTTCATCCACTCCTGCGCTAATATGAGCCCACACCATGACACCAACTTGGCCTGTACAGACCGAGTCAAGCGCCAAGCTTACTAGATCCATATAAGAATAAAGCCGATGTTTGCGAGTTCAAGACTTATGCTACCCAGGCCTTGGCTCAAGCTTAAATTTATGACACTTTGCAAGCCATAAGCTAACCCTTGGGGTAAATATAATGCTTTCACTGATTGAGCCTATACGCCAAAGCAAAGCTAAGACTTTGCTCGACTCAGATACACTCTAAGTTAGCCATCAGCCCATCCCTGCCAGCCTCATTTTTCATCAAGTAGACCGGTTAGTACCTATGCAGTTATTCTGAGGGTATTTCCTCACTAGGACCCAACACATTTATAAGAAAGATAAGTTCTATTAGTATTAGCCACTGAAAGCTATTTGGCTCTCTAAGTGAAAATATGTACATTTTTAGCAGAAAAAGAGCTGTATATAGCAAAAATTCTCTTATTTAATCTTTTAACGGTTTCGACTTCATATATCACAAGAGATGATATGTTCTCAGATTAACAAGAACAAGTAAATTCCTAGGAGCAAATGTAGTAAATGTTCAGTTACTCAATATGAGCTACCTGATTATACTGTCTAGCTTGTAGCTTCATTTTCCTGAGATTCTTGTTGCAGACCATCATCATCATCATCATTATCCATCCAGCTGCTATAGTTCACAATCAAATCTTCCACATCTACTTTAAAAACATCAGTTCTGGCTCCAATATCACCAGCATATCTGAAATTGCAATAGAGGAAGGCTGCTGATATATGCGGCAAAACCCACTAGAGATACAGCTGAATCTGATCTCATATTAAATGATCATTGGAAAGAAGACTTGCCATCAAAACAATACCGGGAGAAGAAGCTTGGCCGTTTCTTCAAATCATCATATCTTTTTGCCAGCAACCGAGTCTTGCAGTACAACGCAAAGTGCTTAGAATTGTTCCTAACCAGGTGATATTCACCAAAATGCATACTGAAGCAAACTCAGGGCTCAACCATCTGACTTGGTAATAGTGTAAGGCTACGAGCTACCTCGTACTTTGGCACACCATATAGGTTGTAGTCACACCATATACATTGCTATAAAGTACCCCATTTTTTGTAGAAAACAATCTAAACACGAGCCGACAACACTACTCTTAGGCATTCTAAAACCACAGTTTTGATGTAACAGACATGTACACAGCTTGTTTCACATTTTACACTCCTCGAAGGTAAAACGTACCCCTATATTACCTCCAACAAAAACTCCTGCATATAAGAGAGAACAAAACTGCTATAAAATAACACCATCTAGAAATGCACTACAGATCAACACATACAAAAAAGCTAACTAAGAAGAAAATATGTTTCATGAGCTGCCTCATCCTGAAACAAGAAATTACCCATCACAGAGACTTTAAACACCTCTAAACTTTCAAGGAAAGTTAACACTGAATTTCATAAAACAAACCCAAAGACAATGCAGGAGTCCAAAATCATTCCAAACTGAATCTAAACCAATGTAAAACGCACCCAAAATAAATAACCCTAATTCAAAAAAAAAGAAAAATCAGAGAAGGGATCCAATTCAGGTTATCCAAAGAAAGTCAAACATTTGACTCTAATTTATGCGGCCTAACAAGTATGCTTTGTAGACATTTTATGTAACCATCTCCATATGGTGAACCTGATCTAACTCTAATCGAAAACGAAAGCAAAGTGGATCCGGAATGAACAAGCCCTAATGAACATATTGAACATCTGTTTACATGCAATCTGTACATGATTAAAATTTATTATCAAAACGACACAATACAATACAGGAAACTCGAATGTTTAGATCCTCACATTTTTCCACAGAATTCCCATCTCTTTCCTTTTTAAGCTTATCATATCACAGTGAAGTTAAAACTGTCAAGCAGGGGATTTTGGTTTTCCTGACAATCACAAGTAAGGGTGCATTTGGTATGACAACTTGACAAGTTTAAACCTGAAGTACTTGTTTGTGGGACATGATTGGATTGGACACAAAGTTGAGTTTTTTGAATTGTCCCGATAGTAATCACCTGTAGTTCCAGAACATTTATCTTTGTTTTGGAAATATGTTAAACACTCGCATCTGACAACTACAGGTCTATATAGATTATAAAAATAGCACATCCCAAAACACTGACTTCTACGGCACGAAATACCATATTTGACAGTTTTATGTCACATACTAACTTTCAAAACGCAAATCCAAATACGAGACTTACATAAAACTTTTCTTGATGTGTGCTTTGTATCTCTTGTTTAGTTTCTTGATCACAACAGTCAATATCAAAGAAAATAATAAAGCACAGACAACTGCTACAACTACAGCAGTTACAAGATTACCTTTTCTTGTACCTTTCTTCGGGGTTCCAACATTGACTATGTCAATAAAAAAAGTATACAATGTGAGCTTAGCGAGACAATAAGAAACTACCGACACATACATAACAAATTCAGAATGGGCACATTGGTAACTGGTCAAAATAGGCAACACTTTGACAGGTCAAAACAAATTGGGTTAAGTTGACCTGAAAGACTTATTAACATTTTCTGTACATAATTACTGGGTCAAACAATATTTCGTAAATTATCTTTTTTCAACAATAATATAATAATTTTTAAAAAACGAATTAAAAGGATTGTGTAATAAAGAACGCTTTCGGCAACTTTCAACCCATGTCACCCATTTTCACAATTACATAGCAATCTCCTGACCTGTCTGACGGAGAGAGAGGATATAACCAAATTTATCCTCAACCAATAAGTAAATGCTTACAGTGTGCATAAGGGCCAAAAAGAGTAAAATTCAGAAGCGCATGGTGTCCAAAAAAGTGGCTTCCGGGAAATACTTAAAGTCATAAAAATGCCCCTAATTCATAACACGTCGGTACTACTAAAAGTACTAGAAAGCCCAGAGCCACTCTTGAAAAAAAGTTACAAATACATTCTTAAAATGAGGTCCCTTCTCCCACATAACCGAGTCAATAAATAATAAGGGTCCAAACCAAGAGAACTTGTGACAAAAAAATTTAAATTCATCTTGAGAAGGTCAAAAATATCAAAACCTTTGACTTTTTAACTGATAGCCAATCTTTAAAAATGTAGGACAAATGCATGGGGTTAGGAAATCCCAGAACATACTCGAAGTAATCGTTTGTGGGACACGATTGAATTGGACACAGAGGTGAGTTTTTTGAATTGTCCCTGTTGTAAGCACCATAATATGTAGTTCCACAAAATTTATCTTTGCTTTGTATGCTTGAATTTCAACAAAGTGGATATCCATCTAGAAGCAATTACATGACATGATTAGCATCTCTGCATAGGGGTGGAAATTCCAACCCATTTAGTTATCAACAAGTGCATTTGTTTAGTTGGAATCTCAAACGAGCCAAATAAAAATTAGCTAAAAGAAGGAACCTGTCAAATGGATTGACACTTCAAAGCTTCCCACAATTGTGTTATTAGAGTATACAAGCTTGAGACTCACTGTATTAAAAGATTCAGAATATTAATGTAAGTTATAATAATATTGCTGCATTGAGTTCTTTTTAAACAAACAATGAATGTTTGAAGCATTGACCAAATGGGTTCATAGTTTATATCGGAAGGCTTACCGACATAAAGGGTTACATGGTAGGCATACATGACATAAAGGGTCTGATTTTTACATCAGAAAGCCACAAATGGACCGATTGTTTACATCATAAAGCATACTATATGTAAAAATTTTAAATAAGAAACTGAAACAACTCCCATACCATTGATTTAAAGTGATTACCATGATGATCATGAATCTATTTCATTAACCGAAGTGTTGATTTTTACACCATAAAGCATCATACTACAAAGAGGAATGATTGTTTAGATCAGATACATAGCCTAAGGGGCTCAGCGTTTACATGTGGAATTTACAAAAGCAGGTCTTTTGACACAAAATACCATTCCATCGATTGAACAAATATAAGGATATCATCAATTACGCAGTAGGCACACTGAGAAAGGGTCCATCAATTACATCAGTAGGCACAGTAGCAGAAGGAACGGACTGTTTAAAGGCATCAAATATGACTTTTGAAGGCATAGTAGCTAAAAGGGCCGAACATTTACATCAGAAAAAGCTAATCATTTACATGCCAATATGCCATCTCAATAACATAAGTTTGACGAAAACCAAACCATCAAGGGCCGATTCTTCCACTAAGAAACATACTGGCTTGAGGGACAACGGTTCAAGATCATTTAGCATACTAGCAGAAGGGGCTGATCATTTAAATGTCAAACATTCAGCTAGGAAAACCATGACAAAGTCACAAAACTACCATACCATTGGTCAAAATGATATCATAAACCATCAAAAAGAAGAAATCTGTAGCTATATATGTAACAATATAAGTAAAAGAGAAAAGGAGAAATAGGTACATTAAATAGTAACGAAAACATTTGAGACAAGAAAGGTAGATAGTTATCAAGTCAAAGATAAAACCAGGAAACTTGTTAATACAAATCTGCCACAGTACTTTGAAACCAAAACTATCGATCAATGCCATAACAATTATATCTTTGAAATCCAAATGATAACTCATAGAAGGTACCAAAAACTCCTAAAACCTGTTACAATAAAAGTCGCCAAGCCGGCCATCCGAAGACATAATGTAGATTATATGAGAAATCCATGTACATATGTATATGAGAAATCCGGAAACAATGTAGATATTATAAGAAATCCATGTACATATGTACATGTATGTCGCTTGCCGGTTAAACACGATAGCAGTCAAATACAAAAGGATTTGCATCACTAACTCATAGCACAACAACAGCAAAAAAGACAAAAAGCCATAACCATATAAAAAAGATTCACCTACTCACTAAAGGAAGAGTGCCGGATGCAAACTGGCATATATATGACATGAGCTTGCAGAGACACACATTAAATCAAGGTATATAGAAATGATGCACCAAATGATCAAAAACATCCGTGGAGGAAGAGCACCCTACTCATGAGCTTGCCATATATATGACATGAGCTTGCCATAACCATTAAGGATTGAATTAATATATCGCCAAGCAGGTATCATTGTCCATTAGTATATCTAGTTTTAAAAGCATGAAAAACATAGAGCACCCTACTCATGTCTCCAACTGATAGCTTTCTATTTGAAATTGACTACCAAAATCATCAGGAACTCATTAACCAATGTTATCGTTCTATCCATTCCCTTAAGTCCTCCAATCTACATAATTCTAAGTACACTCTGGCAGTGGGTATTAGCAAAGGTAAAGATTACCTAGAGAAGAACGTACCAGATTCAAGACAGCAAAACTGAACCACCAAAGACTCCTTCATCCATGCAGGAAGAGAAGGGCAAATACAACTTCAATGAACTAGTCAAAACCAGAAAGATATGATAGAAAATTTAATGAGAGAAAACTAAATCCTCTTGTGGTATCAAGATATATTATCAAGAAAACATTATGCATACAAGAGAAACACCAATAAAACAAACCGTAGAAAATGATAGCAATAATCAATGCTCTTGTGGGCAAACAAACAGAATCAATACATAATATAATTTAACAATTTACGAGGGAAACCCGGAACAGATAATCACATGAAAAACCAAAATACTATTTCAAAATTACCATTTTATATCATGAAAACCCATCAACTATTTCAAGGCATCGAGATTTGTAGGCAGCGACTGTATTGCAGATCAAGGTGGTAGTTGATGGTATTTTGATATAAATGGCAATGATTGAAGAAGAAAATACAAATCAAATTAAGCCAAAAATGAAGTGCTAGAATCCATAACAATATGCACTTGTTTTCAAGATACTGTTTACATTTCACTAAGCCAATCAGTTATTCAAAAGCTACAGAGGCAACAATGTTGACAGCAGATTGGGTTTTGTTCATGGTAATTCATTGATAAAAATGATATCAAGAAAACCCTAAATGCATTAAAAAAAACACCAAATAAAACAAACAGTAAAAAACCTTAACAATAATCAATACTCTTGTCTCCAAAATTACCATATTATGTCAAAAAAGACCAATCAACTATCGCAAGGCATCTGGATTTATAGGCAGAGACTGTATTGCACATCAGGTGGTGGTTGCTGATGGTATCTTGATATAAATGGCAATAAGTGAAGAAGAAAACACAAATCAAATTAAGGCAAAACTGAAATGATAAAATCCACTATATACACTTCTTTTCAAGATACCAATTATAGTTTACATTTCAATAACCCAATCATTTATTCGAAAGCTACGAAGGCAACAATATTGAAAGTAGAATGGGTTTTGTTCATGGTAATTCTTTAATATCAATGGTATCAAGAAAACTAAATGCATAAAAAAGAAACACCAAATATTACAAACAGTATCCTTAACAATAATCAATAATGCTTTGTTGGCAAACAAACCGAAATCAATACAAATCTAATGAAACAATTTTGGAGGAAACCTAAAACACATGAAAATCATGTCTCCAAGAATACCCTTTTATATCATTAACACCAATCAACTATCAAAAGGCATCGGGTTGCGGCTGTATTACACATCAGGTGGTAGTTGTTAATGGTGTTTTGATATAATTGTCACTGAATCAATATATGAAAGCAGTAAATACAAATTAAATTGTTTTCAATAAATTTCGTTTAACCAAGCAACAATTAGACATCTTGGGTCTTCTTGATAATATATATATATATATCATGAAAATAAACCTAAAAATCAAAATAATCTAATTGGATAACAAAAACAAGTTAATAATTAACAATGTCAAGAAACTAAATGCAAACCCTAAATTCAACGACTAATAATAGCAAAAATCAAGACTTTTAGAAACCCTAAATTCAATAGGAATTTTAAAACCCCAAATACAATAGGAATTTTAAAACCCTAAATGTAAACAACAAATATATTATCGAAATAGAAACAAGAAAACAATGAAAGTAATAAAATTTATTATAAACATACCGGAGAGAGAGATAGGAGAAATTTGTATCTGACTATCTGTGTTTGTAAAATTGTAACCATCATCATCAATGTAATAAAATTACATAACATATATATAGTGGTTAATATAATCCATTCGCGTCTGTGTAAAGCTAACGCTAACTTTACCGCGTTTTTCAATTTATTACCGCGGTTTTAAAGTTATACCAATACTTACCGCGTTCTAAAGTTTTAGTTACCGTTAAACAAATCTCCTTATATAACTAAGAGAGTATAATTAAATATTTATGTGGTTATTTTTTCTAATTGACAACTAAGCATTTTTCCTATTTGTAAAATTATGGTTAAAACTTATCTTTTTTAATAGCCCTTATTTTATATAAAAATATATAAATATAAATATATATGTTAATTTGATTATATTTATTTCTATCATATCTTTTAAACCTATCTTAAAATTTAATAACCTTAGTTTTTTATATATTTTATTGCTACACGTTATTTTTCCTATAAAATATTTATATTTGTTAGTTTTGATTATATTTTAAAATTCTACCTTATTTTTTTATGTGTAACCAAATCTTTTTAAAATCCTTAATTATTTAACTTAGATTTTAAAATTTATTTATTTTTTTATGTTAACATACTAATACTAATACTAATATGAATATATAATAGAAATAGTTAATATTTAAATGTTATCTTTACGTATATTTTGCTGTATTATATGATATGACTTCTATAATAAATAAATATATATATATATAGGGGTGAGTTATTTTAGGAACACCTCTTATTTTAGGACCAATTAGGACATGTGTTTTTTGTAACTTACACATGATTTTCCAGTGACGCGGTGGCCGGAAAATCATGGTTGTGGTCAGAGATGATCATGGTGATGTGTAAGTTAACAAAAAAAAAAAATCCTAAAATTGGTCCTAAAATTAGTGGTCCTAAAATAACTTGTACCTATATATATATATATATAATCTACAATCAAGTATATTGAATAAATTTATTAGATATATAAAAGTTATGCAAACTTTTAGTAACTTAGGATGCTCATAGAAATTTAAAAATTATTTAAATTTTATTTTAAAAATATATAATAAGTTATGCAAATCTTTAATTATTAACTTAGGCATGTTACATTGATATACTTTGTATATCATTATTTTTGTTCTTTGTTTTTTGTTATTCATGTATACACCATCTTGAATTTAATTTATTCATAACAACCATAATCTTATTATTTGATTCAGTCATAATCAATAGATTTTATAATATCAAAACTATGAATAATACTAAATTATTATTTTTTAATTATTTTGATTTTAGTTCTTTTTCTTATTACTATTATTATTATTACTCTCGCATATAAATTTATTATTACTTAATATTACGTTTAATTAATAATAATTTAAAATATCTGACATATATCGTATACTTATAAACCGGACAACGTCCGGGTTTAATCTAGTAATAAATGTATTAATAAGTAAATAAATGAATGGTGGTGCATTGGAAAGTTTTTTTAAAAAATTGCATTTAAATAAATTTAACCCAATCTTTAATTCTAACCAAAATATATAATTGGTTATGTTTTATTTATATATTTTCGTATATATATATATATATATATTACTATTTTTGTTAGTTTGTTAAAAAAAGATAATTTGATTTACAGAAATGAAAAGATAAAACCTCACAAGTGACGAGACCAAGTCATTTTTTGAAGTTTATCGGATGGGTAAAAACCCACATGCCTCCACATTAGGACAATTTGAGACTTCCTTTATTCAAATAGTTTTATTTTTCTTTAAGGACATTAGGACAATTTGAGACATATTAATATATTGTGTTTAATAATTAAAAAAGAAAAGATGTGAATATAGTATTGTTATGTACCTAACTTATGTATAAAGACTTTCACGTCTTAAAACTTGAATTCATTATAAAAAAAAACATGGTGTTCAATCATTTATTCATTATAGTCTTCGGTATCATCATAAGTATGCGTAGTTTGAATTCCACATACTGCCTAGTTAGATGTCGTTGTAGTGTCTCTTATGCTAACTATTAACTCGTTGTGTAAAAATAAAAAAATTAAAGAATATTAGTATGTAGGGATAGTATATTTAAGTTTAGGTACATGACAACAATACACTAACTTTTCCCTTTAAAAAATTAAATTTTGTGAAAATTCCAAATAAAAATTAGGATAAAAGCATTAACTAATTCAATGTTAATACATTTTTCTTACAAATAAAAATGTTCTACCTTATAGTCTAATAAATAAATTGTAAAAATGGATATTTGAAAACATTAGTATTTACAAAAGCAAAGACTATATTGTCAACTCAAAATTCCATATGAGCCACTTGATCATTTCCAACAGATTTTTTGAGCCACAAACTTGTATTCACGTGGAGCAACACGTACATGAGGCTGTTTAGATACTTCCAACTTCAAAAACATTTTACAAAAAACCCACGCAACTAACTCAAACACCACAAACCAAAAAAGATTCATTTTCAAGTTAGTATCTTCTAAACGTTGTGTTATACAAGGATTCATAAATATCAATCCTATTTAATTTAATTTCTTCATTCCTTTTTCCAAAAATCTGCAACAGTAATACTTCCTTCCATGAATACTCTCTGTAGCAGGCCAAATCTTGATCTTAATGGTAAACTTTGTCCCATTTCATTAGCTTATACTCAGAAACCAACTTCCATTTTGTGCTATAAGTACAGGTTTTGTTGTTCAAAATGTTGTGATAGTAATAGTAAGTATAAAGTGTCGTTGGTAAAAGGTCAAGCGTTAGCTTCTAAGGAAAAAGGCAATCTACAAGTACATGGAAATGAAGAAGAAAAAGTTGAAGTTAAGAATAATGATAAGAAATTGGTTAGGTCCATTGCTAAAGCCCTAATTGGGATGGCTGCTGCGGTTTCTTTGTGTTTGGATTCTCCCGCTTTGGCCGAGTCTATGACTATTGCATTCCCTGCTTCTCGGACTCATGAGGTCTTTGTTTCATCATTAACTTTTCCCTTTTTATATGTGTATAATTGTTATATCTATGTGTATAAGCGGTTTATATCAAGCTTCTGATTTTTGGTAGTTTGTTTCCAAGATTCCATGATTATTAGTGAATTTGAGTTGTTTGTTGAATATAGTGAACATAAAAAGATGATCATCTACTTTAACAGGTGAATGCTGTTCAGCGAACGCTTGTGGAGACTTGGGGTTTGATTAGAGAGACTTTTGTAGATCCAACTTTTAACCATCAGGGTACGTAAGATTTATAATTTTGGTTTATTTCAAGTCCTGAGAGAATAGTTAATTAATAGTGTTTGATTGGCATTATTAGAGATATAAAATAGTTCAGAACTTGACATAGATGAGAAATTTAGAGTTTTGATGAACAAATTAATTGCTGTTTTGCAGACTGGGACTCAAAGTTCCAGCAAACAATGGTGGAAATGCTTCCTCTTAGAACTGCAGATGCAGCATATAGCAAGATCAGAGGAATGCTTTCTACTCTTGGAGACCCCTTCACTCGTATTATAAGTCCAAAGGTGCGTGTCATCAGGATTATAAGTTTTTCCGATATTAGGATTCCATATAGTTGTTTCTTTTCAACTGATTCTCCTTTTCATGATGTGATCGACATCTGAATTACTCAAATTTAATGTTTAGTTATGACTCATACATACAGGAATATCAAAGTTTTAGAATTGGAAGTGACGGAAATGTGCAAGGAGTTGGTCTCTTTGTCAATACTGAACCAAAAACTGGTCATCTGGTTGGTGATTCAAATATTCGATCTTTTTTTTTTCCTCACATATTTAACTTGGTCTGCTAATCACCTCAAAGTTAATTCACAGATGAACTTAGTGACTTTTTCATTCTACATTTGAGTGTGTTTTTGACTTTGAATGGTGCTGACTGAAAGCTTGAATTTTGGTTTCAGATTGTACTATCATGTGTTGAAGGTAGTCCGGCTGCTCGAGCTGGAATCCATGTAGGAGATGAGTTAATTGAAATAAACGGTATGTTTGCCCTGCAACCCCCCTGATTGGGATTTCCTTATTTACTTATTTGACTTTTTGTTTGGCAACAATATACTTCCATCTTGCATTAAGTATGCCAAGAGATCAACAAAAGTGAAGTAGTATTAGTTTTAATTTGCCTATTCGTGAGCAGGAGAAAGGCTTAACGGGATTAGTGGTGAGGCAGCTGCACAGAAGCTCAGAGGTCATGTCGGCACCAGTGTTACAGTCAAAGTGCACAATGTAAGCTCATTAGGCTTTCTTTTTGAATGTTAACTAGTTACATTATGACAAGGGGTCTTCTGGTGCACCAAAATCTTCCACTTGTTGCATTTAGATCGTTTTCCTAAGTTTCTGATGTTGCCTTTTACAGGGAAAAAAGTTGGCCATTGACTCTAGTTTCAGAGAGGTTAGATTACCTCGTGAATTCATTAGGCTTTCCCCAATATCGAGTGCCATCATTCCTCATAGAACTCCAGACGGTCATGTGTCCAAGACTGGATATGTGAAGTTGTTAGCCTTCTCTCAGGTGCTTAATTGCTAAAATCCAGTTTCCGGTTCTATTACATTAAGAAATAAGAACAGTCAATGATAACTTGGTCCCCTCATGGATTCATATCTTAAAGTGATTGAATTACTCTTCTAAACAGACTGCTGCTGCTGATATGAAACACGCGATTCATGAATTAGAAAATCAGGGTGTTGAATCATACATCTTGGATCTTAGAAACAATCCGGCAAGTACTCTTACGTTGACTTTTTCATAAGACTTTTAGTCATTTTTGGTTTGCAGATATTTAACAAGAAAACTAATGAGTTTGTTCTTCATTTGGAGGTGCAGGGTGGTTTGGTCAAAGCTGGACTTGATGTTGCCCAAATATGGCTAGACGGAGACGAGACTCTTGTAAACACGATAGATAGAGATGGGAACATGCTGCCTATTAACATGACCAATGGGCATGCTCTAACACGTGATCCACTAGTCGTGCTTGTAAGTTTTTGTTGATCGTTTTCATTTCATTTGAATTTTATGATTTTGACAGAAAGTATAATCAATTAATTCTTTTCAAAATATAGGTAAATGAAGGGAGCGCAAGTGCAAGCGAAATTTTGGCAGGTGCACTCCACGACAACGGGAGGGCAAAGCTTATTGGCAACAGAACCTTTGGGAAAGGAAAAATTCAGGTAACTCTTAGAATCTTTCCATTTTAAAGAATCTTTACGACATTTTCTTTATAATGATCTGTATCTTAACTAGTTATAATGATATGTTGTGAAGAGTGTGACTGAACTACATGATGGATCGGCTCTTTTTATCACGGTAGCAAAGTACTTATCACCAGCACGTCATGCCATAGATCAAGTTGGTATAGCACCCGATGTTCAGTGTACAACGGAAATGCTGAACTCGTCTAAAGACTCGGGGCTCATGAGGAAGAAAAATGCATCTTCCTCATCTTTGGAAGGGGACTCTTGTATTTTGGTAGCAGAACATGAGTTAGATACCCAAGAATCCAAAGGCACTGCATCCTAGAATGCTGACTTTGACCATTTCTCATGGTCAATTTAAGGTGTAGAATCTTATTGAATTACTGTAAATATCTTTGTGTATATCTATAGTTGTTGTAAGTAGAATATATTGATGGATCATAGATATGAAATTGAAAACCTTCAGTTTTCTACCTTTGGTTTTGTAATTTTAGTGATGTTTTGTATGATTATTGTACAGTCAGTTATAGTGATATTATCAGATGGTATGTGCCAATCATGTAACTAAATTTAACAAACCCATAACATATCGATATCCAAAAGTTGACAGAATTGTGTGTAGAAAGACATCACATGATTATAACAAATAACTCAAAAAATCATTTTACACAAAAGATACAAAACTATTTATCAAAAAATAGAAAGTATCTTTTGATTTTTAATAATTACATATTCAACTTTCTATCTATCCCAAATCTAAAAATCAAATATAAAAATCATTCAAAATTTAAAAGCCACTTAAATGTTGACATGTGTAAAGAGTTTTCTACCATTGATTAAATTAAAGGTTTATTTTTACATTATTTTGGATAATTTATAGTTTCTTTCCATTTTATATTAAAAACGCAACATCTTATGCACGCTAACGATAACTCACGTGGCCACCTAGTTGTCATCAAAAACCCAATTAAAAATAACAAACTCAAAACCCAAAAAATCCAACTCGTATAACCCTAATCTAATCAAGTTGGATCGGATTTGGGCATGGGTTTTTTCAAAATGCTTGGTGATAATGTACCACCCTTAAAGGCTACGGATTAAAGAGCATAACCAACATTAAGGATGGAGCATAATTATGTTGGGGCCTCCATCCGTAGCCTAATTATGCTGGAGCCTCTCATGAAATTGTACGTTGTATTACAAATGACTTATGATTTGGGACCATCATCAGACTACATTGTCTTCACTCAGCAATGAGACAAAGTTTGTTACACTGCAGTCCACACCGAATGACGGCCTCCTGCCTCGCCAGCGTCACCCTAAGGGGACCAGATTCTAGATCCCTCCATGAGGCACTATAAATACTCTTCATTCGTGACTTTAGAACCCAATGACAAATCCACACACACACCCCTTTTCTACCCTTGGTGGCGTGAAGCAACTGTGATACTTCACACCAATTGGGAATCGCCAACAAGTCCATAAAACCTTACAACCATTTCTTAATACGAGATTTACCTCCAGTAATTAAGTGTAACTTTACCCTTAAACAAGTGGCGCCATCCGTGAGATTTACCCCCAGTAATTAAATGTAGCTAATACAAAACTATAGAAAATTCACATATATCAAAAATTATGGGTACCTGCGCAATGTGTTGATGGTGGCGGTGTTGATGGATGGTGATGTTATGGTTATCTATACTCCTTTATAATAATTATCAACCTTTTTATTTTTGGAAAGTGTTAGAAAATGGTTAGATGCAAAAATACTAAATTACCCTTAATAAACACCCTATATGGAAAGGGTTATTAAAGATGACCAAATTTGTCCTTAATGAATTAAATTTACACTTTAAACCTTTATCTTGTTAATTTACACTCTAAATCCTTATTTTCTAAAATATTTTCACTATCACCATTACATCAACTTACATGATTACACCACTCGACACCAATTGTCGATGTCATCACCACCCGTCACCGACACCACTAAACCGTCGTCGCCATCACCGTCGCTGCATTGCGCGGGTACCATGCTAGTTAATGTAAAAGTAAATTGTCTAGTTATTTTAATAGTTGAGATATGTACGTTGTGGTGGCGGTGGCCGGTGGTGATGGGCAATGATGTTGTGGTTATTAATATTAAAGTAATTGTGTAGTTATTTTGTTGAGAGATATATGTTGTAAATAATTTCATTAAGAATATCAGAAATATATTAGATGAAAATATTTAAATTTAAATAAATTAACGAATAAAATGAGAGGTTATTAGTTATCAAAGGAAAAATTTATAAAGTATCAACCCCTCCTATTTTCTCAAAGTACAACATTGAATTACCTAAAATAACCTTATTCTTTATTCATAAATTTAAACATCAATACCTAATACACCTATAATACCCTTAATGAAAGAATTTAGAACATAAACCCTTCAACCCTTAAAATAACTACACTACTACCTGTTATATAAATTACTTTAACATTCATCATTATTACCGCCCCCACCACCCGTCACCGCTTCCGACACCACCTTCGCCACCACCATCATCTCACATCGCCACTACCATTGCTGCTATGTCGTACGGACATATGACTTGTTAGTGGAAAAAGGGATATAGTTTCTTTATTGTTTAGTTAACTTAAGAGAGGAAAGGAGATAAGAGGAGAGAAAAGTTTTACTTCTTAATCACATCGTTTGTGAGGGGAAAACTTTTCAAATAAAAAACAACTACACTTCTCCCTCTAATCATCTCCGCTCTTTCCCTTTTCACACTTAAAAAAATCTTAAAAATGTCTTTTATAATTTTCTTCTCTCCTCTCTTTTCCTTTCCACCTTTAAATAAGCTAAACAATACACTAGGGAGTAAAGATGAGAGAAAACTCAAAGGGCTTAAAAGCAAATAATCAAAAAAAAGGGAGAGGTGTATAAATATAGAAGAATCATTCTGTCTTGGACTTTTGGTTGGCGACTGTAGTTAGGGGTTTCGAAACCTGAGAGTCGAGCGCCAAATTTCAGGCAGTGCCACCTTGGGAGTGGGACGGGCCATGTCCCATTCTAGACTTGGGTTTTTTAGATCCAATATATGTATATTAACCTTGACTAGCACGTTACCTGCGCAATGCGGCGGTGGTAGCAGTGATGGCGGTCTGATGGCGGCGGCGTCAACGGTGGTGGCAGTGTCAAAGGGTGTAGATCAATGTAGATGCAATTAATGTAAATGTGTTAGTTGAGATATTTTAGATGATGAAAGTTTAGGGTGTAAAATTTTTCATTAAGAGCAATTAGGTAATTTTTTATAACTAATAAAGGAGGGTTCATTAAGGGCAAATTAGTCATTTTCAAACTCTTTTTTTTCTAACTTTTCAACAGCATGGCATAATTTTTATATTGTAGTATAGAAGTATAGATAATGGGCTTTATAATCTTTTGGCCCATCCTAGTTAGAAGACATACTCATGGTTCAATGCTTAAAACGTGTCACTGGAGCTTTCAACACAAGTGACAGTACTGTTTTCTTTAAGTTGAACTTTACAATATTCTCAATTTACAAACCTATATAGGTTTTCCTTACATATTACTGGATTGTGATTGTGATAGCATAAATCAATGCTTCTTTAGTTATAAGTATGACTTATTCAATATTTTCTTATTTTAATTCATTATAAAGTATGGAACGATTTAACATCGTTAAATTGGGAATTGGTTTATTAATTCTTTTAGACCTTTGATTTTATTAATTCTTTTAAACCTTTGTGACTGCCAAAATTTTGGCCCATCCTAAGCCAATTAGCTGGCTTCGCCACTGATTTTAGGTACTTTATAATCATCAATCAATCCTTCGTTCGTTTATATCTGATTATTGATTGATTATTGATTATGATTTCCTTGATTTTCATATTATTAAATTTTTGTTTTTTTGATTTTTTTTTCTAGCGAACAGCAAAAGAAGTGCATTATTAGCTAATAATAATAAGCCATGAAGAAGAAGTTCGTACCTGAGGATGTAAGTATATATTATATATATAACAATTAATGTTTATATTACTAATTAACGATTGATGATTATAATTTTTTCTTTTAGAATTGCAATGATAATTATACTGTACTAATTTTTATATTTTTTTTTAAAATAAAAAAAAACATACTAGCATAGATTTCGATATGAAATTGACAAATATTTTTTTCCCTTTCGGTTTTCCATCTGCTTTCTTACTAAACAAAATTACTAATTGTATCTTTTTCAAAATTATATCCGCAATGAAAGCTTAAATTGCTATTTGTTGATCTGTCAATTTGCCTATTTCTTCAGTCCGAGTGTACGCTTTTCTGTTCCAAGAGCTGTTATGTACGACCAAATAATTTTGTTTGCAGTTGAGGTTCTCAAAACAAAATGCAAGGTCTGATGACGTCTTACTTTTCTTTTACTTTTTAATTATATTGTTTTACGTACATTATCACAACATATGGTCTTACTCTTTTTTGATATTCTCATGGGATCGAAAATTTTCTCAGCCAAAACTTCGATACAAGACTACGGCAGGTATGCACACGTTTCCATTTCTTTAGCCCAACTTTCTTCTTTGTGTAATGATCAGTTTTTATTATATTAACGAGAGCACATACCCGTGCGTTGCGGCGGTGAGATGGTGAGGGTGATAGGTCATAAAGTATGATAGGTCATAGGAGGTGATATGTCACAGAGTGTCATAGCCAAATGTCTTAGCCGTACGGGTTCCGCCCTCGGATTTAAGAATTCGTCGAAAGTATATCGAATGACATCTCTAATGAAAGAGCATGAAATTTTAAGAATACCCATATAATTCTTATAATTTATCGATGTACGGTTTTTGAGATAAAAGATTTTGAAAAAATTAGTGGAATAAAATGATTTATGAAGCAGAGAGAAAGTTGTAGGCATTGATGTATGATACATTATGTATTATCATGTGTACATTGTTGAAATCGAAAGTTGAAACCTATTTGCTTTATAATATAGTATAGATTAAACAAGTTACTCAACTTTTATTTGTTATTATTGGTTTGATAGGACATAGACTTCCGTACGATTTAGCTAAGGCCATGAAGAGAGCTGGTGTTCTAATCAAGCAAATGGATGTTGCCGGAGTTGGCTCCAATTTCGAGACAGATTTGAAACTGCGTAACGCTGAGGCTCGAGTCGAGAAGCTTGCTTTTTTCCGCAGATGTCTTGGGCATCTCCCAAGAGACTGGAAGTAGTATGTTTTTTCCTTCTTTCTTCTTTGGTAGGAGGGAATTATAGAGAATGAAAATGTAATAGAGAATAGAAATAGCGAGAAAGAGAATGAATATTTGGAAAGAGAATGAATTCCGTTGTTTGGTACCCACAGATAATGAATATATATAAAAAATAAATTTTAAAATAATAATATATTTATTACATATAAATTTTAAAAAAAAAAAATGTTTTCCATTCTCACCCATTCTCACCCATTCTCTACAATTTGTAGAAAATGGAGAGAATGGAATTGATTCCCCTTTCTCATTCTCTTTCTTTGTCGCAAACAAACAAGAGAAGTCTTTCCCATTCCCTTTTGCCCTTTTTCATTTCATCATACCAAACACCCCCTTTATGCCTTCCGTTCTCTGTTTTTAGTAATTATATATATTCTGCTCTTTGCTGATGTAGGAAAGGCCCCTGTCTCGGTTAAAGACTTAGTTAAACATAATACAACAATACTTTAGTTATACCCTGTAACTTATCTACTGCGTTCTTTTAAAGCATCCGTAATCAAGTTTCCATTATCCATCAAAATCGTTACTTATCTACTTCCATTTTCTTGCAGTGACCGGGCCACTGCCATCCTCTTCGCTCCCTAGGCAAAGATCCACTTTTTGGGAAGCTGGTTTCATATGTTTCTAGATAGTCTAACTCTCTCTCTATATAGTCTGATGTTAATTTCTAGCATGGCTTACTTTGACTACTATGTGTGGAATTCTTGTTCATGTAACCTCAGGTTTCTTGAATGTTCATGACATGACTTCACGTGTGCTTTACAAAATATGCTCGTGTATCACTGGCCAGTGATTGCCGGTGAAGTTTTAGTTGTATCTCATAACATTGCACATTCTTAAGATAAAAGTAGGCCTAATTTGGCATGCTATCATTGTTTTTTTTTTAGTTCTTGTTTTTAGCTAGTAGAATGGTTTAGCCTTTATGGGACACAACTTTCCCTTCTTGCTTTTTTTTTGAAACGGCCAACTAATATTTCATTTCATTCAAAAAATACTACCAAGATGGTCGTCACCACCACCATGTGTACAAATCATACATTACATTGCTAAACACCATATCATGTTATTAACAAAAACTTTGATAGATCAAAAGCTCGCATTGTTCTATGTTTAGATTGAATCTAAACGTAAATTAGATTGTAATGAATTTTCCCTGTTGTATTAGAAAGTATAAACAACCCATTATGTAGGGATTTACAAGGAATGTAAAACATCTACAAATAAAGTAAGGGAAATGCTAAATACAGCCCTAAACGTTGTACATAAAAAAACTTGTACCTTCCATATTAAAAACCTGTCCCCTGATTTTCATGGTAAATGTACAAACAATTTATGCACCTTAAAAACGTATTTAACAAACCCCATAAAGTAACTGACAATCTATAAATATAGTATCATTATTTAATCTATAAATGCAACGTATCATATATCCGCTAATAGAATCTTCTCACCCAATTCTGTATATACCCAGCAGAACGACAACCCTTCACTTTTATGAACCACTTTGACCAAATCGTATCATAGCAAGAAAATGAATTTATGAACATGTTTCTTTGAAAGTTCGTATAAATAGTTAACAACCCATAAAACAAATGACAAAATAAACATACATCTCAAATTTTCATAAAAGAGTAAATTAATTTAGTAATTATAGCCAGTATTCCGGTTTAAAAGTATGCTGAATTCCGTGTAGATATAGATAGATAGATACAAACCTAGAGATGGAACTGCAAAATGATTGAACGGCTGTTTAGGAGCAATTTTCTAGCCATTGGAATTTAATCCCGATCGGAATTAGAGCAATTTTTGATGATTGGAAGTTTATTGTATTCAATTTAGTATTGAATTGGATACAAAATCTGTTGAGATAAAAGCTTGAGATAAGGGTTTTTTTTTTAAATAAATAATAAAAAAATAGCAAGGTTGTTTTTTATTTTTTTGAAAAAAAAAAAAGAACCATGGGTGAGAATTTGGTTCCAAGAGAGGTATATTACTTAGGTATATTAAACAAGCATATTTAAATTAGTGAATTAAGAGAAAATTATTTTGGATACATCAATTTTATTTTATTGTTTGAGAAATTTAAAAAGAGTAAATGATTTATAAGTTAGTATATATATAAAAGTATAGATTTGGATATATCGATTATATAACTAACATGGGTGGGGTATATTATAAAACATGTATTAAAATAAAATAAATAAGACAAGATATTGATCTTTAGATCATAGTTAAATTGATGCATGAAGATTCACAAACCAATTAATATACCATGATTTTCATGATGCACGGTAATTTTAAGTGAAAAAAAAATATTGTTTTATTTGTTGAAAGGTGTGGATCATTTGCTCGCAACAAGGGATCTAGCTTACGTTGTCTTAACTGGGTCCGCGCTAGAGAGTCCCAAGGCACGACATTTAATTGGGGTAAAAACCCTGTCAAACATGTTTCACTGGAGGACACTTCACTGGAGGACTTTTTTGTGAAATTCCTTTTAAATGTTTTTCCCATGTCTTGAACTCGAGACTTCCAACATGTAAAGCTGGTGGTCAACCACTGAGCTAAATTGTTTTATTTGTTTTAGTTTATTTTACCTAAAACTTAACTAACAAACCTATAGTGATAATAATAACTTATAATTGGGGAAATCGTACGAACTGCACTTATATTCAAGAGGAGTTGAATATATATTTCATTACATAAAGAATATTCAAGAGGATAAATCATTTTCTCTATTGAAGTTAATGATTTATAAGTTTTGTTTTAGTTACTGGAGTTACGGGTTTCGAATTGAAAGTCGTGGGCCGCATGCAGGATTTAAGGTACTTTATATTCATCAATCATTCATTCGTTCATTCAACAACAAAAAAAAACCCAATCTTTGCATGCGGGTATGGAGAGGTGAGACAGTCCTTCCATAATTTATCCGTTCATTCATATCTGTTTATTGATGATGATTCTCTTGATGTCCATATTATTAAAATTTTGTTTTTTTGATTTTCTCGCGGGAACAGCAAAAGAACTTCATTATTAGCTAATAATAATAAGCCACCAAACGTGAAGAAGACGACGGCGAAGAAGAAGTTCGTATCTGAGGATGAGGATGTAAGTATATATTATATCAATTAATGTTTATATTACTATAATGAATGATACTTATACAGATATACTTATTCTTATTATGTTGTTGTTTTAGTAACATCTTTTGTCTTTCAAGTATTTTTATATACCTGTTCTCTCTGTTAAATGATTTGGGCTATTCTAGGGTTATTTATAAACATTTTTTTTTTTTAATTTATAAAAAAACCATCTAGCACAGATTTTGGTTTGTAATTGCCATACTACTCAACAATATTATTGATTGTATCTTTTTCAAAATTATATCGGCAATGAAAGCTTAAATTGCTGTTTGTTGATTCGTTCGTTTGCCTATTTCTTCAGTTCGGGCCCTGGTATACCCAGCCCTCTAAGAAACTATCTATCATAGGTAAGAAGTCGTTCAAGAAGGCTCTTCGCAGGAAAAGATACCAGTCTGGTGGTGTAAGAACTTTGCTATACGTCTTACTTTTCTTTTACTTTTCAATTATGTTGTTTTACGTATATCATCACAAAGTCTTACTTTTTTAATTTGTATATTCGTAGCTGAGGTTGAGCATGTAAGTATATATATTATACATATATCAGTTAATGTTTATATTACTGATGAATGATACTTGTACAGTTATACTTATTATTATTATGTTGTTTTAGTAACATCTTAGTATTTTATCTACCTGTTCTCTCTCCGAAGTTGATTGATTTGGGCTATTCTAGGGTTACTTGTTTACATTTTCCTTATCTTTATAAAATAACCATCTAGCATAGATTTTGGTATGAATTTGCCATATATTGGTGATTATTACTGTTGGCTGCAGTATCATTTTTTTCTAAGGAATACTAGTGATTAATTTAATAAGCAGATATACCTTGTGTTGTTCCCAATTTTTCTTAACACATACCCTTTACAAATCAATGTTATGCTATTGTTTCTCCCAATCTTTTATCTCAAAATTAGTAGACATACACACACACGCACCATACGTACGCCTTTCTAACTGTTTATGTGAAGTCTATGCATCTTAGTTTGATCATGTTTTCTAGTAGAGTATCTTTTTATTTTTTTCTTTCGCTTTTAGTACCATCTGCTTTCTTACTACTTAACAATATTATTGATTGTATCCTTTTCATAATTATATCCGCAATAAAAGCTTTATGTGCTGTTTGTTGATTTGTTAGTTTGCCTATTTCTTCAGTTCGGGCCCTGGTTTTCTAGGCCCTCTATTAAACTATCTTTCAAAGCTAAAAAGTTGTTCCAAAAGGTTTTTACTTTTCAATTATGTTGTTTTACGTATATCATCTCAAAGTCTTACTTTTTTAATTTTTATATTCTCACCCGATCGAAATTTTTCTCAGCCAAGGGTTCACTACCTTACTACGGCAGGTATGCACACGTTTCCATTCATTTAGCCCAACTTTCTTTTTGTAATGATGCTGACACTCTTTATTAATTATATAAATGAACGAGCTACTCAACTTTTATTTGTTATTGTTGGTTTGATAGGACATACACTTCCAATCGATTTAACTAAGGCCATGGAGCAGGCTGGTGTTCTAATCAAGAAGGTGAATGCTGGCAGCGACGACTATGAATCTATGATACTCAGTTAGATTTGGAATTGGCTGAGCGTTGTATCGACAAAATTGCTGGTTTCCGCAAGTGCGCTAGGAATCTCCCAAGTGACTGGAAGTAGTATGTTTTCTTCCTCCGTTCTTCCTATGGCTTTTGTCCTCTGTTTTTAGTAATTACATATATATCCTGTTCTTGGCTGATGCAGGAAAGTCCCCTTTCTCGCGGAACACTCACTTAATGGGGCTATTTGAATTGGAAGACAACGACAAAAGTGAAAGAAGGAGGTCTATTTCGTTGATCGATGTCTCCAGAGCCGTGATTACTACAATCTTCCTCCAAGCTGTTTCCGGGCATGCTCAAGTTGTTTCCGGGCATACTCGTTCTTATACACCCGCCCCCTAATTACTAGACCAACCTGCTATAATAATTCCATAAACACCTGTCTCAGTTGAAGACTTAATTAAACATAATGATATAATACGACAATATTTTAGTTTCTTCCATTATTCAGTCAAAATCTTTACTTATCTACTTCCATTTTTTTGCAGTGACCGGGCCACTGCCATCCTCTTTGCTCCCTAGGCAACATCCATTTGTTGGGAAGCTGGTTTCATATATGTCTAGATAGTCTATCCTCAATATTGTCAATTTCTAGAATGGCTAAGTTTGACTACTATGTGTGGCTTAGTTTGACTACTATGTGTAGCATTCTTGCTTTACAAAATATGCTTGTATATCACTGCCCAGTGACTACTATTGAAGTTTTAGTTGCATCTCATAACATTGCACATTCTTAATATAAAGTTGGCATGCTATCAATTTTATGTCATATTGGAAAATTTGCTGCACTTAATATTTTAGTTGTTATTGGCTAGAATGGTTTGTTTATATAGCCTTTATTGACACAACTTTCCCCTTGTGTTGACGGCTTTGTCCCACTCTAATCCAAAGGTTAACCGTATGTCTCATTTACTAAAATAATTAACTGCTGCTACCTCCCACATAAGCTGCTTTCGCCTGGAGTGGGTACTGCTGTCATTGTCATCGTCGTATATGGTGGATTGAAAATGGATGTATTCAAACAAACTCGTTTGGTTTTTGACAATCATGTTTGGATATTCAACCTTCAAAACAGAATTTTCAAACTAGTAGATTGGAACGTTGGATTAAGTGGTTAGTCTCAAGTTAGATTTCTAAAGTTCAGTTCTTGTAAAGTCGGATGTTGTTTTCAACTTTTTTAGAACTAGAACCTCTGTATTTTTATGTATACAGAATCACCTAATTTAACATTAGTCCAACGTTAGTTACAATAACATGCCATACTAACAAAACCACAATATAAAACTTCTAATATTTTAACAATAATTACCTAAAAGATTATGTGTCATCGTCTAATCGTTATTCACTCTTATTTGGATTGTACAGTTTGGTTTGGTTAAAAATGGCCATGAATGCACAAGCTTTGAGCTTTCGAGTGTGCAACAATTGATAAAATTTGAAGTTTGAAAATCAGAACAAGAATAGATGCAACAAAACATATCCCCACTTACAAACATTTAAACAAGTCTAAGACGATACAAATGCCACAAGACTCGTCATATAGAATGTTAGATTAGAAATGTTGTGGACTACAGCGGGATTATTTTCCCTTGGATTTCTTCTTTGAAGTCTTACGTTTTTCTAGTTTTTCTCTAGCTGCTTCAAACTCTTCTTCAGTAGGTTCCGAAGATGGGCCCCCCCCTCCATATTTACTCACCAGGGACGAAAACATTGCATCTACCTGCCCCTTCCTCTCACTTTGCCGTTTTGAAATTATAGCATACAAATCATCCGACTCTTTCTTTGGTCTGTAAGCACTGAGTTAGTCATCAAACTAGCATAACCATAACATGATCGAGATTTGAGAATATAACGGAAGCAATGACAAAGCCACATCACTCACTTCCGACTACGACGCAATGGGTTTGTCGGTGGTTTTGTTTCAGAGACCTGCTTAGCCCATTTCTGGTATGCTTTAGTTGCCTTCAATTCTCCTGCAAGTACGGTATTGAATTTGTAAGAATATCTTTTTTCAAAGCCTGAATCTCTTTTTTCAAAGCCTAATTCCACAGAAGAAAAAAGAATCAGACACCGATACCAGCGGATATTGCCTCATCAAGAATATCCTTGAATCGATGTGAATCAAGCTTTGGATCCGAGCATAGCATCGAGCAGAACAACCTGTGACAGAATTTTGTTAAGAATCTTTAGTGAACCGATCACAAAGAAATGTAACATATGTTAACGAGTTTACCTGTTCATATGACCTTTGTACTGTTTGCATAGATCAACCAAATCAGTTTTCTCAGACTCTGAACCTCTGTAATTTGATTCAAACTCTTCAATATCAGTTTCCGTAACCTACACAAGTGTGTGACCACATTATCACAGGAGGACATAGTGAAAATTGTACATGATTTGAAAAGTTATATGTGAGTGGCAAAACCTTTTTATACATAGCCCGAAAGAAGTCCTTTAGGTTTTCAACCACATCCCCGGCAAGATCCTGTAAATTAATATAAAACAATAAGTACAACATGAGAATTAAGAGAGCTCGGATAATAGTATGATATGAATGTTACTCACGGCATCATCGACACAGCCAGTTTGATCATAAACTGCCCGTTTCTCTTCATCACCAAGTATTGAAATAACTTTCTGCAGTTGCTGAAATTTTTCTTTGGCATCCTACATGTTAGCATGTTACAATTGCTCAGGTCTAAACAGCTACCCATAAAATTATTTGAGAAAATGAAACATAAATTTCACCTCATCGCCAGGATTCTTATCAGGATGTAACCTCAATGCCAACCTATGATATGCCTTCTTTATTTCTTGCTGAGTTGCTGTTCTTTCCACCCCAAGAATCTACAACACACAGATTCATTGTAAAGTTTCGGCTTCAGGTCTAGATGTAAGTATTAAACAAGCTACCACAACTGTCTTCTTGCAGTATTAGATCCAGCAATTTTCTTGTTTTGAAATTCTCAGATCACAATGTCTTAACTAGTTACCATGGTTCATGGTTGTTAGCTAAGCACATTGTGCATCTAATTGCAAGGAACAAAAATTTTCTCCTAGATAAACCTTTCTTATTACTTGTTCAAAATACCAAGGAGTCATTCTTCTCTCGGTATTTAGATCCAACTACTTATATTGTTATAGAATGCATAGAGAAGGAGCAAATGATCTGCCAGATATTATGAATACTATTGAAGACACAACACCAATGGAACATCATGGCAAGTACAAACTATACTACATCAGTTCAAAGCATGCATAGGAGAACTAACTTTTAACAGGGCATGAGTGTGTCGGAACCAAAGAATACTAAGTAGTAATAAGATGAACAGTTGAATTTGTTGGTAGTTAAAACAGTTACTAAAGTTCAACTGGAAGGTTCCATCTTTGACTTTCTAAGTTAACTATCTCACATGCAAGTTTAACCAAATGGTAAAGATACACAAACCGTCAAATCAAAGATCCATGAGCCTAGCAGATTGAAATCAAAACAGAATTATAAAATCAAGCAACAAATTCATCACCTAAACTGATAACACATCCGTGATGAGGATCGAGTAATCTTCTACTGTTTCAGTCAAAAAGGGCATTAACTCCGCTCATCAAATTTTCATCGAAGTAACTAACCGGTACTTGTGTCATTTCCAAACAAGCTCACATTGTCAGACAGTTACAGCCTTTGGAAGCATTCTATTGATCTTGGCACCAAGTGCCAAAAAAAAAGTAAGATCATCAACGATGAATACAAAATTTCCAGAAGTACTCTAAAAATAGGTCAGTTCGGGATCATGCAAATGACATAATGTATCACGGATTCTGAACACAGTTTTTGAATGGGCAATAACTTTAAGTTTTGTGAACTCTACTGCTGCACTTTCATGTGAATTGCAAAAACACCACACATAATCTATCAAGTTTCAAACATATAGTTCAGTTAAAACAACTTAATACCACAATTTAGATATTATCATAAGTTGAAAGAGCTGTGGGATGACTTGAATGGATTAAAAAAAATGTGTTTATCTGTTTGCATGACTGTTAAAATTTGGGGGGGGGGGGGGGGGGGGGGGGGGAGTGAAAGGGACCAAATAAAAGGTTCCACTAATTCAGCCATTGAACCAACAATCTCTAAAGCCTTGTTTAGATAAGAAGATAAAGAGAGATATCTAGACCACCGTATGAAGTACATATCGCCTTGAACGCCACCCAAAAGACGTCTTACTACAGACCTGAGTCCTATAGCCAAATTCTCAAATCAACAAAGTGATAGGAGAAACACTTCTGAATATATATATATACATATATATACTGCTTATAATGCAAAAGGGAGGATCATCAAATAGACGAATAATTATGAAACATGTACTATACACATTGACATTCCTTCCACACAAGTTTGCACTTTCTCAAAAATCAGATGCTAAGACAGGATGTGCAGTCAACATGATAGTATTACATGAGCATGCATCAACAAGCTCTTCAAATAAACATGGACAAGTGAGTCCTGTAGATACTTATCAGTTATGAATAAGCACTGTTGATTCATATATTACACAATAATGGATCTACTACAAAACCACCTCAATCAAGTTCAAGTGCTAATGATGCAAAACAGCCAAAGGGACCAACCTACAGTTGAGATAAATAGCATATGAGTGGTCATTATTCTAACCTCTAGGAATCACCAAGAGTATGTAAGTGGGTCTATACGATCATAAGAATTAGAGAGAGTAATAACATCAGCTGTGCCCTCATAAAGGCTTTCCCACTCCAAATTCCACAAAGCAATAAGTGCTTCATAACCAAAGCTTAGTAAGTTATAATATGTGGCAACACTATAGTTATTTGGTAACCAATTAGTTAAGTAAGTTAACATCTAGAAAGTCATCAAGGTTCTACGTTGAATAATTGACTTACTTGTAATAAAATTCTGAACTATATAACAAGAATGTGTAACCAAAAATAGATAAGTGCGACTGGATATCATAATGCTAAAAAAAGACATGAGACGATGGGATAGATGATAGTTACGCTACCTGATTTCACCACATACAACTAATAAAGGCTTAGGTGGTGTACAAATGATATTGGTATATGGAAAATTTGGGTAGTGTAAGTATCACCTATGATTAGTATACTCAAGTCATGATTTTGAAGAGATTACAGCATGCAGTAGTGAACTAGTGATACTAAAGGTCTCAAAGCTGCTGCGTCAATATAATGTAACAAAATCGAAACTGCATACAAATTAGGATACATCCCCAACTCAAACTTGTATAAAAAAAGGTACCTTGTATATATATAATTTAAATCTTAAAAACAAAGTATAAATCTAGATTTTAGCATTATTACTCAATAACATGTTTTAATTGATAAATCAACTAGGACCTGCAACCTTACACAGATATAACAAAAATCCAACCTAACGAATTAAAAAAATAAACGGATGCGGTTCCCGTTGTCAGGTTACCCGGGTAGGAAGAATCTTTGACTCAGATGTCAACCCCAAACATGTTAATTGTTACCTTGTAAGGATTAAGGACATCAATTTTGTTTTCAAAGGTGCTATTTAATAACTTTCTTGATTATTCGATGATAATAATAATAGGAATACATCATAACCCTAGGTTTTATCAGTTAAAAGCCTAAACCTTTATAGGCCAAATAGATACAAAATGCAAAACCCTTTAAGGGTTTGTAGTTTCTACTAATACCCACTATGTATCCAACTAATTAGATACTATTAACATATAATTTTTGAAAAATGTAAAAAAAAATAAAATAAATAAAATTAGGGTTTTTGTAGATACCTCGTACAAACTCTTATTGTTCGAAGAGGAAGAGGAAGATTCACCGACGTGGTGTTGTTGTTGTTCATCTTCGTGTTCTATGTTTTCTTCGTGAGCCGCGGTTTTCTTTCGTTTACCCATTTCAGATCTTATGATAATGATAGTATTAATTAATTAGAGAGTATATAGAGACAGATGATACATACAGTACAATTGTGTGTGTGTGTTTTTCTTTTACTAAAAAGAATTGCGGTGGTGAGAAAGGGGGGATTTTCGTTTTCCCGCGTATCATATTCCTAATTTCCCGCCATGACACGCCATCTTCTCTTTCAGGCCCATGAATTTGTGTCATAAAGTGATAAAAGTCATAAAACAATAGTTTTACTTCAAACGATTTTCAGCGATATTTGACGGTTAAATCACATCCGTAGTGAATGGAAATTATGTAAATTGACCTGGTTTTATTTTGTCTTTATAAACTACTAGTTAATAACCCCGGTTCAACCTGGACATTTTAATTAAAACTTTAAAACCAAAAATATATATAAAAAAAATGTATGTAAACTTTGTAATTGAAATATTATAACTTGATATGAATATAATAAATTAACCAATACAATGATATATAAAATAATAATACATGTTTCGTTAATAACATATAAAAGACATTTTATAACATTATATAGAAAATTTTAAAATTATTTTTTTTTCAAATAAAATATTAAGAATTTTAAACATTAAATGAAGTTCTTTTAAATATGACATAATAAATGAGAAAAAGACATTTTTAAATAATATGTGATCTTGACACATCGTAATCTTTCTAAAATTACTGTTATAAAACAATCCTTCTTTATTATATATAAAGATAAAGATTTTTCTTTTCCCTTTATTCATTTTTTCTTCTTAATTCATTGGTCCAATATGTTTGTAAACCTGGTTAATTAAGCATTTCTCTTTTTTCAAAGAGACATTTTATACTCTTAACTAACTAATTTATGGCAATATTGATTAGGAATGGTCATAATCAAATCCCATGTTGTGGATTTGATTCAATGTAATTTAAAGGAACATGGATAAGACAAAATTCAAACAAATAATTATAGAAATTGCTTTTTAATAGATGTTGTGTAATTGTAGACGATTTATGATAATATTTGTAGATTTTGGTGTCTTAAAAAAATGAAAAAGACGATTAATGATTGAATTTGGTTAGAAAGAGATATCTATAAATAAGTAGTATAGCTAGATACATATGGTAGCATAGCATGTTGTCTACCACCGAAGGAGAAAAAATATCCTAAAAATATTAAATTAAATCGTAAATTTCTTGATTTGATCGATATTATGTAACAGCGCATTCGTAATTTCAAATTATTGAAAAATTAAATGATACAAAGAGGGAATAATGCCTCTTGTAACAAGCAGCAACTTCATCTTCATATAATTAAAGCTACAAATTAAATATAAAATAAATATAACTGTGGTGTCAAATCTCCCACTCTCCCACACTCGGATACAGCTTCATTTCTAGCCAGACATCCTATGAATCGTGATTGGGCTCATTTAACGGTCATGGGCTACGACGTCTAATGGATCTATAGGAGCTTGAACCACTATTGTATATGTTTGTTAGTTAATTAGTTGATTTCGCCAAGTACCACCAACCAACTACCAAGTACCAACGACATGATGAAAGCCCAATTAGACGAAAACAAATACACTTGAGCAACAAATAAACTACGTATAATCCACATAAACTTAATAAACAAAAAAGTTTGTTTAAGTACCATTGATAGGATTGATCTAAAGGACGAAATGTATCCTTTGTATCTCAACTTAAAATTTGGAGTCAAATGAAATAATTTTATGTAAAAAACAAGAATACTCATATGTACGTATAATCTCTTCAAGCATGACCAAATGAAGAAAAACTCGGCTAAGTTATAGGTCTTTATTTTTTGACCAATGAAAGGAAGTTGTCGGTAGAAGATTCGATTTTTAACTTTCACCCATAAAGAAAAGAAAAGAAAAAACTTAACTTGCAACCATCTTTTACCTACATATTAAGGTTAAAAAGTAGAAAAGCTACCTATTAAACAATTATTGAACTTTTCACCTTATATGGTTCATAGATGTGACATAAGTCAACTTGCATAAGAAAAATGATTGTTTGGGTTAAAAAATGACATTTAAAGATAAGGTTTTTTTTTATTACAAATATAAAAATACTGAAAATTATGTTTTGCCCTGATTATTGCATTTTAAACATGTTAATACTTTTGATTCCACACTTATCCACCTTACTATTTACTTAATTACCTTTATTCGTTTCATCTATATAAAGAGAAGAGATTTTTATCATTCAAATAACATAGATTTTAAACATTATACTTGAAGACAAGACATAAGAAATACATAAAACCACCCATTTATATTTTGGCATGTAAGGTAGGTAGTGAGTGAGCATGGGAGACACAATTAACAAGAACTGACCCTACCCCCACCTCCTTCACTATTTCAAGATGCTTATATTTTTTTGATGTTTTCATTGACAACAATTTCATCTCTTTTTAAATCATCTATATATCCTTTTCTATAACAGGGACAAAAAGTGAACTATAAAGTTATTTCGTAGTTCGGGGTACTTTGGTATCTTTAGGTGTCGTTTAATGGTCTACAAATGTACGTTTTGTGAACATCAAAAATCGAATCAGTTTTTGAAAGGATTATATATATATATATATATATATATATATATATATATATATATATATATATAGTAGGTTCGATTAGTGCTAATTTAAATCCTTTTATGTAAACATACGCAATAATTAATATGTTGTTTAATTAGTTCAATACATTTATTTCTTAATTATTTTGTAAACACATGAATATAAACAAAACAATATTAAATATGGATATAATAAATATATCATTATCAAAATGCTTTTGAAAATATATATGCAAGAAAGAAATAATGTATACACATGAATTCATTCAAGAATATTTGCATAAAAACGGGAAAAAATAATAAGACGCTCTAAAATATACATAAGCTAATAATAAAAGCAAATAAGTAAAGCTACATATATTTTAAAGAACTTTCTTCAAAAATAGAAATATCCACAAACATTTTTATAACAAAAACACATTTAGATATCAACGAAAAACCTATTCACATCAATTAATATATAACATCATTTACGTTCTTTAATATTTGTAATGAAAAAAAAAGAGTATGTACCTATGATCTTTGAAGTTAACTATGATGTGAGGGGTCATCTACTCATCTTACAACTTATCAACTTTCCCCATAAAAACCTCCAAACTAATTCCATATAAAATTGAAATAGTGAACCATCTTTTTTTGGTGGTCATGTATCAAATTTTCATGAAAAACTTTGGTAAACACGTTATTAGAAGAAAGGATGATCAACAAAGCTTCCAATCTATAAAGACTCGTCCACTTCCGTAGAACAACCACCACATGACACAACAACCTTAAGAACACCACCATGCATCAATATGAATTTGTAAGTTATTAATCTTATAAAATACTATATTGTAAGCCTTTTACAAATCATAAGATGAAATAAAGAATGGCTTAATGTCATATACCCATGAAAAATAAGGTTGTTGGTATACACATCACCTAGCAAAAAATCTCAATTTATAAGAAGACCATTCGTTGTAATTTAAATCTTTTGTGTGATGAAACTTAAACCCAGTCTAATCTAGAATGACCGTTCCAAAACCTGAAATCTGCTCCCGAACAAAATAACAAATAATACTGATGTCCTAATCAATTAAGAAAGATAAAAATAACAACATATTTTAAAAGACATGAAAAGTAACAAAGTAAACCATGTACCTTGCATATTGGATGTGAAGAGGAAGAAAATTACTAAAATAGATGAAACCTATTTAAGAAATTTTTTTTTATTTATCAAGTTGCATATAAACATTTGTCGTTGGAATTTGATTTGGTTTAAAAAGAATATATAAAATAAAAATAAACAATATATTTGTCAAAAATAATGTCTCATTTTAGGAAAAAATCAAAGGAAAAGATTAACTTCATTAACTTTTTGTCATGTACATAGGAGTAATTTTATTTTTATTTTTTTGGTTTTTATATTGAAAAAGAATATAGAGTTGACACATAGATTAAAATCCTATGTGGCAATTTTATAAAATAGCTTTGAATTTTTAGAGGTTCTAGAATCATTCGGATTCTTACTGTTTTAATAATTATATATATATAGGGAAAGCTTCCGTGCAGTTGACTGCATCAAGTTTAGATGCAACAAAGGTAAAAATCAGGAAACAGAGTTGTTTATTTATAAATTAAAAGGGTTAGGTTGTAACTTTTTTTTAAAAAATCTTCTTTGCTGCACAATTTTTTCTTATGCAGCTTGCTGCATACTTTATTTTCCATATATATATATATGTTTTTCATTTAGATAGCATAGTTAATTAGGAACATTACAGTAGGCTATAATGAATCATGTTAGACAAGTATATAATGTTATTGTGACAAAGCACAATGGTAGGAATCATAATTTTCGGTGTAGTTATTAGAATCATAAGCGGAGATCACAAAGTTAATACCGCCAGTAGTGGCAAGTTTCGATTCACTATAACAGGGAAAACTCGTCATCCCTTTTCTATCATAATAACTCAAAATATAATGATCAATGGCAAAGGTTAAAATGGTTATAGTAATGTGTTTTTGACACATATATCATTGGGATACTAGTACTAGCTATACACCAATTAGCATGTTAAAAACTTGAATAAATACTTAAAGTTTGCAGTACTAAACTAGGTAAATTAATTAGCGTAATTTACCTTTGAATGTTCGTTCCAATACATGTTGATACACCCTTTTAGGAGCAAGGGTGTAGTGCCACAAGTGTGGCAAATTGGCAAAAATTGGCAAAAAATAAGCCAATCACAAGCCGCCAAATGTCCAACCATTTTTTTGCCAAAAACTAACCAAAACTTGCTAATGTACATGCTATAGTGTGATTTTTTTGCTAATTTGCCAATTGCAAAAAGTTACAAAACAAACCTTAAACTTTTATTAAACTTAAAAAACACAAACATTACATTTATTTCAAACATAAAACACACAAATACTTAAGAATAAAAAAATAGATCACTAAACATCGACATCTAGATCTCCCACGTGCTCCATAATATCACGACGTAACATGTAATGTGTCTCTTCGTTACATAACTGATGGAGAAAATTAGGGTCGGTAGCACGAAGATCGTTAGGAGGATCCCTGATGTACACCGGTGATATCGCGTTACCGTCGTCCTTCAGTATCATGTTATGTAAAATGACACACGCATACATCGCGTTAGTGATCTTTTCTTTGTCCCTCATCCGTGCCGGTCGATTGATAATAGCCCACTTGTTCTTCAGAAGCCCGAATGCTCGTTCAATGTCTTTTCTCGCAGACTCTTGGAGTTTCTTCAATATCTTCTCCTTTCTCGCGACCGGGTATGCATACGCCTTCAGAAAACAAGACCATGGTGGGTAAATACCATCCCCTAGATAGTATCCTCTGTTGTAACGGTGACCGTTTACTTCAAACGCGTACTCAGGAAACTTTCCATTCACTTCGGGAATAAACAATGGCGATTGCTTCAAAACATTGATGTCATTGTTTGACCCTGAAACACCGAAATACGCATGCCAAAACCATAAATCATAGGAAGCAACGACCTCAAGTATGATAGTCGGGCGTTCATGATCACCCCGGTGGTATTGCCCACGCAAACTATGTGGGCAGTTTCTCCAAGTCCAGTGGGTACAGTCGATGCTACCGATCATGCCAGGAAGATGATGTCGGGCTTCATGCACCTCATATAAACACGCAACATCGTGGCTAGTCGGGGAACGCAAATACTCTTCACCATAAAGATACTTTATGGCGATGCAAAAGTTGTCTAGACACTCACGTGCGGTTCTAGTAGAGAACGCCAACCATTCATCATAGTTGTCGGCGAGGTTGCCGTACGCTAGTTGCCGTAGCGCGCACGTGCACTTTTGAATTGCCGATAACCCTCTAATACCCGCCGCATTCGACGAAGACTGAAACCATGGAAATGCTCCAATGATATCTTCCACAATCTTCAAAAACAACCTCTTCGACATACGATATCTCGTATGAAAGACATCATCCTCAAACAGCGACTCGTCCACAAAGTACATGTTCATCAATCTTTGATGAGCCGAGTGATGATCTCTCCAAATATATCTTCTTGTGTGTGTAGAAGAAAATTATTCTTCTTGCAAGACTTGCATAACAACAGAAGCCAAAAACTCGTAACCGTTAGAAGACAATGACGATGACGATGACGAGAATTCAGGGATTATATACACGGATAGTTCATCGTCAGACATTTTGCCTTATGAAATTTGATAGTTTGGTGTTTGATTGTATGTGATAGTAATTGTTTGTTGTTTGAGATGGTAAATATGTGATAAATATGTGTATGTTTATCTAGAAGTTGAAAAAAAAAAAAAAAAAATCACAGATGCTCCAACGTTAACATTTGAAAAAAACAAAAAAAAAAAAAAGGTCAAAAGAAAGGCTCCCAACGTTCATATGCATAGGCCAAAACTAGCCAATTCTTCTTGCCAACACTTGCCGATTGTGCTTGCCGATAACTTGCTGAGTCACGTGCTAATGTGCTATAGGTTTGCCGATTTGCCGATGATTTTTGCCGATGAATTTAGCCGACTACACCCTTTCTCCTTATATATTATTTGCAACTAGTATGCGTGGACTTTAGACTTTGGCCCATAAATTCGATGTGCTAATGCATGTACTATTATAGTATTATGTATGTTTATATAACTTTTACTAATTTCACTTTTCAGAACATTATCAGAGGTAATCCCAACATACACAGTATGTATTTCACACAATTGTAGAGTACAACTATGATTCATATGTTTATATATATTATGATTAATTTAATGTAGATATCTTTATTTCAAGAGCATACACGAGAGAATTTATCTCTTGTCTTTTTAGTCCTATGTCTCTTATCTCTAGAGGAGTCAAACATTTCTTGTGTAGTTTAGGTTTTTTTTTTTTTTTTTAAAGAATGTTTTTAGAGTATTGTCCATGCAAATTCTTTCAATTGGAATGATTGGAAAGGTTTAAGAAACAAGGACACCTGGGTAACACCAAATAAGTGGTTTCACCAATGATAGTCATACATAGTCATTACATTATATGCCAATATTTAGCTAATTTTGAAGGGTTGAACACTCATCTCAACTGGTTGACTGGCCTTGGATTCTATGTTAACTAATGACACCACTTCACAATTATATTACCCAAGAAAGAAATAAAGATAGGCTTAACTAAAAAAAAAACTAACATTTTTTTCCTTTTACAACATCTATTAAATATTCACTACAAATAATATTACATTGACTACACTTTTACTCAGTGACGGAACCAGAATCAAATGTGACCGACAGCACAAATTTTTTCACTGGGCTCGTATCAGCATAAAATAATGATAATGTCTAGATTATTGCAATTTTTAGCTTTTTTTAAAGGGCTTTTTTCTAATTTTGATGGGTTTTACGAGCTTTTTTGCACTTTTGATTGTATTTATTTCAAAGTTATCTGTACAAATACATCTTCATAAGTTATATTTGATAAGAAAATCTTTCAAAAGTTTAAAATTAGTTACATTGACTGGTATCCTATATTTATTTTATCCGTAGCACCTATAAAAAATACATCAGTTTTCAGAAAAATTATATAACAAACATTTAACGGACCCGTAACCCATGCTACCCCTGCTTTACATGTAGTTCCGCCAGTGCTTTTACTTAGCGTAAACAAATTGAAAAATTTGTTAAGCTTTTATGTGTGTAAAGTATATAGAGAATTAAAAGTGTGATAGAAATTAACTCACACTTAAAATTGTCGTATTATAAACGTTCACACTTTTTAGTGTGAATTTTCATATTTAATTTGTCACGCCGGATATTTAGTTAGTGTGGACAAACGTGGCGTTACAAATTTTATATATGAAAATACAGACTAAAAATTGTGAACTTTAAGAATCCACAATTTGAAGTGTGGATTAATTTTTACACACGTTTAATTCTTCATATTTTTATACGCATAAAAACGTCACAGTTTTTTTAATTTGTTCACGGTAACTAAAAGTGTGAACAAAGTAACATTATTTGTAGTAATTAATGATTCGTACCCCAACAATAATATATAAAATGAATAATATGTTGTAAATTAAAATAACGCATTCATGTAGAACAAAAGTGATAACACGTGTGTCCACACATGTTCAAAAGGTAAATGCCCAAAACCATTAAATATCCAAATTCGATCCAGGGTCTCAAATTAACATTCCCTCCGCCAATTCTTTTAATAAAGACCACTACGCTAGACACTTGATCTAAGACCAAGTGGTTGAGAGTAACTAACATTTAACATTCATTATTGTTATATTTTATTATCATTGTTTTAAGAATCTGTTATTTAATTTAATCAGTCGAGTGAGAAAAACCTTTACGATAATGCTATATTAAATGAAAACTATTACAATCATAAACAAAATGCACATCTACAGTGTACTCTACATATGAAGATGATGCGACGTGAAAGAAAATTAACTCCACTCCTTATTCATTGTATATCAGATAAAAATGAGCTAATAATATATGGATCTCTTTTTCTTTACAAGAATTAAACATTATTTCTTTCACATGAAACATTAAGTTTAATTCGTTGACGAAAAAGTCAAATACTGTTCTTTTAGGCTTTAGCATTATTTGATTTCATTTACAAAAAAAGTTGGTTTACTTTATCCCAGCCAAAAAAGCATGTACAAAAAGATGAGTGGTGTACGTAACATACATATGCTAACATAGTAACATGCGTAGGTTACCATATCTATAGGTGTTGACAGTTGACTTTTAATAAAGACTGTCGTAGCTTTCAACTTTTTTAACCACTTCAAGTCAAAACAAACAACAATCGTATTTGTGTTTGTTCCGTCAAATCCAGGACTAAAAATCAGTCGTGATTCCTTTTTTTATTATTTTTATTTTTAACAGTCACCTTCACATGCATCACATGACCTTCACAGTGGTATTTATAAATATTCTTTACCCAATAATGAAAAACGTAACTAATTAAATAGTCATATCTGATGTTTGTTAATATAATTCTGGTTTCATACCTGATGAAATTTAACCCTTTGATATATATTCGGAATCCATTAGATGCATAACTACTTAAAAGCGATCAACTGGTAAAGAAACACGAAATCGAGTTAAGAACCATCAACATGGAAATTAAAATTTTAAAGGATCAAATTAAAAGAAATTGTCAAAACCATGACAAAATGAGATCCACAAAAAATGGTTGTAAGTTGTAACCATGACCAAGAAAGTACCACAAGATGGCCCGAACCACGACGAAGATATTGGATCTGTAGAAAGATGTCGAAACCTTAACATGTACAATAGTATTAATTTTTTTGTTTTTCTTTTTTTTTTAACAGCAAAAAGGTGAAGCTTTTATTTAATTTTCTAGCAAAGTGCTAGACCATTATTACACACGATTACATATTACATAAGGATAAACACTTCCCAAATTTTTACATAACCATATTAAAATCATACCACTAGTAACTATTGAAGTAGATTTTCATATAGTCACTATAGGTATTGCCCTATTCGATCCAAGGCTTTATGGAGTTGTGATATCGTGAAATTAAAGAAAAAGTAATGATAGATGTATCTAAAAAATTGGCCTAATATTCAAGGTTGTAAAACTTTTGCGAGTTAGCTAAGTATCCGAAATAAACTCTTTACATCTCACATCGTCAAGTCAAGTCTGAGTCACGAGATCTCCAACCTTGATACGCACAAAGTGATGATGTGGTGTAAATTTATTAACTAATACTATGTTTGATTTTCGAGTTTTGAAATATCATGTTACTATTTGTAAACAATTATGTTTAAGTTAAAAATTTTCTAATATATTCTTAAAGTTTTATTACATATCATATCAAAAATAATAAAAATTATATATAAAATCTCAGGTACTCTCGAGTCTGAGTTTGAAGCTCCAAAAACTTCTGATTCTCTCACTCGCCAAGACGAGTCCGAGTTACGAATTTTCCACCCTTAATAAAAATATGTCTAACCCATTTAACATTTGATACATGAATTACACATTTACTCTTTTATAATCATCACAATTGATTTCTCCATTTTATTAACAGCAAATAATCATTACTCATTATACATATTCTTTAGACATATTAAACATTTTGCATTTAGATAATAGGTTTCACTCTTGTAACTGATGAAAACCAACTGGGTTGAATCAGTGGTTGGAGCTCATGTTTCTGGAAATAGAGGTCATGGGTTCGATCCTCATGCCCAGCAAGGCTGGAGGTCCTTTTCTACCTATGGTAGAACCTGGAAGCAGCCTCTCTACCTTTGGTAGGGGTAAGGCTGTCTACATATCAACCTCCCCCATACACCGTGGAAGACGGCATTGAGAGTTACTTTTACTTTTGTAACTGATGCTGACATAAAATATTGCATTGATTTCAAAGGTAGCAGAATGGGGAAAGGGATGCCTAGTGATGTGGGTGAAGTGGAAGATTTCTTGCAAGTAAGACGGTAAAGTGATATAAAAAATTTGAAAGAATGAGGAGGAGGGTTATGCACTCATCCCCTTTTAGGTGTGATTATCATCTCAAACTTTTAAACATAAGAACTAGGCATGAGCAAAAATCCCTAAAACCTGAAACCAAACCGGTATCGGTACCGAATATCGGTATAGATGGTATTCGGGATCGGTATTTGATATTTGGGTAAAACGGGATTGGTATTAACCGGTACGGGGAAACCAAATAAGAGTACCAATTAAGCTAAGCATTAAGGGAATAAGGGTTTAAAACAAAAAAGGAAAAGAGAAAATAGCCCCTAAAGCTTAAGCGATCAACACGTAGTTGCTGCAATCTGTTCTGCTACAAGTTTTCTGTTTTGCTGCAACTCAAGATTTCAAGTCATATGTTCTGTTTTGCTACAAGTATCTCAAATCTGTTTTGCTACAACTTCAAGTCTGTTTTGCTACAAGTATATCTCATATACTACGACATCATACATTACTCAAATTGTTGCAATAATTAATATATGTATTTCTGTAAATTAGTGATTTACTAGAAGTAATAGAATTGCATGCCATTAGAACAAAGTTGAGCTGTTGGTAATTGAAGTTTAAAGAGTTAATTAATTGACCATTACATTGTGTAGTCTACATATCTTCTTGTATGAGTTTGGCAAACAAAGTCACATGTGAAATTCGGTACTAATATGGTACAAAACCGAAAATCTCGGTACCGGAACCGGTACCGTTTTAGTGAATTCGGTTCGGTATTGGGATTGGATTTTGGGTACTTTCGGTTCGGTTTCGGTACCGGTACCATGCCGATCTCATCCCTAATAAGAACACATTAGAATTCATATTCATATCTTTAACATAATTTGTTTATTATTAAGTTATATACACAATTAGCTGAATTCATCTTCATATCTATTAACGTAACTTGTTCATAAATTTATATACAGTTATTCACAAAAGTTAATTCACATGCTACTAATAATACGATACACTACTCCTAGTAACATACAACTAGCAAGTTGATAATAAACTCCTTTTGCTACAGTTATAATATTTATAATAATACAATTCTTATCGAAGATTAAAAGACAAAAATTACATGATAATATCTTTTTTTACTCCATTAAAAAAAAAAGAAAAAAAAAGCAGAGAATAAAATAAAGAAAGATTGATACTCTCCTTGTATAGCTTTTCACGGATACATATACACATACATACATATATACTTTCGAAAAGACAAAAACTCCCTAAATCACCCTACAAATAAAAATGTCACTCTCACTTCACGGATTCACTTTATATTTTCATATAATCTTAAACAATTCTCTCTGTCTGCCTCTTGATCACTCTCCAATGGCTTCTCACTGCACACTCTCACTTTCACTCAAACTCACATTCATTCTCATCTTCATAACCATTAATCCATCTTCATCATTAACTCTAACTTCAGAAGTAGACACTTTGTTAACATTTAAGTCCACTATTAATGACCCAATGAACCATCTTTCATCATGGTCCAAAACCACCACAACTCACTATTGTAACTGGACTGGGGTCATTTGCACCACAACCACAAATACTATCTCATCTTTGACCCTTCAAAACCTTAATCTTTCAGGTGAAATCTCACCATCTATTTGTCAACTCAACAATCTTGTCACACTTAACTTGGCTGATAACTTTTTTAACCAACCTATTCCTTTACATCTTTCTCAATGTGAGTCTTTGAACACTTTGAATTTAAGTAGTAATCTCATTTGGGGCACAATCCCTGATCAGATTTCTGAGTTTAAATTGTTAAAGTTTCTTGATTTAAGTAAAAACCATATTGAAGGAAAGATCCCAGATGGGGTTGGCTCATTAGTCAATCTTGAACTACTTAATCTTGGTAACAATTTGTTATCAGGAAATGTGCCAAATGTTCTTGGAAATCTTACTAATTTGGTTGTTCTTGATTTGTCACTAAATCCATTTATGGAAAGTGAGATTTCTAGTGATATTGGGAAGCTTATGAACCTTGAGAAACTTTTGTTGCAAAGATCTGGTTTTTATGGTGAAATACCAAGCTCCATAAGTGAACTAAAAAGTTTGACTTTTGTTGACTTCTCTCAGAACAATCTTACAGGTGTTTTGCCTTCAAGATTTGGTAAAAAGTTGGTATCTTTTGATGTGTCACAGAATAATCTTTTTGGGTTTTTCCCAACTGGGATTTGTGAATCAAATGAGCTTAGAAGTGTTAGTCTCCATACTAACTTTTTTAATGGAACATTAGTCAATACTTCTGTTGCTAATTGTTTGAATCTTGAGAGGTTAGAGCTACAAAACAATAGGTTTCATGGAGATTTCCCAAATAACTTATGGTCATTGCCTAAGATTAAAGTTATTAGAGCCGAAAACAATAGGTTTTCGGGTGAAATTCCTGACTCGATATCGATAGCTTCTCAACTAGAACAAGTTCAAATAGATAACAATAGTTTCATTAGTAAAATCCCTCATGGTCTTGGCATGGTTAAAAGCTTATACAGATTTTCTGCCTCACTTAATGGTTTATATGGCGAGCTTCCACCGAACTTTTGTGATTCGCCTGTAATGAGTATCATCAACTTTTCACACAATTACATTGAAGGAGAAATCCCAGAGCTAAAAGAGTGTAAAAAGTTAGTTTCTTTATCTTTGGCAGATAACAGTTTTGTAGGTAAAATTCCAGAGTCATTAGGAGATTTGCCTGTATTAACTTACCTTGATCTTTCTCATAATAACCTTACTGGAGAAATCCCACTTGAGCTTCAAAATTTGAAACTTGCCCTTTTTAATGTGTCTTTCAATAGGCTATCTGGTCAAGTTCCCTCTTCGTTAATCTTGGGTCTTCCTGCCTTATACATACAAGGAAATCCTGAGCTGTGTGGGCCCGGATTGTCTAGTTCGTGTCCCAACCGTGGCTCTAGTCGCAAATTAGGTATATCAAAACTAACTTGTGCATTGGTCTCTTTAGCTTTAATAGCTGGGATACTGAGTTTGGCACTTGGATTTTTCATTGTTCGTAGATCTTCAATCCAAAAATCTGAAACGGGTAACTGGAAATCTGTTTTCTTTTACCCGCTTAGAGTTACTGAACATGATTTGATCATTGCGATGGATGAAAAAGCCGCTAGAGGTAGTTATGGAGCTTTTGGTAGAGTTTACATTGTAAATTTGCCTAGTAATGAGCTCATAGCTGTGAAAAAGATGCCAACTTTAAGAAATCAATCTTTCAGAAGTTTGAAAACTGAAGTGAAGACTATGGCGAAAATAAGACACAAAAACATAGCTAGAATCTTGGGATTTTGCCATTCAGATGATTCAATCTTTTTGATCTATGAATGTATGGAAAAAGGAAGTCTTGGTGATATGATCAACACAGGGAATTTTCAATTGGCTTGGAGTTTTCGTTTAAAAATTGCCATTGGAATTGCTCAAGGATTGGCTTATCTTCACAGAGATTATGTTCCTCATTTGCTTCACAGAGATGTTAAATCGAGAAACGTTCTTTTGGACACAGAATTTGAGCCCAAGCTTACGGATTTTTCATTGGATCGGATTGTAGGTGAAAATGCATTCCAATCCTCCATGGCTTCAAAAGCTTCGTGTTACATGGCACCAGGTATATATATCTATCCTGACTATCCATAATGATGCATACCAGTCTTTGTGATTAAAGCGTTTTGGATTCGTTGTTTAGATACTAATTACTTGCAAAACTATCTGAGTGCAGAGTTTGGGTACAACAAAAAGGCAACAGAACAAATGGACACATATGGGTTTGGTGTTATCTTACTAGAGCTGGTATCAGGCCGAGCAGCAGAGCCAACGGAGTCAAGTGAAGAGTCTGTCGATATATTGAAATGGGTCAGAAGGAAAGTTAACATAAGTAACGGGTCAGTTCAAGTTCTTGACCCAAAAATCTCAAACTCATGCCAACAAGAAGCTTTAGGAATGCTTGAAATTGCTTTACATTGCACGTCAGTTATGCCAGAAAAACGACCTTCTATGTATGAAGTGGTGGCTGCTCTTCAGTCCCTTGGCTCAAAGACTCGTTTTCCTAGTCATGATTTGGCGGTTTGATGCCAGAACCAAAAGAAAACGTATATCAAGTTGTATATGTAAATTATCAAGTTTATATATCTTTTTGTTTCATCTTTATGATCACATTGTGTAACATGTCAACAAAGCATATTATGTTGGTTATCACAAACGACGACTACTACACGAATAGAATTGCTAGAGAACAAGGCATATACTTATATATGAGGAATGATGTAGTGATTTACAGATAGTTTAAGTTGTCTAGTGTTTAAGGACTTCCGGGGCTCTTAGGGTCATGGCGATCATTAGCTCCCGTTCCTCCATAATCCATGTTTTCAAAATCCATTCTTCTTATCGTCGGCTCATCAAATTTTATGCTGTCCTTGTAGCTCTTCGTGTCTATTTTGTTCTGCAGCCATCGATTAAAGTTCACACTTAGCTAAAAAGATGAACTGTAAAAGCACAAAATAGAATGTCCCTAATAGCAACTTATGAGTTTTGCTATTGTGCTCATAAGATATATCATAGATGATCATATGTACTATGGAGTAATGGAAGAACTAGTCATGGATGTTTATTATGCAAGTCTTTGACGTAATAACGTTCAAAATGCACTCATATTATAATTTATAAGAGTGTCGCAGAGAGACGGGCCTATTGGGACAAGTGGTTTTAAACTAGCCAGACTGGCCGCGGTATCTGAAAAAGTTAGTTCGATATTCACGAGTTGGCTTGTTGTAGCTGAACAGCTTGAACCGGTATGGTCAGACAGAAAAGTGAAAACAGACTAGTAGGTTTGTGGTGGCGGCAACGATTAGTGATGGTGGCGATGAGTGTAGGTTATTAATATAACATGATTTTGATAAATTGATAGCAATTTGAAACTTAAAAAACAAAATGAAATTTGATTTATAATAGAGTATAGATAAATGCAAATGCATTTTTTTTATCCGATCTGGTTTTAAAACAATATTAAAAGATCACCAAGAGATGGTCAACTTTACTAACTAAGGGCATCCCCAATGGCAAAAGCTTTTTATAAAAAACTTTTGAAAAACCTTTAACTCCAATGTTAAAAGTCTTTAAAAACCTTAAAAATCATTAAATTGCATTTTAATATCGATGAAAGAGAGTGTTAATATTCTTCAATAGGTTGAGGTTCTTCAACCTATTTACTAAAAAAGTCATCTAACTGAATGGTGAAAGACTTTTTATAGATTTTTTTTTTATATATAAATAAGCTTTTGATAATTTCCTCATTGTGGATAGAGCTGGCATATCGTGTCCGACACGACACGATAAGACACGAACACGATAGGGTTAAACACGAACATGACACGTTAGTTAATCGTGCCAGTTTTTCCAAACACGAACACGACACGATTTTTATCAGGTTACACGATAAGGGACCTGTTAAGAGACCTGTTAAGGGACTTGTTAAAAGTTACACGATAAGGGACCTGTTAAGGGACCTAATAACGTATCTTATCATGTTTTAACGTGTTTTATCGTGTCTTAACATGTCTTAATGTGTTCTTAACGTGTCTTAACATGTCCATATATATATATATATACTACTTGTCTTATCGTGTTTTAACAGTGTAACATCCCAAACTTTTCAAGTTTGACTTTTGACGTTGGCCGTTAACTTTCGTTAGTGACCGTTAGTTACTATGTGATTTATATGTAATTGTGTGATTTAAATGATTTATGTGAAATATGTGTTAAATTGATTTAAAGTAATAAAATTAAAGTGGATAATGATTAATAAAGTCAATTAATGTTCCCGATAAGATAAAATGGTCGATAAGTGTTCCCGTAGGCGTTAAAAGAGTCGTTAAGGGCCGAAACAAGTTATAACGAAGTGCGAGGGCCTAGATGTAAAGTTGGGAAAGTTGCTTCAGTATATAAAGGCCATGATACACGACCATAATGCAGAAAAATCAGATCCAAAACCTTAGAAAAGTCTTGCACACAAACCCTAGGTCAATTCTTCAATAACTAGTCAATTCTTCAAAACCCTAAGAAAAGTCTTGCACATATTTGTTAATTGTGGATGCTCTAATATAGTAATATGAGAGTGTATTTGAGAGGTGAGAGAACACACAAATGACGGAATGTGTAATTAAGGGACAATTAGTATTGTTTCACCGTAAACCTATGTTCCACCAAAAATTTGCACATGCCAAACTATTAAAATATTAATTAACAAAGAAAAACAATACTCTTTAACTAGTTATCTATCGTTTTCGCCTTGTTCTAGTCCACATACTAGATGGGTTTATGACCCCTACATCTATCTCCAATGCTAAGGACGTCCTTAGTCATCCTTGAGCTGTCACATCATATCCTTACATATCCTTATACCTCCTTATAAATCCTTCAAAACCTATAATTTTATCTCCAACCATACAAATATCCCTAGATATCCTTACATATCATTTTACCTCCAATTAAAAAACAAAAATATATTAGGTAAGGACAGGTAAGGATATTCAAGGGCACCTAAGGGAGCCACACCCCATCGGAGATAATCTAAATGGTGATAGTAATGTTTTCTAGATTCATTTGTTATTTTGGGCAAAGGATATTCATATCTCTAACCATACAAACATTCCTAAATATCCTTACATATCATTTTACCTCCAACTAAAAACAAAAATATATTAGGTAAGGACAGGTAAGGGCATGCCCTTAGATAAAGGCATCCTTCAAAAAGTTCTTACTTTTGGACAAGCTTCAATAACATAAGATATATTCAAAGGCACCTAAAGACGCCGCACCCCATTGGAGATATTCTAAATGGTGATAGTAATGTTTTCTAGATTCATTTGTTATTTTGGGAAAAGTATGATAAAATATTAGAATATATACCAAACTTGTAATACATTCATATATAACTAGTTAAAAATCATGAATAACACAACTCAGCTTTATGAATATTTAATATCTTATTTTTGTCATTCAAATTTGGGTAAATGTGGATGTCAAGTTTTCAATTGAGATGGAAAGTGATATCCTCACAACACAAATTAGACATCCACAACAATCAATTCTTTACACAATTGTACACTGTGCAGTAGAGTATATACGTATGTTGTGGATGACTAATTTGTGTTGTGGGAATATCATTTCGCAATTAAGATATCTAAAAGCAGTTGTTGTTAGCAAATTGGTCCTGGCTGCATTTATCTATTTTGTGTGACAGGAAAGGAATTTGAGAAATTTTAAGAAGGAAGAGAGAAGTGCAGAAACTTTGTGCAGAATAATAAAGGATAATGTAAGGCATAAAATGATGTCAATTAGTGTTAAAAACACTATGAAGGTGAGTATTATTTCTGAAAGATAGAACTTGAGATGGAGTAATAACTCTCTGGTTGCTATTGAAGATTAAAGGTTTGATTGTTAGCTTTATGCAGAGGTTCTACATTAGTGTATGCGAATGAGAATAGAGGGCGGTGAAAGATGACGATTCTTGGTCTCATTCTAGCACTAATTGTAGAATATGCTGCCATTGATGCTGTGAATTCTTAGCTTGCTGGCATTCTGAAGAAAAGGCCGTGTATTGTATGAGTATATAGGTCGTGTGGTATTAAGTTTTTGGTTTTGATATTGTTTAGATGTATTCATGTTCTATTATTGATTGTACAGTTGTAATTTTTTGTGCATATTAATGAGAAATTCACCTTTAAAAGTTAAAAAAAAAACTCAACTTCGAAATCATAAACTACTGGCTTTATTTCGGAAAGGACGAAAAGTTTATTTACGAAACTTTGAGCGGGCCTGCCGGCCCACACCAAACCGCCCATGTAACATGTAAATAATAAATTGAGCTTACTCAATGACGAGACCGTGGAGTGGTGTTGTCTTTTCTATACTTTTTTCTTTGTAGGTTTGCGTATTTAAAAAAATAAATAAATGAAAACTTGATATTTTTATAAAATAAAAAAATAAAAAGTTATATTTCATTCTACAACAGTGTTTATATGTAAGTGGTACTGGTACTATAATTAGTCAGTGATACACTTTAGAAATTAGAATAAAGTTTTTTTTACCAGAAAAATTAACCAAATTTTGAGTGTATGATGATCCAATTATGACGTTAAACGAACCTCACAAATATGCGATGTACCATCTTATCAAAAACGAGTAATAATTTGCCAGTTCACCCTCCATACTAATAAGTTTATTAACAATATCCCTCCAACTAAATACTTTATTCAATATCAACATGTTGATACATAGAAAAAGATTTTGACACCTTTTCCTACATAAACTATCTAATCATTATGGAAAGTTTTTTCATTTTTTTTTTCTTTATAAATCTTAATTTCACAACTCATTGATAGCACACTCTTTGTATATATTTTAACCTAGCAAATAGTAATATTTGGAATTAAACTTTGACATAATTTTTGGTTTTATTTTATGTTGAAGTAACTACGAGTATAACTTTTCAAAAACTAAGTGATATGAGTAATACAAATAAAGTTGTATTATCTTTCATCAGTTAGAGAAGGATAAAACAAACCTGCAAATGTACTTCTTGGAGAGCAATAACTTCATTTTTTGTCCATCCAAAACTTCCTATTTATTGAAACCAAAACAAATACGAAAGAAAAAATTTAAAAATTCTCTTTGAAACAATTCCTAAAGGAACTTAAATGAGTTCATTAATTTAAATAGTTGATAACTTCACAAGATAATTTCAAAGTTAGTAAACTTGAAACTTAATAATACACGGGTAATGAGCTTTCATTAGATCTACAAGTGAAAAAAATAAATAAATTAAGGTTAGAGTGAAGCTTACTTGATGAGGTTGCAGAAAACATGAAACTCATAAAGAGTAGTAAGAGAAAACAGAAAAAACTAGCTTTCATGTTTTAGTGGTTTCTTGAGAGGAATGAGAGGAGGGTGGGATTTTAAGTTAGCAGCTTAATATGTGGACAAACATACATACAATTTATATACAACACACATATAAATACTCGTAGATTTGTAGTAATCACAAAGACAGCTACCCCACATTTATAAAGTCAACTTTCTCTTTTAATTCATATGTGTTTTAACCTGATGGACATCTTATCAAGTGACGGAGATCCTCAAGTAATTTGATAAGGGAAGTCATATACTCTTTTTAATAAAAGCAAAATTATCATTATAAAAGTTTTAAATTTTAAGATTGTGCAATCCATTTACTTTATTTTGATGATCCCATCTTTTAATTCTATTAAATGTTATGATTATCTTTTTTTTAACAATGAGTTTTTTTTTTTCAAAGACAGAAACGGATAAATGACTAACACCCCACGCGGATGCGTCCACACCGGTTCGACTCCGGGCAATACCCTAAAAGGTTTGTTTCCCATGAGTTAGATCAGTATAGCATTGCTAAGGTCTCCTCATCACATTTGCATGTGACAGGATTCAAACCTAAGACCCCCCAGGAGGAAACCACATTACGAAAAAACCCCTAACCACTGGGCTAACACCCTAATAGCCTTTTTTAACAATGAGTTAGTAGTTATAAGTGTGCATCCAAGACACCACATGTTATCCAATTGAACATGCGGAACTCTAACCACATATGTCTCAAAAACCCTTACTTATAATCAACTTCTATAAATGTAAAAAGTGGGATTCTAAAAATATATTTTTTAAAAATAATGAGAATGATTTATCATTTGAGTTTTTATAAACGGAGCCTTAAGGATTTTCGTTAAAGTGCATTAAATAGTTGTATACTTATTAAAAAATTCAAAGTGTGAGCTTTTAAGTATGAAAACGTGCAACTTCTCTCTATATAACTAAGAGAAGATAGTTTTTTTCCTAGGTGACACTTTTCTTTTCGTGCCAAGTAGGCTTTTTGCTTAGGTGACATTTTCTGGTAATTTTAATGTTTTTTTGATATTTAAATCTATATTTTTTAGTTTTCATGTGCCACGTTATCATTTGTCTAGGTAGACATTTTTTTTTATTTTATCAATTCTAAATAGCATATAAAAAACCTAAATACAATATTAGAACCCATTACCTCTAACATTAAATATTATGCAGAAACCACTTGATCTAACTTTATATTTGTTTATTTTTTGCAAAATACGGTAGATATTCAGTGAATATTAAAACTAATTAAAAGACATTGGTAATATAATTGTCGATCTCTGTAACTTATCTCTTTCTATTTTTCTTTGTATATAATTATCTTTGTTTGTAAAATATAATTTACTTTAATATAATATAAAACTAGATTATATATAACTTTATCTATTAAAACTAATTAAAATTGACCGTTAAATTATTAACGTAAATAAATAAATACTCTTGAAATATATATGTTAATCATTGTTTTCAAATAATATTACTTAAAATATTATATTTATAATCAATTTAGTGTAATGTATATATTATCATACATCGCATGGGACATAATTTAGTTTTTATATATGTTAAGTGAAACCTTAAAAACTTTATTTAATATTTTTTTATCATTTTTTATTTGATAAATCAAGTTGATTGTGTAGAGAAAGAGAAACTATTATAACGAAAAAAACCGAACTCGTTTTAAAGAACCTTCATAACTTTACATCCACAAAAATCATAACCTCAATCAAGTCGATACATAACTTGATTGTATCCTCATCGGCTTTAACCATAGAATAGTTTGATTTTTCCCTTTTTTTTATATTTTTTTTATTAACAATATTACTAGTCTAATTTTTTTCTTATTATTTTAAAAGCCAAACTAAATAATTCGCACGAATCTTTTACATAATATAAAATATCCATCATGAGATTAAAATCACGAAGTTATCATACGATGACAAAATTCAAAACTTATAAATGACAGTATTACTCATCGAGAGGGGTATTTATATTGAAAAACCATAATTTTTTTAAAGTAAATTTATTTAAAATCGTGACCATGATGCTTGATGGAATCGATTCATAAAACTATGGAAAAAAACCCGAATGCATTTGTCCTAGTTTAGACTATTTACTTATTTAGTATGATTATTAGGCTATTTTCTAATAAGATATATATATTTTTTCATATTCATATAACAATCTTTATGCTTTTTCATATTTTCTAATAGAAAAATGATAAATCCTCCTACAAATAACCTAATAATCTTTCTAAACATTAAAAAAGTGACATGTGGTATCCATTAATTCTCACTCCTAATCTTAACCTCTAATTTTCCACTTATCATCATCTCATAGTTAGAAAGATTATTAGGTTATTTGGTTATAAAAATTAATCATTAATCTTTCTCATAAGATACTCATGGTACCAATTTCCAGGCCGTTTCTCGAAGTTGTTGTCATGATTAGGCATGGTAGTTCTTGATATGCACAATCCCTTAGTTAATTGCAAATGATGGTTTGATTAGTGGTGATAAGATGAAAAAAATTGAACATAATAATATGCATGATGATTTGTGCCGAAAAGGTTTTTTAAATAATCAAGGCGACTAGTTTCTTATGGTTCATACATAAATTTAGATAATTGTAATATTATTATAGAAGACTGAAATAGTTTCAATGTTTGTACATAAGTTGTAAATATTCGAGCCACTCCATAATTATGTGAGTCGGTGTCATTTTTTAAATAAAAGATAATTTAAAAAATAAAATAAAAAATGTTGTGATGGAATCATGTAAGTTTATACTTTTGTACATACTTACAAACTCAATTAAGGGTTAAATGAACAAAGAAAAATCGCTTGCATATATGTCATATTATAATGGATAGAAATCCTGTAAAGTTTGAGTAAATTAATAGGTAAAATTAAGAAAATTTTAATCATTAGATTAAAATAAAAGGTTAAGATTTAAAGTTAATTTTTTTAGTTTTTCTTTTTTTTCTTATATATTTAAAACGACATTTACAATTTTATTAAAAAGTGATAGTAAGAAATTAACAAGTAAGATTTAAAGTTAATTTTTTAATTTTAACAATTGATTTTTATTTAAGGGACAAAATCCAGTAATTTTACTCATATGAACTTTAAAGATCTCAATCGTATTACAACATATAGAAAGTTAGACAAACTATTTCAACCTTTGTCTTTGTGCATATCATTGAAGTAAAACCTCAGTGACATCTCAGTCATCCTATGATGGTCTTGGAACTGAGAAGACCCAAATTCGAATCCTGAGGGTATTTAGCTCTTGCTAGGTATCCCTCACTTATTGAATTTAATTTTACTTTCGTTGCTAATCAAACTATTGCCATGCACTTGTCATACGCTGGGAACTCTATAAGGTCCCCAAATATTAATGAGATTAGATAGATAGATAGGCTTAAACACGTTTGTACTATGAGAACCTCTCAATGCATATAAACACTTTAGCAAACTTTGCAATACATGTCCTACAAGTAACATAAAGTTCATCAAACAGTTTAGAAATATTAGGCAATACAATCATGATATGCTTGAGATAATTAATGTTTAATTAAAACATGATCAAATTATGCCACAAATTTTAAAGATAGTAGAGGAATTTCAATTACTTCAATAATCTTTTATGTATTTTTTTTTTAACAACAGAAAAATTGATACTCGTAATACCTTTGAAATTGATGTGGCCGTAGAAGTTAATTACTGTATGATGTTTGACAAAGGAAATATAGTACGAATTTAAGTAGAAGGTAGGTGAGATGCCACTAATGAATATTTGAGATCACTTTATATATATCTCGTGCCAATGTTTATCTACCCAGTGACCACTTGGACTTGGATACCACACATATTCTGTGGCGAATTTGGTTTTCGATTTGTGGGCGATAGCGATTCAAAATTGGAATTTAATTAAACAAATTCTTCAAATATAAGTTTTAACTTATAAGTACCTTTGTATGTTCAATAAGCATATTTCATAACATATATAATTTAATTTCGAAAGATGTATCTCACTTTAAGCATATTGTCAAATTAATGTCTATATTCACTCTTTTCAGTCATAACATATATATATATATATATATTTGAACGGCAGTCATAACAAATTAACAAGTATTTTGCTTTGCCATTCTTAGAAATATTGATTTAGATAATAGTTTAAAATATTTTATTTAGTTATTGTACAAATAATTCATTAAATCGTCCCATTCTGGATTGGTATATTTATGTCACAATTTTGTTATCAATCTTATTATTTTAATTTGACAAAAATTATATTATATGTCGATACTTAAAGAAAAGTTAGATAATAATAATAGAAAAGGCGTAACGATTATAATGTTTTTGCCATGTGAACCATCAAGTTTTAAAAAGGACGCATATGCTAGATTCTCAATTGGTGATTAAAAATAAACACGTAAAGAAGCATCTAGATGTACAAAAGAAACGATTACCGCAGCCTAAATCTTGTACTTTGTTAACTTTTTTCTTTTTGTTCTGTTTTGTGAATGTTACTGGTACAATGTTTAGGTACAAACGCATTACCTATGATCTATGTGATCCACTGTATACCACATTACCAAATAACTGAAATTCTTGCACATTAAAGAGAAAAAGTAAATATAAATATTGATTATTTAATATGTCTCGTGAATAATTGGCGATGTCGTACTTTTATAGCTTAAAAATTTAAAATGTGACGGGTATTATACCTATTACATGACATCATTATATTCTCATATTCATCTTTAATGGGAAATGATAAATGTAACATAATTTTTTATTCATCTACCACATTGTATAAGTTTTATAACTGACTGTACAAGTCAGTAATGCATAATAGTGATAGATATATATCAAATCTTGTGGTACAAATATTACATCCTATCTTTAATACTTTATTTAAGTGAACTTTTGTATAAGTTACTAGACTCACTACTCTTTTCTATTTTTTTTTCTCTTGAAAGATAATATTTATAGACCATACGATTATTAATTTATTTTTTTTTCTAATAAATGAAGTCATTGTGTTCCAACGAACTGAGAAAATTTCAAGGTCTTACGACTAGTGACAAGTTCTTGTTAAGTGTTAACTTTGAAAACATCCCTCATGGTATAAATGAAGAATATGAATTTAATAGGGTTAAATGCATAAAAAATAACCTTTTCCTTAAACTTCTTAAAAATTTGACGTATTTATGTTTTCATTATTAAAAGGATTATATTTTCAATTTCTAAGCAATAAAGATAATATCGTAAGTTTTTAACTTTAGATATTCGTTAAGTGCCAACATGGCATGCCACATAACTAAAAATTATACGTGACATTTATCTTCGTAATGCACACCTCATTTCTATACACATAGCAATGCAATCCACATTTCATACCCATCATCGATCATTGATTTTTCTTCTACTATTTATATACCCATCACCGATTTGTATTTATTTTACCGACAAATGATACCAGATTGTTTGAAATGAAGATGTTGTGTAAACGGTTCATATTGACTTTCTTTGATGACGTGCCTCTTTTTTTTATTGATGTGACATGTTACGTTGGCACTTAACAAATGTTTAACGTTAAAAACCAACGATATTACCTTTATTGTATACAATTTGAACCAAAAATCCTTTTAATAATCAAACATAAATATAATACCCTTTTTAGGAGTTTTAAGAACATTGGTCAACTATTTTTGGATTTAACCTGTTTTAATAAAAAAACCTTTACTGAACCGGAGCTAAAATTTGATGTTATCTGATATTAAAGTCATGTTAATTCACGTTATGAATAATCTTTTACATAAGTACACTAGTCACTAGTGTTAATTGAATGAGGCAAACACCCTTGAGAGCACCAACTCTGTCTCAGCTTATAGCATATCTATATTCTATCTATACAATATTAATAAACAAACAACTCTTTCTTTTTTCAACTCTCTATCTTTAAAATACCCAAAATACCTTTATATTTTAACACATTTTTAACTCACACACTAAATCTACCCAATATATCCCTAAAATATTTTACACTCGTATTAATCCAAACTATCTATTTATACTATACTAATAAACAAACTACTTTTTCTCTTTTCAACTCTTTACCTTTAAAATACCCAAACTACATTTAATTTTTAACACATTTTTAACTCACACACTAAATCTACCCAATATATCCCTAAAATACTTTACACTCATATTAATCCAAACTATCCATCTTCTTCATTAATTAATTTAAATATTTTCACATAATATCTTTATAATATTCTTAATAAAATCATTTACAAAAAATAATCTCTTAACCATAAAATAATTAAACTACCATTTACGTCAATTACTTGTAGATTAATAACCACATTGTTACCACCGCTAACTAATATCGTTAGCACCACCTGTTGCCGCCACCGCCACCGCATTGCGTGGGTACCCATCTCGTAAATTTAGATATGAACTGTGGAAACGGTAGAAATATTTCGTCAAACACATTATTGATTATGTTTAGAAACATTTCTCATATCAAAAAATACCTTTGATCCACCAACCTATAAGCTGTGTGTTCAGGTTTCATGGTGAAATATTTGTAAAAATGTATGAATTTGTTTAGTTGTCTTTCCAAAAACACCAAACTATAATCATGTTTCAAGGATCCAGTCTAACATATCATTGACTAGATACAAATGCTTGCCTTTAAACCACGAAAATTCTCTAGCAAAACCATTAACTAAAGAATTCCATACAACATAGTTAGGAACATGACCTCTTTCCACCATTTCATTAAGGAGCATCAAGCCCTTGTGGATATCTCCTCTCTTGCAGACTACACATATTAAAGGACTATAACTATCCGAATCAGTCGCACAACCTCTTCCGACCATATCCTCAAGAAACTTCATTGCACTCCCTAGTTTATCCTCTTCGCAGAGTGCGTTAACTAAAGCATTTAGTGTCGATGCATCAGGAACATAACCCAATTTTAACATCTTATCCATCATCTCAAATGCTTCTTTTACCAAGTTTTCTTGACAAAGCCCGCGAATTAAAGTTACATAAACAAGAATGCTCGGGTTGATACCTTGCTGTATCATTTCATCATATATCTTCTTCGCGTTTTGTATTTTACCATCTTCACAAAGTGCTAATATCTGTAAGGTTTTATCAATGGCTCTGGGAAAATTCGTTTCCATCTTTGTTAGGAACTCACGAGCCTCATCAATACGGTTTGCTTTATACAAACCATATATAATGCTATTATAAGGGCTTATATGACGGCTTATTGAACTACTCCTGGTCTCTTCCATCAGTTCCAAAATTTTATACCCATCTTCTACCCTTCCCCGTGAACACAATCCATGGATCAATATATCATATGTAGTGAAAGTCCAGCTGATCCCAGCCGTCTTCATCTCATCAAACATATCAAGAGCCGTATCTAACAAACCCAACTCACAAAAGCCAGATATCAACGAATTATAAGTGTCTATATTTGGAAGGCATCCCTTCAACTCCATCTCCTTTAAAAACCGTCGTGCAGCCTTTGGTTTTTTCATTTTACACAAGCCTTTAATCAAAGTGTTATAAGCCACCACATCGATCTTACCACCATTCTTCTCCATTCTCTGTAAAACAGCATGTGCTTCCATTGGACGATCCTTGTTACATAGAATTTCCATCACCTTAGTAACGGTAATCACATCAGGCACAAACCCAACACGAAAACACTTTTCTAACATCACAAGTGCTTGCACTAAATTATCTTGTTTACAATACGCGGTTATTAGAATATTAAACGTAACACTATTAGGATCAACTATCTCATTCATCAAACTTCTAGCCCTCCCTAATCCAAGTTTCCCATTCTTACAAAGAGCATGAAGCAACGTGTTATATATTACAGTGTTCGGCGTCATACCCTTTTTCTTGATCGTCTGCAAAAGCTTAAAAGCATCAGATACACGATTCGTCAAGCAAAGTCCTTTCATCAATATTCCGAAAGTAAACATATCACCACAACCCATCATCTTTTTTCTATAGAAACCCCTAGCTATATCAATATCTTCTTTAACAAGAACATCTAGTACTGCATTATAGATTTTCAAAGTGGGTGTCAGCTTAAATTTCGAAACCAAGTCAACAACATTAATCACCTGTTTAAACATTCGGGCTTTTCCTAACCCATTGACATATGTGATAAAAATATCTTCATTTGGGGGTGACCCAATTGAGCTAGGCATTTCATCAAACAGTTGGTGGACGGAATCAAAACGTCGAAAAGTACATAACTTGTGGACTAGAGCTCTGTAAGTGGATTGGGTGTGGGTAAAATGGGGAAGTTTTGATGCCCATTTGAAGGTCTCAAGAGCTTCGTTTGGTGATTTACGATCTAATATTAGGTGGGAAATTTGTTCATGGGTGATGCTGCTGCTACTACTACTACTGCTACATATTGATCTCTGCAGATTCTTGGAGCAATTTAACAAATTTAGCATCATATGTATAGATATATAGTTATATATACATTAACATAATACACAGTTCAAACATTTTTACTAATTTTTGTAAATCAACCAACAGATATAGTTTGGGGGTTGAGGAAATACTTGTTATTCAAATATACGCAAGTTTGAAGTAAAAAGAAAACCCTTGTTCTCAAGTGGGATTTTTTTTTCCGATATATAAAACTCACTATTTTGTCAAAGTAATACTCGTAACAATTGATTTAGTCCAAGTGATGTTATATTATATTAACGGTCATATTTCGACTTTATGATAAAATTTTAAGCTGAGTAGCTGACTGTGTGAGTGAATACGATATGTATGTTGTTCGTGCGTATGTGACATATATTTTATCATAGATTTTTAAAATTTTTCTATATATTTTTGAATTTTGCCTATTTTTGGATTTGTATTTTTTTAATTTTGCTTCCTCTTAACATTTTTTCTGGTACTGACTTTATATGCCAATACAAAATAATATGAAGTTAAAAACATATAATCATACATAAGCATATACCAAACATGAAAGCATACGCCAGTGACATATTAATAGCGTACAACTTTCAAATATTATTTGAATGCAGAATCCACATAATATAAGCATTTACATTAGATAAAATGTAATTGATTTTGTAAAGTTGAATAGAATACAGTTTTCGAAATCCAACCAGAATCGTTCATTAAACAATCATTTGTTTAACTACATCCTATCGGTGAAGATTGCTAATGATGCTAAGATCTTTATATTGATACCAACTGATATTTGGTTTAGCATATACATGTATCTGTATAGCTGGTCCATAAGACCATAGCTATGTATGTATATATTCTCTGTTGAACAGTAAACCTTGTTCTTTACTCCAAAAGCCTATTCACAGCTACTACATACGAGTATTTAAAAGAATACTCGTATGAGGAACACCAGTAATCTCTTTCTCTAATGAGTAGTACTCATTTTCCTAAATTTCAAAATATGGATTGTTACTATATTTATTGACAGCCGAAATCGCAAAATATAGGATCCTTAATGCCTCAGAATAATGCCTTTTCTATTTTTCTTTGTACTCATGATGACCAAACCTCATGAAGAAGTTTGAATCTTATATTTGCACTAACAGAACTCGCATTTCCATTTGCTGCAGGCTGTTTTTCGGTCATAAAGGTTGTAGAGGAATCCAACTCTTTAACTTCCTCATAAACTTGCTTACCAACATCTATAGAGGAAGGTGGTAAATAGATGATTGTTGGAGCTGCACAAGGAAAGCTGCTGGAATTGTCTTCCGATAATCTACTTTCATTGATTAACTACACAAACCATGAAGAATGCAGTCAGCATAGGACATTTCTATCTGAATAGATCTCTTGTACATGTAAATTTTATAAGAAATTTTGATAATACCTCTGTCTTTACTGCCTCCAAAACAGTGTCGGGAACTGGATCTGGACAGAATTCATCTGAAGTGAAACTGGAGAGTACTTGCTTGAGCAACGAAAGACTTATTGATGGACATACCTAGTAACATCATGAGTTATATGTATCAGGTGAGTTTTGAGTATGACGCGTATATTTTGTTATGAATGAGATGGTACAAGGCTAACCTCGGCTCTAATTGATTTGTCCATAAGCATATCCTTTGGTACCATTAGAAGATGACTTAGTGAATTTAGAAGATTGAACCATTTTTGTTCACCGATTCTAGCATTGTCTTCATTAGCAGCCTGGTCGGTGCCCAATGACAACTTATCAGTAATAAATTTAGACCAGTTGCCAACCTGCAAAGAAACTAGATAAATTAGGAATTTGTTACTGATAAAAGCTACTGAACCAAATATAATTAGCAATGAGTTTGCATCATCTTTTGCTATTAACTATGAGTAAATGTGAAGTTAATGTACATACCGCTTTTTTGAGTTGTGCCCCTGAACCAAAGCTTAGATCCTCAGCTGGAATAGGCAGAACTCTGGATTCAGTGATAGGATCTGATACCGAATCCGTTTGAACTTCATGTTCAGATTTGCGAAGAATGCAATTGAACATGGATACATCAAGTCTTGCAGCACACTGTTGCATTACCTGACCATATAAATGTAAGGATATCAAGCGCTAAAGCTGAAATAGAAGTGAGGCCACATGTGAAATGAGAGTTTGGTTCATTTTAGTAGCATTAGCAATTATTTTTTATATTTCTAAAAATTTAAAAACTTACCATTTTTGCCAACACTGGAAGGCAACCACATTCGTTACCCCCTGCACGAACAGGACAAATTCTATTGAAAGCACCACCGAAAGCATTTAGCCATAGGTCAATGGAAAAGTTGCTTTGTTGCTGGCCATCCGAAATAGGTTCAAGTAACTTTTCAGTTTTTTCATTTTTAAGCATGTAAGGCATCAAGGTCTGCACCCATATGACCATAAGAACTTAGTTAGATAAAAGATATCACAACTGAATTTGCACTTGGTAACCCCTCATGACTTCATACATAAACTTTATCCCTAAGGAGTTTAGAGAATCATAGAGTGTGTACCTGCTGCCATATAGACTCGACGATTTGTGAAAAGATCCCTGACTCTACTTTCTCAAGTTCAGATATAAAGGTTGTTTCTTGAGATTCAAATGCTTGGCTAATTATTTCCCTCAGTACAATCACGTTTGACCACCAGAAAGTCAACCTGAAAATGTGAAGTTCATATTGAGAAACACACACAAAAAAAAACCCAACAAAAACAATGCAAACTTATATAAAGCATGAGGTAAGTACCTTGGGACATCATTACCACAAGAACTAGAAATCATAACAAGCCCTGATACAATATTCCTCCCAATGGAAGCACTCTTTTCTTGAGAAAAGTTTTTCCCCATATGAATGTACAGTTTAGAAAGGCGGTGAGCAGGTATGTGCACTGTATGTAGTGACCTGCCATGCTCTTGGACTGCAGAGTAGAGAGAAATTTCAAGAGCAGCAACTTCTCTTAACTCGTCTTCAAGTTTCTCAATTCTCATTTTCATTTGTAAAACCGTTAGATCTAAAGATTCTTTTGCTTCGCGTTCAGTGTTTTCATCACTATGAAATGTTTCACCGTCACTTCCAACACTTCTTACTATCCCATTCAAGGCCCCATTAAAGATATCCACTTCCTTTGATTCTCCGGAATCTTGGTCATCAAAACCTTCAGACGATATAGATGAAGGAGTCGATGGTGGTTTGGGATGAACCTTTAAATACTTTGAGTCCTGATTGATTTTCTCTGAAATATTAGGTGATGTGTTAATTTGTAAGTTATGCAAGTCGTGATCAGTAGCCCGTGAATCACCACTGGAAGATACAGAATCAGTCACTGTCTCCGAGTCAGATTCTTCTTTCTCATCATTTGGGTCCTTATACAAATCTGTAGAGACTTTATCTGTCTGGTCTACAAATAATTTCTCATAAACTTCATCGACTTTTGTATTCTTCTTTCTGTCACTCACCACAATACTTGACTTAGCTCTAGCAGGCAAAACTTTTTTATTTGGTTCCTTTGGTTTTACAGTTTTGCTTCCCTTTTCTTGTTGCAACTTAGTCTGTCTGCTTTCGACCCTTGCAGGACGTTTTGTCTGATTATTTGTAGGACTTCTCTTTTTATCCATCTGCTTTACACTTGACATGCCGTCGTCTGTTCTTCAAATTCCTAAAGAAAAACAAGTTCAATCAGCATACAATCCAATGAAATGTTACAAAACATACTAATTTGACATCTCAACCGATTCAGTGAAATTAGACCCCAGCACTAACTTCTTTTTCTTCTGAAAAGCCCTAAGCATCTAACCGGGATAGTGATATTAGATTTTAATTAGACGTTACATGTGCGTCCCACTTTCACTTTTCTTCGTGTTACAACATATCTAGCCTTCAAATTTAAGTTATACTGTCAACATGTCCCACACTTCCATACCAGTTGTGATATCACATTATCACATGCTTGTGCTTCTAATATGTCCCAATTAAGCAACCTTTTATTCCATTGCTTTAATCTTGGATTTTTTTGTAAATTTGTTTGCTATAAAGTTTTTGGGCTTATAACTATAATCACAATCTAATCAAAGATTTTCACATACTAACAAATAAAAAAAAATGCATATATGCAAGTAATAGACCGATAAGCCGGCATTGCTAGATTAAACTATTATGATAACAATAACAGTTGTTCACATAGATGTGATCCACAACAGATCTGAATAACATAAAGAAATAACACAGAAAGAAAATAATAAATTGTTACTTTGGTTGAGGACATAAAACTTGAACTATACACCTTAAACATTTTCTAAAACATAAATGTATACCTAAAAGCTTCATATCGAAATTGATCATACAGCAGCTATACATAAATACATAGAGGCATGAAAATGTATACCTAAGAGAAAAATATGCAAAACGGAAAACTACAAAAAAAGAAGAAAAAAAAAAGATAGACAAATTAAAATGCACAACATTAAATTCAGTCTTCTAGAAACAGTCTCTACCTGTATACCCTGACGGTATTGCGTATCATTGTTCTGATTAATGCAAGAAATACAAGATACATATATATATAAAAAGCTATATATAGAGAGAAGGAATTGAAATGAAATAAGGAGGGAATGAAAAGAGTAACGAACTTACCGGAAATTTTGTATACTTTGGTTTGAATGAAGTGGGAAGATGTGGGGACGGACGATGAAAGAATCCGAAGGACAGCACCACCACCTTATATACTATTCGAATGTGGACTACATGTTCTACATCTATATCTATATATATATTATATATCTATATCTATATATATATAATAAAAGGCTATCAGAAATCGCTCACGTGACGATCCCTGGGCCCGCCATGTCAGCGTTTTTCTATGTGTCATTACTAGAATGATTTAACGTGTCAAGTCATCTGTGATGTAGGCAAGTTCTAAGCTGATGTGGAATGCTACTTAGCCATGTATAAGTCAGCAAATCATCTTTTAGTAAAAAAAACTCTAGAGGCGAGTTCGAACCCGAGACCTTTAGACTCTTGTGAGGGCACGTCTACCACTTGAACCAATATAGGTTTTGTTTCTGAAGGGGAAAGCCATGTTTCATAAACAAACTCATACTTTTATGTCCGCAACTCCATACATCCGTAATCCTGTATACATATATACATCTCCAGACTATTTGAATTCCAATTGGTAATCTATTATTTCAGGAAACAAATAAACCCCCCAAAGTATTACATTAATTCCGTTGGAGATGATATCTCAAATCCCTAAACTTTTAAAAAATTAGGGTTTTAAATAAGATGGATCTAATATATATATAGTCCGCATCCAGAGTTTTTCTATATCCACTGTCAATCGCTACTCTGGATCCTTTATTCCAGGTACTATATTTTATCGACCTCATGTTTGTTTGTTTGAATGTATCTATATATTAGTTGAATCGTTATTTGTAAGTTTGTATCTATATTTGATTTATATTGGTATGGGTTTTAGAAATATAAATCATGAATATTGTTATATATAGAGAGAGATACACATATGAAGAGACTCATGTTGTTACATATGAAGACAGTCATGTTCTTATGAGTTTGAAAAATTAATGCAGCGACTTTGTTGTGAATAAATAATTTACCGCTTGATCAACCAGCGGTTTTGTTTTATAGTTGAAAACCCACAGTTAATAATCAATTCCCATCTCTTATACCTACAACTCCATACATCCCTATACATACATTTTTCATACAATTTGATTTTCACTTCCTATCTTATTTCCATTTACTAACGAAGCAAATAAACCCCTATATTATTTCCCATCATCTTGGTGGGACGATCTTGAGCCCAAGATCGTCCTGGCCAGCCTCCTTGGTTCATAGTGCATGCTTGTTCGATCTCGTGTGATGTGTGGTGTTGTTGGTACATATAATGGGTAACCGATCCTTTGGATTGTTTTAGCTCAAACTCTTGATCATGAATCGATCATAAGACTTGTTCCTGTCCTTGTAATAATGGGACGACCTTGTTCTTGTCCTCTAGGACGATCTTGAGTACCTAAGTTCTTTAAAACGATCTTGAGTTCTGTTCCTTAAAACGATCTTGAAGTTCAACCACTAAGACGATCTTGTGCTTGAGAACCTAAGACGATCTTGACCTTGGGAGAACCTAAGACGATCTTGAAGGACGACCTTGTCCTGGAAGCAGCTAGGACGATCTTGATTTGACAATGGGACGATCTTGGCTGTCCAGTGAAGTGATCTTGCCATTCCAGACCCTAAAGACGACTTTGTGCTTTCCTTAAACATCATGTACTTGTTCTTTAATATACCACACTTGATCCTTAATCACATAAACAAGTTCTTAACAACATTATCACTTGATTAAACACGTCAAAGGCTGATCATTAACATCAAGGCTAGCTCATGATTCAATCTAAGACAACGTACGAAGTGCAAACCCTAATTAAGTACAATTAAGACATGTTCTATCATGATTATCAAAGTACGAGTTCTATGATCAATTAAATTGAGTTCTAAAGACTAAAGTTCATTATTAAAGACATGTTGAACTCATTAACACGATAAGTACTTATGTGTGAGTTCAAAGACGTCCAGTTCGAGTCCAGTTCATGTACTTAAAGTTCATTTAAAACTCTTTTGAGTCAAAACGTTCGAAGATCTTCAAAGGACCAAATCATCAGTTCACCAAGGACATTTCAGTGATTGAATAATCACATGAACTAATATACGTACTTATTTATGATCTAGGATATGTACTTAGGCATTCAACAAGACGTGCTTGGATTGTGATAGATATAACTATCTATCTCTGTACTTGTTCTCTGTGCTAGTTCTCTGTGCTTGTACCAGATCACTGTGAGTTCACTTATTCCCCTTTCATACATTTGTTCAAAGTTCTTTATCGGGGATTGAAAAGCATGAAAACTATTTTCGTACGTGTACTTATGCTCTTTAACTATTTTACGTACTATATTATGAGCTTGATCTTGAACTACTTATGATATGATTCTTAAGCTGTTTGAAAGAGTATTTAAGTCCTGAATGGGCAGGATCTTAAATACAATTATACTACTGTACTTGATCTTTATTATGTTCTAGTACATACATGTACTTGTTCAGTCCTTGTTCATCTATATTAATTCATGTCCCACGGTTCAGGGAATGAATGTACCAGTTCATATTAGTTCTTGTTCAGTATTTGTTCACTGTTATCAATTCATGTCCCACAGTCCAGGGAATGTACCGTAGGTAATTATGGACAACGCTGTTTAGGGTAGGCCCACCCTCATTCTCCACAGTACAGGAGGATGCATATTACTTGTTCTTGTTCATGTCATTGTTCTGACATAGACCTTATTTGAAGTACTTGAGCTATATGAGCATATTATTACATCGAAGTCAGTTCTGGCCAATCGGTTTAGCAGTGACAACTTATATCTAAAGTTCATTATATGTTCTTGTTCAGTTCATGCTATTATAAGGTGCTTATGTTCAATGTGAAGTTCTTAACCTAGTTCTTATTATTATAAAGTACTTATGTTCAAACGTGCAGATCTTGATCTAGTTCTTATTACTACAAAGTACATTGGTTCAACGTACAAAACTTATGTTCTTGTTCATATTATACATATATACGTATATGTAGACTAAAAGTACATTATGTGAATCTCACCAACTACTTTTGTAGTTGACCTTTTTGAACTTACATGCTTTTTAGGCTAGGTTCATAGTTCTTTAGTATAAGAGTCTTCATTTCTAAGCTCATCCTGTTGACGATTGTTCGAGCGTACAAGTTCAGGAGCTATGAGGATCTTCCTTGCCACATCAGTTCAAGTTCTATTCTTAAAGACAATTGTTCTGTCTTCCAGATATTGACTATTCTAAGTTCATTTATATTCTGTAATAACGATCGTACTTCTGTTCTTTAAATATAGTAATGGCTGTGTTGGAACTTGTACTGTGTGCAATTATGCTTATCTATGCATCCCGTATATTCCGCTTTAGTGAGGTGTTACAGAACATTTCACACTTGCTATTTATTATGTGGATTAGTTATTTTATGTATGAAGTAAAATACATTTGTGTCCTATACATAAAGCAACGTACAAAATATTTTGTTTTATTGCTATATCATCGTCAAGTTTGTATCGGAGTTTTTTTTTCTTAGCCCGATACAACGCACGGGTATAACCTAGTTTATATAAGAGACTCCTTTCTCTTTTTCATGACTGCATTTAACTAATATTACTAGCTCTTTTTATGTTCTTATTTTATTAGTTGAATAAAATAACGTGTAATTATAGTTCTACATTTTGACAAAATTCATGCCAAGTGTCTTAACACTCGTTTTAGTTAAAATTTTAAAATTATTGCTGAAAAATATTTTAAAGTCACGTACCAAGTAATGTAATTCTATTTTTAACAAGTTTCATATAAAATAATGGGTTACTCTTTTTGTGTCATTGTTATTTTTGTTCGTTGCAAAAATATTCTCATCTTTCATTAAATATCAGCTATAAATGAATAATGTCACTATTTTTTCCCTAATTACTTGCTGAATATTTGAAAATTTTTAGTTTAAAAGTCAACGTACTATTAAATATAAGGAATAAAGACGCTTCTTTATTTGTTAAATTTTGTATTACGCATTTAACATATCTAAAATTGCAAAAGGGTTGTCGGTAGACAATTTTTATGGATGTAATTATAACTGATTGAAGTCACATTCAAAGATAGCTTACGATTAATGAAAACCTTGAATTGGTTTTGAGCTGAGGATGAAGAATTCAAGGAGATTGAAAGAAAAGTAAGGTGGATTATAGGCTAGACAATATATTGGACAAAAAGGTTGTTCAAATTGATAATGTTATAACATACAATGATCAAAACACGTTTTATTTAATAGTGTTTGATAAATAAGTTATCAGTTAATTACTAGTTATATTTTAAGGGTAAAATATGCAATGGCTTCAAATGCATAAAACATTACAATTATAAATGATAAGTTTTACCATATATTATTTGAGGTACAAATTGTCTAGAATAATATATTATTTATCCTTGCATGACTCTATCACACCTATTAAAATCAAAATTTATATGATATTGTATTGTGTATAGATATCAAATTGAAAAGAAAAAAAATAAAATAAAAAAATAAAAGAGATTTTCATTGCACAAATTAAATGGTTTTCCCTATCTAAGTTTGCAAAGAAAATAAGTTTTCAATTTTCTTTATTCAGATATAGACGGTTTAACCATATATGTTGTGGCAAATTTTCTATGACCTTCCAAAGAACTGTACCTCAAATTGAAAAGATTTAAGCTTTACATATTTGATAAAGATATCTAAAACGCTATCTATTAGACAATGTTGGGATTTGATGGTAATATTGTGATTAAGTAATGTTTCGTACATTAAATTTTTGAACTATATCTTAAATCATAATTTGATAACATATGATTAAATAAAATGTTGTAGTACTCTTCGTTATGTCTTAGTGGTTGAGTACTAAATTTACATGTTGTAGGTCTTGGGTTTGAAACATGAGAAAGACATTTCAAGAATTTTCACAAGGTCCTCCAATGAAACCTCCCCCATACCCCCATCAAGGTATTGAGACCCAAATCCCGTAGAAGATGTCATTGGGTGTTATTACTTAGTCTTTTACATTAAATTAAAATATTATGATATAGCAAATCAAGAGATGATACATGTAACATGATATGTGACAAGAGGAAGAATTAGATGAGCTGTAACGGTGTGAGTATGGTCAAGTGAGTCAGGTGAGAAGTCATTGGGTTCGGTCGCGTCGGTGGTAGACAATTGACCACCGGGTGTTTTCGGCTACGTTACGCCTTCCTTTTTATTCCCCTTTCTATACCACTTTCTTCTATTATTATATTCACTTAGTTAATACGAGTAATCAATAGGATTTTACTTTTAGCCCCCTTTGGAATGATGTCAAGTCAATAATACACCCATAGAAATCACGCAAACGTCACAATACTCCCTCCTAGACATTTCTTAGTTGCCTTCATAACAATTAACTTATGGTATAGTCATTTTTATGTGATATATTGGATCTGGAGTTTAGTTATAGATGAATAAAAATGATGAATGTGATTAATTTGATAAGTTTAAGCATATGCCTATGAATTTGATGCTGATACATACCAAAAGTGAAGATTATCATCAGAATTTTAAACATGTTTTTAAGCTCTACCAAATTAGTCATATATATCATTGCTTTAAAAAAAATTGTGCCTGTTAATCTACTATCAAACTCTTGATATATAGCTTAGATAGAGTTAAAAAATACACATTTGAAAATATCCCAACCTCTGAATTTAAACATCAAACAAAGTTTAATGAAACAAAATCCTTTGGTTGCTTTCATCATTTGTTTTTGGATGAACTTGATGTACCAAAGTCACAAATGATAGGCATGAGAACATTTTATGTTTGTTAGTTTAGTTTTCCGAAAATCAACCTTTTTAAAACGGGAGGTGATATTTGTACCACCCCTTTTGATAAATCTGCCACATTTATGCATTAATCGATTGTACAGTCAGCTATATAATCTGTACAACGTGGTACATTTATCAAAAATAATGGTAAAAATACTACTCTTTTGAAATATTACTAAGTTTGTCTTCGATCTTTTAAAACATACATTATTGTATTTTTTTTTTCATTACTTACATGTATGTAACACCTTATATATTTAGCTTGTAAAAATAAGAACTCTTTATGTAATACAGATATATCATTCTCTACTTCTTATAGAAAGGAAAACGTGAAAGATAAATCTGATTAGCAATGAGAATTAGACCAAGAAGTCAGCAAAAAAAGTTGACTTGGTTCATTTAGCCACGAATTGATGCCTTAGGGTAGCTAATGTGTTTTTAAAAATGAAGGGGTTAAGGATAAAAAAAAAAGGAAGAAGAATAAAACAGGGGAAGTACTTCTTGCAGTGTAGCTGGATCACCGTCATAGGTTTTGACCCACCGATCTAATAGTTCTTTTTTATGTGATTTAATTTTTTAACATAAAGCTTACAAACTTAAACCCTCGTGACAAATTATTGGACTTTTTTCATAACAGAAAGAGGAATACCAAACTACATTGTATTTTCTAAAAATGGAGAGAATTTTTCATGTTTATGTTAGTTCGGAAAGACAAGCCTTTTAATTAGAAGGACGGGGTCTAACTAGGGTATTTTCATAAATTTTCCGAACCCTTTTATGGCCACTCAAAAGATAACCTATTGATATTTGAACCTAATATTTTTTGTCAAAATCTTATGATGTCTTAATACCAGGACACCTTCGTACATAACTAATATATTTGCATTTCTATTTTATTATGTTATAAAAAAGGACAGTATGGTTAAGACAAACGAGTGAGAGCATTGTCTTTGCTATAAGAAATTGGTAAAACCACCCTTATTTGGCTGAAGCTCGTTACCAGCAGACATAATTGGACCATGTCGAAGGATATTTTGTACGACTTATGAAATATTCGATCAGTTTTATAATATTTTGTTATTCCATGAGTTATATTATAGAAGAAATCTTATTTTATGATGGAAAATGACAATGGTGATGGTTGTACAATGTTCATATATTTATTATTATTATATCGATTCGATTGTATCTATTTGCCAACCTCTAGGTTAATAATTGGGAGTTTGGGACAAGAGATGGACATCTCACTTACCAAAAAATTGTGTACCACTACCAACACTTCCATTAGTACCACAGACGAGAAATTTTGGTAATTTTTTAATTCACATGCTTGAAAATAGACCTAAAAATAAGATAATAACACATTAGATATCATCATTACATGAGAATGATAAAGACTAATAGAGATAGAACTCATAATATATGTGTCAAACATTTAAGACATATTTCTAAATATATATTTTTAAGTCTATCAATCACTTTCTTATCTGTTGGTATGTCTATTTATAAAAAGAAGCAATATAACACTAATACATTTTCTTTGTTAGAATGTGATATGAACCCGTTTTGGTTTAGCTAGAGTTGTACCTTTTTCCCATATAAAAGGAAACTTTGTAACAAAATTCGTTGGCGGATGTAAAGAATGAATTATCCATCTATAATTGTTGTTAATACACACCAGCAGAAACTGATTTACATTCAGTTAGTCCAACTCAATTCGTGTTCTTTACCTTTAGGGAATTCTGGTTCTTAAAATGTATTTCATCAATCCATTTCTGGATTCTGGAATTATTCATCTATAATTTTTGTTAATACACATACCAGCAGATGAATTTTTGCAGAATTCATGGGATTAGAAGTATCATTTAGGATTGCAATAACTGGAAAACCACTAAAGACATATCATGCTACTAGGGCACAACTAATCATCTAACAAATATACCAAAAGGAATACATGTTTGGACTTTGTCATCCACGTAACATATAATAAAGTAAGCTGTAATTGCAAGGAGAATGTTAGTAAGAGTGTGTACGAATGAATCTCAATTCACCGGTGAAAACATGCAACATTAACAAATGATCATGCAAGTTAAGATACAAAAGGTGCAGTAAAAATGGTTTAATTTAATATACGGCTGCAAACAATTCAACCATGTTGATAATTAGCAAAATGAACATGGATTGAGAAAATGTTAAGATTTAAGAGGCAAGTCAGGTAAAATGTAGGACAAAGATATGTGTAGTTATAGCAGATATGTGTATATGCATGTTATGAATACTAAATTGAACGTAAAAATCAACCAGAAAGTTTGCAAATCACCAGTGAAAGTAATCACTTAGAATTTGGGAAGAACGAAACAAAGTTATCAAGTAGTAGCTTTCTTTTTTACTAGAAGTCGATAACTATCTAGCAAGATAGCAAAAGGCTAGCATATAAATTTGCAATCTGCATGTCTTATATGTCCCTCATTCTTTGCTTAGTTGATCAAGACAGAAGGTCACTTGACTTACAGGTAATTGCTAACATTGAAGCTTTAATTACGGAAATTATATCCTATATATAAAACCTGGACCGCTTCATGTGTTGTCTTCAATATGCACTTAAATCTCTGGTTAATTAGTTGAATACTACTCCATAGGTGTTTGGTCAACCACTGCCTAACACTAATTAGCTGCACACAGTATAAACACTTAGAAGGGATTGTTGGTCAAAATTGCTAGGCAACATTTTGGAAACAAATATACGATCGCCACGTAACTGTCTATATAATGATCGTGATTTTGCCTACTGAGAGCCGAATCTTGGACCCATGGGAAAAAAACTAAACAATATTCCCAGGTGAATAAAAATGACTTTTGGGAGGACTAAGCCATAATCTCAGTAGGAAGATATGCAATTACCAAATCCGTAAAAGCATAATCTCCCACGATGACTTCAAAAACAGATAATCAGCCAGTTCTTACAAAAACAATGCTAGAATCAGTAGTTCATAACACAACATAAATTTTTTGATAAAATTCACTACATAAAAAGCAAGAACTCCTATCAGCTTTGACTAGCTACCTCAAAAATGATGATAAGCAGAGTTAACATCAATTCAATTTGTGTTATTAATCTTCAGGAAAAACTGGTTGTTGTACTTCTCCAATCCACTCCTGGATTCTGGAAATTCATAACAAACACCAAAACACAAACTGATACACAACCCCAACAGAATACCTTCATTTACAGACGCGTTAACCCCCAGGACCATTTAGTTGAGAGGCACCTTAGTTACACATTGGGCACTGCTACGTTAAAAGCCTTTTGTGAAAATCTCCTAATGCTTCCAGAAAAAAGCCGATGAATTCTTATGCTTTCAATTATGCCTCCTAATTTCTGCTTGGTTGATTATGTGCCAAAAGGCCACTTGACACACATGTACAGTAGCATTGCTTTCTATCACACAATATATTTTATCTCTACAAACTGGACCAGTCAACGAGTTAGCTTCAAGATGCCTTTAATCACCACTAAATTGCTTTGAACTGGTAGTTGGTCATTGCTATTGAAGATAAGACACCATTCTGAAAGCAGACGGTCTTACCCCTACCCAAAGGGTAGAGAGACTGCATCTAGAAGGACCCCCTGAGATTTTGATTACCAAGAGCCAAATCTTGGAACCATAGGCACAGAAAGAAGAAACAATATAGACTTTTATTGGCCGACTCTCCCGAGTGAATGAAATTGACTATTAAGAAAGACTAATCTCCTGTGATGACTTGATAAAACAGATACTCGTATCAGCTAAACCTCACTTCATATAATTATCAAGAAACAGCTAATATTAGCATTCACAACACAATACAAACATTTGATATAATATTACAATTCACTACAATCTACAGAGAAAGCAAGAAATCGTATCAGTTTTGAAGACCTTATCCCAAAGTGATACTAATTAGAAGAGCTAACTAGCAAGGATTCAAGCAGATAAGATGCACTTATTTCACTAACAGTTCCTATACCCTTAAACTTCAATCCCTGTATCTCAAATTCTTAACAGTCCGGATATTCTACATTCATAAAATACTTTCATTACTCTCTATGGTTTAGAAAACTGTAAGCTAACTTCATTCAAACAAGCAGGTTTGCAACTACAAATGCTTCACACCATAACCAACACCATCTACATGAATCTGTTAGCACATTTATGTACAGCAAGAAAAAGCTAAATTGTGATAGGTTGAAATACTAGAAACAACATTTGAGAAACAAAATAGCATCAGCACGCTAAATTGCAAAAGAAAATGAAATTTCTCGGTTGATTATTTCAAGGTTGATGAAAATTGAAATTTACTTATGAGAAGAAAAAAGGAACACTGTTAACGAGGCACAAGATATTGAGTATTCAAATAGAAACATATAATCTCCCATGATAGCCTCGAAAACACAAAATTAAACAATTTGAACTTGATCTAACCAAGTTACAAAGGTGCTACTTGAAGCACATGAAGAAGCTTAAATAAATCACTTAATGGAAAGCAAGAATCTAACCAATATTCACTAGCCGCTTGCCTAATAGTGAGATAAAGCAAGTAACAGGGTAATCAGCATCTTAACTTATTTCATGTACAAGGGTTCAACAAGTACTAAACCAATCATTGTTAACTCTCCTTAACATTGATATGTCATATGTTGTCCACAAAACATTAAATATTAGAAGTTCCTCACTTTTATAGAAAGAAAAATGCAACAGATACTAAAAGTATTGGCATATATCCATTGAAGTGTTGTTGATGTGATAGAAGATGAACCCGTTTTTCTTCTTTTCGAACTTGAATTTACGCCTAGAACATGAAACTACATAAGAGAAAGCATAATTGTAGCCATCAGAGCCACGTAAACCCTAAGGTACGTAGCTAAAGAGATACAAAAAGAGAACAATGGTGTATATATGTTGTCCACAAGACTTTGGAATATAAAGGTCCTCGCTTTTATAGTGAGGGTAACTAAAAGCATAATATGAGCTTTTTTGAGTTTCCTAAAAGGTGAGACCTATGATCCAAAATGTATTGAAGTAAAACCAAAGACTAAAATTGGGCAGAACGTTGGTGATTTGATAAGCTTATGGTGTAACCACTATTTTGGGTCTTGAACATCACTCGGATTACAATTAGGCTGTGGACTTAAGGGACTCTCTCATGTAAAAAAGCCATCATATTGGTCGTGAAACCCCTACACTAAGAAGAGGGATCCTTATAATTCAAACATGTTTGAACAACACCTTTAAAAGTCATTATCTCCTCTGGCTTCTAGGCAAGACACACATATTTGAGCGAAAATAATCCTTTTCCAAAAAACCATAGTCTCTATCTGCAAGTGTGATCAACTATCACGTCACAGAGATGGCTCAGGTGCAACAACAATAGGTCCACTTCTAACATCATGTTACTTATACGAGTTATTTCCGACGTAACTCCGACCATCAATAGATAAAACAGCGATTCACATCTGCACCATCCTAATTCATCAACTAATGTACACCACCACATCTAGCAGCCTAGCACTTGTCTCCTAAAGGCCCCCAGTCCCCCATAATCACATAAAAAAAACTCCAAATACTCTTACTTTCAAGTAAATTACAATCAACTACACAAATTTACCAGCACGTTTTAAAAAAAAACATATAAACAACACTTTTATTATAACAAAAATATCATTATCATCATCATCATCATCGTCATAAACCATGTATGTAAACAACATAACCATCACAAACTTTCTTACAAAAACAGTAAGAAAGAAAGAAAAAAAAAGAACATAAAGTTACCCACATGATCAGCACCTAAGTACAGAATCACTCCAAATCATTTCCTGCAGCAGCTGATAAATTCTGTTTAGCCTCAAGGCGTTCAATGGCTTTCTGGTGGGCCCATGTTTCTAAAGTTAGATCAGGTTTAGCATTTAGACCAACACCCAGAATTACAATTGTTAAGAAACTTGTTACATAACATGGAAGCTCCCAATCTTCCCACTTTCTTGACTGTCCTGCTGGTAAAGGGGTTCGGTTTAGGAAGTAGCCGTTGGGTCTTTCTTGGTGACCTGGGGTGGTCCAGCGGTTGGGACCGTCGGCGCTGCGACGGCGGAGGATGGAGGTTAGACGTGATCTTAGCATGTCTCCGGCGGCGGAGAAGGGTTTCTTTGGTTGAAATGAAAGATGGATCTCAAACTTGAGGGCCACTGTCAATCTACTAATCTATAGGGTGTGATTGCTTATTTTTCCGAATTTTTTTTTTTCCCTTCAAATATACAATAGGGTTTAGGTTTATTATTGTAAAAGAAAGTATTAAATAAAACAAATAGTAGTAAGTATTAAATAAACCAACTCCATTTAGGTGAGTTGAGAAGAATCTTTTAGATATACTATATGATCCCCGAATGTGAGTTTTTTTTAATGTCTCAGGTTTGAGTCATGAGTTTTACCTCTAACACATCTGAATCGAAGTTAACTTTGCAAGAAAAAAAATTAAAAAATAAAACAAATAGTATATAGCGATTTACAAATATTTCCATGTACACAATAATTTTTAATTGTGATAAAAAAATTGTTTAATTTTTAATAATCATTTTATTTAAACGAAAATATTTATTTATATTATATTTGGAAAAATTGAATATGCTTCTAGTATCATTTATCATACATGCTTCCTCCTCGCAATCTTTTAAAAATTTAAACATTAATTTTAATCACATGATTTAATGTTTAATATTTTTTAAATGATTTATGACAGGAAAAATATGTATGATATATGCTTATAAAAACACATATGTTATCCTCATTATATTTATATTTTTTATTAGTTATGTTTAAATATATTTTAATCTTACTGTAAAAAACAATATCAATTGATTTTAAAATAAACAAATTGAGACAACACATAAAAGATGCAAATATATATATATATATATATATATATATATATATATATATATATATTAAAACAATAAGAATCCGAATGATTCTAGAGACTCTAAAAACTCAAATCTATTTTATAATATTGCCACATAGGATTAAATCTTATGTGCCATCTTCATATCTTTTTGTCAATAATTGTTTTATTATTAATTATTATATTATTATTATTTTAAATGTATGGAAAGAAATGAAGTAAATTAAATACGTAGAATGATATTCTTTGTTTTGGCAAATATTTTATTCCATTAGATAGATTATTAATGACTTTAATTTCTTTGCCTAACCAATATATCGGTTGAGAAGTCGTATATTTGAATTGTTAACAAAACGAGCAATTAAGTTGTAGGTGTCAAGTGTGCTCATTGTATATGAAAAACAGTAGACAAAAAAGTTTATTACTTGCATTTGGCTGATTTCACATACTTTCTTCTATGTTTCAGTTTAAAATAATAAGTTTCTTTAAATATTTTTTTCTATTATATATGTAGTTAAAAGTAACAAGTGTCCTTAAAAAAGACGACGGATACCAGTAACACTTATTTCAGAACATGAACTATTATAAATATTAACTTTAACATCATTTTGATAATCACATGATTTCAGTTATGTATTCAAGATTGTTTTATTTTTATTTTATTTACAAAATAAACAAGGCATCACCAACTCTTTAAACCGTTTATTTAAATAGTCGCATATTGTACGGGTAAAAGACCTTTTATATATATATATATATATATAAAATTGAGTCTAGCTAATTTGAGTAAAAAAAAATCCATGTAACATACATATGTGTAAGTTAACTCCGACCACCACCACCATCGTCATCATCTTCGGCCACCACCATGATCCTCCGGTGACGGCGACCATCTCCGGCGAGACTTACACATGTGTAAGTACAACTTCACATATGTAAGTTAACTTTTCGACGATGATGGTGGCTAGTGGTGGTTGTCAAAAATTATGATTCGGAGCGGGCTTCGCCCTTAAGGATATTCATAAACCAAAGCTGGTGGGGGTGATAGGTCATAGGGGGTGACCGGTGATGGGTGATCTACCTAACGGGCTCCGCCCTTAGCCGGTATGGCTCCGCCATGGACTAATGGGCTCCGCCCTTGGCCACTGCCATAGTGCCATGGATTGACAGGCTCCGCCTTTAACCTTCATTGTTGTGTACATAAGTTGTATTTACACATGTGTAAGTCTCGCTGGAGATGGTCGTCGTCGCCGGATGATCATGGTGGTGGTCGGAGATGGTGGTGGTGGTGGTAGGAGGTGGTTGGAATTGGAGGAGATGGAAGAAAATCAATGGACTTTTTTTGGACTCGAAATAAGCTGGACTCATTTTATCTTTCTCACATATATATATATATATATATATTAAAAGGGAAGGGAATATGAGGCTGGTAGGCACCTAAATTGGGTGAAAACCTCTCACATACCTTTTTTTAAACCATAAAAATCATGGGATGCCAAACATTTATTTAAAATATTAAAATATTGGCATGTGAGGGGTTTTTGTTATACCCAAATTGGGTGTATAACAACCTCATACTCACTTTTCTCATATATTAATATATATACGAAGTTTGTTTGAAATTTATATGTAAAGTTTGTTAAACTTACTTTAATAGATATATTGTCAAGGTTATATTGTTATAGTTATAGTATAATCATAGAACATAATTTTTAAAAACTTTTTAGTCCAAATTGACCTACTTCACAAATAGTTAAAATTCGACTTAAAAAACCAAACCAAATTGGAATAAACCTACACTGAAAAACTGAATCATTTAAATTCAAAACCCAAAGAATTAAGTTTTTCAAATTCATAATGTTTTAGTTTGGTTTTAGCAAAAAATTGACCCAATCGAACCGTACTTGTCTTTAATCTGAACATTAATAACTTCAAATAATTAGAGAAACACCAATGACCATACTTATATCTAAGATTAGAAAAAGGCAACATTGTATATTGTGTGACTAAGTACCTTAATAGCTTAATCCAACTAAAATAATACCCGATTGTTGACCGGGTTAAATGAATATTTATATATTTTATAATTTAAGAAAATTTTATGGGAGTTAGTTCATAATTATTAGATTAAAAATAAAATGAAACAAACAATTAGATTCAATATATTATATTAAAAAAAATAGAATTGAAGAAAAAACATAAAATGAAACAAACAGTTATAGTTTACAGATGAGTTATGTGTATGAAACCATAGATATCATTTTTGTCATCATTTGCATATAAAATCAAAGCCAACCCAAATGTACACTTGGGTCAAGCGGGTGCTAGAGGCCCAAAAAAACGATAGGCCCCCAATTTAGCTAGCATATGGATGTTTTATATTCATAATTAGGTTTATTAAAAAAAAAGAATTAAACATAACAAAAGAAAAAGGTAAGCAGAAGTCACGACCTCACAAGTTACACCCTTCAATTCTTGAAGCCCTAAATCCTTGAAAATTGAAAAGATTTTCTCTCTCAAATTATGATGGTGTGTCTTATGATTATGGAGAAATCCAAATAAGTCTGGGTAAACATATTCACTAATTTTTCTATTCTTCAAAAATCATTTACTAATGTTCTTACTTCCTATGTTATAAAATTCTGTTTTGATGTAGACTATAAGTCTGGACTAGCGATTAAAAGGAGAGAGTTTAATATTCATCAAATTTTGTAATTAAATTATTTCTGTAAAAAGTGAACCAACGGCGGCACGGTGGTACCACGACAACAACACAATGGCACCACTAGGTTCATTTTAACCTTCTGTGATTTTTATTTATAAACTTTATATAAATATTTGTTATGTTTTGTACACTTAAAGTAGGTTAACCAAAAAAAGTATAACTATTTGTAAGCCTTTTAGTTTATATTTTTCGGTCCCAAGCCCGGATAAAGGAGGAGGGTTTTTGTTTATGTGTTCACGATGTCGTTATGTGTCGGTTTTTAATAGTGATTATTATAGGCTGGCATGGCTTGTAACCAGAACAGATCATCAATAAAATAATTGTGGTCCTTTACCGTAGCAGGTTCGTCTTTTTCTTTCCTTTCTTTGTTATAGACTAGGCCCCCAAATTTGATCTAGTTTGAGGCCACCAAAAAGCTTGAGCTGACACTATATAAAATGTTTTCAACACCCCGATATTATAAGGCTATCAATACTTGATCTAACTTAAAATCCAACTTACCAAAAATAATTTACCCGAAAACAGCTCATTTGATTTACCAGCCCGCTAACTCATTTAATCCGAAACAACTCTTTTGACCTACTTGAATAAAAACAATCAATTTTACTTGTCAACTTTTTTAACCTAAAAACTACCAATTTGACCATAGCCTAAAATCAACCCACTTGAAAGCATTAATATCAAAGCCATTTGACCAAAAAACTAACCTATTTGACCTGTCAACTCTCCAACCAATTTATTAATCCGGTCGACTCAAGTCCACCTAGATAAACCCGTGTAAATCCAGGTTCTAAGCTGAAACTTATAGTGGGTCGAGTTATGGTTCGAGATTTTTATTCTGCTAATTCCTCAACTCTACCAAGGTTGTGAGGTCAACCCGCCAATCCCAAAAATCTAATTATTACAGACCAACTTGACCTAAAACCATCACATTTGACCTGCCAACCCGATAACCCACTTGACATAAAAAACAACTCATTTGACATTTTGACCCACTTGATTTAAAACCAATCCACTTGAAAGCATTAACATTAAACACTCTTGAATGAAAATCATTTTATTTTACATGTCAACTCATGTATTAGGACAAACTTATAATAAAAAAGTTTACTAATGATAATTAATTAAAGGTACAATAAGTAAAATGCTGTATATTTTGAAAATTTGGACAAGTTATTTCAGAAAAATAAAATAGATAGGTGGGTAACAAAAATGATTGGGTTACCAAATTATTATTATTTTTTAAATTATGTTTTTATGTGGACTTTATGAAACTTAGAACACATAAAATATTATTAAATTATTTTTAATTAACGTATTTAATGATATTAACAAATTTTGTTATTGTTCTATCATTAAAAAAGTTTGGCTTCACCGATAAAGAAACCATTTTCTTATTGCAATGCACATACACTACGATAATTTCCTTAAAAGTATATGGTTCATCAGATTATTGATTTGATTAAATTCTTAAATATGATACAATATGTGATTGTTACCACTACAATAATAACCGACTTGTAGTATGGAAAAATTTTCCAGTATGGAATGACTAACTAAACTAATTGGTCACGGTAACACATTAGGTTATTTAATGAACCATAAACTATAATTTGATCATGCCTTCTGTATTATTCCATTCAAAAACTACTTGCTTGTATCATGAAGTAGTAGTATTTTTGTTACTGTATACTTACGAATTATGTATATGAAAGATATATGGACATGAATTAGTATTAATTGGTAGAGTTTGGTAAATATTAAACGGTTGACATGGTTAAAAAAGAAGTATAGTAAATATCATAATCATAAAAGGTTACTATAATTAAACATGAAAATTGACTTTTAAGTTTAAAGGTTAGGATTAATTTGACTATGAATTTGAGTGGTCTAGATTAAAAGATTAACTTAATTTTTTATCTCAGCTCTACCAAATATATATATATATATATATATATATATATATATAGATAAACTAGGTATTTGCGCGACTTTTGTATTGATTTTTTAAAACTTTCAATATTGGCATCGATAACCAACAAAATTCGGTTTTGCTAGTGTGGTGTTGTTGCATTGTTTGTTTTTACAGAGACGTATAGAAAATATTTATAAGAATTAGACCTAATTCTTCCTATGTACCACTGAAAAAATAGAACAATCGACCAAATAAGAAAATATAAATTATCTAACTTTTGACATGATCAAGAACTGAAAAACAAAATTTATGGGCTTAAAATCGCTATGAACAACAAAAGAAGAAATCTTAAGAAAAAATAAAATTAAAATAGGTTAAATAAATCAAACTAAAAACAATAATGATCTTAGTTGGTGAGAGGCTTGCAATTGTAAATGAAAATATAATGTCTTCTTTAACTCAACCGTAAGACCATGTGTTAATTATACTTGAACCAAAAGTTAAAGAAAATAAATGGAGTACGTATAAATATAATTGCTATATAATCAAAATAAAAATAACAACAAACATCTTTAACAAATTTAAAAAAGAATAAATAAAGTTGTAGGTTTTAAAAAAGTGAATATTGCGTGATGATTTTGTGATATGTATAAAATATTTAAAGATTTTATAAAGATTTATTAGAGATATATTTTTTTTAATAATATAAAATATTATATTGTAAAAATAATATGAAGATGACATATAGGATAAATCCTACATGGCAATTTATTAGCTTAGCTTTGGATTTAAAAAGTGATTTAGAAGGTTCGGTTAACTACTGTTTTAATATATATATATATATATAGATAGATAATATATAATATATAATATAATATAATTCAACACTTGCCAGCATATTCATAGCTTATAATCTTATATGTTCTTAATTGAGAAGCCAATGCAAATACTATAAAATTCTTGTTAATAGAGATACATTATCTACCGAGACAAAGTTTGTAACTTGTTATTCTCTTACCTAAAAGGCAAATCTTTGTTTCTGTTGAAAGAATGATTCATTCGGATCGACATGAGAGTCCTAACTCCTGAGATGCATGTGCCACAAGAATCGCGGAGCTAGTATTCAGTATTCCTAACTTTGTAAATATACGGAAATACTTAGTGAATACCTTTTTACAATATACTATTTGTTAATCTCCAAAGTCAATGAATCTCTCATAATAAGAACAATACTAGCTGGGCTGGGGATCTCATATCCACTTGTCATCAACTATTTTGAGTTTTCCATATTAACAAATCCCCATTCAAAAAGTAAAATGTGTTTAACATTAACTGTATATCATCATAGTCACAATTTGCTTCATATTGGCTGTCAAATTGGTATATGGTCATGAGCGTCTCACTTGCTTATCACAATACTTATATCCTAAATTTGCCTAGGTTTGTCATATTCTAAAGAGGGTGGATTTGATGGATAACAAGAACCGGACACCTATAAATATATTGTTTCAATAAGATCATACATTTGAACAATACCAGAATTCTTAACAGAACAAATAAAAATTAATAGACCTGGTGGTGCTGATTATTAGTACAACGAACATTAAATTAAAATGTGGTAACATAGATAGAAGCAAAACCAGAGAGATCATCGGCTATCTTTTAGTTTGCTAATGACACGGATACAGGGACAATCTGTAAGGGATATTTGGGTAAGACCGACGCTCCATAAACTTCTGTCATATCAACCTCGTCGGGTTTTAAACCATTTGGAAGCTTCCAATCAAAATGATACAAGAATGTAGCAACAACATGTTCAACCATATTCAGCCCAAAAGTCATACCAGCGCAGATTCTTTTGCCAGCTCCAAATGGAATGAACTGGAAGTCCGATCCCAAGTAATTGATCGGGCTGTTTTCAAATCTCTCTGGGATGAAGCTCTCTGGATTTTCCCAACTGTCAGGATCTGTTTCGCATGCCCACACATTTACAAGTAGATTTGTGTTTGCTGGAATGTCGTATCCGTCAATGTTGAAGTGCTTTTTTGTTACTCTGGGAACAAGCAATGGAGGAGAATGTAGCCTCAGTGTTTCTTTTATTACCAACTTTAGGTAATGCATACTTCGTATATCTGTTTCTGTGATTGTATTTCCCTTCAACACTGCCCTAACTTCCGCTTGGGCTCTCTTCATGGTCTCGGGATTCTTCATCAGTTCAGACATTGCCCATTCAATTACTGATGTAGGCGTTCCCATTCCAGCTATTAATAGGTCCTGCATTAGAATTAGTTTAAATAACATGAGTTCAAAGAGGATTGTGAACATCTAATAATATCAAGAACTAGAGTCCACATACCAGAACAACAGCTTTGACGTTTTCATTAGTGATAGGTACATCTAGGTCACCGGTCTCTTTGATCCTTAGTAGAACCTCGAGTAGATCTTCATGATCTTGATTTATACTTGTTCTCTTTCTGTGTTCGTTCAAGATCTCTTCCAAGATAATATCAAGTTGTTTATGCGTCTTCAACCACTTAGCTTTCTTTCCAGATATGTTATAGAGGAATTGAAAACTAGGGAAATATGAAACCACATCGATATCACCCAAACCATTCATTACTTCAGTAAGCAATTCTACAAGGTCAGTTCGATCTTTATAGATATCTCCTAGCGTAGCCCTGCAAATCACATTATTTACAGTCTGCGTCATGATTTGCCTGAAATTGACTGTTGTTCCAAGAGATGATTCAAGGAGCTTACAGGTACTTTTAAGCTCGTCCGCTTGAAGATTTCCAAAAGATTGGACCCGTTTGGCAGAGAGAAGTTCTGAAACACAAATCTTTCTCATTTGTATCCAGTATGGTCCGTAAAGAGTCCATCCAATATCTTGAGCTCTATAATAGAATATTTGAGAGGTTGTGGTGACGGGTCTGTCAGCGATGCTGCTAACAGTAGCATTCAAGACCTCTTTGGCTAGTCGTGGCGTGGATATAACAACGGTGGATACTTGGCCGAGCTGTAAATGCATGATGGGGCCATATTTGTTAGCCAAGTTTCTAAGAACTCGATATGGGGTTAACGTTGTGCTTTTCACTTGGTGCAAGTTACCGATGATAGGCAGTTTTGGTGGTCCTGGTGGCAAGTTTTTTGAAGTCTTGGTTTTTATGAGTACCCAAGAGGTATAGAGAATAAGGGAAGAAGCAACCAGGGAGAGGATGGTGAAGAAGTCCATGACTTTCAGGTTTTAGTAATTGTATGAGTACAATTTCAATATACGGTAAGTTGTGCTATTTGTAGCGTTCCACTCCTGCAATTATGGGCATTAGAAAATAGAGACACAAACGTTATCTGTCATCATCAAACTAAAATTAGAATATAGTTACTTGTTATGGGCATTTAACACGTTTTGCAACCACCACAATTGGCACAATTTGATTTCATACTATTCTAAATTTAATAAAAATGACTGGAGTTTACTAAATTCAACTCCGCGTAAATTTTTACACATTTAATGAAAAAGTTATCAAAATTGAATTATTGTATTCGAAGTAACTTTAAGCTACTTTTTTGTTTATTATACCTATACCTATATTTATAAGTTTGTTATACCTACTCCTATATATGTAACATATATAAGTATGTGACGTCAACTTTTAATATGCCACTAAAAGATTGAAAGTCAATGGTTTATGGAGTTATTAAACCAAATTAAAACAACATGCCACATGATGATCATGATCCACAACCTAAAAATGGGTTACCATATACAAGTCCATGGAGATTATAATATTTGAATTTAGAAATTTTATTATATTGCATAGAGAATAAGTAAGAATATAATACGTCATCACAACAAATAAACATCGATTTACCGATCAAACTTACTGTTCTAACGAAGCTGCAGACAGGATGATTGTCTTAAATGGGCACTAATTCTGATCAGGAGCTACATCGTTGAAACATCTGCACTTCTTCCCATATATCCTACACCTTCATGACTATGAATCTGACCCATTTGAGAACCTGAAACCCATATTCACCTCCTCCAAACACAATGTAATAAGCAAATGATCATTAATCTTAAAGAATTATAGACGAGGTAAGGGGTGTTCCCGGAAAAACAACTGTTGTTTTCCATACTGTTTATATACACAAATTGCATCACCAGTAATCTCCACAAGAACAAACACCGTTAATGATATGATGAAATCGGTTTTTGTCCCTCATAAACACTTCTCTTTCACAGACTTGAGACACGACCTTGGCAAAACTATGACAATCAACACACACCCGAAGGTTTTTAATGATCCTGATAGGCTTTCCTTGTGGACTCGAAATCAGCCCAAAGGCCAATGCCAACTTTTCACTATGGCCTAACAAAATCTTCTCCTTCTGCTCATCATCCACGTCATATAAAACACGACTCAAATCAGGAGAATACCCATATTCCTTTAGTTTTACTAATAGTTCTTTCATTTTATCATAAACCTCCACAATTTGTGGATGTAACTGATCACCTGCTTGAAAAGTATGAAGGATTTGACCGATTTCAATCCAACTTTTTCCAGGATCCTTTGCAACAGCCTTCTCTTCCATCAAACTTCTTATGCTTCTCACATCATCCCATCTGCCTCTACAGGCAAATAAATTAGAAAGAATAACATAATTCCCAGGATTTTCCGGCTCTATATCTATCAGCCGATGACCTGCAACTTCCCCAATTTCAACATTTGAGTGCACCAAACAAGCCCCTAATAGTGAACCCCAGATAGCAGCATTTGGCTCAAGAGGCATCTGTTTAATAAATTCAAATGCTTTTTCCACCTGACCAGCACGGCCTAACATGTCGACTACACATCCATAATGTTCAATGTCCGGCACAACCCCGTCTTTTCCACTAATCATCTCATCAAAAATTTCTAACCCTTTACTTTCCATCTCTCCATGACTGCAACCTGATAATATAGCCAAGAAAGTTACTTTATCAGGTTTAACTTGGTTTTCTTTTCTCATAAGTTGAAAGAGCTTAGCAACCTCTCTAGCCATTCCATGTTTACTGTATCCTACAAGCATTGTGTTCCATGAAATAACAGTTCTCTCAGACATATTATCAAAAATCCTCCTTGCATAAGTTAGCTGGCCACATTTTGTGTACATATCAATCAGAGAGTTTTCAAGAACCACATAAAAGGGAAGTTCAGAACGAAGGACGTGACTATGAATTTGCTTTCCCATTTCATATGCTGCAATTCCAGATACCGCAGTCAGAACACTAGCATAAGTAACATAATTTGAATCCATTCCTTCCCTTAACAACCTACGAAAAAGCTCCAACGCATCTTCGTCAAGACCCAATTGGGCATAACCCGAGATAATGGCAGTCCAAGAAACAACATCCCGTTCTGGTAGTTCTTCAAAAATAAAACGAGCTTCATTAATTCCACCAGCTTTCGCATACATATCAAGGAGAGAACACCCAACATATAAATGAGACTCAAAACTGTTTTTGACTATAAGACTGTGAACTTGCTTCCCATAGTCAAGCCCAGGGACTCTAGTGCAACAAGTGAGCACAGTCGCAAATGTGTATTCATTAGGCTCAGTACCTAGAAGAATCATAATTTAGTAAACACATAATATAAACAAGGAAAATCCGGTTAAAATGTCAAGTCACTGCACATTTCTAGTTTTTGATAAAATCACTCAAATACATTTTTCATATTCAAAAGTATTTTACTGGCTGAAAGGGTTTTAATGGAGTTTGTTCAGTGACTTAAAATGGATTCTTGTGGAAGTTGATATGATCCTAAAGATAAGTAGTTTGAGTATAAAATTCATAGACATAAGACCACACAGAAAGCTTAACAATTTCAGTTTCGTAACAACTCGTAGTTGCAAATGTACATCAGCATCACACAATTAAATACATCGATACCTGATCTTAACATCTTGACAAAAAGATCCAGAGCTTCACAGCCATACCCTCTTTTCGAATACGCCGACATCATAGCCGTCCACGCAACCACATTTCTTTCAGGCATTTCATCGAACACCTTCCGTGCATCATATAAACAATCACATTTGTTATAGAACACAAGCAACCTTGTTCCAAGATACAATGTGGGTTGATATTGAGTTTTGATCACGTGGGCATGAACCCTTTGACCTCCTCTCACACATTTCTGTTTTATACATTCATTTAAAATTGTATCATATTCTTGAAAATTCATTTCAAGGCCCAATTTTGCCATGTATGTGAGTGCATAGTTTAAGTGACTGTTGGAGCATAAAGTTTGTAAATTTGTTGATGTTAAAAAAGACCCAAATTGGCGGGTAAACTGGAATCTATGTGTGGCCAAAAGGTGGATTTTCTGGCGCATCTTTGAGGCGCATAAAAGATACGGAAAAATACAAAAAGATGCGATACTATTCCAATTTCCAAACAATATATTTTTCGACGAGGATTAAAAAAAAAGTTACCAAATAATTTTGTTAATTATGTATCGAGTTTGAGTATATAACATACTACTGTATTTCATTCGATGAAATATATTTTTTTTACCAAATAATTGTGTCTGTTTCTACTTGTTGTTCTTGTTAAGTTGGTCTCTCCCTATATAATTATCAACATAATACTCGCGTGTTACGGCTGAATTTTATAAACGTTTATTTGGATAAATACATTGGTTAAGTTGCGATTTTATGTGACTGTTATTTTGTTTTAGAAGTGACAATTTATTGTAAGGGTAAATATGGTATTTTAGTGTCGTAGTATATGGAGAGATATTTTAAGAATCATAAATATGTTAAAAGAAACTTTTTGAGAACAAAAAATATGCTTAATTTCTTAATCTAATTTTCTTTATAAAAGGTTAAAGATTAAAGAAGAAAGAATAACTTTTTTCTTATGTGTCATTTATCTTCTTTTGCCAATTAGGATTTTAACTTGGGTGTTATTTTATGATTTTTTTATTTCAAAGATAAAAAATATGTAAAATATAAAAATATTAGTTTCCATAATTGTATCATTAAAAAGATTAATTATTAATGTTTAAAAACTTAAATAAGTAAATAATAATAATTTAGGTTTATTTAAATAAAATTAAATCAAAAAAGTTAAATAAGGTATATGACATCATCGTCTAAAGGCTCTAATTATGGATTTAATGATTAGGGAGTAAATCCCCAGCCTTAGAAGAGAACCATATATGGGATATGTTATAGAAACCCCCATTTACTAAGTAAACCCTATAACATTTAATTCTAATCTCTTATTTTATTCATTTATATTTCCAATGTGCTATTTAAACAAACTTTATATGAAACAATATTAGCATTAAATACATCATAATAATTATGCTCAAACATTGCATTTATTACATCAAATTAAAATTAGTTACATATATTTATATATATAATAATAACAATAATCCAATTATATACTTTTTTTTTAAGTATTATTAATTTATTATTATTATTTTAAGTCATGTGAAAAATTAATCAATTGATTACAAAGCTAAGACCAAACTTTCCTTTTCAAAAGTATGTCGGTGTAAAATTTATATATATATTGATAAGCCTCAAATTGTACATGTTTCCCTACACCGAATTGGACGTTTTGTACTAGTTTTATAGCCGTTTATACTTGTTTCGTGGTGCGTTATGGTATTTGCTAGTAGTTTCAGGCCTACAGCAGGTATATTGCTCCCAAATGGTAGAAAATAGCTCAGAAGTGGTCCATACGCACTAACGGAAGAAGAACGGAGCTGGAAATCAGAAAAACCTGGAAAAACTGATGCCCTAGCGGCGCGATCCTGTTGTTTTTGACCTTCGCGACGCGACTGGTGAGACTCGCGGCGCGCAAAAATTCCCTGATCAAATTTGCCTCGAAAATGTCACTTCTCGCGACGCGAGGGTGTGGCTCGCGGCGCGACCAGCAGGGGGTCTGACGGATTTTCTCTCTCCTGAAGTATAAATACCTTCCACCACTCAACCCAAACCCTAATCTTGGACACTTTAGCCTCCACACTTAACTCATAGCTGATTTTCAAGGGTTTTTCATCATTCCAACAACACTTTGAAGATTGATTTTAGCTCTAGTTACTTGTCGAAGCTCGATTGCAATCTTGATTTGAATCTTTTCTTTACAATTGGTACATTATGTCTTTTTCTTTACTTGTATTTTTAGCTTCCAACATTATGAGTAGCTAAATCTCTATACATCTATGAGGTGAAGTGAAACAATTAGTTATGGTTGCATAGCATTTTGAATTCAAGTTGGTTTTACTTAACATTTTGTCAAAATCTTAATGAAGTGAGCTCTTCTACTTAAATTTGTGTTCTTGGGGATATTTGTGTTCTTCGATAGTGGTACTAGTCGAATGCAAGTATTATTTTAGTTGTTTGTCTATGAACAACTTTTGCTAGGTCATGGTATGATAGTAACGAATACAAGTTTAATTGAAATTACTTTGTTAAGTGGATTTAACGGTTGGTGGTACCACGTTTCTTTCACAAAGATAAAATTGTTATTTAAATAGTCAAACAAACTAGTTAGTTCAAGGAAGTGTAATAAGAATGGTGGTACCACTTGTTGCAAGGAATTGAATTGATTAGGTGATTGAGTCGATTTTACAACCGGAGTGCACGCCGGGTGTGTTTTAGTCTTGTCACGATTATTATCACCAACATATATGAATTTTGACCTTAACCCATATGCAACCTAAACTTCTTGTGTAGCGGATTCGACATAGATGGCTTTTTAATTATTTGTTACAACTCAAACTATTCTCGCATACTCTCGATTGACACCGGTTGAGTATTTCATTTATTTTACGTGTTGATTAATTAGATTTCACACATCAAGTTTTTGGCGCCGCTGCCGGAGATCCCACTCGCGCCGCGAGATAGTTGTTTTTGGTGCCTCGCGCCGCGAAGATTGGGTCACAAATGAGGAGGAGGATTGGATTGCCAAGATTGATATGTGAAAGCGAGTGTTTGAGTTAAGAAAGCCGGTTAGGAAAGAGTGGTGCTTAGAGTTCTACTCATCTCTTAGAGTGGACCTACTTCCTATAGCCGATTTTAATGAAGACCGGGTGATTCACTTTAGGCTAGGTGGGAAGCAACGCCATTGTACCATTCCCGAGTTTGGGTATCTTTGCGGGATGTTGGAGAAGAATGAGTTTATTGAGGGTGTCGCTCATGAGTTTTTAGAGAATGGTGATTTGGACATCTCTCACTTTGATGATGGGGTTAGTTTTCACTAGTTTTCGGCTAGAATCTCGGTGAAAAATGTCTTCAACTCGGGGGTTAGTAAGGTTTCGGACATTCGGTCCAAGAAGGTGAGATTGTTGCATAAGTTGATTACCTATTCCTTCGTTCACCGAGGAAATGCAAATGATAAGGTGAACAGTGATGATCTTTGGTTGTTGAGGCAGTTTCTTGAGTTCACTCCTGATAGGTATGCGTGTGCCCCATCTATCCTTGCACGTCACATGCAAAAGTGCAAGGAGCAGAGGTTGTTGTGTGGGCATTTCATTTCCACGATCATGGAGAGATTGGGTATGGCTAATACACCCGAGGCTGGGAGGGTGACTGATATTGAGCCGACATTGGAAATTGACGCCACCGAGTGTAGGAAGGCAGGTTTGATGGGTACTCATGCATCCATTTTGGCAAATGATGATGAGGAGGATGTTCAGGAGCCACCCCAGCAGAGGCAAAGAGTAGATTCCCCGCGCCAGATGGAGCAACCTAACCCTTATCCTTCTTATGATTTTGCAGGTTGGGGCTCCACCCTCGATCAGATACTAGGACAGCAACAGGAGATGCGAGATACCCAGGATATGCTCTTGGATGGTACTAGGACTATGTGGAGCCAGGTTAATCGATTGGCATTCCAGCAAGAGCAGTGGTCCCCTTTCGTCAACCATTGAATCCGACTGGATTCCCCTCCTCCACCTCGACCTACTCAGGTTGTCAGTCCTGCTCCCATCTTCATGCCGGCTAGCACCACTTTTGGTTTCTTCAGTCCACATCGAGGTCAGATGCCACAATCCGGTTGGGGTGACCATAGTTCGAGCACAGCGGGACCCAGCACCGGCACAGGGGGAGAGCAAGAGAGGCCCAGTTTAGATCATATAGGCAGACCACAGGGGAGCGGTATTCTGGACCCGCTTATGATTTCTACCGTGAGATATTTGGTGAGCCAGCGGATCCTAATGCTGGAGATGGTGTCCCTTCAAATCAAGACATGGATGAGAACTGATTCTCCTTTTCTTCTCTCTTACTTCTGAACTTCTTAAGACATTTACATTTTATGTTTCAATTTGGTTGTAATTCCGCCGTGTAGGCGATGAGACATTGTGGATTGTTTGCTTTATTTCTTTTTATCATGGATTATCTAGTATTTCGGTATTTTGTTTATTTTGTTGTCAGGTGATTGTATGGTTGCAAGTTGCATTTTTGGAATCGCTTTTGGAATTTTTGGAACAAACAAGCGGGTTTATGCTGGCAGTCAGTTCAGCACCCACTTAAATTTTGGCTTAACCTTTGCTTTGGCAATACCATGTTTTCACTCGGAGGTTTTTCATTGTTCCTTTCTACATTTTGCAATTTTTCCTCTTTTCCAATTTTGTTCACCTTAGTTATTCGTCCATTGAGGACAATGTACAACTTAAGTGTGGGGAGGGGGAATGGTAAATCGGAAAAATGAAAAAATTTTGAAGTTTCCTTACTTTACTAGCAATTTGGTTATGTTTTTAAATTTTTGAGGCTATAGGTTTTATGCAAAGACGAGAAATGAGGATCTTTTAAGATTTTGCCAATCTAGGATAGAACTTGAGATTGTTTACCTTTAGCTTTCCTTTCCTAGTGCTTGTGGCATTTCATTGTTCCAAGGGGTCATATGTTGGTTCCGAACTTCAATATAATCTAGGTTGCTTGCAAATTGTACCTTAATGATGAACCTAATGTGAATAATAGCTTCACTAGATGATGTATTGGTAGGCACCGCTTGAGGTTTTCCATTTGAATTTTGCAACTTATGTGCACAAAGTGCTTGAAATGTATTAAATATGCTTTTGGTAATTTGACTTAACATATGGTCTGCGCCCGGCTGTTGTCAAAAGCAGAATCCGACCCTTAATTCTTATGTTATAGGTTGTGGCTCTAGTCATTATGTTGGGTCTTTATATCGGGGTGCCTGGGGTGCTTCAGCATCAAAACGGGTGGCATATGCGGGAACACGCGCAAAACAGTTTTTCAATGGTCTAATGCTAATGTGGGCTTTGAGATTCGAATAAGTAGGTCCTTGGGGTAACTCGTTTACCTAGCTCACCTAAAGCCTTCAACTTGGGTTGAGTTGTCCGAAAGTTCGCTACACGGGTCTCATAGAAACTCACGGGTATTAATTACAAAAACATTTTGTTCTCGTATGTGTTAGTGTTTAGAGCATGGTCTCTGGATATGCAACCCAACCTTGAGTTCTGGTGTATGTCTCTTAACGATACGCAAGTATCCGTAGCGAACCGCTGCCCGGACGCTTAAAGTGCGCTTTCGTATGATCACCTAATGTGTGGATAGAGTCACAATTCTAGACCGTAGGAGTATGTTTTGTCAAGGGACTCACAAGTATACCGTAATGAAAACCTTATGGAAAACCAAGGGCGTGAGTGTTTAAGTGGACAAATATACCGATAATCATTATGGAATATTGCTTATGTTGCCAATAATAATTGTGAAGCTTGCTAGTGGATTATAAGCTTAGTAAGAACGAGCTTAAGGTCAATTGGAACGATAGAAATGTTAAAGAGGTAAACACAAGCATAGGGAGGATTCTAATTGTAACCAAAAGATGGTTTTGCTCTAGATTAGTCGAATTTTTCTAGAGCAATGCAAGTATTATTTTAGTTGTTTGTCTATGAACAACTTTTGCTAGGTCATGGTATGATAGTAACGAATACAAGTTTAATTGAAATTACTTTGTTAAGTGGATTTAACGGTTGGTGGTACCACGTTTCTTTTACAAAGATAAAATTGTTATTTAAATAGTCAAACAAACTAGTTAGTTTAAGGAAGTGTAATAAGAATGGTGGTACCACTTGTTGCAAGGAATTGAATTGATTAGGTGATTGAGTCGATTTTACAACCGGAGTGCACGCCGGGTGTATTTTAGTCTTGTCACGATTATTATCACCAACATATATGAATTTTGACCTTAACCCATATGCAACCTAAACTTTAGTGCTACAGTCAGTCCTTGTGTTCGATCCTGGTCTTGCCGGTTATCTATATTGTATATGAACGGGTACACTGCCCGTAAGTGTGTTGTAGTCAGTTAACGGTAGATCTTGTTATAAATTGTTAAACTAGATTTCACACATCATATATATATATAGGTGATTAAAATTATTGAAAAAATTAATCGTGTTAATAATAATAAAAAAGGATCTGGCACTCTCATATTTACTAAGATGGGTTAGTTTGTAAGTTTTAATTTTTTATTTCGCCTATACAAAGTTTGAATTTCTATGGTCAACTCTGTTCACGTGAAATAGTTTTTATCGATATAAGTGATTCAATATTTTAATGTCATTGTATTTTGTATTGTTTTTAAAATATTTCTTTTTGATTTATGTTATATTTGGACTTTTATGAAGAAAAAAAAAGAAATTTATTAATAATATCACTAACACAACTAAATATAAAGATAAAAAAAATATATATAAACTATTTAAAAAAAGGTTTATTAAAAGATATATATTGTGTTAATGAAATAAAGTTAGAAAAAATTTATTTTATATAATGGTTAGAAAGAAAAAAATATAATAAATGAGGTTTTATTTAATGAGGTATTTAATGATTTGGAAGAAAAAAAAAGATATTTAATGAGATAGTTAGTTAAATTAATGATTATATAGTTGTGTATCTAGCATGTTGGGGGTTTCTTTTGACAATCTCGCCATATATATACACGTACGGATGGAAATGGACTCACTTCAAGAGGAGAGAGAATCCTCGAGCCCGTTTGGATTTGTTGCCTTAAATAATTCAAGTACCTAAGTTAGTTTAATTACGTGATGAAAAAGGTTGTTTATACGAGTTTTACAAAACCCATACTTGATTGATTGATCATTCGATAATTAAAACCCCTTTACCAAGAAATAACGAAAGAAAGAATGGATGAGATCGAGGTATGAAAGAATCATGGAAGTTGGGGAGTTTGGCGTTGTTTGGAAGGCATTCGATAAGCAAACAGGGGAAGTCGTTGCGGTCAAGAAACTCATGGAAAAGTTACTATAACAGCGAAAACGAATATCTCATCCTCAACAACCATCCGAATATTGTCAAACTCAAACAAGTCGTCCAAGAACACATGGTGAATGCAGTCTCTACAGACGTATGGTGCAACGAATCAAGAATCCATTTTCAGAAGACGAGATTAGAGACATGTGTTTCCAGTTGTTTGAAGGTCTTGCACACATGTATCGTAACGGATTCTTTCATCGTGATCTAAAACCCGACAACCTAGCTTCTTGTATCCGGAGATGTTATAAAGATTGGTGATCTTGGTTCTGCCTGAATGTTTGATGATCGATCGGTTTCCATTCCATATACCGAGTATATAACCACACGATGGTATCGTGCTCCTGAAATCCTTCTTGGTTCGAGTGGTTATGAACCTAGCTTCTGTTGATATGTGGGCTATGGGTGCAATCATGGTCGGTCGAGTTATTTACATTCGAGCCCTTGTTTAAAGGTTCTTCTGAACAAGATATGCTTCATAAGATTTGCAGGGTGGTGGGCACCCCGACAGAGAGTACATGGAGTGAGGGGGTTCGTCGTGCAAGAGAGATCAATGTTCAGTTTCCGCAGTTTATTGGGGTGGAGTTTTCTGAATTTCTTCCGTATGCAAGCCCGGATGCAGTCAACCTGATTAGTTCACTTCTTTCTTGGCATCCGTGGGGGAGGCCAACGGCTTTGGAGGCGCTTCAGCATCCTTTCTTTGATAAATGTAACAATGTGTCGCAACTCAGATGGCATGATTCCGGTGATATTGCTTCTGCTAAAAATAACGGAAGATTTGTATCCAAAAAAGCAATGGAGCGGGAACAGTACGTTGAAGCAACAAAGAAGGATGAGCGATTGGATTTAAGGCCAGAGCTGATGATTTTTCGTATGCTGCTCTCAAAAGTAATCAATTATATATGTGGACTTTTAGCTAAAAACAGAAAGTGTGTTGTTGTTTTATTGGTTTGGATTATGCCTATATCTTTCTTGTTGGGTTTGAGTCCCCGGGGATTGTTTGGGCCGGCATCAAAAACAAGCCGGAACAAAAATCAGTGTCATGACCTCCGCTGTTGGAGAAGGAGATAGGCCGCCCACCTATTCGATCATATGCCATACTTTCATCTCAAAGAATGGAAGTATCTAAGTTGTGTTGTTTTAATTGATTGTACTTTGGCCCTCTAGTATGGCCTTTTTGTATTAATATATATAGTACTATTGTTTTGCCTTCAAAAAATAACTTGTGAAGTTACAAATATGTAACAGGTATGTAAGTTTGTAGCACAGGCATATAAGTGGCAGAGATGGAGTCTTGTAGATACATGTTTGTTTGTTTTTCGTTTCATGGCTTTTAATGTTTAGTATGACTGTGATATATGATTTATGGTTTTTTGTTAGACATATGTATTGTTTTTGGGTGAATTATTATTGCTATATTGTTTTAGTACCAGTGAAACAGGTCGGACTTTTCAAAGCTGTTATACAATATACTTTTTGTTTAAAATGCATTTGGTAATTGAAAAATGATGAGGTTTTGATATACACACACACACACACAACTATACGTTGGAGAAATATGCAACAATTATAGAAATTGGACATGGGTCATATGGGGTTGTCTACTTGTCCGCAAAGCATTTAACAAGCACACTGGTGAAATCATGTCGATCAAGAAACTGTTTAAAAAAGTACGAGTCATGGGACGTGCGAATGAACTTGAGATAAATTAAGTCACTAATGAAGTTGAACAATCAGCTTCATTGCGTAGTTGAAAATGTCATTCAATTGTGGCAGTTTTGATCCATTGTCTTAAAAATGAGCCAATTCAGGCAATGGTTTATCTGTAGCGGGTCATACGGAAAATAAACAAATTCAATTTAGAAGGAAATGGAGGCACTTGTTCGCTTGCAGTGTATATCTGATACATAATACCTTAAACCATTGTGATATAAAAATAAGTAACTATTGGAATAACATAATGTTTGTAATTATATATCTACACTAGTTATTTACAGAAAAAATGCTATTTTGGCCCATAAGTGTTTCTGGTGAACCTGATACCTTGCCAGTCGATTTAGCTTTGCCATTTTAGTATCAATGACACAATGCGCTGAAGCAATTATGATGTTACAGGTGCCTCTTGAAGAGATTACATCTTTGGGCTTGTTGGCGATCACTAGTATCTAAATGCCATACTTGCCATCAAGTTATGCTCTACATACTTGAAAAGATTACATCTTATCGATATAATTCATTATTTTTGCTTGAGTACAAAGATCATCGTCTCGTCAGTTCATCAAAGGGCTAACAGCAGTGATATTACAAAGACAGGCCCAAATAATTCCTGATCATCAAAGGGCTAACAGGAATGATATTTAAAATGACTTTTTTTCCGAATATTCAATCTGTATGCGATATCCGAAAAATCTCACCGTATAATAGTGATAGAATTTTCCATATGTCAGTCGGTATTATTATGAATTTATGAGGAGTTTCAGGCTTAAGAAACTATACATGTAACCTTTTTTTTTGTGCTAATTATTAACATTTATTTGTGTTGCTTCTCTCTATGCAGTTTATTCCTAGATTTTTTTAAGAATACTATATACTTTTTGTCTGTAAAATAAGCATACGCATATCCAAGTAAATCATTTGAGCAAAGTTTCAGATTATATCTGCTTTAACAGAATAATTTATACGTATATGCTACTTTCAACGTTCGTCTATACGGCTACAAAAGAACTGTAATCATAAATATGATCAAGATCCATAAAATAATCCGCAACTATGACACTGTCCTAGCTGACTACAACCTCAAAGGAAGATTTAAAAACTAACAACAATGTGCCATGGCAAGTTGGCAACAAACATTACAAAATTTTACAAACCTGGGCAGAATGAGAACTATGTTGTTACGGGGAATCTCTTTCTCTCTCTCGTGGAAGGACATTCTGGCATTCTGCCCTAGAAGAACTTAGTAATGTTACAAAGGAACCCATCTGACCAAAGGAATCAAAATATTCCAAACCCAGTTATGCTTTCTTCCTCGTCATCTATCAAATGATTAACAATCGCTAGTACCATCCTGCACGATTATAACATAGATATATCATCTGTTAATAACATAGTACAATGGCCTCCCTACCACAAAAAGCAGATAACACAAGTAGAATGTGAACCCGGAGTGTTGAAGTTAACTTTTGTTTAGAATCATAAATCACACGCTCTATGAAATGGTCGTATTATAAAGTTTAAAAGATGGGCCAAACATGTTGGCGTTCTCATAGGTTAAATCTACATTAAGATGTCATTGTTTGACTAAGGAAGTCAAGGTATATCTATAATATGATGTATGGAAATAAAGCAATAAAAAAGAGTAACCTGATGATGACTAGAACAAAAAGAAGCAAATAAAAGGCAAGCTTCACAATCCGATACTTCTTTTCAGCATCCAGGGATCTGAAAACTTCAGTTACATCAATAAGATGTCGTCGTTTGGAGTATCTGAAACAAAAAAGAATACAGAAGTTTAAGAGGGAATTGTCAGACAATCAAGAAAAGGAACAATTAGCACGTAAAGTCCCACCACGAGCAGAACACGGTCACATTCGGTATCTGTAAATGCTGATTTCAACATTTTTGTTCCCAGTTATATCACACGATATTGTCAACTTACCAGAGAACATAATAAAACTTTGATTTAATATTCTTTTACTTGTAACAAATATCCATGACTCCATTTCACGAAGATTACAGCAACTGACCCTACATGCATGTGAATTTGGGTGGAGTGTATCAACACCAGCTAAATGCTCAAATGTTGATATGATCCCACATCGGCCAAGTATGGGATTGGTTGGTGGTTTATAAGCCTAGGTGTCCCCTCCTCCTTTGAGCTAGCTTTTGGGAGTGAGTTCTACACCTAGCTTGTGGCATGATACGAGCCTATTATGGGATGGGTTCGTATCAATTGGTATCAAAGCTAGCCCTACCTTTCGAGGTTCTAACGCTCGGAGTGGTGGCCTATGGAGTGGTGGCTTGGACCCAAGGAGAAGGGTGCCAACCGTGACCAACATAGCCGTGACCAACGAGGACGTTGGCTCTTCAAAGGGTGGGGTATTGATATGATCCCACAACGGCCAAGTATGGGATTGGTTGGTGGTTTATAAGCCTAGGTGTCCCCTCCTCCTTTGAGCTAGCTTTTGGGAGTGAGTTCTACACCTAGCTTGTGGCATGATACGAGCCTATTATGGGATGGGTTCGTATAAAATGTCTAAACTACTCTGCCACCAAGAGTCAAGATAATGTACATCAGTACATGAATGTGTTTTCACTTTTCATTTGATTTTCTGTTTTCAACCCTGAGTAAATCTTGGAGGGAAAAGATTAAAAGACATAAAACATTCATGGTGGTGATGGGTCAATAGAGCAAGTACAGCTAAAAGTCTTGTTGAGAAAAGCAAAATGTTGAAAATAAACAGAACATCACACGTTAGAAACTGTTGCAATTTTAGTAATTTGAAGATTCTTTTATTTTAAGGGTGAATTGCACAAAATGCCCTGAATATATGTGAAGGGTGCAGGTGCATCCGAAGTTTCTAAATCTGGTGTATTAACAGGCACAAAACTTTCTAAATCTGATATCATCTTTTAGCAAACCATATTTAGCTGAAAAGTACAAAAAATTAAACAAAGAACACGGATTTATCAGTAATATTATAATAACCTTACAAGTGAGTTGTACAAATACCCAGCTTTTGAATGTTGCAACCTGCACTGTGCACCATGACTCTGTAATTATGATATTTACTCCACACGGGATATAATTACATTCCTTTTATACTCATGCCATGGACTTAATGTTCCAAAAATAAACCTCAATTATTTCAAAGAAGAATTCCTGATCCTTAACTCTATTTTTTAGTTACCTATGAGCTCAAACTAAGCACCTTGTCATAATCTTTAGAAGAAATTCCCAGTAACGGGAAAGCAAATAACAAAGTAAAATATATCTCATTACATAGGTAAACTTCGATAGATGAGGAAAGAAGAAGCTTACAACATATAATTATATACAGTGATGGGGAGTGTAAGCAGGAACATAAACCAATGTCCGGTCACAAGGAAAAGAGCACATAATACACCATTAACCACCATCTCTGGGATGATCACGGTGTTAATTCGAGCCGATGATTCAAACGGGTTCAAGTAGTCTGCCTCCAAATCTGTTAGGCATACTATCTACAAGTTCATTCGAACAACATTAAAAATACTTGTTGAAAGAAAGCTCAATTATGTATAGGACATAATGTTTGCAAGACATACTATAATTGGGTTAGATTCAGAATCTGCTGTGATGCTACTGGTGCAGATGCACTACTTCAAGATGTATGCATGTATATGGGTATATACCATAGCCAGGTTGTGAATAAAATGGTAATCAAGTATAATGCAACCCCAAAATGCTTTGAGAATTAAGTAGAAACAGAAAGTCTCCAACTTTATATAAATGGAACAAAGGACCACTGCTATAGATTATCATGATCAAGTTTACAAGACAAAAAAAGGCCTAGTAACCTTACCTAATGATGCAATTTAGAAGTTGGGTTCAGGAAAGCGTTTCTCAAGCGCACATTGACACATAACTTATGTTGTTTTTCAAATCCAAAAATCAATATAAGTTTTTGGCTGTGGGGTGTGTTTTAGCTTATTTGATGGGAAAGCCCGTTTATTTCTAAGCCAGGCGAATGGTGCTTGTCTTGAGCACAACGTTTAATCCATAGGCACTTAAAAATATAAGCTCCAAACTAATTAACGGCAAATGGCAAACAGATCTAAGGCACTCCTTTAGTAAGGTTATTATTTGTGCTTTTCCGGACCATAACTTTGAGAGTAGAGTACATGTTTAGCTCAACAAAAACCTTAATTTTGTACCTGAGCAGCAATGTACATATTGCCAATTAATTGTTCTAATTAAGATACAGACTAGTAAATTACAAAGTGATCAAATATATCAAGAATTGTCACAGATACTATCTAATGAAAATAACACTATTACTTTATATTACTTTTATAATACTCTAGAAAAAGTAACCACCTAAACATACAATGTGAGAAAAAATTTAAATGTTTCACACCCAAAATCATGAAAAGGGAAAAATTAGAGAACACCCAACAAGCAAAAGAATCAAATTAGAAGAAATGTGACAACTTTCTTATTATTTATTAATATTATCTTGGAAATTATAATTATAATTATAATGAATAAAAAAATAAAGGAATGAATGTACCTGATAGAGATTAGAGGCAATGAGGGCTATATTGATTGTAAAGAAAATAACCCAAAGAATCACTTCCCAAGCCATTTATATTATAAATATTAAGGTTAAAAAAATATTATGTTTAGTTTTGTTTTTGTTAATAGCTATAGGGTTTTGTTTTGGATTGAAGAAATGTGTGTGTGTGTGTGTTTTGAGTAAAGTGGTAGGGAAACTGGGAAAGCAAGTCTGTTGGACTTTTTTGTACTTTGGGACAGCGAATGAAAATTTTTATAAACAATTCTATTTTAATTACATTCTTAAGAATTGCTTTCTATGTGTGCTTGTTTTAAATTAGTAGTACCTTTAAAAGAAAGATACGAGTAATTATTATTAATAGGGAAATATACTAAATTTGAGGACACCTTCTATTTCTTATATTTCTTATAATTTTTTACCTTTAAAATAATCAAAATGAGTTTACTAAAACTCTCTCTAGTTGGGGATGTTGTTGTCTGCCTTTTGATATATTTTGTCGTTAAAGTTTGTCTAAAATTAAAAGAAATTTTAAAGGATGTCTTACCTAAGTGCATGTCATTATTTGTCCTTACCTAATATATTTTTGTTTTTAATTAGAGGTAAAATGATATGTAAGGATATATAAAGATATTTATATGGTTGGAGATAAAATTATAGGATTTGAATGATTTATAAAAATATATACGGATTTATAAAAATATGATATAACAGTTCAAAGACAATTAAAAACTATGAAACATCCTAACATGAATCAATTATTTAACTTATGAAACAACTAAATGACAAACACTTATTGATCATGCAAGTATCTTGCAATTTCCTAACAATTTTCTTTCGTTCGCGTCCCTCTCCATTCTTTACAATATGTAGTCTCAAGTAGTGAATAATATATACAATGCCGTCTCTTTCTATAACCTACTATATCTATACTATCTATATAAACAAACTACCCCCTAAAAATTTAACACTCTACTTTTAAAATCTCTAATTTACCTTTTTAATTTATACTACCATCAAACACTTCATCCCTGAAATTCCAAAACTACCCTTAAAAAAAAACTTACGTGTGTCCCTTCCCTGAAGTTGCTCACATAGTATACCAAAATAACACACATGCGTTACTGAATTTAATAATCAATCAACATAAAAAAAACGTTCGTTCTAAAACAACAACGAGGGTTTGCACTTTCAGCCGGACTAAGAAACACTTTAGTTGAATTATACATTCACGTAATAACACGGTACCGCTACTTAACCAACATCTTTTTCCAATGTCCCGCTGCATCGTGAGGATACAAGGCTAGTACTATATATATCCTAGTCTAAATTTTTGTGTTAGTTTACATATAAAATAAACATGTATTGTAGTTCTTGCAAAGACCTTAAGGAGATGAGTTTAGTTAATTTAGGGACTTCATTGACTAGTCTTCCTTTTTATATTTATAGATAGATATATATACATATTAGGTTTACCAAATCATAATAAAAAATAACAAGGTTATGAGCATGCTTATAAAAGGAAGAGAGTGGACATACATTACATATCTTACATAGTAATTAACATTAACAATACTATTAATTAGTGAAATGAAAGAAGGCGATCATGGTGTTTTCGCGATTCCAAATCAACCGATGGTGGCTGTTTCTCCTAGTGCAGCTTACTTGTCACCGGCCATGGGTGTTCCCACGCCATCACCATTCTCGTTTTCAGTTACTTCTACAAGATGGAGTACTTCATCTAGACCTTCCATTCATCATACAAGTCTTTTCCTTCGAGCCGTGGTGTTGGTTTTCTCGTTTGGTTCTTCTCTAGCATTAGCGACCACTATGTCTAATAACCATCCACATCAATATAACCAAAGCTTCCAAAACTACCCAGAATTCGTGTAAGTTTTCTTTTTATTATTGTGAGAAAACTAAGTTGTACTTTTCTTAAATAAAATTTTTCGTAGTCCACTAGTCCTTCCATTCCCATGTGAGGAAAAAAGAACGGCAAGTTTTAAAAATCTAGACGTACTTTTTTTTTACCATTACCCTCTAAATTATATGAATTATTAGAAATACATTATATGTCACCAATAACATCAAATTGATACATGTCATGTGATGTAAGTATCCGAAAATTAGGCAAAATTTGACTTTTAGGGTCAAAGAAGTAGTAATAAACTTCAAAGTGAATATGAAATCTTGCAGGACCATTGAGCTCTTCAGTACCTTAATTTGTCAATTGTGTCAACTTAGCGTCACACCAGCAATTCTAAACTGTCACATAAACTACTGACGCATCACTTCCTTTGTCACAAGGGATCAATAACCACCTCTTTTTTTCTTAATTTCGTCACTTATAACTGAAGAGAGAAAACTACAAGTCCAAGTGACGAAGTGGTGCCAATGGTGTCACTAAGTGACGAGCTCTTTGGTTTCAACTGAAGAGCTTGTTGGTATAGGTCTAAGCCTCGAGTCTCAACAAAAATATTACAAAACTGAAAAGTTGTTCCATTGACCACAAAATATATTCAAGATTTTTGGCACATATTGGTTAACTACGAAAGATCATCAATAGGGAAATTAAGTATAGATATGAAAAGGCATATATGGATTATAGAGAGCCTAAAACTACCCAAGTCATTAAGATATCAATTACTATTATTGTAGATTTTAGACCGATATAATCGCTATTTGTTTACCAATTACCAATAATGCAGATACAACTTTGTGATTACCACAAAATATATTCAAGATTTTTGGCACATAATATTGGTTAATTACAAAAGATCATCAATAGGGAAATTAAGTATAGATATATCAAAATTGTAGATTTTAGACTGATGAAATCGCTATTCGTTTACCAATATATAATGCAGATACAACTTTGTGATTACCACTTTGGTTTTTGTCTACTCTGCATATCAACTCTTCAAAGGCGTTAGTGACATTGCGTTTAGAGGCATATTTATATCGGACAAGACTTCAGACTACATCAACTTCATTCTTGATCAGGTAAAGAAAAGTCTTGAAAATCATAAACAGTTTATTTTGACATTAATATTTATCATCATACTATATATATAGTTGATGTATATAAGTTAATTAGTTGGCAGGATACCTTCTTGTTTCATGCTCGTCAGTGACATCGTCAGCGATCCATAGACAGTTGGACAGGATTCCATCACTAAAGAATGCGGCAATCGTTTCTGTTTCCATGTCTATGGTTGCGCTGTTAGCAACGGCAGCTTGCGCAATTCTCTCTGGGTACAAGCTGAGCAAAAGAATTATGTGGTGATTCATTTAAGTACGTACGTTTATTATTGTGTTTCCTAGTGGTCTAGTATATATAGTCCAATATTTTAGTAATGCTCTAAACTTGACTAAAGTGTGATTCCTAATTTAAGATGTGTGCGAATTAAACTAGCTACAAAACATGTCATACACATATATAACACAAAATACAATGTTGTGACACAACTAATAACTATAGCGCGATAATTTGCTTCCATTGTTTACAAATCTTTATAACACGGGAAGTGGTATGTATATATGTATCTGAGAATTGATATTGAGATGGTGTTCTAGGAGGCACATCTACTTTTTCTGTCTCATATTTTATGCTCTTGCGAATCATAAACGATTCACCTCTTGAATCCGTAACATCACAACAATACATCAAAACTTTCTCATTAACTCCATCTCATCATTTTTAAAACTGATTTTCAACTGACGCATTCCAACCAACAACATATGTATCATCGCTCCCTCATCATTTTTTCATCGCTTTATTTCTTATATTTTTTCATGATTTGGATTTGTTAAGGACCCACACATTTTCTCTCTACTTATTCTTTACTTTGTCAATTAAGTATAAACCCATGCGACTTTAAAAAACTGACGAGAGCGTGTCTAGCTATAGTGTCGGTTTGTATAAAAAAAGTGACAAGGAATCGACGAGGCCATAAAGAGCTCTCCCCGAAAACACTAGAAGTAGACTTGTTTTAATCGGTAACATACCACTAAATAAACTAATTAAATCGTCAATATGCCATATAAAATAGAAAACGATAGTGTCTCAGATGAAGCCATAACCGGCCAGGTGGTGATCGATCATATGTTTGTTTTTTTTGTTTTGACTAGGTATTTGTGGATATTGTGGATATTAAAAATAGTAAAGTAAATAAAAGTGAGGTCTAATTTGAAGGTAACAACTTAGAGTATTAATTAGAAATTGTTCGTGTTGGCATTTGTGCTTGCTCGTGATAGCTCCAACCATGAGCCCACCCCATTGACTGGGTCTCTTGGTCCACTAGTAGTCCGATGGTTTGTGTAGCGCATAAAAATGCATGTTTGTTTGTTTTTTTCTTTACTTCTATCACAATTTACATATGAAAATAAATGGTTTGATACTAGTAGCTAATTAGTGATGTATTCAGGCTTTGAGGGTATTAGTAGTTGAAAAGTAGTTGAGATAATTTTTTTTGTGATGATATGAGGCTGATAAAAAGATGAATGATCACATGGTGATCAACGTTTTAAAAACCAATTTGAAACGGCTGGTCGATGATCCGATCAAGTTTTGGAAGAGTGCGCTGATTTTTCATGTCCGATTGTTTAAAAGATTAGTTCTAGACGAGTTACACGGTTTTTATTGATTTTTACTAGTTCAACTGGTTATTTATTTTTTTTAATTTTTTTTATTCTGATATTTTGTTTATAATAATTTTTGTGAATTTGTGTATATTAAATGTTGTTATTATTTCTTTTTATTATTATTTAAAAACTATATCTTTTGATAAAATATATATTTGATATATTATTTTTTGACTATTAATGAGAGTGTATAAGTTTTCTATCAATTTTATAAAATATATATTAACAAAAGTTAGAAATAACCAACTGGTTGAACTAAACCTGTGTAACCCGATCGCAAATTATTGTTTATGTTCACTGAAAAATGGGTTTCTAAAAAACGGTGGTGATGATGAGTTATCGAGGTTAATAGCATAGTTGTCAAATTCGTAGGAGTCATGAGTCGACTCATACGAGTCGAGTCAAAATCAAGTGAAAACAAGGCGACTCGGTGTTAGACTCGTTTTGCTCCAGACTCGTAGCATGACTCGTGTTTTGTTGTGCGAGTCGGTACGAGTCATACTCCGAGTCACGAGTCACAAAAATAATATTTTTACTTTTAGTTTATTTTTATTTTTTTTAAAAACTAACGTAACTCTTTTATACTCTTTCAAAGTTGATTTTATTTTAATAATGGTTACTATTTTAGTATAATATATCAATACGATACGATACAATACTTCTACAATAAAAACTTATATATATATATATAATTATATATTATCAAATATCCTAACTCTTACAATTCGAGTCACATTTCAATTCACTGTAGGGATCAATCACCGCAAACGAAGAAATCAACACGCAAATAACCAATAATAAAGTAAACATGAAAAAACAAACGACACAATATTTACTTGGTTCAACTCAAAGAGTCTAATCTACTACCACAAATAACACTACAAATCTTGGATTACAAGAATGGAGACGCTCACTCTCAACAATCTATAAACCCTCACAAAAGTTCACTCTTACAAGAAACTCACCTCTCAAGAATTTCTCACACAATAATGAAGTCCATAAAACATAACTAATAACTCATATTTATATAGGCAACCTACCATTTTTCTTCCCATACCAATGTGGGACAAAGACTTTGGGTCAAATACCATCAATTCCTCCCTTGACCAATATCTCATCTTTATTCGAGAAATGCACTCTTCTCTCGGTCTTCTTCACCTTCTTGTTCTCGAAACAAGTCCTCCCTAATAGGGATTCACCATCTAAGTAGCATAGATTCTTCGAATTTCTCCATCCTCTGAAAAACTAGTCTATCTCTCATGTACACCTTCAAAGTATTTTTTCTTCCAACATAACAGTACCCACGGGATGTCAAAACTCCAAGTGAAAGTATATTCGTCGACGCACCCAGAACATACTTCACATTCAAAGCGGTCTTCACAACTCCATTATGAAGTTTGAAGCATACACTCTGATCGATGTCGTTGGACCAATCAAAAATAAAACTAAATACCAATGATTAGTACGGGTAAATAGAGTATCGTATCCTCAGGGAATAAGGAGAAAGTGTTAAACAAGTTACAAAAGCTATTTAATCTAGACATAAACTTAAAATCGATTAATTGGAAACTTGATGATAAACTTAACAAAATAATTCAATTAAATAGAGGGATCATTCTCATGCTTCAAATTATGCTTTCTTATATGTAACCTAACCTATATTCGTTGAAAATCACATAGACATGATTCGTTATAACATTTGGATTGAATGAACTTAAGAACTAAAGTAATCGGGTGTGATGATTCACGATAACGAAAAACCGAGGAATTGACACAACTAGATTTTCAATTCATTAAAATAGAATTACAAGTTTATGAGAGATTCTTTTAATAATCTATGATTAACAATAATTTTGAACCAAAAGATGGCTGAAATTCATTCAAAGTCATAAACATGTAATCATTCATTCAAATCCAAACAACATTAGATGCAAAACATAATTAAGAATTAAACATCTAATCCAACATGAATATGAGAAAGGTTGAACATAAAAGTCTTACATAATTGTTCACATGAGAATGATCAAAGAAAACCTAGCCTATTATCTTCATCATTGATTCTTCAATTAAGGCTTTGATCTCCATGAAAATATGAATTGATGATGAAATTGGGGTGTTGTGTGTGTTAGGAAACTGCCCAGGGATGAGAAAATATGAAGTGGTTTTTTCCAAAGTCGTCCATGAGGGAGTTATAAACTGAAAATTAATAAAACCCTTTAAATTTGGAATTTTGATGCAGCTGTGGCCGTCCCAGACTGCCTCTTGGCCGTCTGAGACTGCCCTCCAGAAATGGCAATTTTCTAGATTTTTGCCTTGACACTTCTTGACTTGATTCTTGACTTTGCTTGACTTGTTTATGATCCATTTAACTTCAATTTATCACCAAAGACCTGAAACACTTAAACAAACATAAAAACGCCCTAATCGTCTATTAACATTCACAAAACATGTCCGTTTTCATATCTTAAAGTAGTACGGATTAGGCGTTTATCACATTCCCCAACTTAACTCTTTTTCGTCCCGAAAAAGACATTCATCATGTGACAAGTCAATTTACAATCCCATAATATATCCTATCACCAAAGAAACACCATATAAGAATTATATCGATTATATATACTTGTAAAACTCAATCTTCAAGCAACCTTCAAAGTACATTTGGGCAAAACTAAGTAATGCAAACCAAACCACATAATACAACCAACTCACAAGACTTACAACTATCAAAAGATTTACGACTAGCAAATAGAAATATATAACTGTGCAATTAAACCTAATAAACCTCAAATTCGCCACAATACATGCATCACACTCTCACAATGTGCACTCCCCTCGGTTCATATTTGAGTGAATTAGCAAAAGATGTGCCAATATATATATATATATATATATATATATATATATATATAAAGCTCTCAACTCATTATTGCACACTAAAAGTCATAGGCTAGTACACAAATCGAATCAAGACCTCACAACTCAAACTATTACTTCGGTATTCATACAAGATTGATGGAAATATGGAATGAAACACGGTAATGATTCTCAATTGGGCGATTTACTAGAATGATTTTGGAACAATTCACTTTTGGTTCTTTTGAATCAACTTACATGGATAATTGAATTGAATTTCACTTATGACCATATACTTTGACTTTCTTAACCGGATTTTTCAATTTGACTTTGATTTGTTCTTTCTTTTGATTCATCATCATAAACAACACAACTTTGAACAATTACGGATTTCATAACGAAGTGAGGTGAAATATGGAGTGATTTGTATGATTGTTTTATAGTTTTGAGCACATAATTCAAGCTAGAAGTCTCGACACGGTAAGTGTACTAGTTCTAACCTAATGTACAATAATGGTTCACACAATATGATAAGGATCACGAGAAACAATGCTACGCTAACAATCTAAATCAATCGTCGACGAGGCGTTTTTCTCATGAAATTGAAGGATATAACGGATAAATAAATGTGATACATGCATTGCGACTCACAATTGGCATATTACCCTTATTTGCACATTTCTATGTTTTTACTTGCTAGCAACTCTATCAAGCGGCTCATAAGTCAATCATATCATGCAATCTAGCCTACACTACCTAGCCCCGCTTACATGTACTCATCCAATCACAAGAAAGCCTCATTTTACAAACATATATAACTAACATAACTCGAACATTTTGTCTCTTTGATTCAATTTTATATTACAAGAAAGTAAATCAACATCTAAACTAGAGATATAAATGAAATTAACTAGAAATTAAATCTACCTACGAATTGAAAAGGCCAAAAATATAAAACAAACACAGAAAAGCACATAATCACACAAGAGAATTAGAAAAATGGATAGAAGGTACCAATCACTGACGTGGACCCTGAGGTGGTCCAAAGATCGACTCCATCAAGCTCCGATACAAAGACTGACCATCAAATGAATCATGAGTAGCAGTAGAAGAAGAAGCTGCAAAAGATGATGTTGGGGGATCACTCGGACCAGTCTCCATCCGACCTACACAAGACTGCTGTGGTAACCACTCAGAATCATGGCTCTGAGGATAAGCGGGATGTTTCTCCTCCTCATAATCTCCTATGGTCTGAAAGTTATAAACTGGAGGAGTCTCGATAAAAGGAAGCCCGCAGTGTGATCCTCATGATGACGAACGGCTTCCGTATATTGGAATCTTCTTCTAATCTCCAACTCATGAGCATATGCCATTGCCCGCTCATAATCTCTCTGCTCTTGTCGCCTAACTCTTGCTTCTTCAACTTGTTGAGCAGCCAAATCCCACATACTCTTCTCAAAAGAAGTCCATCGATGGTAGTCACCAGGCCGCTTAATCCCAACACTCGGCCTATTTCTCCCTATACCTGCATCTAACACACCACCACATATCCTTGGTGGTTCTTCCTCATTCCCCACATTATCACCACTAGGCTCACCATGCTCGTCAACATCCATAGGCCCCACAAGCTCCAATTGCGCCTCAACCTCCTCCAAAGTTAATCCATCCTTAGGAGCTATCAAACGCCCCATTGACTTCAAGTCCTTTAAAATCCTACATTAAGGCCTATCCTCCAAAGCCCACTCAGTTCCATTCAACAATTTCTTCATGGAAACAACAACTTGATTAACCGAAATTGTGGGTGAATCAATTGTAGCGGCTTTATGACTCAAGATTAGGCGAGTAATGAGCCTCGGATAAGGAATGATCAATTTAACCTTCTTGTTGCGGCCCTCCCAAATATTTGTCATGATAATGTGTCTAAGTGGCAAATTCAACTTTCCCGTTACCAAAGCATACAATACTACAACTTCTTGTAACCTTATTAAACCCTTGTCACTACTTCTTGGACAAATATTCCAACTAATAATGCTCATGATCAAACGGGGTAACGGTTTCAACCTAGCACGGCTTAAATTCTTGTTTACATTCAAAGCATCTCGAGGATAGGTGAACAACTCGGCTATCATCTCTACCAAGTTCATATCCGGAGCTACCCCATTTAATACATCATCAGACACAAAATCAAATGACTTTTTCGACTTAGGACCTAAATCAAACTTCACTATTTTATCCAAAGTTTCAAAAGACATTGTGACATCTTTACCATCCACCTTACCGACTAACTTGGTGGTCTCGGGAGGTTTCTTACCATCAATCTTTTTCAACGTACCCAACCATTCCATAATACCTTCTAAATTCACTTCGGGATCATCATTATTATTCCATACTAAGACATTTTTCCAACCAATATTTTCAAAAGCTTCAATGAACCCAAAACCCCTAAAATCTTTCAACAAAACTTTCCTTTCACCCAACAATTGTTTTTTCATATTTTCGGTCGTACCCATTTTATCTTTAAACAATTCACATTGCCATTTATAAGGTAAAGAAGATAGGGGATTACTACACGGCCATTCGGGCTTTTCGTCTTGTTGTTGAACTTCCATTGCTTGTTCTTGAGTTGTGTCATCTTCTTCATCATAATTAACCATCTTTCTCCTCCTTTTTTGTTGAGGTTGATTTGAAGAAGTGGGCTCGGTTGATTTGGCTAGAGTTTTCATCAACTTTCCTCCTGTTTTTGTCATCCTGTTAAGAAAAATAACCAAAAAGTTACAAACTTTATTAATGGTTAACAATTAAAAACAAAAACAAGAAAAATCTTCAAAAATTCGTTTCTTGACTCACTTTTCCAGAAAAATCTAGTTCGAAATTGAACAAACAAAGGTAAGGGTTTTGTAGCTCTCGAAAAATTATGCGATTTTGAATCAAGAATTGTTTGATTTGGTTGAGTATTGAAGAAGACATGGTGATTTGAAAAATTAAGGTTTATGGAGAAAAATTGGGGAAGAAAAGAATTTGAGAGGGAGAGAGGGCACGATCTAGATGAATGAATCGATTATTTTGTTTTTTAGTGGCTATAAAATTTTCAATTTTGAACTAATTAAATTATTATTATTATTTACACTATAATAACAAAAAAGAAAAAGAAAATTAAACTAAATTAAGTTGACCGGGTCAACTGTCCAGACGACCCGACCCACTTGCACTTTTGACCCGCCAGCCAAACACGCCCCATCGTCCCTGTTCATCTCCTTCGATCTCAGTCAAAACCTAACCACCGTTTCGGACGCCGCCAGCCATCGTCCCAGACGGTGGCTTGGAAGTTGAAGTTCCACCGTCTCACTACCGTAAAACAGGGGATAGCCCCGTTTAGTAGCCGTCTAACGTTTTGAGAATTTGTGGTGGACCGTATAACACGCCTGTCCTGTTTCTTTCTTAGCCGTCCCGCACGCCCTAGCCACCGTCTGAGACGGTGGCTTGGAGATTGATACTTGGCCGTTCATGTTGCCGTAAAACAGAGGAAACAGGCGCCTGGGTGTCGTCCATCGTTTCAGAGCAATTCAAGGGGCCGTCTGGGACTGTACCTCCAACGTGCAAGACGCCAAAACTGAATTTATTTATTTATTTATTTATTTTTTTATACAGCCACATTCAACTTAATATTTTAATTTAAAGTTTATTTAAAATGTTTAAAACAAGTCACAATTCATATTTAAAGTTTGAAATTTGAAACTTATTTAAAAACACTTCGAAACTTTATTTAAAAACAATTGCAATTATTTAAAATTGAACTCCTTTCCCCAACTTAATCGTACGTTGTCCCCAACGTACACATAAATTAAAGATAAGTTAATTGGCTCGAAAAATTGCAAAACGTTCTCATTTCTCACCCGACCAACCTTCCCCAACTTAATTCTCAAACATGAGTGCCGAGAATTATCCAACTTGTGTAACTATGCAACAAAATACTAAAATAACTAAATAAAAATTCACGAAAGCGAAACATACCGAGAATGACGATAGAAAACAAATAAACAATGGGTTGCCTCCCGTTTAGCGCTAAATTTATTGTCCTCAGCCCGACATTACCTCAAACGATTTAAACAACCTCATAAGATGGTGGACTTGAGATGAAGTTCACCATTTCCTTTGTCGCTCCATTGATGTCGGTTGCATCCAAATACGGCTTCAAACGATGTCCGTTTACCATTTGCTCTACTCCATCTTTCGGGTCTTCAATTTCAACTTCACCAAACTTTCCAACTCTTGTAATCACATACGGACCCATCCATTTGCTCTTGAGTTTTCCCGGAAAGAATTTAAGTCTTGAATTGTAAAGCCAAACCTTTTGGCTAACTTCGAACACCTTTTTCTTCAACTTGGCATCCTGAACCGCTTTCATCTTGTCTTTGTATGTTGATGCGCATTCATATGCTTCATTCCTCAATTCCTCCAATTCACATAATTGTAACTTTCTTTCCTTACCTGCACTCTCAAAATCCATGTTAACGGCCTTAACGGCCCACAAAGCCCTATGTGCAAGCTCAATTGGAAGATGACAACCCTTCCCATAAACCAACCGATATGGTGTGGTTCCAATAGGCGTTTTGAAAGCGGTACGGTAGGCCCATAAAGCATCATTGAGTTTAGTAGACCAATCTTTTCTATCGGGCCTAACCGTCTTTTGCAAAATTTCTTTAATTTGCCTATTAGACACTTCAACTTGCCCACTTGTTTGTGGGTGATATGGAGTAGCGATTCGGTGGTTTACGCCATACCGTTTGAGAAGTTTACCAAACTGAAAATTTTTAAAATGAGATCCCCCATCACTTATGATGACAAGAGGAATTCCAAATCTTGAGAAAATGTTACTTTGAACAAACTTGCAAACTACGGTATGATCATTGGTTTTAGTGGCAATGGCTTCTACCCATTTGGAAACATAATCTACGGCTACTAAAATGTAGTAATTACCAAAGGAATTAGGGAAGGGACCCATAAAATCAATGCCCCAAACATCAAAAATATTAACAACTAAAATTGGTTGCATGGGCATTTTGTTCCTCTTGGTTATACTACCTAGTTGTTGACACCTAACACACTTTTTAACAAATTCAGCGGCATCTTTAAAGATACTAGGCCAAAACAAACCACACATTAAAACCTTATAACCTGTCTTTTGGCCGCTGAAATGACCTCCACATGCAAATGAATGTGCATGAGTCAACACCTCTTGAATCTCTTCTTCCGGAACACATCTTCTCACCAATTGATCAGGGCCAACTTTGAACAAATCCGGCTCGTCCCAAATGTATTGTTTTGCTTGTGCCAAGAACTGTTGCTTCTTTCTTTTAGGCCAATGTTCCGGTATCTTACCTGCAGACAAAAAATTCACAAAATTTGCATACCAAGGAACAATAGAAACGGTTAGTAGATGTTCATCCAGAAACGTCTCATTAATTTCCTTAGTTGCTCCATCATCCATTGTTTGAATTCTTGACAAGTGGTCCGCCACCACGTTCTCACTTCCTTTCTTATCTCGGATCTCCAAATCAAACTCTTGTAGTAGCAACACCCATCGAATTAGCCTTGGCTTGGCATCCTTCTTTTCCATCAAATGCTTCACCGCGCTATGATCTGTGTACACAATGACCTTGCTACCACAAATGTAAGAACGAAACTTGTCAATTGCATGAACAACTGCAAGCAATTCTTTTTCGGTGGTTGTGTAATTCAATTGGGCATCCGATAAAGTTTTGCTTGCATAATAAATCACAACGGGTTTCTTGTCTACCCGTTGTCCCAAAACAGCCCCAATTGCAAAGTCACTTGCATCACACATAATTTCAAAAGGCATGGACCAATTAGGTGATTGCAAAATGGGGCTTCAACCAATTTGTCTTTCAAAGTTTCGAAAGCTTTTAAACACTCTTCATCAAAAACAAAAGGTACATCTTTTAGTAACAAATTACATAAAGGTTTTGTAATGACACTAAATCCCTTGATGAACCTTCTATAAAACTCGGCGTGTCCAAGAAAAGAACAGACACCCTTGACATTGGTTGGAGGGGGTAAAGTAGAAATGACTTTGAGTTTGGCTCGGTCAACTTCCATGCCTTTGTTTGAAATCACATGACCCAAAACCGTCCCCTCTTGAACCATAAAGTGGCTCTTTTCCCAACTTAAAACCAAATTTGTCTCAACACATCTTTTCAAAACTTTTGTAAGCTCATCAAGACAATTTTCAAAGCTTTGGCCAAAAATTGAAAAATCATCCATGAAGATTTCTAGTGAGTTACCGACCATATCTGAAAAGATACTCATCATGCACCTCTGAAAAGTGGCTGGAGCATTACACAACCCGAATGGCATTCGCCTAAAGGCAAAAGTCCCATATGGGCATGTAAATGTGGTCTTGTGTTGGTCATCGGGGTGGATAGCAATCTGATTATAACCTGAATAACCATCTAGAAAACAATAAAACTTCTGACCTGCAAGTTTTTCGATGATTTGATCAATGAATGGTAGTGGGAAATGATCTTTTGAAGTAGCGGTGTTCAATTTCCGGTAGTCAATGCACACCCTCCACCCGGTGATGGGTCGAGTTGCAATTTGCTCACCACTATCTCCTTTCACCACTTGAATTCCAGCTTTCTTAGGTACCGTTTGTGTTGGACTTACCCATGTACTATCCGAAATGGGGTAAACAATTCCAACATCCAACCATTTTAGCACCTCCTTCTTCACAACTTCACGCATATGTGGATTCAACCTTCTTTGAGCATCACGTGAAGGTTTTGCTTCAGAATCGGTGATTATCTTATGCATCACAATTGATGGACTAATGCCTTTCAAATCGGCAATTGTCCACCCAATGGCTGCCTTATACTCCTTGAGCACTTTTAACAATGCCTTTTCTTGCACTTCTTCCAAATTTGATGCAATAATCACCGGCAAAGTTTGTTCTTCTCCCAAAAATGCATACTTCAAATGAGATGGGAGCTCTTTCAATTCAACTTGTGGTGGACTTTCAATGGAAGGTTTGAGATGAGTGTCAATGTGATCCGGTAAACTTTCAACCAAATGAGTCCATGATGGTCTACCTTCTTGAATTGCCATGATCTCCCAATCCTTCTCTTCCTTCTTCAATGTCTCACTATGCTCCAAAATTAACCTGTCAACCAAAGCACAAGACTCCCGTGTGTCTTCCTCACTTTCATGAGAAATGCACCCATCAATGACGTCCGCCATAAAGCATTCGTCACTAACTACGGGGTTAGGAACACTGGCAAAAACATTTAATCTAATCTTACGGTTGCCAAAGGTCATTTCAACCGTACCCCGCCTACAATCAATTAATGCATTAGCGGTGGCCAAAAAGGGTCTACCCATGATGACATTGGGTTGCCTCACATTACCGCTTGGTGCAAAATCAAGAACCAAAAGTCTACGGGGTAATAGAAGTCCTCCACCTTCACTATGACATCTTGGAGAATTCCTCTTGGAAGTTTTAGTGACAAATCAGCCATTACCAAGGTGGTGTCGACTTTTTCCAATGGTCAAAAGTCATATTGATCATACAACATACCCGGTAGGATACTCACACCCGCACCCATATCCAAAAGTGCCTTATTCATTTTAAAATCACCAACTTGAATTGTAATTAAAGGCGCTCCCGGATCTTGGAGTTTAGGTGGGAGTATACCCATCACAATGGCACTAACTTCCTCATTTAAGACAATTTTCTTAGGAAGCTTATGGTGTCGTTTTTGGGTACACAACTCCTTAAGATATTTAGCATAAGCCGAAACTTGTTTGATTATGTCAATAAGAGGGATGTTGATTTTTACTTGTTTAAAAATTTCCCACATCTCTTCCTCATGGGGACCTCTTTTCCTAAGTGTAGGCCTAAGTTTTGGATCAATCAAAGCCAAAGGAAAAGGAATGGTATTACCCTCCATATCCTTTCCTTGTTTTTCAGAAAATTTAACATTAGACCTATCATTTTCTACCTCTTTAAAAGACGCTTTCTTATTTGATTTAGGTAGAATAAGTTCCGGTTCATGCTCACTATCTTGATCATCATTAACATCCTCCACCACACCATCAACAAGTGATGATGGAGGTTCAACTTTATTATCATAAATCCTACCACTACGAAGAGTACTTACATTGTTTATCTCCACATTCTTGACATTCTTCGGACCGCCACTTTGATGTTGTGGATTGATCTTCGTGTCACTTGGTAGCTTTCCTGGATTCTTCCTCGATTCCGATACCTCCTCCGCCAATTGACCTACTTGCTTTTGCAAACTCTCAACCGTCTTGTCCCGAATCTCATTCTTCCTATCCATTTCTTTCAAGTACTCCATAATCTCCCCGGTTGATACTTCATTGCTTCCCGAAGGTCCACCTTGGTTATTACCTTGTTGATAGTTCCTTGGGTAGCCTCTATTGAATCCTCCCTGATTTTGGCCACCTTGGTAATTCCCTTGGTTGTAATTTCGGCCTTGGAATGGTTGAAATGATGCTCCTCCGGTTTGGTTATTTCCTTGAAAATTCGGGTTGAGTTGATTTGAAGAATTTCCATACCGAAGGTTTGGGTGGTTTCTCATTCCCGGATGATAAGTGTTGGAGTTCATGTCAAATGGTCTCTTTTCTCCATACACTTGATTAACTTCTTCAACTTGTTCCGGGATCAATGGACATTGCAAAGCCGTATGTCCAAGTTCATCACAACTTTCACAAATCGGGTATTCTTGAGAAACTTGAGCAACACCTTGACTTTCAACTTTCCCCAACTTAGCAAACTTCCGTTCCAAAGCTTCAAGTCGATCTTTGGTGGCTTGATCACTTGTAAATGATGAAGAAGCTATTGGATGTCTTGCTCTCCTATTCGATTGAGCTTGCCTTTTCGAATTCACACTCATTTTTTCCAAGAATTCCCAATCAACATCTTCAGGATTAGTCAAGAAAGTTCCATTGCTAATTGAATTCACATCTCTTTTCTCTTCCGGTAGTAAACCATCATAGAAAGCCGTGATCAACTCCCATTTAGCAATTCCATGGTGAGGACAAGTTCTCAACAACTCATTAAATCTCTTGAAGGCCTCATAAAATGTTTCACCTGATTGTTGCTGAAAAGTTCTTATTGAAGTTCTTGCATCACTAGTCTTTTGCATGGTGTAATACTCATCCAAGAATTGTTGCATTTTAGCCCATGTAAAGATACTACCCGATGACAATGATAAAAACCATTGCTTTGCTTTATCCTTCAACGTGAACTGAAATAAGACTAGTTTAACTTCATCCGGAGAAAATCCTTGACCTCCAATGGTACCACAAATAGCCTCAAACTCCGATAAATGCAAATAAGGATCCTCCGTTGCTTTACCATAGAAACTTGGTAAAATACTCAAACATTGAGGTCTAACTTCAAAAGCTCTACCCCTTAACACCGGTGGTACTATAGGTGAGGCATTAACGGCTATGGCGGGTCGGAAATGACTATCAACTCCTTGTGGTGGAGGTTGATAGTTCATATTAGGAATGACACGGTTGTGTGGTTGGTTAATGGGTGGGACTCCACGACGGTAGTGACGTGGTGGTGGTCCTTGAGGAATTCTTTGGTTGATGTATTGAGGTTGGTTAAATTGAGGATATTGAATGTTTTGTGGTTGCCCATAATCATCTCCATCATTCCAATCGTATCCATCATCATGATTATCAAACCTCCCATCATTCCAATTATCAATTTCATACACCGACTCCGTATACCGTGATCCTTCTCCAACAAAAGTTGGTATTCCAGTTCGGTGAGGAGTTGTGAATCCGCTTCTCACGGATCGGGGTGGATGTTGTTGAGGTTGGTTTTGGGGTTGGACATTTTGTTCAAGGTTAGGTTCTTGTTAGGTTCTGGTTGGTTGAATAATTGGTGGTATATTTCCGGGATTACTCATGTTTGCACGGTGAAATACTCGGTTTCTCCTAGCTGTTTTCTCAATTTCCGGATCAAACAACAAAGGTGATTTTTTCTATGAATACCTCGTATGCATAAACAACCTGTAACCTACACAAATAACACACCTAGCGTAATTCGGAAGTACAAAAATGCAAAGAAAATAAACAAACTACTAACAACTAAACTAATTCTTTTTGTATTTTCTGAAAATTTTAACAAATTGAAAGCAACTTTAACACTTTGCACACCGATTCCCCGGCAGCGGCGCCAAAATTTGATCGATGTCGTTGGACCGATCAAAAATAAAACTAAATACCAATGATTAGTACGAGTAAATAGAGTATCGTATCCTCAGGGAATCAGGAGAAAGTGTTAAACAAGTTACAAAAGCTATTTAATCTAGACATAAACTTAAAATCGATTAATTGGTTGGTTTGATTAAAAACTGAACTTGATGATAAACTTAACAAAATAATTCAATTAAATAGAGGAATCATTCTCATGCTTCAAATTATGCTTTCTTATATGTAACCTAACCTATATTCGTTGGAAATCACATAGACATGATTCGTTATAACATTTGGATTGAATGAACTTAAGAACTAAAGTAATCGGGTGTGATGATTCACGATAACAAAAAACCGAGGAATTGACACAACTAGATTTTCAATTCATTAAAATAGAATTACAAGTTCATGAGATATTCTTTCAATAATCTATGATTAACAATAATTTGGAACCAAAAGATGGCTGAAATTCATTCAAAGTCATAAACATGTAATCATTCATTCAAATCCAAACAACATTAGATGCAAAACACAATTAAAAATTAAACATCTAATCCAACATGAATATGAGAAAGGTTGAACATAAAAGTCTTACATAATTGTTCACATGAGAATGATCAAAGAAAACCTAGCCTATTATCTTCATCATTGATTCTTCAATTAAGGCTTTGATCTCCATGAAAATATGAATTGATGATGAAATTAGGGTGTTGTGTGTGTTAGGAAACTGCCCAGGGATGAGAAAATATGAAGTGGTTTTTTCCAAAGTCGTCCATGAGGGAGTTATAAACTGAAAATTAATAAAACCCTTTAAATTCGGAATTTTGATGCAGCTGTGGCCGTCCCAGATTGCCTCCTGGCCGTCTGAGACTGCTCTCCAGAAATAGCAATTTTTCAGATTTTTGCCTTGACACTTCTTGACTTGATTCTTGACTTTGCTTGACTTGTTTATGATCCATTTAACTTCAATTTATCACCAAAGACCTGAAACACTTAAACAAACATAAAAACGCCCTAATCGTCTATTAACATTCACAAAACATGTCCGTTTTCATATCTTAAAGTAGTACGGATTAGGCGTTTATCACACTCCCAACACCTTCAACCTTCATCTTTTGTTATTACCCACTTTGATATCACCAAACTGCCCGTTCCCGTTAAATGTATCAAACATAGCCCGATCATTACAAATGTGTACTGACGCTGCATTATCAAACACCCACTTTGGTTTTTCATCCTTCAATATTCCCCACTCGAGTTTTCTGCCAACATAAACTCACTATTACAATCATTAACCATAATCACCTCTTCATTGTCCTTTTTCCTTACCTTTGAATCTCGTAAACTCTTCAAGTCTTCACGAAATTGAGGACAACGAATTTGCATATGGCCTTTCTCCCCACAATAGTAGCACTCATGTCTCGATCTCCCTGCACTCGAGACTTTGAACGCCCTCTTGAACTACCACAGTTAGAACCTCTTCCTCTATCGGGATCATCTGTAACTAATATTTTCTCTCCACTTGAGAAACTATCACTTCTACTCATTCTTTCGTTATCCCGTAAAGCTTTCAACACATCCTCAAGTTTCAAAGTGGTCTTCCCTGTCAGCATAATATGCACAAACGACTTATAGGATTTCGGCAATGATGACAATAATAACAAGGCTTGCTCTTCCTCCTTCATCACCTCATCGACATTAGACAACTGACAAACCAACTGATTAAAACAATTTATATGATCATGCAGATTACCTCCTTCTTCGAGTTTCAATGAATATAGATCCATCTTCAGAAATAGCCGATTCGTCAACGACTTTGAAGCATAGATTTCCGCAAGCTTATCCCAAATACCCTTCGGTGTGTTCTCTTTCAAAACACTATATTTAATTTCGGGAGCAAGTGCCAACCTGATTGTACTCGAAGCCTTCTTCTGCATCGTCTTCCAAACATCATCAAATATATCATCTGGTTTTGTGTCTTCTAAGGCTTCATCAATACCTTGTTGTATCAACACATCTTCAATAGTCATCCTCCAAACCGTGAAATCCATCTTCCCATCAAATATTGGGATCGAGAACTTTGAACCATTACTATTCATCTTTACTCAACAAATATCTGCAACAAATAACTCAAGAACAATAAAAACCAACAAAAGATTGTTCTGAAAATAACTCACCAAAAAACAGATTCTAGTAGGAACTTCAACGATCTAGATCTATCTAACAAAAGTGCGAATTACAAAACCCAACGGTGAAAGTGTAGATCTATGTTACCTGAACGTTCTTCTTGAAAAGTACGACGATCCAACGGTGAACAAAGTCACGATGCTCGTTTTCTTACAGCTGTGCAGAAAACCCAGTTGATTTCTGCAGCCAACTTCGAAAAATAATATCTCGCGATTGAAACCTCCAATCAAAATCTGAACGGTCAGATTTTGGATCTATGTGTTGTGAAGCTACTGCCCAAGTTTCACGACAATCCAACGGCCAACAAAGAGATTCGTCACTATTACCTCAACTCTGATACCACTTTGTTGGGATCAATCACCCAAACGAAGAAATCAACACACAAATAACCAATAATAAAGTAAACAAGAAAAAACAAACTACACAATATTTACTTGGTTCGACTCAAAGAGTCTAATCCACTACCACAAATAACACTACAAACGGTGGATTACAAGAATGGAGACGCTAACTCTCAACAATCTATAAACCTTCACAAAAGTTCACTCTTACAAGAAACTCACCTCTCAAGAATTTCTCACACGAGAATGAAGTCCATAAAACATAACTAATAACTCATATTTATATAGTCAACCTACCAAGACATTTTTCTTCCCATACCAATGTGGGACAAAGACTTTGGGTCAAATACCATCATTCACGAGTCGAAAAATCATATTTCGAGTCGAGTAAAAAATATCGAACTATGGTTAATAGTCCCCTTGGAAGACATCTTATAAAATCATAATGATACGAGGAAAATTAGCTTTGCCCTAAATCTAAAAATGATCAAAAACTTTTCCTTTCAAAGAAAAGATTAAATAGTGATAGATGATCATCTTACAAAACCTTAAAAATCACATGATTGACCACAACTGAAAGCGATTGAGACGTGGTGGCTAAAAAAGCCCATAGTCTTATCCACCCTGTCAGTATATTCCATGTAGATATCTGTATACTCTTCTCTTTCTCGCCCACAGTTTTCCCTATTCCACCTTCTTTCTTTCTTTCTTTGGTTTTTCCAAACAAATACCTCCATTTTCAATTTCTCATAAAATACATCTAATTTTCTTTTTTAATTAATTAATTGCTTTCAATCAATGCTAAATACCAATCTCTTAAATACCACATTACCACTCAACCACTTACTGAATTGGGTCATTTTTTATTCATCAAAATTGTGTATTTCATCAAACCGACATCGAACTTTGCAATTTCAGTCCATTTTCTCATCAGGGAATCTTTCAAATTGATTAAAAATCCAATCTTTTTGTGATTTTTGGTTTATAAATTACTGGGTATTGATTAAAAATTCCAATCTTTGTGTTTTCAAGTGTTTTGATTGGTGGTTCTGTTTTAGGTTTATATAAATTGGCAAAAAGTTACAAGCTTTACTATTTCTTAAGGATTTCTTGATTGATTTCACATTGTGATGTATCTATCTTTTGGTAAATTCATTAGTTAATTCCAAACTTTTTTAATTGATAAAAAGTTACAAGCTTGGTTGATTATATAAGGTTTTTTTTAGTTGATTTCACGTTGTGGTGTATGTATCTTTAATCCCATCTTGTGGTGAATTCAAGTTTTTGTTACAAGTTTATAGAAGTTCTTAAAAAGTTAAAAACTTGGTTAATTTTAATAGTGTTTTCATGATTTATGTCACATTGGCTGTATCTATCTTCAATTAATCTTGTGTCTGTAAGAAATTATATAAACTGACAAAAAGTTACAAGCTTAGTAAATTTTCAAGTGTTTTCTTGAATTATTTCAAGTTTTGAGTATGGTGGCTATAAAGATAGGAATGTTTCACTATGTATTAGACCATGTGTATGGTGCATGTATGCACAGAACAAAGCTAAGCACGCCTTTTTTTTCAAGAGGATGGGGTGGCACAAAACTTGATCTTTTAGAGAAAATGATTAAGCAAATATTTCCGGTTGTCGAAGGTCCAAGATTGATTAAGCCAATGTGGAGAACAGTTTGGGAAACCAAAAGTGCTTGTTTGAAAGAAGGTGTTTTTAGGACTCCTTGTGATGAACAACTTATCAATGCATTGCCTCCTGAGAGTCATACTGCAAGAGTCGCTTTCCTTGCCCCAAAATTCGTGCCTCCTCACAAAATGGCTTGTGTTGTTCATCTTGCAGGTACACCAGAAGTTGACTCTTTTTGAAAACAATTTTACTCTTGTGAATATGATTGGGTTTGAGATAATATTTGTAGATTATGTAAAGCTAATTTTAGTTATGTTGCGATTGAACTTGATGATAGTTTGAAGTGTATAGATGCATTGTTTTGATGATTGACTAGTGATTGATACTCGTATTTGAAGTCGAAGCTTTAACAACATTACATTCAAATGGTTTCATGTATATTGTATATTGAATGGGAGTCCATTTTTGTGATTGTAATGAAGACCTAGTTGATAAGTGACTTTGCATCTTCATTTAGCCTCTGGGATGCTAGAAGAATCCATGACTGATATTAGCTTATTAACCGGTCAACATTGTTGCCACTAATGAAAATATCTTCAACATTGTAAGCTCTTTTAAAAAACTGTTATTCCGAGCAAGTGGAACCATTTGCCACCATTGAAAGTCAACTTCGGTTTATTCCCTAGGCCTAGAAAATTACTGTGTAGAAGTTTGTTTTAAAGCATAAAGGGACTTATGCAAGCCAACAAAACTATTAATCGATAACGAGAACTTAATGAGCACTTAAACAATTTTATTAAGCTTGATTTGGGTGTTATATGTCATCATTGTAAGATAGATCTTTGAAAGAGTTGTAAATTCGTTGGAGAGAGAATTGTGTTGTGGAATTTTAACTGACAGAGTGTTACATTGGTTGTCTATGAAAGCTAATACAAACTCTATAACTTAGGAAAGATAGTCATATTAACAATTTAAAAGCTGTTCACTCTGCACTATATATGGACCCGAAGTGTGCAGTGCTGAGTATAATCATTCCATACAAGGCATACATTGTTATCTTCTATAGGCTCTTATTAACAAATGTCAACTTAGACTCTTAAGAGAGTAAGAACTAGAGTCCTAGACAGGGGATGTTCTCGAAGCTTGCGGTACATAAATAGTTTTATCTGCACAATGTTCAAATTTACTTGAAATGGTCGTCAATGAACAACATGCAGTCATATGATAGAAGTTTAATAAACAAAATGTTGCTCATTCAGTGTGTTATATCTTTCACAATCTAATTGAATGATAATCCAGAATAACCCTTGGTTAACTTGATCTTGTAAGGTATTGTTTATTGCAAATAACTATTGAAGGGTGTGTAAGCATGTTATTTTTTTAGCTTAAAAGAACCTATAACTGCATGTTCCCCACAGTATGACCGTGCTATAAGTTCCATATATAACTGGATTAGTATAGCATCAGATATATGTGAGATAATTTTGATATAAATAGTTAGCATGAAGCATCATCGAAGATTTGCATTGTCTATAATTAGTGTAATTTTGTGATAAAATCATGTAATGTTTCTGCTCTCTTTTTATGATACCGGGCATCATAATTGATTGAATGGTTGACAAACTTGTTGAGTCTTGACTTGTTTACTCGTGATACTTCTTTGTAATGTTTCTGCTCTCTTTTTATGATGCCGGGCATCATAAACGATTGAATGGTTGACAAACTTGTTGAGTCTTGACTTGTTTACTCGTGATACTTCTTTATATTCAGGCTTGTCAAATTCCATTCAATTTATCGTCCCACATCATAGCAGAAAACACCATTTTAATCTTGATCTCCCTCTCACATTGGTTCTATTGTCCTTAATGTTTTGATATGAACCCTTTTCTAATGTTTTGGATTGAATTATATCTGTTCACTCAGGCTTAATTTTCAGGTACTGGGGACCATAGTTTTGAGCGAAGGTTGCGTCTTGGCGGGCCACTTTTGAAGGAAAATATAGCAACAATGGTTCTTGAGAGGTAATAACCAATCACATACTTGATTCATTTGCTCACGTCATTATCATTCATTCTTTATAAAAACCATGCAGCCCTTTTTATGGACAAAGACGGCCATCTCTGCAGAGTGGATCAAAATTATTATGTGTGAGTGATTTGTTGCTATTGGGAAGAGCTACCATTGAAGAAGCTCGCAGTCTTCTACATTGGTTAGATTCTGAAGCAGGCTATGGAAAAATGGGTGTTTGTGGTCTAAGCATGGGTAACCTTTTTACTTTACACTCTCTTGATCAACCTTTACATAATATATTTCAGTTGGCCACCATATTACTTTTTTCTCTCACTAACTGTACTTTGATGCCTAAAAGCCAACATTTCTTTACACACTTGCTCTTCATTTAGATAACATTGTTTTCAAAGGACAAACATGTGAGTTAATTTTTATTCTTATTTTTGCAGTGGAAGAGCAAAATTTGATTTGAAAATGAGATGAAATGGCCAATTACACATCTTCTAGTAGATGTTTTTAAAAATATAGTTTCTTTATACTGCAGTGCAAACATGTATATTTTTTCGTATCTTAGACATTAAGGAAATGAATATTTCATTACAATTATAGTTCTTATCCATTAAATATGAAAAATGATATGTTGATTGTAATCAGAGGTGGCAAGTTTGACCCTAAGTATGAATAGTTTGACTTTGGTTATGTTTTTATCTCTAGTGGACTAAACATGTGAAAGAAGATGAGCGATAAAGGAAATGGGCTAAACTGGTCATTAGTTCTCCGAAGTGTGTTTAAGTTTATAATAGCTAAAGACAGAAATCATATTTGGCACAATATCTATTAATGAACTAGTTAAAGGCTATAGACAGAAATCACTTTGGCCCCTTCCCCTCCTGTCCAATTTGCTACCTCTAGATATAATGAACTTTTTGTTCCATCTTATATATTTTTTTCAAGATTATCATCATATTTGAAACTTCAATTTCATTGCTTGTTTAGGTGGAGTACACGCTGCCATGGTTGGATCCTTACACCCTACTCCAATAGCTACATTCCCGTTTCTATCCCCGCACTCAGCTGTTGTGGCATTCTGTGAAGGTGTATTGAAGCATGCCACTGCATGGGATGCACTAAGAGAGGATCTTTCGGCAGCTATGACACTGGATGAAGTACAAGAGCGCATGAGGCACGTGTTATCTCTCACCGATGTCACACGCTTTCCAACCCCCAAAAACCCAAATGCAGTTATTCTTGTGGCTGCTACGGTGAGTACTTTACTTTGGACAACCTTTGTTTTTCCACAAGAAAAATAAGCCCTTTGTATATGTGTATACAATCGTTTATGTTTAATTACAAATAGGGTGAGAAGCTGAGAACTATCGGTTGTCGGTTGTCACTACACAACTTCCATTAGATGTTGCTCAAACCATGCATGTATTGTTTTGGGTTTCTTGGAGATTCTTTTTTGAAAGTGTTTCTGTTGCTTAAAATCACAACAATTAGTTTCTTATGTTTGGATAACTTAATTAGATTCTGCTTGATTCTGCTTCTTATTATCAGTTTATTTAAGGGTTAGATGAGCATTTTCATTGAAGTGTGAAAGAAAGCCTGCTTTCTTTAACCTAATTTGAGAGATTTTTATTTCCAATCTACACAACCTCTACTTCTTTCACCAAGATATCATGTTCGGGCTTAACTGTCGTTCTATATGTTAGTAGTTTCTTTAGTAATAAAAAAAATGTTGATGTTAGCCGTTTTATCATGGTTGATTATATGATTTTGATCATCTACAACCACATACTATCAAAATGCATGTCCAAACACCCACTATTGTCCATTATTTTCTTCCTTTTGACATTTTGACCTTGATGTTTCTTAGGATGATGGATACATTCCTAAACACTCTGTGTTGGAGGTCCAACGAGCTTGGCCAGGATCAGAAGTGAGATGGGTAACTGGTGGCCACGTTTCTTCATTCATTCTCCACAACGGTGAGTTCCGTAGAGCCATTAGAGATGGGTTAAACAGATTACAGTGGAAGGAGCCCCCTTCATGATTGTTGTAAACATCATAAACAGTAAACACAAAGAGAAGTTGCTACTAACACTGTAAAGTTAATATGCAACCGGAACCAATAGATCTCTCGTGTACATTTTCAGCGAATCGTTTAATTTTAACAATTTCAATTCGTGGTTTAACTTCATTTTTATTTTTAAATCATTGTAATGTAGTTTTCTTTAAGAACAATGGTTCAAAATTTGATAAACTTGTATCTTGTTACGTTGTACATGTATGGGTCTTTCTTGACATGACATGAGATTTTGCTTTAATCTCTGGGTTTTGCTACAAGATTTGATGTGCAGATGAAGTTTATCAAAGAAATATCTACATCTTCTATCAAATTAATAGATCTAAATGCTAATCAAGGTCAAGTTAATAGCAGTTTGACAAATATAATATATATAGTAAAAAAAAAATGTTTTTCTTACATAGTTCATACAATAGCCATTTCATAACTAAGGTAGGTAAATAGAACTGCCAAGAACAGCTAATTGTAGTTACATTCTCGCATATAACACAAATATTGGAAGTGTTGATCAACATCTTTCTATCTTCATATATAGTTTACAATTATCACTTACACAGTCTTCCCTCTGCATACATTATACAAATTTGCCCACAATCTTTACCCTTTCCTTGATATAAATAGAGGTTTTCACTGTTAAAATCTCACCCAAAACATGAAGACCTCATTCTTCACCTTCACCATAACCATTGCCCTTCTTTATTTCACTCTCCCTCTTTCTATGTCCCAACGATGCAACCGGAAAGACGAAAAGACCCTCCTCAGAATAAAAAAATCTCTTGGAAACCCTCGTGTTTTGGCCTCTTGGACAAAGAACTCGGACTGCTGTAACTGGGAACATGTAGAATGTGACCTCTACAACGACCGAATTACCTCCTTCACCATCTTTTCTAGCAACATTTCCTCTCGGATCCCCAACGCCATTGCCAACCTCCCTTACCTAGAAACCTTGATCTTTCGTAAACTCACCAACCTAACCGGACAAATCCCTGCAACATTCACCAAACTCACCCACCTTAAAACACTTACCATCAGCTGGACTAATATATCCGGTCCAATACCTTCTTTCCTTGGCCAACTCAAGAGCTTAAAGACACTCGATTTGTCTTTCAATAATTTAAATGGTTCCATCCCATGGGAGCTCACTACATTGCCAGATCTTGAAACCCTTCACCTGGACCGAAACAGGTTAACTGGATCCATTCCTGATTCGTTCGGGGCGTTCAGTGGGAAAGTCCCAGCCATCTATCTGTCTCATAACTTCCTTAATGGAACAATACCCAAGTCATTGTCTCAGGTACGCTAGCTAGGGCGTACATACATATGTCCTATTACGTTACATTTGTTCAAAGTCATTCACTATTTTTTTTTTACAACATTACATATATTAACATAAGTTGTAAATGTAGGTGAACTTTACATGGTTAGACTTGTCTAGAAACCGGCTCAAGGGAGACATATCAGTGTTTTTTGGAGTCAACAAGACCATTGAAGCCGCTGATTTTTCAAGAAACTTGTTTGAGTTTAACTTCTCAACGGTGAAAGAGTTCCCTGCAAGCTTGGCTTCCTTAGATTTGAATCATAACAGGATATATGGAAGTTTACCACACACTTTGGCTGGACTCGATTTACAGAAGTTGAATGTGAGTTATAACAGACTGTGCGGCGAAATTCCAGCAGGGGGAAAGATGCAATCATATGATAGCACGGCTTATTTCCATAACCGGTGTTTGTGTGGATCTCCATTAGATGCTTGCAAATAATTAATAAGATGAATAAATTATTTCAATCCTTTGCTGATTATTGTCCCATTTTTCTGTTTTGTACTTTTAGTGTTTGTTAGAAAATTCAATAAACATTAACGATTTGTAACAAATCCAAAATTTTCATTATTGTTTTAATCAGTAAGAAGTTGCATAATATATTTCTGATATTTTTTATAACTAAACCATATACATATCAAACAAGTCTACATGTGGATATAATTTCACTTTCATCAACTATATATCATATACCATAGTAGTTTTCTTCACCCAATTTCTTATGGTTTGTCTTTAACTATATATATAAACAAATTTCATAAAGCTAGTTACTTGTTAGGTTCAATGTCGTTCAAATCAATGTTTGAACTTAAGTGATAGAGTGTATATATTGGTGAAATTTCGGTGTCATATTAAAAGAATGGAGGTTAAGAAATGCATCATACATGAGATCCAACGTTGATTCTTTGAATACGTATTTTACACACAAGACATGTGTGTTTCATCTTCTCGTATTTGTGTGTGTAGCTTTGTTTTTACATTTCTTTTTGGTACGTCTAACTATATATTACTCATAACTCAGAATATCATTTTTTTAGATTCACTATTGATTTTTTGGGAAAATTACAAATAAAATAAATGAATCAATTTGAGCGTATGGGCTTAGATATGCAACAAACTCCTAGTGACTTAATTTTTAGAGTTGTGTATATTCAACATTAACTTGTGTATTTCATGGGTTTTGAAGTGTAATAAGGACCTGTGACTATTGGATCACTATATATGTTTAACAAAGTAGCTTCTAGAGCAACAAAATATGAATTAAATAAAATAATCAAACATTCTTTGATTATTGATTAAGCAGCATGGTTGGATCAGTGGTAAACACCCTTACCTCCGGAGATAGAGGTCATGGGTTCGATCCTCATCCCATGCAAAGGTTGGAGGGCCTTTTCTATCATTTAGGTAGAAACTGGAAGCAGCCGCTCTACTTTGGTAGAGGTAAGGTCTGCCTACATCTTAACCTCCCCCATACACCGTCGAGGTATTGGGGCTCAAAACCCACGGAAGGCGGCACTGAGCAGTTACTTTTTTTTTTTTTAATCAAACATTCTTTGATTACTTGTTTTGTTCTTCATAACATTAAACAAAGAGTCATCTCATACCACCATGGAAATTCAAGATGCTGATAATCCACCATATATTCTCCATTGTGTGTGAGAGAAGAGCCCTTACCAAGAATAAAGTTGAGTTTATCTCTAGATGAAAAAATATATAAGTCTAAAGGAGAGAATAAAGCTGAAAGAATATATATATAAAAAGCATCTTTCTTTAATCTTTGATCATACTGGCATCAAAACTTTCTGCATACCCACTGCTTTTCATTTGCTTTGCATATAACTACTGGTTTACTACCTCTTATCTTTTTTTAATAAATGTAACTATAGGCTTAATAGCAATCCCAAGGTCATTGAGACAAAGTTTCATCATATGATGATTAGTGTGAAGTTTTGTTTTTGTTTTCAGACAGAATCTAACACATGCAGCCTAAATTACAGTTAGAGTAATAACTTGGAAATATTAACTTTGTCATAGCCTAAATTTACAGTTGAGTTATAAATGACTTGTGACCTTAATTATCGTCGATTTTCACTCTTCTCAGTATTCGGACTAATTAACTGAAGCGTTTATGTTATAAGTTGTTTTCAATACATAGCTTGAAATTTGGTTAATTCAGAAAAACAAGTTATGATGTAATTGAAGTTTTTAATTACACGAGACTTGTTTAAGTAAGCAACCCCAAATACGTATGCTCTTTACTGACTTGAATTACAACATAGAACACGGAGAGATAGTTTCCTTGACTTGTCCCAACTTTATCAATCAATGATTACACAAAAAGCAAAAGGCTAAATACGAAGAAAGGTATCGACTAACAGTGATGCTTGCGTTTAGCGAAAGCAACTTTTGGTAGGTTCTCCTTCCACTATAGTGTTGATGGTTCCTTTGAGAAAAAGAAGAAAGGCAAAGATTCACTATGAACATCATCTACAAAAGTTCAGCTTCACAACAAATATATATTTCAGTTTCACAACAAATATATATTTCAGTTTCCATGAAATCTCACAGTTTCACAGCAACAAAGAAACCAAAAATGCATATATATAACTGAACTTGTGAGGCTTAGCAGAAACGTATAGACAATCTTGCAGATCCAATTTAGTGAAGAAAGGTACTAACTTTTTTACATAATGTCTGATATACAATACCTGGTGCCTTTTGTTCTATTTGAAAAAAACTATGTTCTGCCTATAATATTTGATGTTAGCATTATATAGTTTGATAAATGTTTTATTTGGTTCAATTCTCCAGGATAAGAACAAAGAATGAGTGCTAAACCAGCTGCAGGAAACCAAGATGACTACAAGCTCAAGGAAACGAAACCACAGCTCGGTGAGAGGTGGCCACATGGGGGCATAAGGGGAGGAGGAGGGTGGATACTCAGTGACAGGGTAACGAGTACTTATGATCTTGTGGAACAAATGCACTATCTTTATGTTCGGGTGGAGAAGGCCCGAGATCTTCCCATAAACCCGTTGACAGCAAGCTGTGATCCCTATGTTGAAGTGAAACTCGGCAACTATAAAGGAAAAACACAGCATTTTGAGAAGAGAACTTATGCAGAATGGAAGCAAGTATTTGCATTCTCAAAAGATAAGATACAGTCAACGGTTCTTGAAGTGTATGTCAAAGATAAAGATATGATAGCAAGAGATGATTATTTAGGGAAGGTGGTTTTTGATATGAATGAGGTCCCGACACGAGTACCACCAGATAGCCCGTTAGCACCTCAGTGGTATAGACTTGAGGACCGAAAGGGTGAAAGGAAGATAAAAGGTGAGATAATGCTTGCAGTTTGGATGGGAACACAAGCTGATGAGGCCTTTCCTGAAGCATGGCATTCTGATGCTGCAAAGGTTCAAGGTGAGGGCATTTTTAGCGTGAGATCAAAGGTTTACGTTTCTCCTAAACTTTGGTACCTTCGGGTTAACGTTATTGAAGCACAAGATGTTGAAAGTCAAGACAAATCACAACTTCCACAAGTTTTTGTTAAAGCTCAACTTGGGAATCAAATTCTCAAAACCAAATTGTCTCCAACAAAAACCACAAATCCGCTATGGAACGAAGATCTGGTGTTTGTGGCAGCTGAACCATTTGAAGAGTCATTGGTGCTAACACTCGAAAATAAAGCCAGTTCAAAAGAAGAGATTGTTGGCAGAATTGTTTTGCCACTTAATGCTTTTGAGAAGCGGTTAGACCATAGGGCTGTCCATTCCCGGTGGTTCAATCTTGAACAGTTCGGGTTTGGTATGCTGGAGGGAGAAAGAAGAATGGAGCTTAAGTTTTCAACCCGGATTCATCTCCGGGCTTCACTTGATGGTGGTTATCATGTACTAGATGAATCAACTATGTACATTAGTGACCAACGCCCCACAGCCCGTCAACTATGGAAAAAACCAATTGGGATCCTGGAAATCGGGATCTTAAGTGCACAAGGACTCCAAGGGATGAAAACAAAAGATGGGAAGAAAACAACAGATGCTTACTGTGTCGCTAAGTATGGTCAAAAGTGGGTCAGAACCCGAACCATACTGGACAACTTCAATCCTAAATGGAATGAGCAGTACACATGGGAAGTTTATGACCCATGTACCGTTGTTAGTTTAGGTGTGTTCGATAATTCCCATTTGGGAGGTGAACAGTCTGCAACAGCAAAGGATGCAAGAATTGGAAAAATAAGAATAAGGCTATCCACACTTGAAACAGATAGAATATACACTCATTCTTACCCACTTCTCGTCTTACAGCCATCCGGATTAAAGAAAACTGGCGAGCTCCAACTAGCCTTTCGTTTCACTTGTTTATCTCTAGCAAACATGATCTATCTCTATAGTCAGCCTTTACTTCCCAAAATGCATTACCAACATCCTTTAACCATAAACCAACTAGACAGTTTAAGGTATCAAGCCATGAATATTGTTGCAGTGAGACTAGGCCGGGCCGAGCCACCACTTAGAAAAGAAGTGGTCGAGTACATGTTAGACGTCGATTCTCATATTTGGAGCATGAGAAGAAGTAAAGCAAACTTCTTCAGAGTAGTTTCTCTGTTTTCGGGTGTACTCTCAATGAGCAAATGGCTTGGAGATGTATGCCATTGGAAAAACCCAATAACTTCAATCCTAGTTCATATCCTCTTCTTCATTTTAATCTGTTTTCCGGAATTAATCCTCCCAACGATCTTTCTTTACATGTTCCTTATTGGAGTATGGAACTTCAGGTCGCGCCCACGACATCCACTACACATGGATACTAAACTATCATGGGCAGAAGCAGTACAACCCGACGAACTAGATGAAGAGTTTGACACATTTCCGTCATCCAAGTCACAAGACGTTACAAAAATGAGGTATGATCGGCTTCGTAGTGTTGCAGGGAGGATTCAAACGGTGGTCGGGGACATTGCAACACAAGGAGAAAGGTTTCAGGCTGTTTTGAGCTGGAGAGATCCCAGAGCAAGCTGTTTGTTTGTCGTCTTTTGTTTGATTGTTGCCGTAGCATTGTATGTCACACCTTTTAAGATTGTAGTTTTGGCAACAGGTTTGTATTTGCTGAGGCATCCTAGGTTTAGAAGCAAGATGCCTTCAGTTCCTAGTAATTTCTTCAGGAGATTGCCATCTAAAGCTGATTGCATGCTTTGAGAAAGATAAACTACAAGAGCAGTATTACTGAGTATTTTGTGTATTGAAATACTAGTTATCAAAATTTGATTGTTTTCATTGTGTGCTTTGATATATGTTTAATTTAATGCTTCTAAAAAGCTACTCATCGGAAACAACTGTGATATAAGCCGAGTTTGAGCTACCCTGAGTAGTTGAGCTCGGGTATTATAAGTACTCGCTACTTGTGAGCCTTATCGAGCTCGTGCCTATTTGAACTTTCATCCTTTGTGTGCATATGCCTATTTGCATAATTACAGCATTACCTAAGCGGGTTGAGTCAAACCTAAATCGACAGCCCATAGCTTTCAATATCTACTTGTACCTTTGAAAATCCATTTTGGGTTTCTCAACTTCCAATACAGGTCTGGTTATGATTCGACTCTGATCCGCTATATAGCAACAATAATACTAATAAATCAATTTGAGTTCAGCTCAGAGATATCAATTAATGTGGAGGTCGAGTCAGATTAGAACTCTTGCATAAATCGATTCATTGACATTGAAATATTGAATTGCCATGGTCCAGATGTTATTACCCCTTATGGGTTCAGATTCCCATGGGTCTTTAAATGATATCATGTACTGTATTACTGTGTCCATTTCTACAATGTAATTTTCCACTTTTCCACAAACTAAAAACAACCATTTTAAGAAAGATATAATTTTTACAGCTTACCTTCTACTAAAATAACAGTATTAATCTATGTTAATACTAGAATTATATTGAAAAAAATTTGAGATAGTAAATTCAATTGGGGCATACTTAGAAAACTTGTCAGTATACAGACTACTATTTTGAGGCAAAAGGAGTGCCATTTAAGGAAGGAATAAGCAATTAAGTCATAAGAATGTCTTCAATCTTAGATAAATATTTAAAAATCTACTTTCCATACTACTGGAGTCAAGTCTCCACAGCGGAGGATGGAAAGAGAAGACAAAGTCACAAGTACTTTAAAAAGAAAAGAAAGGTTAAAGCAAGTTGAGGTTTATTATTATATGATATGATATTTGGGTGCTATTTCGCCTAAGACTGCTGCTGACGAGATTCCCAAAGACTACTGAGATAGCGAAGGCGATGAAAGTATTCACTTATTGCCATTAGACTCCTTGATGCTTGATGGGTAGTCATCAGACCATGGACATGGTGAATTGCCTGAAGCCGCAGATGATCCGCCTGAAGTTTTTATTCACATTAGTTTCTTACACAAATGTAATAAGACTAATATGTAAATTAAATGAGTGAAGAAGAATTCCTTCAGGTTAAATTAGTACAAGCTTATTTATATCCACCAAGATGTGATGTATATTGTTAAATGCAAAGATGTCATGATCAGTGTACATTAAGCACTTCACTATTTGCTTAACGCCTTAACCATCTCTACTAACTTGAATTCAGATTACGAATCTTCCATTAAAATGACTACGTAGACCTTTGTATAACCAAATATGTGAAAAGGATATAGCAGATTTATTCATAAAAATGCTAGCAAGATGCAAGGAGGTACAAATTACACATTAGACCAATAACCTATAGAGAAGTAACAGGACAAAAGAACCAAAGACAGTCGCATATTACGATTGCTTAAACTAGAACAGTTACTTTGAATGTTAAACATATTTGGGTGGGTGGGTTGGGGGGGTGGGGGGGACTTAGTCCTATAAAATTCCTACTCAGCAGCAACCAAGTAGAGAAACTATATCTTGTGATCCCATGTGTGAGGATGGTGACTTACCGGGCATGAGTTCTATGCGGTGTGCACTCTGAGTACCAACATGGTACATGGGACCAGAGGGTTTCCACCCATTTACCCTTTTTTTAAATATTCACTACCAAGTCTTCATGATTTCGAGACTCCCTTTTTCCCTCTAAATCATATGTTTCATAAATCAATAACATCGCTTACGTTTTTGAAGGGTATACATTATTATTTTTACGAGTACTCAATGATCTTTGATATTGCAACAAAAACCAAAACTAGCTATAGATTTTTTGATCATTTTGCCATGAATATTCCAATTGGATAAATGGATAGTATACATTCCAAGGATCTATCCAAATCTCATTGCTTGGTTTGCTTTGGGACTTAGAAATGGTAATTTATGTGAAAAATGTGAAACGATAAACATAAAGGTGTATTATTTTTAAACAAAAAACTTTTGAATAAAGGATAATCAATAAAGAAGTTAGGGAAAAATCAATTTAATTATAATTCTAGTTTTAGGCTTTGTTTTCAAAGACTTGTGTAGAACGAAACAGTATCAAGGTGTTTGTCCCTAACTTCATTATTTAATATCAAAAATATTTTTATAGATCATGTAACCACACCACACATTTTTGGTCAACTTTAGACCTCTCGGTTAGTAGAAAAAACTTACGCGTATCATTTATAAAAATTGAGATAAAAAATCAAGTCTTAAACGTTATCGACTAGGCACTGGCTTTGAATATCCATTCCATTATCTTATACAATATAACTAAAGAATTCTATCCCATGACTTGATAAAAGGTTAATACTTAGTGCGTGTGTGTGTGTTTTGGTAATTAACCAGTTCCATCTTTGATATATTATAAAGGGCCAGGTCTATGACCCCTTCATAACAACCATTTAAAACTCTGTAAGATATTACCAATAAGACAAGGTTAGAGCACCTTAGAAGCTCAAACAATAATCTCTCTGATAAAATTCCTAAATTGTCTTTGCCAACAAGAACTCCCACTGGGTTAGGCTCCCAACTATAGGATGCTAATTGCCTAAATCTCATTCTTTAAAGGTTTTAACACAATTATTATAAGGTTCGGGTGGCCTTGACCATCCCAAGGGGTAGCAATTTGTCCTGGCCTCAACTACATACATAAATTACAGTCGTGCATACATTTTAGGCTTGAGAAATAGTACCTGGTTAACAATATCGACATACTCTGATATCTTGTTGATGCCTGCTGCCATCTGACCCATGTAGTTGACAATGTCATTGGGGGATTTTAAACTCTCAGAAACAATGACTTCGGACAAAGATTGGTTCAGCTGTTGGAGTCGTTGAGAAAGATTTTTTTCTGCCTCAAACATTACATTACGTAACTGAATAATTCCTAAGATCTGTTGTTCTGTCAAAGGCTTGATCTGAGCAGCAATGATCTAAAAACAAAAAAAAAATCAAAACACACACAATTAGTCTTGGAACAGCATGCAAATCACCTCATGTGATTCATAAATAAGATGCATAGTTAAGTAGTTTAAAACTCCTTTTTGAGGTTTCACTCGTAGGGATGTATGTCATTATGCATAGTTAAGTAGTTTAAAACTCCTTTTTGAGGTTTCACTCGTAGGGATGTATGTCATTTGTCAGTTGTGTTGGATGCTATAGAGTACAGACTCTAAAGTACAGATTGTAAATAGTATTATAACCCAAAATGTGTTCAGATAAAAGAAAGCCAGCAAACTTTAGCCTAGAATCCATATTTCACTTATTCGTCTACTCGGCTTCGGCATGATGCACGTATTTTATAATTGAAGTACGTAATGCCTTACCAATTGTAAAAAGGTAGATTGATAGGAACCGCTTGATCCCATGTACCGAATTGTATCTCATACAATTTATAAATTTTTATGGGATTCGGGAATGAACCTAACAAACCATGGGTCTGAGTCTGACTTGAGAATCACATAGAAGTCGTACTAATCGGAAAAAGAAGCGATGGCGTCTCAATCACTGGTGGTCGGAGAGAGGTGGGGAGTTTGTCGATGTTTGTTCCTTTCAATCATCTAAGGGGATTTCTAGAGAGAAGTCTACGTGCGTTTTTTGTCGTCCAAAGTTTTGTTTGTTACTTTGTTTACATCTATTTTTCTGAAAATGTTTACTTAAGTGTAACATTCAAGAAAATGCCCAAAATATATAAGGATACACATATACTGAACGCATAGGACTTTTTCCTAGTGAATGGAAGGGATAAGACAGATCATTCATGTCTTACTGTCTTAGTTCATCGAGAATCAAGCTTAATATACCAAGTTTAATGTTTGACAAACTATAAAAAAGTTTTAGTGAGGGATGAGTTTCATCAAGTGCAGTTTGCAAAACTCTAAACTCCGTCCAAGAGCATTAGTTAAGATGAATTTTCTAGGTCCAGTTAGCCAAAATACTCTTCTGAATTTCTAAATTCTTGTGTGCACCTATTGAGATAACATATCTGTGCCATATCTCCTTTTAATGTCTTGCATTCAGGGTTGAACATCTTAATAGGTATCTTGCCCCTAAAAATTCTATATGAGCAAAGTATGTATACCTTGATGAGCTCAGAAGGACGGAAGCCTCCAATCCACAGAAAACAACGCTCAGCAGGAGTCTTCCACATACCAGAAATAATGTAAAAAACATCAGCTCTCACAATCATGCTCTTGCGGTGCATGAAATCATCAAAATGCGCCATGATGTTGTCAACACAGAACTGGATCTCATTCTCGGAAAACTGCTGTTCAACAGCTGCTTGAAGCCTGCCCACGCGATGCCTATGATCCTCTAGCCACTTTGCATATTCCATGCTAAAAGCTGCCGCTTCTGAAATTTTCATCAGTAGGCAATTAGAAATATATAAAGAATACTCGCTTTAAAGATCAAACGACAGATAAACTGATTCCTGAGACATTTAAATAGAGGTTTCACGCAAAGTTTTGTTGATAAATGGTACCACGCAATAGATGAAAATACAAGGAAACAAAATTTAAACATTACAGGATAGAACATGATAAATAAATGATATACAAGGATGCTGAAATCAGAAAATATCAAATAGTTAATATAGACATCTCTCAAAGGTATTGTGTATTTTGTAGGATCAGATTCGTAATAAAGCACAATATTGTAGTTTCCCTCTTGACTAAATGAACCTTTTGATTTTTGTTTTCCCAGCTCTTTATATTAGGTTTTAAATGATTTGAACTTTTAGCCAAAATTCATAATGTGCATCACAGGACGTCTTTGTGTATCACAAAATAATGCACAAAATGTGTTTCATCACATACACACACACATAGGTCTTCAATTGATCTGGGCCTTCTAGAGAAGCTGAACGGAGTTGCAGAAACTATCAAACAACTTACCCGAAACAGAATCAATGGAATAACAAAATATTGTTTGGAGCATGTAAAATTGCATCAACATTATATGTAACTATGAATAAGGCAAAAGTACAGGCTCCATGAGACCATGACGAGTCTTACAAAACATAGTGATCTCTTTCTTTCCTTTACGAGAAGTGTGTGAAACTGTGTCAACTTTAGATAAATCAGGTAAAACTACAGGCCTCATGCTGTTCAGAAAAAAAAAAAAAACAAAACAAAACAAAACTACAGGCCTCATGACAAGTCTTATAAAAAGTGTCAAAAGCATGGTCTGGTCAAAATTATATTTATTTTAGCCAATTGTTGTAACCTAACTTCGACATTTAGGGCTCTGATTTCAAGTTCCTCTCAATTTGTGAGATTTTAAATATTTATTTTAATTTATTCATTAATGGACATACAAGATTCTCTTTAATCCGAGACGCTAGTGTCAAGTAAATTCACTATTTTAGGAGTGATTAAGCATTTTTGCTACATATGGGTAGGGTGAAGGGTCCATTATTAAATATTAATGATTCAATTCCTCTTCAAAAGTCATAGATTACATCACTTTCCTCTGAAAACTTGTTATGCTTATTGTTAGCCACCAAATAAAGTATGCTCGGGGTCATGATATTGTTCATCAAACATGACACTGAAAAAGCGAATTGATTACCATAAACTTACTCATGTCAGATTCTGACAGTCAGAACAAGATAAACAACTTATTAGAAATAGCCTTCAAGATACTATACACACACACACACACACACACAGAGAGAGAGAGTTAGAATAAAGGTCCATATTTAAGGGTCAAAATGAGACCTCCTTTGGACAATTCTGAGTGTTCACAGCCCAGCCACCCCTATGGGATAAGAGGATCCTCCAAACAGGCAAAGACGTTGAAAATAAATGTTGCATTACAACTTTTATTCTAATGCAATGCAAAAAAAATTATTACAGGGTAGTACATTCCTGGTTGGAAACCTAGATCCTCCATGGACTCCCAAGGAATAACTTAGTAGTCTAGGTAAAAGGCTTGAAAGTGGAATATAAGATGGAGATAATTGAGTTGATTGTCAAATTTTGATCAAATTATATGAAATAATCTGAAATGAACATCTAAAATAGGGGGGAGCTAGCCACACCTTATAGTTGTGCTTTGTTGTGTATATGTACACAGACGAGACAGGAATGACTAGGAAGCCACATAGAACTAGAAAACTGGAAAATAAGAGAGCATACATTCATACCATAATAAACTCTCTATAAGATGCTCTACTATTTTGCTTAGACTATTAAAAGCTAAATGGAACAGTCACAATGGGAAATTTGTAAATCAACATACTCATAAACAAGGTTTGGAACAGCAAAAAATAGAGTTATGTTATAGTGTTATGCACTATTGGGGCACACGAGTGCCTTGAGATACTCATATGATAGACATCATTAACATTGTTTCAAGAGGTGTTGCCTACAAGTATGCAAAAGCATAGTGTATTTATACATTATTGAAATACTTCAGAAATTATAAGTGAATGTTTAGTATATATGTGCAACGAATATGATCTGTCCTGTTTACATCTTTTAATTACCGTGAACTCTTAAGTTTTGTTAGCATACCTGAGCTTACATGTCCCACACCAAGGGGAACGCCTTGGTCAGTTCCAAGAATTCCATCAACACCACCCATATAAACACCCTAAATCACAAAACAATAAAATAAAACAGTTAACCCTGCTGAAGTGTAAACTGACTTCTCATTTCGAAGCAATAAAAGAAAAAACAGACCTGAGCTTTAGCCTTTTGTAGCTCTTGTTCCAATTGAGTAAGCTTCATTTTGCTAGACTCTAGCTGCTGAACATAAGCCTATGAAAAAACAAACAACCAGATACCCAAAAAAATTATCAAGATGCTTTTGATAGAAAAAATTCTCTAATTGTTCACAATGTTTTCATGTTCCATGTTCATTTTGTAAAATTTTCCATAAATTCTACGGACATTGACTGTCCTTTAATATTGAAAATTGTCTACCGATCCATCTATATTTTCACAAAAAGAACTACAATAAAATAAAAATAATTTTCAAGTAATAGAACCTTCTAACCACTTCTTGAAGAAACAATTGTAAAAAATAAAAAAATACATGTATCTCAGTTGTACTGAATTGCAGTCGCCCCTCGCACTACCACAAGATTCAAAGACAATCAGAAAATAGAGACTTATTGTCCTTCAAATATACAGCCACTAGGTTCAAAAAGTCTCAACAAGTACCAATCTGATAAGAAGCCAATAGTAAAAAGCATTCCGGTCTAAAAAGTCACCTTTCTCCTCAGCCTACTTTTCCTAGCTGCCTCTCGATTTTGAGCAAGCCTCCTGAGTGTCTGCTTACAAAAATCACATATTTAATTCACAAACTGAAGTTGAAGACCAGTTTTCCTATTGAAACTTCTAAGTAAACATTGAACTACGTCGGTTTACATAACTTAATTCTTTATAGATTAGAAACAATAACAGATTAATTCGTTCTCAACTCATTTACAACCTTCGGATATATAATAAACAGCCAACATTGGTTGTTTTACTTTTTTTTAAAGACAAATAATTCACACAATATTTTGTTTCTAATGGATTGGAACCAAAAGGTCCTTGATTAATAGGCTACCTCGATACTGTTAGGCTATCATATATATTAAACCATCAGCCTGTGGTGGCTTTTACTAGTGACCTAGTTATAATACAGATTAGGGAACCTTTGAATCTGATTTCTTCTGTTGATCCTGCCCTGAACTAAAACTAAGCCCTTTCTTGTTTCCCTCGCGCTGCACCAAACATGATATTTTAAAAGTTAATCCACAATAAAACAAACAAAAAAAAAGCCTAATTTAAACCAAATAAAAATTGGAGAAAACCCATATTGATCATATCCTCATTATGTATAATTTCAACAGGAATTGCAATACAGCATTGTGTTATCGCAAAATACAAGTGTAAGCAATAACTTGCCTTGATAGCTTTCGAGGATTCAGCCAGTGTACGGGGGGCAACAGTTTTGAGGTTGGAGATAATGTCGCTGTCCGACAATTCCAACGATCTCCTGGAAGCACTACTTGATGGAGAAAGTATAGTAGTAGCACTTACCTGCCAAGCATATAAAATATATTCAAATAATTTCCCCATTTGCTACTTAACTTAGTTCCATTTATAAGTATAATAAATGTATTTGAACAAGAACACTTGGGGTAGGATTATTCTTTAATCTTTAATAAATAGCTGCAAGGGTTATTAACTAATAAGAATTTATCCTGGAAATCAAGAAAAGTACACCTTCGCTGTGGAAGTAGAAGAAGGATCTCTGCCGTGCATTGGCTGTGATGGAAAGATATTTAGCGTTGGAAGAGGTCTCATTCCTGCAGGTACTGAACTCTCTGCACATATCACTTCTATTTAATTTTGACAGTAAATTGGGATAAATATGGAGTTTTTTAGATTTTAGCAGTCTAAACTAAAAATTTAGGAATACAACATTCCGCCACATCTGGGTCAGAGTCTTTAAGCAACCTAAGTCTATTCTTTTTGTTTTGTTCTTTTAAACAAAGTTTTATATTCTAAATATTTTGCAAAAATTGATCTGGTCAAAGCAATTCCTATCGATCATGTTCTCATGAACATAGATCACGTGTGTCAAAGAAAATACTTCTGAGTGAGTTGATTTGAGGGTCTTACGTCTTTCATGATCTTGGGGAACAAAGGATGATGTGGACTGATCAACTGCTGTTGCTGGGACATCCGAAGGGAAGAGAAATGTTTGATCAAAGTCAGCAAAATCATATGACCCACCTCCATATTTTGTCCTGATACAAAAACCCCAAATTCATCAAGATGCCATGGATTTCTTGTAGAAAGAAACAAATTTTATTTAATATGTTTTCATTTTATGGCAAAAAAGAACTAAAACAAAATATAGAAATGAAGAAAAGATTTTGCTTAAAATTACATGAAATCGTTGTTGATAGAATTACTGAAAGGAGTGTGGGTAGAAGCCAGGGGGTTTGCCTGGTTCATCATAGTGAAAGCCATCTGATCGTTTTCATAGTGATGATTCTCAAGCTCGAATTGTGGTGCAAAAGGAGCTTGATGGTGAGGCCTTTGTGAGTCTAACTGAGCATTAGTCGATGTGTTGGAATAGCGTCGGCTGCTAGAAGCCATGATATTCATCAAAAGGTATGAGTCTTTCTCTCCTAGTGCGTTTGTGATAGTGATGGTGAAAAATGAAATTGATGAGCTTCACCTCTCTTAATACTCGTATATATAATTAGAAATCTCTCATAGCACATAAATAAAAGAAAGTCTACATATAGCATTAATTGAAAAAAAAATTAGAGCATGGATTGAATGCTAAAGAGGCAAACGACAAATCATAAGTTATTTTTTCAACATTTCTCATCTCTCTCGTTGAAGGAAATTAAAAAGGAGTAATGAAGAGAGAGAGAGAGAGAGAGAGAGGTGGAGGGGTGGGTGCGTGTGGAAAAGAAGGGGGGGTGCCTAGGGAACTGCTCTGGCTCCTTGTACTATCGTCTCACCTCTCTCCGTATCAAATACCTAAAATACACTGTTTACATTCCTAAACCTTTTCTATATAAGGAACTTATTTTGGTCTGGGACTTGCTAAGTTTATCATAATGGTTTACAAGTAACTTTTTAAGTATTAATCCAATTGTTGTGCAATGCTTAATGAATACCCAAAGACTCTTAGACCAAAATTGTAAAATCCTTTGGTCATGGTTTTGCAGGTCTTGTCACTTACGTAGCATTCCCTCTTGATAACCATTGATATGGCCTAATTGCTATTTGCTACTTGATGACTCTCTGGTCCCATGGTTGTAGGTGAAAACAACAGCTTAAAAAGTGCATATATTTCAGCATCTTATTGTCTTTACAAAATATGGAAGACCTATTTAATACTTGTTTAGTTGTTTATCAATTTATTTGTTTTACCATTTTCTCCTCTTCACATAAGATAATATTGGCAAACTAAGTGAGAAGGCAAAAACAATCTTTAAAACATAAAACATGATTTAAACATTAAGCTATATTAATTACTTACTAAATTATTATGCAATCAAAGTAGACTTAGATTTGTGAACATGGACAAGTAATGCCTAGATGGTATTATCAATCTTAATCTCTCATTAATTTGTAATCTGGATGATAGACAATTATAGAATCGTTTTATTTAATAACTGTTCAATATTGTGAACTTGATTTACTTTAAGAGAAAAATCTATCAATAATTTTGTCAATGCAGGGGGATAAAAGAGTACAAAACCTTGACCTCCAATCAATCATCACCTAGATGAAAGTATGTAACATAATTAAAACAACTTACAATAGTATATAAACACCAACTTGTGAAAGGAAACTTTATAATCAATAAACACAAAAGTGTTGGGCGGCAATTCCAATGGTTTTTCTTTTACACGAGCAATACGTGCAAGATTGCGAATCTTCAAAACACAACCACCGCCAATCATGGACCACTGTTGACTCAAAAGTTCATTATTTATTTCCATGAAACCTTAGAAAGGCACCTTTAACTTCTTTAATCTTTGAACTTCCCAAACATCAAAATCAAGCATAGTCAGTCGCAAGAGACCAGATAAAAGATTAATTGTATATAACTAATTGAAGTTCTTCAATTGTTATTCTGATTACTGAACTTTATAATTATTTACCAAACCAAGGTTAAGTGCATCAAAATGTATTCAACTTGTCGTGTTTTACTTTTGTGTATCCAACTTCCAAACCGTATATTGTTTGTAAACCATTGACCTCAAGGCACTTTTGATGACATGTAGATGCTTTGTCAACTTATATGATTGCCACGTTAGCAAAAGACCAGTCAATTGAAATAAAGAGGTGACTTGATACATACATTAGCAAAAAATTGAAAGTTTGAAGTTAACTTGATTTAATTAATCAACTAAAACAGTTACAAAATAACAAGTAGACTTGAGTAAGTTTCGTGTAGGTTCACACTTGACTGTTCTCTACAAATGACACGTGGGGGTTGATTATCTTTTCTTGGTTATATACATATATGTTATGTTTTAATGTCAATCGCTTTCATAGTGTTCTAATTGTAAGACTTAAATAAACTGTAGGTACTTTTGCAACTAACATGTTCAGCACTACACTGTAGACTAATAAACTTCTTTGGGATATTGCTATATTTTTGTCACAATACATTTAAGCAGTTTGATAATTCAATACACCATAAGATTTTTCATAAAAACTGTTTATAAAATTTAGCACAATAAAGGGTAAAAATAATTGTAACTTTACATAAATAATATGAATAATTCCTTAAATGCGATTTGATGGAGCCAATTTTCACGACTAATTTATTCACATACGAAAAGGTGGATTAAAACCATGTAAAAGTAAGAGTGTATCCCAGGTCCAGAAGAAGCCAAAAATTTTGAAATGTAACCGACAGTTTGTTTCTTTGGAGACTTATTCAACATACTATTTTCAACGTTTTGAACGGACTAGAAGAAACCATCACCGGATTATAAGCACATCCGTCCAAATATTGAAATAACTGAGAAAAATCCGTGATGAAAATTCATGTGCGACTTTATTAGTGAAATAAAAGAATGTAACGGAAGATGGCCCACACATAAAACTTTATCACATGTATTTACACTCTTTTAGGTACGGTGTTGTCATTCTTTGTACAAGCTAATTGTATATCCTTATACAAATTTTTACTAACAAGCTAAACATGATGAATGATGCATACTATCATTCTTATATGTGTTCAAGAAATTTAATAAAATATTATCCATATCAAAGAAAATCAGAATAATTAAAAAAGAGCTATAAAGATTGAAGGATGCGATACCAATAATGAATTGCATAACAAAGAAGAAATATTTCTATCAAGGGACTCTTCCAAAAATAGAAAAAGAAAATCTAAAGAGGGCGAGACAAGAAACAAGTCCTATCAAGGGACCTAGTAGTGGACAAAGAAGATGTATCCTAACACCCTCAAACCCAAACTGATAGACTAGCCTTATTAAAATTCAAAATCTTAGCTTAAAACTATGGTAGAGGTTATACTTTATAGTAGTCTACAGCTCAAGACTTATAAGATATTCAAGCTTCTCACTGCTCAATACATGTGGTGAACTTGTTCTTACAAACTTCCCACTTATACTACCATACTACCTGACATCGTCGCCAAACCTTCACAGCCATAACCAATACACAAGGAGAGGCATGAACATGCCATTGCAGCTGAAAGACTATAAGTATTATACCAAAAAGAGTTTTAGGGTCATTCGGAATTTCGGATAATATTCTAAGAAAACGTTTACTAAAGAATAGCTACAAACACAAACTATAAAAATTTGGTGAAATCATATTGGAATTCTAACTAAATTGAAAGGTTTATTAAGAAGGGTACGGGGTTATATGCATTAAACCAAATATATTGGGTTCTTTATAGGATCCTTCCCCTATATAAAACTAGCTTTTCATTCACATATACTCCCTCTGTCCTACTAAACTTGTCCACTTTTAAAATTTCAAGTCAAACTTCACCAACTTTGACCATATGGAAACATAGATAAATCTTCATCAGTTATACAATTATGTGGAGACATGGATTCTATAAGCATACGTGCATGAATAGTGCTATGAGCACATGTATGCAAGTCAAGCATACGTATGCAAGTATTTTGTAAATAAATGTTTCATGAGATAGTTGGTGAGCAAATGTACATAGATAGTCATATCAACATGTGTAAGCAATTATATAATACTAGGTAAATGATTTTACTAAAATACCCTTTTAATATTTTAACTTAAAGAAGGGTTCTTAAGGGTTCCTGCAATTTTGGGGGTTCCTAATATATCCTTTTAATATTATATAGATAGGGAAAGTTGATGATGTAACCAATATTTTGCCAGGAACCAAGAGAACTTTTAAATTATGTATTAGATCAAATGTGAATGACTTTATTCACCTGTAAAACATAATAAAAGTTCATATGAGAACAAAAAACACTGTTAAAAACATGTAAAATGACGTATAACTTGATAAGTTCATATGGGGATGAATTTGTTCACATATGAACATATATCAAGTTATATGTAATTTTACATGTTTTTTGTTCTCATATGACATTTCAAATGTAAATGAACTTAAAAAACAATTAATGTAATACATAAATTTAAAGTTCCTGTGTTTCTTGTAGGGGAGGTCTCTCATTAACCTTTGTCTCTCTCTATATATACAATAATGTAATATAATGGGATCACTCGAAGTATATTGGATTTCTTTAGTTTTCACCTTTCTACATATATTGCTTTCTGTATACGAGTAGAATCTTTGCCTTATATAAATTTAGCTTTTTATTCACGTGCAATTAAAGTTGTTCACATGTGAACATTCCAGACCATTCACTTGTGTACATACCAAATAAATGTACTTTCACATGATTTCACCTATTTTTTTAGACGTGTCATGTTTTAGGTGAGCATCGATTAATCTTTTAAATTACATGATGCACATTGAAGCACACCGACCAATATCTATCTATCTATCTATCTATCTATCTATCTATATATATATATATATAGGAGGAAGTGAATATAAGGTTGTCCATACCTAAGATTAGATATGGAACCCCTCACATACTAATTTTTTAACCCATTAAATTCATGGGGGTCATGTAACTTATTTATTATACAACAGATATTAAAGAAATAGTATGTGAGGGGTTCCATACCTAATAAGTTTAAGTATGGGACAACCTTATATTCACTTTTCCCATATATATATATATATATATATATATATATAGGAAGGATAGAGATCAAATGAGAAGGTACCTTAAGGAGAGAAGGGAGAGAAGGTTCGTTTTTTATTTTTTTAAACTTGTTTTCTTGACTTTTATTCTTTTTTTCACATTTTTCATTCTCTCTTTAATTAACTTATTCCATTTAAAAATTTTTAAAAGTTATAAAAATTATTTTTTTTTCAAAGGGCATAGCCCGTAAGCTATAGGCGAAGCCTTTCGGCTTATGGCGGAGCCATAATAGCTAAGGGCGAAGCCAGTTAGGTAGATCACCCCATCACCGATCACCCCCTATGACCTATCACCCTCTATGACCTATTACTCCTACCAGCTACCCCTTATTAATATCCTTAAGGGCAAAGCCCATACCGTACCCTTACATGTATAACTCACTAACTCAGGTTAGAAATTTTTTATTTTTATTTATTTTTTAAAATTTTTTTATGGATTGAATTAATTAAAAAAAGAATAAGAAAAGTGAAAAAAAAGAATAAAAGTCAAAAAAACAAGCTAAAAATAATAAAAAACGAACCTTCTCTCCCTTTTCTCTTTAAGAACCTTCTCTCTGGATCTCTACCTTATATATATATATATAGGGGGATGGGAATATAATGTTGTTAGGTACCTAAGCTTAGGTGTGGAACACTCACATATATTTTTTTTAATCCATAAAATTCATGGGGGCCATGTGATTTATTTAAAATTCAAACAATATTAAAAAATTAGTATGGGAGGGGTTCCATACCTAAGCTTAGATGTCGGACAACCTTATATTCACTTTTCCCATATATATATATATATATATATATATATATATAAGGTTCATGTGAGAACTATTCACATATGAACATGGGTGATACAAGTACAATTTGATCTGTTCATATGTGAACTAATTTGTTCTCATATACAAATCACATATGAACATCAAGTTATAATTTAAAAGTTCACATGGTTCTTCCAATTCAATCGGTTCTCACATGAACCGTTTCCTATATCTATATAAATATTAAAACAATAGGAATCCTAGCCTTTTAAAACCCTCTTTAATTTAAAACTATTTTTAAAATTTGCCACATAGGATTTTATCCTATGTGTCATCTCTATAATTTTCCACAATATTTATTTATCTATATAAATATTAAAACAATAGGAATCCTAGCTTTTTAAAACCCTTTTTAATTTAAAACTATTTTTAAAATTTGCCACATAGGATTTTATCATATGTGTCATCTCTATAATTTTCCACAATATTTATTTATTTATGCAATAAAATATATTAAATATATATTGGTATGTAAAAAATAAAATTATGAAATTAATAAAATTGATTTTGTTTCCTAAAAACCAACATTAGTTTCATATATAGATTACATAATTGTGTCGACACATCACACCATTGTCATATTTTTTTTAAAAGTTGGTTTTTGATTTCATCTTCAAATTCTTTTCGACTTTCAATATGAAAAGTAATTGGGTTGTTAAATTTTATGTGCTTTATACATCATTATATTTCTCAAAAAATTTATATGCTTTAATGTATTATTATATATTAGTTCATGTTCATTTTTATTCTTTTTACGTAGGTTATTTTAAATAGCCGCACATCATGCGGGTAAAAAACCTAGTATATATATATATATACACAAAGGGGAAAATCGCGCAAAGCAGCGGCGGTGTGGTGGTAACTTCGAAGACTGACGATGGCGACTATGGTGGCGGCGACAACTAAAAGGGATTGTATAGTTATTGATGTAAAGGTAATTGATGTAAAAGGGGTTGTGTAGTTATTTAGAAGTTGGGGGATAAAATTTGTAAATTATTTCATTGAGGGTATTTTTAGGACATCGCTTAAAGAGATAGGTGGAGTAATAATAAGTCAGGAGTATTTTAGTCTTTTGTGTTACTTGTGATCAAAATTTGGTGATTGAGACGAAACCCCCAAAAGATTGTTGGTCTCGTTGAAGAAGAAGAAAAATAAACTGCTCTCTGCCCCCTTCCGAGGGTTTTGAGCCCCAATACCTCGACGGTGTATGGGGGAGGTTAAGATGTAGACAGACCTTACCTCTACCTAAGTAGAGAGGCGGCTTCCATTTTTTACCTAAATAGTAGAAAAGGCCCTCCAACCTTTGCATGGGATGAGGATTGAACCCATGACCTCTGTCTCCAGAGGCCAGGGTGTGATCCAACCATGCTGCTTTTTTCGTTGAGGAAGAAGAAAGAAGAGCTCAATCATGTTGAGAAAAAAGTAGGGAAAAAAATTTACCAAGGAAAAAAAATCTTGTTGTGTACAAAAAGCTTACGCTTTTTAGCGCCTGGCGCTTACCAAAAGTGCAAAAAAGCCCAAAAATCGATTGCTTTATACCCTGCACATTGGGTACCAAAAAGCTGTAAGACTTGCACCTAGCGCTTAAGTGCGCCTGAGGCACGCTTTTTAAAAAAAGTTCCCCACGGATAGATCACGATGGAAATCCCTCGTTGTTTCAAAATCATTTTATGATAAAGTTCCATCTCATTTGTGTCACTATTGGGGACTCGGATAAAACTACGTTTTGAACACAAACTAGAGTCAACGAAATGAAAAGGCTAAAGTTTACTATTTCATTATATGATTTGAAGCCTGCAAAAAGAAGCTTAATGACAATTGTGTAATGTGGTTCTGCTTATAACTCTCTTTCACTTACCAATTACTGTTTTTTTCCATTTCTTATTTACTTATTATGCATCCTCCAAAATTCACATTTTTCAGATCAGAAGTAAAAAAAATATAAACACGAGACCAGCAACACTCCAACAAAAACAAATATGCAAAACAATAACTGTTTCAAAAAAATAAATAAAGATAATGGCTAGTGAATCTGATAACTGTAGAAAGTGGAAAAATCTGAATCAATATCATACTCATAAACTAACCTCCACAAGCCAGTCGATAAAAGTACCATGCATTTCCTGTGATGTCCTGCTGAATTGTTTTCATATAACCAACTAAACGCCTCCACTTTAGCTGAAAAGAAAGAGGTATAAAGAATAAGTGCAGAGACAAAAGAAATGATTTTGCCTGCAGTCTAGCGGGATTGGGTGGTGATATTGTACCAAAATTTGATTGTTTAATATACAAAAGTACTTCGCTTGTTAAAAAATGTAACTATAAGTCTACAAAATAGGTAAGCAGCGACAGATGAATAGTGCATACATAGTGTCTGAATTAACTTTCATAATAGATTACGGAAACCATATGAATAAATTACATTGTAAGTTGACCACATGAGTAACAATACCGTTTAGCATGTTAATTACCATAGTTATTACTAAGAATGGATATTAATTTTATAGCACGGAAGTTGCATTAATCATCAGTATGCATATTTGATGGTTGAAAGTTTAGTAAGAATGTATACTATGGAAGCTTAATGAACTAATAGGGAACAATACGGTATAATAAATACATCACCACATCATTAAACTTCTTAATTAGAACACATATCTTATTTCCTTTTGACAGAAAGCTTTTACATCCTTACATTTTATAGGAAGCCAATTTCAAAGCATCAATGGCACCATACAACCTCGTTTTGCATTTACCATCGTTTTCCGAACTTAAGATCTTGGGGTGCACACAAACTCCCTGTCTCAATCTACCATTCTTTTCAGCAGTACATCTCGTTTGCTTGGTAGTCTGACAACCAATAACATCAACAAGCAATAAATTAGAGATTTCAAACACATAGTACTTTCATATCATTAATGACAAAGATCTAAACAGATACTAACACTCACATTGATTAAAGTCTTTCATATTTGAATCAAAAAAGCGCATCTGACCAACACCCATGATACCATCTCATCAACATCAGTGAACTTATTATCCGACAACCAACTTTCATAATACCATATCACGGTCTTATCAGAGGGCTGTTACAACAAACGGTATAGTGGCAATCAGGACAAACATCCAATCCAAATAAGCCAAACGGCCGGCTTAATCCCCTGCTCTCTAGTAATTCTATTAGTGGGTTGTTTTAATACTAAAAAGGGTAATTGGATGGGAACTCCCTGATCCCATTTACCATTTGTTACCCACTAATCCTGGTGTCTAAGTGAACCTCAACCACTTAATAATCCCCTGATTATCTCAAGTAAACTCGAACCCAGGATCCCTCGGCGACTGGTGGCCACTTGGTTTGTTTAAATACTAACATCATCTACATATTCCTTATTTCTGCCCATTTGCCTAGCCACATTACAGTACATAAACTCTGAGCTAAAACAACTGAATTTGTAACTATTTTATCATTTTTAATTCTAAGCTTATACCTTACCAAATATTAAAAAAATACAGTATAATTACTTAAATTTCACATAAAAGAATATACATATTGACATGTTGTGTGAGTGTATGTGTAATACCGGATGGATAGGTGGTTGCCGGCGGGGACAACGACGGAAGGAGTGAGAGACGATGGGTTGAGCTGACTGAAACCCTAACATTGCTTAATATTTTTTCTGAAGAGGTCGTTTGTTTTTAGCTGTTTTGTATCGCTTCCTTGATGGCTTATTGCTTGCTAGGTGTCTCGGGCAGTCGGGCTTACCTTTATTATTAAAGTGCTTATTGCTTAATCCCGATTGGGTAAGTTACTTTGTTATGGATGAGCCCAAATTTTTTTGACTTATTTTGTACAACCCAATCCCTGCGCGGGGTATAGAGGAAGTAAGCTGTAGACAGTCTTACCTCTACACAAAGGTAGAGAGACTGCTTCCATAGGGACCTCCGGCCACAAAGGAGTGCAAGACGGAAAATGAGAAATGTTTAAAAAATCATACCTGTATGCCGAGAATCTGAAAAGAAGAAATACCTGTCTACTGGGTCCGGCTACTATGCGGGTCGAACGTTTAGCACTCATGCGTCCTACCGATATCTTAGAAAAAATGTTTGACAATACAAATACAAATACGAAAGCAACCATATTTGGCATATTAAACAACATAAAAGTAGCAAACTAATACGTAGCTCGAACAAGTTGTGGGAAACAAGACAAACATACAAATAAATAAATAAGAAATGACAAAACCTGAAAATATCTCGATTGAGCCAAGGCAGTAACTACTTCTAAACAACCTATAGAAAAAAGGACCATAGGCCACCTAGTTATCCTAATCCTAATCCTCTCACCTGCTCTTCTAAACCAATAAACTAGTCCTAAACCCCTAGTCTTCTAGATAAACTCTCATTGGTCATGTCCTTCGACAGCCATCTTGGGGGAAACAAACATAAGAGTAACCTCCCCCCTCGGTTTAGATCTACTTAATCTAAAACCCATATGCCTTACTCTCGCATTCCACTACCTCTACCTGGAAGCTCCTCTAACGCATTCGGAATTCCGTACTTCCACCTCCATCTACCTACCACTCTTCCTGTCCCGTCAAAGTCCTATGTAGCGTAGCTAAGCCACTTCTCTAGGCCAAACCCTCACAAACCTCCTTTAGCAAGGCAATATGGGAAAAGAAGACTATTTAGGTCGCCCAAAAGTCCTACCCTAACCTACTATTCTACTCTAATCCTAGTTCTCCATGTCGTCCTATCCGACGTCATGTCCTCCGACAGGCCAAGTTCAATTAGATCCTTCGCTAATCGATCCTCCCACCTCATCTTTGGTCGTCCCCTTCTTCGTATGTCGTCTACGTGAATAGACTCCGCTCTCCTTAGTGGTGCAGTTTCATCCCTTCTCCTAACATGGCCAAACCATCTCAAGCGCTCTTCCCTTAGCTTGTTAATGATGGTCCCTACTTCAAGTTCTGCTCTAAAAACTCCCGTCGGGATCCTGTCTGCTAAGGTCTTCCCGCAAGTCCACCTTAACATCCTCATCTCAGCCACCTCTACTCGAGCCGCTTGGGCTTTCGTCATCGCCCAACATTCTGACCCGTATAGCATAGCCGGTCTAATAGCCACTCTATAGAACTTCCCTTTCAGCTTTAGCGGGATCCTCTTGTCGCACATGACTCCCGTAGCTGCTCTCCACTTCATCCATCCGGCTTGGATTCGATGTGTCACGTCTTCGTCTATCCTACCCGATTTGTGTATCACTGATCCCAGATATCTAAAAGACTCATTCGGACGCAATATGCGGCCCCTAATGCTAATAACCCCATCCCCATTTTTGTCTTATCTCCTGGTTATCGAAGTCACATCTAAGGTATTCTGTCTTCTCTCGGCTCAAACCATGGTCTTCAAGGGCTTTTTTCCATTTCTCTAGCCTCTGGTTTACTTCCTCCGTCGATCTCGCTATCAGCGCAATGTCATCGGCAAAAATCATACACCACGGTAGTTCCTCCTGTAGGCCCCTGGACAGTTCGTCTAGGATCAACGTGAAAAGGTATGGGCTAAGCGCCGAACCCTGGTGTATGCCCATATCTACCGAGAAAAGTTCCGTGTTCCCCACAGGGGTTCGAACACCGGTCCTCGCCCTATCGTACATATCCCTAATAACCCTAAGAGTTATAAAATTGACAAATAAACTTAGAGTTATAAAATAAGCCAAAAAGATTATGTAAGATTAGTTGGATACATTGTGGGCTCTTAAATCTTTTTCGATCAGATTTCAGAAGAAGTATTTGTTTTTTATTTTCTATCTAGATGATAAATTTATCTTTAAAAAAACCCGGACATAATTTTACCTCTAAAAATATCTTAGCCCTAAAAAAAGAAGCATCTGCCGTCTTCCCTTCTCAAATCTCTCTTCATCCAACCAAATCTATTCTTTTAAACACTAGCTTCAACAATATTTCTCAAGCCATAGTCATTTGTGTTTGTTTTTTCTAAGCAAATACCATCTTCATGAAGATCTATTTTCTCGAATTAGGTTCGTTAATTCATTATTTTTAAAACTACTTATTACTTTTATGAAATTGTTAATTATTTGATTTGTGGACTCATAAAATCATTTGTAGAAAATGTTTATGCACATTGCATTGATATAATATCATTTTTAATTTAGTTATCAACTAGTTTTTTGTCCCCGGGCGTTGCCCGGGAGACATTACATGACATGTAAACATGTGAAAAATTATATAAAATGAAATTTTCGTGGCAAAAGTTAAAAAGTAAAAAGTTTTGTGATAAAAAGTAAAGAAAAATGAAACGTTGGTGGCTAAAGTTGAAAAAATAAAAGTATAAAAAGTAAATAGAACAAAACTTTTTGTGAAAAGTAGAAAAAATAAAAGTGATGTGGCAAAAAGTAAAATGACGAAAACTTCGTAAATTTATGTGATAAAAAGTAAAGAGAATGAAACTTTCGTGACAAAAGTTAGAAAAACAAATGTATAAAAAGTAAATAACACAAAATTTTCGTGCAAGAAATAAAAGAAATAAAAGCTATGTGACAAAAAGTAAAAGTTTAAAAGTTTCTGTAATAAAATGTAAAAAGAATGAATTTTCGTGGAAAAAATTAGAAAAATAAAAGTTTAAAAACTAAATAAAACAAAGCTTTCGTGCCAAAAGTAAAAGAAATTAATATTAAGTGAAATAAAGTTAAAAGTTTCCGTCATAAAAAGTAAAAAAATGAAACTTTCGTGGCAAAAGTTAGAAAAACATATGTTTAAAAACTAAATAAAAGCAAACTTTTGTGCTAAAAGTAAAAGAAATTAAAGTTATGTGACAAAAGTTAAAAGGTTAAAGTTATGTGGCAAATATTAAGAAACCTAAAGTTAGCTGATAGGGACCATTGTTGTAACAAATTTAACGACACGGACTATAATTGCAGGAAAAAATTAACAGCCGTTAGCTGATGAGGACCATTGGTGCAACAAATTTAACGATAAGGACTAAAAGTGTTGAAATTGTGTGACGCACGCAAACCGATTCATGCTTTTAAGTATATATAATAATTTGTATTTGTGTTTTTAAGTAGCAATTCATATATTTGTTTTGAGTGGAGTATTGTTGTCAATGCTTACTATCATGATGGCAACATAATTGGTTGTATTTGATTTATAATGTGCTAGTAGTCTGATGGGAATTTGTAGGTTTATAAATGTTATTTTTGATACTTTATTAGGCATGGGTGACAAGAGTTAGCTAAAACTTAAGAATGAGCAAGAGAAATTGATTTTAGAAACATTTAGAGAAAAAACCGATAGGTTGGGTTACATGGGAGTAAGCTTACAGAGGGAGACTTGGACTATCTTGGGGGAAAAAACTCAATAAACATATGGTATAGTGGCTAACCAAAAACAACTGAAAAATAAGTATGATTACATCAAAGGTAAGTATCACACTTTGTTATATTTGAGACAAAAAAAGGGAAACATTTACAACCCTCATACAAATATGTTTAACTTAACAGCTAAAAAATGGGACGATGTTTGCAAGGTTTGGTTATAATTACCTTTCTAATATATTTTACATGTTAATTGAAACGCCTCCATTACCTAACCATGAAAACAGATCCAAATTAAATGTAGGTCCATCCCAAGACAACATACTTGAAAACCGCTCCATTAACTAACCATGAGCTTTGTGCAACTTTATATGACAAGAATTTAGCAACTGGTTCCATTTGTAGTCCAATTGCTCCCCGAAGGGCTTCATCATATTATCAAGATTCTAGTATTTGAATACTTTTAATTGATGATAATACATGCAGTGTATTAACATTCATATATAGTTTTAATTCTAAATTGTACTTTACTTCTATACTGTATTAAAACATATTTGTGCATTGCGCCGGTGGTGGAGATGGCGATGGCGATGTGATGACGGTGTTGGTGGTGGCGGTGACGTCGGCGAGTAGTGTAGGTTTTTGATTTAATTTGATTTTGATGAAATGTAAAAACTTAAAATGTTAAACAAATGATATTTGCTTTATAATATAATATCATATTACTCGTATATTATATTATAAGGGTAATATGAGATTATTAAAAAAATATTAAATTACTTAAATCCACTTTGCATTATTATAAAAGAATATAGATATAAATATAGTACGTTCGAAGTAAATAAAAATTTAATAAGAAATAAATCTTTATAAACATCCATCCTTATCCTTAATTATCTATAAAAGTATAAATATCTACAACACTCTCCTTGAATGTTTGTAAAAAAGTTATGAATGTAAAAAAGTTATTTTTTTATAAAATATATAGATATAGATGTAAAGTACAATTTTATAATTAAAACTATATACAACATATGAATGTAAAGAAAACATAAATGAATGATCATATAAAAAACGAACATAAATAAACAAATATCCATGAACATATAATTGAACGTTTCATAAACATAAACGAAATAATAAAAGTTATGTTCATGTTTGTTAATTTAACTAAACGCATAAAATTTTTTATTCATTTTCGTTCATTTAACTAAATCATGAAGGAAGTTTTTGTCAAACGTTTCACACCATGTTCATTAAAATGTTAATTTCGTTTACAGCCTAACTCTAACCACAAATTTTCGCAATTTCTATCATTTGACATCAAGAATTCGATCATTGAATTGACTAATGAGATATGTGAAAACAATGGGGTGACGCCGCGACGGTGATCTTTAACTTTAGATGAATAAAACGTTTTGATGATCCAATAAAGTTAAAAAGCCCATAATCTATCAATCATAAAGTTAGCAGGCCGCATTGTACGAACGAAATACTGGGCTTAAATACCACCATTTTGGCCCGAGTTTCATAAACTTATACTTAAAGTTGCGTACTTGCGTGTAATTTCTTTTTGAAGAAAAAAAAAATAAGTATTGCACATATTATTTCACATTTATTTATTTATGAGAGAAAGTGCATGTACATTGCGGCGGTGAAATGGTGGGGTGATATGTCATAGAAGATGATAAGTCATAGAATATGATAGCAAATGTTTTACCCGTATGGGCTTCACCCTCGGATTTAAAAATTCGTCAAAAATATATCGAATGAATTAGAGATAAAATATGAAAGAGCATGAAATTTAATAACACCCATACAATTTTTATAATTTATCGATATACGGTTTTGAGATAAAATTTTTTGAATGAATTAGAGAAATAAAATGATTTATGGAGAGTTAAAAAAAATAAGTGGTTGAGATTTGAGAAAAGAGAGAAAAATAAGTGATTGAGATTTAAGGGTATTATAGGTATATTAGGTAGAATTATTTAAATTAGTGAATAAAGAAAAATGGTAATTTAGGTAGTTTAAATATTTTTTTTAAAAGGCAAAATGATAGATAACTCATATTCTATTCCACCTAGCTTAATTACAAATTACTTCACTCAAATATATGACTCATTCACTCATCAGTATTGATTGTGTAGTGACTTCATCATGACAGTATAATGAATTGAGTCATTGAGAAAGTTTGGACGGGTGTATATGTTATTGCACTCAATCTGGGGAGACGAAGAGAAGATATAATTGTTCTTTTTCGTAAATACAAACACATGTTACATTGTTATATCAACTAGCTTAAAACATCCTCTGAAACCATTGAAACATAATACATAAACAAGACTTATGCCATTGAAGTTTTTTCCCCGTACTTTGGAAAACATATATATGTATGATAGGGTAGGGTTAAGTGGTTAACCTGAAAACCAAACAATGGTGAAAACTTTGAAAATCATTATTTTCCCCATTCCAATAAAAAATATTAATAACTTTTTTATAAAAAAATATAAAAATTATATGGGTTATGTGTTGTAAACAGATGAATACGGTACGGGAGTTGCTCTTATCCGATCTAAAGGGTTGCACGGGCGTAACCCATGCAAGGTGAAGCAATGAACATTTGTGTGACTATGGGAAGTCCTCAATTGATCTCATGAGATGTCAATAAAACTGAGCACATGGGGGGCAATATCCTCATCAAGATTCACACAAACATAACATTCCAAAACTGACTTTCAAACAAAATTGTCTACAGCTGTGATATTCCTTCCCAAAACATGGCAAGCCAATTGAAAAATATACTGTATTAGATATGTGTCAAACCCACCTTCCTATACTTTAAAGTTCACCCAATCACATTTAACCCATTTCTTTATACCTGAGTTTTAAAACACTACTGTACTATTTTAATTCTACTTTAAAACTTATACAATCTGTCCTATACATTCAAGAATTTTATTTCTACTGCTGGACTTGTATACAGGAAATCAAGTACCATATAAAAAAGACAAAGGAACCCAAAAAGTTAAAATCAATAATCATGTTCTTGGAACCATTATGTACTTCTAGACTAGAATGAAGGAATAATCAAACTTACTTTAGAAAACAAAAATGATCATCCCATCATCCATAATACAGTAGTAGATCGCCGCCATCTCTATATGATGCCGGCATCTCTAAATGACGAGCAAAGCTATTTGTGCCTGCTTTTTGAGCGTACGAATTGTGCTGCCCAATAAGATGCCTACATTTGTCATTATCACACATATCTACAGAGCAGGCCTATACAAACTTGAAAAGCATCTTATTGAGTAGCAAAAGTTGTAGGCACAAAAACTTCACAATATTATTTTTACTAATGCATGTGCATGATGGTAGAAACATAATCATTGGGTCCATTGGTACCTAGAATAAAATCTTGTTTGCTTGCATATGGGTCCAAGAACTTGAGAGATCTATATCATTCCAATGGTGTATATCTTTGTCTACTTCCATAATTGATCATTTCACTACTGTAACTAACAAAATATACAACCAACTTGGTAGTAACACAGTTTATTCTGTGCGACAGAAAAGACGGTGTGCCATCTTGTCTAAAGATTTTCCTAACTTTTTTGTCCCATGCCCAGATAAGGAGATTCCAGAAGTGATTAACATATAATTTCACCAACTATTCAAATAAATTCCAGATTCCAGTAAATTAATTTGTATGCATCCAAAAATCAAGGAAGCAGCTAAAAGAAATAAACAAGTCTGGTAGACAAATATTTAGTAAGGGCAAATAAGCAAGAAACCAATAGAGCAGAAATGAGAATTCTCTCCTGATTGAAGGAACATTCAATAGAAGTTTAAAATCCAAGATATATATCGCCAAAGATAAGAATCATAACCACCTACTAATAACAACTAGGGATAGATTCAAACAAAAAACACAACCTAAAAAACTACACAGCAAAAGGTGACACCAAGTTTGAAGTTACGAAGACCCTGTGACGGGGACCACAACAAGATATACAAAATATTGTTCCAAGATAGTTGTATGCATCATACCAGAATGGGTAAATGAAGCCAGAAGTTGTAAAGTTTACTCATAGCATGCAGTCGGTTCTCGCAGGCAATCTTCTGAAGAAGTTGAGCGGAACAGATGGCAGTTTCTGGCGGAACCTTGGGTGTCGTAACACATAGAAGCCTGTAATGAGGGCCACAATTTGGAAAGGTGTGACATACAGAACAACAGCAGCAATTAAACAGAATATTACAAACAATGCAGTAGCTCTAGGGTCTCTCCAGCTGAGTAAAGACTGAAGTCTTTCTCCTTGTGTTGCTAAATCACCAACCACTGTTTGAATCCTTCCAGAAATACTCCTTAAACGGTCATATCGCATTCTGATGATGTCAGCAGGGCGGGAAGTTGGAAAGGTGTCAAATTCTTCATCAAGTTCATCTGGATGTGCGTTATCTGCACATGAGAGACGAGTGTCCATGTGTGGTGGGTTCTTTGGCCTCCATCTGTAGTACCAAACTCCAATTAGAAATAGATATAGGAAAACAGTGGGCAGAATGAGCTCCGGATACAAGACTAGTATCAAGAAAAGGATGTGAATGAGAATAGTTGTAATGGGATTTTTCCAATTACAAATCTGATCAAACCACTTTCCAACTGCAATTAAACCACCCAAAACTCCCATGATTCTGAAGAAATTAGCTTTACTTCGTCTCATACTCCACATGTGAGAGCTAACATCCAGCATATACTCCACAATCTCTTTTCTTAATGGTGGCTCAGCACGGCTGAGTCGCATGGAGACAATCTGAGTGGCCTGGTGCCTCAAGTTCTCAAGTTGGGCTACGGTTAAGGGATGAATGTAGTGCATTTTGGGTAACAATGGTTGTGAGTACATGTGCATCATGTTCAGTAATGACGAGCATGTAAACCTCACGGCCAAATGAATCTCGCCCATCTTCTTCACCCCCGTTGGATGCAAAACCAAAAGAGGGTATGAATGGGTGTAAACACGGTCAGTTTCAAGGGTTGAAAGACGAATCCTGACCTTCCCGATTCTCGAATCCCTCGGCCCTCCACCCTTGTCACCACCACCTTGCAGGTGGCAATTATCAAACACACCAATTGTTATAACAGTGCAAGGATCAAAAACTTCCCATGTATATTGCTCGTTCCATTTTGGCATAAAACTGTCTATTATTGTTCTTGTTCTCACCCATTTTGTACCATACTTAGCCACACAATATGCATCTGTTGTTGCCCTTCCATCTTTTGTCTTCATTGGTGATAACCCTTGTGCACTCAAGATACCAACTTCAAGAACTCCAATGCTATTTTTCCATAACTGTTTAGCCGTTGGCCTAAGATCACTACTGTAGTGAGTAGATTCATCAAGAACATGATAACCACCTTCCAAGCCAATCCTCATATGAATCCTGCTAGCAAACTTCACTTCCTTCTTCTTTTCCCCATCAATCGTAACATATTTTTCCAAATTAAACCACCTTGTGTTAAGAGCTTTATGATCTAACCTCCGTTCCACATATTGCAAAGGAATTGCACACTGTCCAAGAGATTCATCCTTATTAGGCGCAACCCTATCTAGCACACTCAAAACCAAGTGCTCTTCAAACGGTTCTGCAGCTACAAACATTAAATCCTCGTTCCATAAAGGATTGATAGACTTGCTCATAGATACTTTAGTCCTTAACATCTGATGTCCAAGTTCCGCCCTCACATAAACTTCCGGGAACCTAGTTCGATCACTAGGTATCAAATCCTGCGCTTCAATCACATTAACTCTAAGATACCACAATTTAGGTGAAAGATACACTTTTGAACGAATATTCGAAAGTGCATCAGCTCCACCAACAGTTGCAGCATCAGAATGCCACGCTTCAGGAAACGCTTCATCAGCTTGAGTACCCCACCACACAGCTAACATAAGCTCGCCCCTGAGCTTATTCCCTTTTCTATCTTCTAACCTGTACCATTGAGGAGCCAGAGGACTATCCGGTGGAACCCTCTTCGGAACCTCAGAAAGATCAAACAGTACCCAACCCATGAAATCATCTTTCACAAAATCTTTATCCTTCACAGACACCTCAAGCATAGTCGCCTGAGCCCTATCCCTAGAGAAAGCAAACACTTGGTTCCACTCAGGGTTCGACTTCTTCTCAAAATGACGAGTTGTTCCCTTATAGTTTCCTAACCGAACCTCAGCATATGGATCACAACTACCAGTAATGTCCTTAGCAGGCAAGTCCCTTGCCTTCACTACTCTAACATACAAATACTGCATTTGTTCCACGAGGTCATAAGTAGCAGTAAGCTTATCTCCTGTGACCTTCCCTCCACCGAGGTGCGGTTTCGTCTCCTTGAGTGAGAAATCATCATGAGGGGGAGGTCTGGGCATCATCTTGATTTCCTCGCAGCTGAAAATAAAACATACAATATAAATAACACAAACACAATTTAGACTATTCTAAGTACAAGCAAAATCGGCACTGTTATTATTAGATAGCACCAACTAGAAAAACAACACATCTCCATTTTCGCATTCCAATGAAAAATGTAACACATCAAACATTTCGTAAACCGCCACCTCAGCAGCCACTGGCTGCAGTCACCCTAACCTTTATTTGAAAAATGCAGGTTACTTAAGAAAGTTATTTTTAGAAACCGTCGCCACAACATCACACAGGCACAATCCTAGTTAAATAATTAAGAATACCATCTACTAACTACATTTCTTAACTATAACTTTAATTAATGGTAGACAATATGTATTAAAAAAGTATAATAACTATTATAAAAAAAAAATATTTAAAAGTTGCATCCAAAGTAATTAATACCTAACAGATTTGTTAAAGTTGAGTTGAAACCTTTACTCTTCAGATCTAAATTTTTCTGACCTGCAACAAAAAAATAAATTAAAATAAACTCAAATACCTAATTTTAGATATAGATTATCAACATAGGAAATAAATTTTCATATATAAATTATTATAAAACAAATAAAGTAAACATGTATAGTTGTAAATTATAAGATATGAAGTAAAAAAAGCAGGCTAATAACAAATTTTAAAAAAAAAAAAGTAATTAACAACTAAAAAATGTAGTAAATATAACGAAGGCTAATTCAAAAAGTAAGAATTACAGTGAAAAACAAAACCTAGAACGAGGTACCTACATGAATGTTAATCAGATAGTGTATGTATACGCTGCATATATATGTATATATTCAGATGAAGACATAGATACAGAGAGACGTGTGATAGTGTGTGTATATGTACAGTGTATAGATATAGATTACCTTAGTCAGAGAGTGATAGCAAAATAGAGATCTCATGAGAAAAAAAAAACAGGGGGTTTTAGAGAGAGAAAGGTGGGTTTTATAGAGAGAGAGAAAAGCGGAGAAGTTTGGTATGTCTGCTGTGTGTCTGTATGTAAATTTTGTAGTGTTTTGCTGTGCCTTCAAGGAATTGAGTGTAACTTTGGGTTAATTGTATATATGCCCCCTTCCTTTACCTTTTTCATTATTATTTATGGGGCCCCTCTTTTAGTTGCTCAATTTATGTGGTATGACGTATGAGATGAAATGTTTCATTGCACATGTCAAAATTGTTTTGTTGATCTGAAAGGAAAAAAAAGTTTTGGTGTTAATTTGGCATGCTTTTATGATTTTGTGTGTGTGACAAATGATTTGTTATAGTTGGATGTGTGGATTTTATGTTTGAACATAGCTTAAGTATATACTACGTAATTGTTTACGTTTTACTTTTTTTGTGTTTTATCTTTAACATGATTGAGTATTGTTGTTGTTGTATTATTATGTGAAATTAAATGAATACAAAAGTATAATGAAAATATAAATTGACATATGTAATTTTGTTTCATTGATAACTATTGTATGTTAGAGTAGATGTGCGTCGATGGTGGCTATTGAGATGGTGATGGTGTTTATTTCCTATAATTAGGTGGTCGAGTCAAAGATGTCGGATTGATGACATAGATCACACATATGTAACCTATATGTGTGATGTAAACGAATAGCTTAAATATAGTACATGTAAACGTAGATATATAGATGCACTATATTTTTCTAGTGTATGTATGACTTTTAATCTTGTTGAATTGTTACTCAATTTGTGGTCCATTTATTTAAAGTCACAAATTTATTGCAATAGAGTGAGTTGTTGATGTCAACAATCATGACTTATGAGCCAATTTAAATTTTTTTTTTTTTTTTTAATTTCATATGCCATCAATACTTTACGAAGAAAAATATTATATATAACATAAATATAGTAACATTTTATCATAAACTGTTTTGAATTGTATGAGCCAAAACATATTTAGTCGTATGAAACTTTTTTGAGATATGCAAAACAAACAAGTGATCACCTATTTGGGCCAATCCAAAAACATGTATCCATTTTCTGAATTGCACATAAAGATGTCAATATAACCTTATTATTATCAATTAATTTCTATTATTGGCTATATATTATCAACCATAAGAAAAAATAAGTGACTTATATTGTATCCTTACTATTAAAACAGCATTGTGTCAATCCTCATCAATTAAAGCATAAATATGTTGGAAAAACAAACTAAGATGACATAATGTCTAGTCAAATAAGCCTGATAACATGTCTAAAAAATGTTTGTTCATTACGTTCTGACATTTTGTACCCTTAATTCCCTAAACCCAATATTATTTTGAGGGTAAAAGTAGAATAAAACAAAGTAAGAGGGGTGTTTTTGTAAATAGTAAAGAATAAAAGGGGTATTGGGGTAATACATATATTTAAGTTTACTGGGTTTTTGCAAAGAGAACAATGGTCGGACTATTCCACGTGCAAAGTCCGTGACGCATAGCTTTTTTTTGTGTGTATTGTGTGTGACAAAAGAAGATGACAATGCATATTGTTGTTTGATGTTCTTTTTAAATAAAATAATTGAAAAGAATTCTATTAATAAATAAACGTATTTGGTGAATCAAATATAAAATAATTTAGTGTTCTCCATAATTGTAGATGGAATGATGGATTGCTCAAATATTATTAGTATAATTATATTACATAGTATTCTATCTTATATTAACTCAATAGACATAAATTATTTTATTCAATGTTTTCTGGTCTGTTAAAGTTTTTTTTTAAAATCATTTATGTATAGAAGTCGAATTGTCGATGACAAATTCCATTTAGTTGTTTTCTAGCTACTTAATAATAGTTGGACATGTTTATTTTTCAACTTGTTAAATATCATGCAGCTAGGTAACGTAAATAGTTGTTTGTATAAATATAATCTCCATAGATTAAACAATATTATTGTCTGTTTTATGTATTGGATGAAAGAAAAGAAGTTGTGAAGGTGTCAATAACTTAATGGACATTACATTATATCGTAACACTTTTTGCTAATTTTTTTTTTTTTTTAACATTTTCAAAGCAAATAAAAGGCATTTCTGATATATTCTACATTTAAAATTTACGGACAGTTTATTTATATAACCATTAAAGTTTATGTAGATTAATAATATCAGTAATAAATAACTAAGTAATTGAATTAGTTTATTTATCAAATTTAAAAAGTAATATCTTATTTAACTTACAATGAATGTATATTTTACTTTAATCCATTAAGTTGTATATCTCATCCCGTAAATAAATTAAGTCAAAAACAAACACCGGTATGAGTTTATCAACATCAAGGTGTGCCTTGATGATGGACAGGTTACATCATTCGACAAGGCATACAATCATTTTCACTTATGTGATCTCAACAACCCCAACTAATGGAATACTCTAAACTCTAAAGCATGATGTAAATAAATTAGTTTATTACTTGTTTAGACTTTTTAATATACCTAGAATTGTGTTCATAGAATGTGCAACGATAGATAATTTTATAATTATTCAGTGAGGATATATGAATACTAAAATAACGGCGTGTGATTACTAGCTGACGGGTTTATGATGTTTATGTTCAATAAAGATTGATAATTCATGACATGACTAAGTAGTTTTCATTTATTTGTCAAATACTATGTTATTTCCATGTAATAAGATAAAAAAAATTCATTTAAATGATATACATATTTAAGACATAAAAGTCAATTTTCTATACTTCAGAATTTAAATTTTAAGATGAAAGACTAAATAGATGATTAGTTGATTACCTCATTACCTTTTATAATTGATGATTACCTCATTACCTGAACTTTATTGATGGCAATGTTAAAAGTTATCTTTAATACATTAAATTAACATATGTATTAAATGTGTGCACATAATGGTCACTTAATTAGGAGTTGGTACATTAGCTTGTCAATTTTATACAACATAATCAGTTAATCACTATATACCTTTAGTCAATGTTCTCGTCCACATTATGTTCATGATATATACAAAAGTAACATGAAAAACCAAAAATCCAAGAAATATATTGCTATAATAGAATGTATACATGATTTATGCCTTCCGTAACGGTGAAAGTGGAAGGTACAATCGAAACATTCTTACACATTGCCGGTTGAAGAGATTCCGTCATGTAAATGACATACAATTCTTATTCAATAAAAACCCGAGACTTTGAATGCACATATGAAACAACAAAAAACGGTCTGAATACCTGATCTATTTGGACTGTGGAAGATCTGATCCACCTGGAAAACCCAAATCCTGGATATATTTGCTCAACATACGTCAAAAGGCAGACCCCACATAACAATGCACACACATAAAGGCACAACGAGAATAGTAGTTATGTAGCACCACGAAAAAAACAATACAGAATGGACCTCAGGTAAGATCATCATCGTCCTCTTCCTTGGCTTTCAATAACAACTTCACTCTCAGCAGAAGGGTAGTTTTCCATTCGTCCTGTACGAACCAAAATGTTACAAGCGTCAAATACATGGGCCCCATGTGAAAACTTATATTGCATTGCTATTAAATTGATAAGACTAATATATGGCATTCTCTAACAAGAATACCACTCCAGTGCAGATATTTGAAGATACTAAACATTTAGCATTTGTATGGTTAACCGCGAGATCAAAGTACAAAGATTTAGATTGGAATTCGTGGAACACTTTCTCAATGTAACTTTTTGATTTCGGTTATGTAAACTCTTAGCTTCTTGCTAAATTATTAATAATAAAATATTGCTGTTCAAATATATATATATATATATATATATATATGGCAGAGTATTATATTACCAGCTTAGTCATGCTATCAAATTCCTTGACAGCATCAGTGAACTTTGCAACATCTTCTTCATCCATGGCAGCAGCTAAATCCTGGCAAGCAGAAAGATTTCACTTTGTGTAATACTTAATGTTGATGCTGTAAATGAAAATTGCAATCAAATCAGAAGTTTTAAGTTGTACACACCGCCAGCAATTTGTATTCACGTGTTCCTGAAAAGGTTGGATCCAGTTCCTGTAGAAAGAAGCCTCACTTTCAGTCAATACACCTAACTTGAAGCAAATGTTTGAGATAATTGACAAGAGATAGTGTTGACCTGATAACGCTCCAATGCATTTGTGATTGCAACGACATCACCTTTACAGAGTTGGCAAATGCCTGCATTTAGTAGATGCCCTCTAACTCCATACTTTAACAAGTTATTGTTTAGAGACTGTCGTGCTATATCTTCATAAATTTCTATAGCTTTCTGATATCTGGAGACGTATTGTGAAATTATTAGTTTATACTGCTTATGTTACAATCGCTAACAACCATAAATGCTCACTATTATCAGAGTACAAACAGAATCAAAGTAGACTTACTGTTCAAGTTGAGCCGAAAATTGTGCAATTTTCTGTTTGCACTGGTTAGCTGAAGTAGTTACTTCCTCGCCTTGGAAAAGATCAGCTGCTTTATCATAGTAAGCGATAGCCTGCTCCAGATGTTGTTCCTGTTCATATAGCTCAGCAATTTCCTGCACATAAATTGAAAATACTGATTAATTCTTACTATATGTGTGGGGGCATTAAACATGAAATGAGTCAAGAAACATGACTGGTCTTAACAATAAGGACATAAGGTTGAGTGCATGTATTCGCTGTCACACAGTTTTTGTTCAGATATGATGTACCTTGCAATATCTAGCAGACATGCTGAGCCTTCCAATTTCCATGAATATATTCAATGCTTGTTCTAGGTTAGCTATGCACTCTGCAAACATCCAATGATAACAAGAATCGAGTTTCTAAATTTAGCAAGGAGAAGTAAAGGATTCAATCTTTTTACATTTACATGACTGAAACTTGTAAAAATTATGATTAATTATGTTATCATCCTCATCAGATTATGTCATGCAGATAAGATCTCAACAATACACTAAGAAACGGCCATAATTAAAATCTAGCTGGTTAGCGCTAGAAACCTAGGTGGCTATAGACCAAACAAAACCTTCAAATTTTAAACTTAAGTTCATGAGTGTAAAAAACACACAAGCCATATTCTAAATCAAAGAAAGACATAATAAGCGTTTACGACAATGGAAGTATTAAAGAAACATGCATCCTAAAAAGTACTGCATGCTTACCCTTGGTGTTTGTCTTCTTGTACGAATGAGCTGCATTAGCATAAGCATTGGCAGCTTCATGTTTGCTATCCATCTGGAATACACATATTATGATTATAATGGATTCGCCAAAATAATATGGCACAAGAAAGCATAAAACAACGAACAGCCGCAAAAAACACTTACTTTCAGATGGCACTCGGCCATTTTGACATATACAGATCCAGCTTGGTCCCCTGAGAATTATAAGTCAAGGTAAGCAAGCAAAAACAACTAAGCGTGGTGCAACTTCTTGTTGTGTTCCAGATTAGATCTCATTCTTCCACACATGGGAAGGGAGCGTATTTGAGCTCAGCCAAGCTGAGCCGGGGCTTGCAGAACTCTTCGAAAATTAGTATAATCAGACCCAGCTCATGGTTTCAAGGCTCAGAAACTCAACCTTAGGCTTGGCTTCCAAAACCTGGAACCATCATTAGGCTTGCGTAGGTTTTCATATGAATCAGAACCATTTATTAAATATTACATACAAACCCTTTTTAGAAAAACTAAAACAAGAAGTCCTAAAGTAAATTAAACCAGTGTGCTAAAATTACTATAAATTATTGGGAAACGAATCTACGTGTGTATGTAATTTGTCTTCAGCTACTATTGTAGGAAATAAACTTTGTTTTGGTTCATTGTATGTAAGTAACCTGCTAAACTGAACGAATCGTGTAAATAATTTGCTAAATGCTGATGTGGTGGCCTCTCATTGGGCCACGTATCAGATGTTTGATGGTGCCACGTTAGTATCAGGCCGATTTCTTACACAATTCGTTCAGTTTTGAGACAAACTTACATACAATGAACCAAAACAAAGTTTCTTTCCTACAATAGTAGCTGAAGACAAGTTACATACACACACAGATTCTTTTCCCTAAATTATTCCAAGTTGCTGGTATAAGAATGGGGTATTTAAGCTTGTAGAGCTGCCAAGCCTTGAACAATACTAGACTTTTATATTGTCAATTATGATTTTAATTTGTAACACTTGAGTTTATATTACCGGAAACAAGAAAAGCTTTACCTAAAGACTACCTTATAGTTGGAAAACAAAAGAAACTATAAGATCAAACCTATTAGTGTTATTGTCTGGGTGATTACTATACTTTGGTTAATTTATCTGATAACAATAATGGAAAGAACATGAATTTGCTGGAAAGGAAGCTGTAGAGTGCTTCTGACAAATGGCATTAATACTAACAAAAAAGTACTTGAGTATAAATACTAACAGGATTTGGCAAGCTTGTAACAATTGGCAGCTTTTTCAAATAGATCACCGGCATCTTCATACTTGGAACCAAAGAAGCCCCAGCCAGTTAGCTTCTTCTCAGCTTTCTTCTCGAACTCCTGACCTTTTGCTATTTGATCCGACATTTTCACTAGCTCTTGTTTTTCCTAGCAAGCTGTGTTTCTCGCTCAGTAAGTTTTCAGATAAAATAGCACTAGAATAATACCTTTACTTGACCGGAAAAAAAAGGTTCATGTCCTAATTTTGTCACTTCTTAAAGTCAGAAACATTTTGATCCTATTCAACATATCAGAGTTATATTTAACATCCCAGCTCCAACAGAACAGAATAGACGTTCGAGGCTGTTTCAATTAGCTTATTTTATGGGCTTATCCGCTTATTGAAACTTCAAAAAACCATTAAGCTGATTTTGCTGGGCTTATTAAGTTATGCTACTTGTTTATAAGACCTCCATTCCATAACCTCGTATACGGATATACCGGGGGGGAAAATGAATGCATTGACTTCTTGACATTTCAATAAGGCGGTATGTAAAATCCAACAAGTTTGTTAGATACAAGTCAAGTCACCGCCAAGATGAAAACTTCATAAGGGTGTCAACCTCCTAATGATTTAGATTCATCTGCTACTCCAATAACTTACTTTTTCCTATGTCTCCAGGAAATATAAGTTTGTTATGAAATTTTTCCTCCTTAGCGCCTAAGTTGGGTGCAACTAAAAGCATATATGTTATCCGATAGTATAATTAACTTCCACTAACATCTTTGTGAGTGATCTTAATCTTATCTTAGTTATTATAATATAATAATTGTATTCGTAATTAGAACGCATATAATGATAATTATTATAAAAAAAAAAAAAATACTCACAAGAAATGAAAATTGCAGGCCAATAACGATGCTGCTGATGATGTTGACGATTTGTGGGTGTAGCAAGATTTATTTTGTTTCCTATTTAATTGATTTGATTTGATTTAGTATTAGATTGAAACGGGTAGGGATTAGAGAGGGGATTTGGGGGTTATTAGAAACTTCAATGCAATACGCATAAATTTCTTTTCATGCTTTTTATGCGATCTCAAGTTTGAGCCTGGTGTTCGAATTTATGCAAATATCTTTTAGTCGTGGTCAGCAAAAGAACATTGATTACAAATCCTTATAAGTTTTTTTTAAATACTTCAAATCCTATAATTTTATCTTTCAACCGTATAAACATCTTTATATATTTTTTTATTTCCAACTAACAACAAAAATATAAATGATAAGGACAAATAAGGGCGTCCTTAAAAAAAATCATTAGTTTTAGACAAACTTCAACGACAAAGGATATTCAAGGGCACTTAAAGGCACATCGTTGATATGTCGTATTTTATACCCAATTCTCTATGTAGTTGTTTTTGTACATTTTTTGAGTCGTTTTTATATACATTTAGTGCATTTATGGTATTTATTAGTGTTTCAGGTTATTAACAGGTATTTGAGCGATCTCGTAAGGTCGGTCAAGTAAGAGCCCAACTTGGGCAAGAAGTTAAGAAAACTAAAACTACAATTATATATATCACGAATTTTGATAAGAATTTTCTTCGCATAACTCTTTGTTCTTAGTATTTTAAAGCAAATAAGCTGTTAGGGTTTTTATCTTTCCAACCTTGGATCATAATCATTGTTGCTACCGGATTTTATTCAATTCATTGATATAACATGATTTCTTCTATTATTGTTTTTTTATTTATCTTAATATGAGTAGCTAAATACCTTTATCATCCATCTTGATGGAGTGAAACAATATGTAGGATTGCACTACTTTAATAATTCAAAGTTGATTTCAATTATCGTGGTGCCGAGATCTTGATGATTTAATTCCTTATTAATTTTTATTTTGATATTGGTGATATATGTGTTCTTCGTTAGTGGTACTAGTTGAATATGTATGTGATTTTCAATTAATTGTTTGTCTATAAACAGTTATCACTAGTTCATGGTATGATAGTGAATGTCATTTTAATAAAAGGAATTATGTTGTCAACGTGTTTAATAACGGTTGGTGGTACCACATTGTCTTTATATAGGTACAATTGTTAATTTGATAGTCAAATAAACTAGTTGGTTAGGGAAATTGTTGATTAATTAGGTGATTTAAATGATTTTACAAATGTTGGTGGTACCAGTTTGTGTCTTTATTTTGTCACGATAATCTTTGTCAACTAAATTGAATTTGAACTTCATTTATGTGCAATCTGAACATGTTGTCGAGCGAAATCAAGATGGATGTCTTTTAAATTATTGTTCAAAACAAATTCTCTTTTCAGTTAATCCTGAGGAATTAAACCTTTGTTTAAAGTGACAATTCTGTCACAAAAGCCCCCCCCCCCCCCCCCCCCCCCCGTTTTTGAATTACTTTATTTCAACAATTGCTTACAAAGTCCTTGTGTTCAACCTCGGTTTACCAAGTCAACTATATTGCATACGATCAGGTACATTGTCCGCAAGTGTGTAGTAGACAGTAGCTAGGTATTTCGTGTTTATAAATTTAAGACTAGAAATACACATCAATTGTCAACATGCGTTTGGTATTACATTTATAAACTTCATTTTGAAATAACATAACTTATTTATAGAAACAAGGGCGAAGCTATTAGGGGGCGGGGCTCCCGACCCCCGAATTTTTTTTTGCAATATAGAGGGTATATTGTTTTCGTGTAGAAAAATTTCGATATACTCGGTTTTGACCCCATTTACCCGAAAAATAGTGTTAAGGGGAAAAAAAATTAGATCCCGACTCAACACTGAAAATTTTTAAGCTTCGCCACTGTATAGAAAATTATGTTTTTATTTTTATAAAAATGCATTACATTATTGTTAAACATCTTTTTCTCATTAGAGTAAATTATACTATGTATAAAAATGCATTACTGGAAATGGTCAAAATATTGAACTCTATGTATTGTGCCGTTATGGCTTATTAAGTAATCATCTTCAAGATCCGCTTGCTCAAAATTTGTTAATTTTTGTAAACGAGAAAAATGACGTCAAAACACAATCTCAAACATCAAACATTTGCCTTATAAATAATCGGCCCAAAATACATCATCTATTACTGTATTAATTAATTATATCATAGTATGGATGTTTTCTAGAGATTACATTTTCCTAGTTTATCTTCTTTGTCTTGAAGCCTACTTTGGTGTATATATATACTTCCCCTTTTGTGAATGCTATACACAATTTCTTCCTCTCTATATTTCTCTTGTAAAAATCCTTCCATTCATTAAGGGTCGTATGTTTTAACCTTTCCAGTGACATTTGTTTTCTTTTACTCGTATTTTTTTGGTTAGGACATAGGTCTTTATGCAATTAGTTTGGATCAAGTGATTGGAACTCTTATCTCCAGAGTTATGCCAAAAAGACATTAGAGTAATGACTACAAGTCACTTATTTTTACACAATTTGTTGATTATTCAATATTAGGAGACATTTAGATGGAGATTTTGAGTGAGAAATATAATGTGTATATATTTTTATATACAACTAAGCAATGGTAATTTTTGCTTGTTATTATCTTTGAAGATCAACTAAATTTTTGCTATGAAATTTGACTATTGTACACATCTTTGTATGTAATAAAGAAAAAAGAAATTGGTCTACTCCTTTGTAAAAGGGGTCAAGCAAATTTTGGTCAAACACTCAAATATCGAAATAACCACTGTGCAAAATCAGACAGACATATAGCTAACTGTTGGTGAACCAATGAAGCGTGAGTGTGTTGAGCGGAATGACCTCTCGTATGTATCAAAATCCGTATCTGTTGTTGTTCTAACTCTGCGATAGTCGTTTAGGATATGAGTCAATGATTCCATGATTTCTGATATAGAAGGTCTGAATCCCTTCTCAGGCTGTACAGTTTCAATAAGTAACAAGATATCAGATTTTGAAAAGATATGTCAAACTACAAAACATATGTAACTTAATTACTACTAGTAATCAGATGCTTAAGTGCAAGATAGTGGTGATGCATACCTGAGTACAAAGGGAGACGAGATCAGCAAATCGCGAGAGAACCTTTGGGGGGATTGTTTTTCTGAGGGCTGGTTCAACCATCTCATCCAAGGACTCGTTGTCATGCAGCCGGGAAGATGCCCATTGCACCAGGGAATTCTCTTCTTTTGGTTCAAGTCTGTTAAAAAGTGCAAAAATTAACAAATTTTGAGCAAGTGGATATTGAAGATGATCACTTAATAAGACATAACTGCACAATACATAGAGGTGGAAATTTTGACCATTTACTCAAGAAATGGAACGAGCGTTATATATCATTTACTTAAGATTGGAAGGATTGGTAGAGACAAACAGAAACTGTTTGCAGGTCGGTCAAAACCCTTTTGACCCATTATCCAACCCGCTTTCCCTCCAATTTAACACCTTTAATAATACATGTCAAAAGATCATGATGCATGATGTACCCATCGAAAGGCTTCTTCCCAGTTAAAAGCTCCAACAGCAGCACTCCAAAGGCATAGATGTCATCCTTCTGGTTTCCAAATACAGGTTGGATGCTTTCAGGAGCATTGTCTCCAGCATCCGTTTCAGAAGCCTATTTACATCATCATAAAAAGGATTGATTAATAATGCTATATGTTAGCAAACAAAATGAACCAAGTCTATTATTAGTGGAGGTGCCTGCACCTTGGTCAGCCTACTAAATATACTGTATATCATTTACATGTTTTATCAAAAGATTCATTGAGCATAACAAGATGTGGAAAATAGTCAAGTATCTAAATATGTAGTAGCATTAGATAAAGGATAAGTACAGAAATCCCAAAATATCTAACTAAATATACATGTACCTCGGCCTTAGCACTGTTCATTGTTAAGGGCTTTAAAACAGCTAGACCACAGTCACAGATGCGAGGAGTTAGATCTTCATCTAATAAAACATTGGCAGCCCTTAAATTTCTGTGAGCCAAAGGAGGCACGCATGTGAAGTGCAGGTATCTGAAAGAGATCATATTGGAACAATGAAAATGTGATAAATGTAGTAGTTATTTTCTCTGATGCCATTCAAAATCAGTGCTTAGAAGCCAAAAATAAAATCTGGAGCGTCCAAATACGATTTACTTACTTCAAAGCTCGTGCTATTCCAAGAGCAATTCTCAGACGAAGTCCCCAAGATAAAGGCATGTATGCTTCAGAATGCAAAGCATGATCAAGCGAGAGATTTCTTACAAATTCATACACAAGCATATACCGTCCCTGTTCAATGCAGTACCCATGAAGTGTTGTGATGTTAGGATGCCTTAAACGGGACACATTCCAAATCACCTCCAGAAACTGCTGTTCTTCATGAAGAGAGAGTTCTATGGTGCTGATACACTTCACAGCAAAGACCTTGCAAAGAAAAATGACAAAACGATTGTTAAAAGAGCTCAGAATGAATGCAGGCACAATGCTTATGAATGGTTAAATCTAGCTGCACTTTATTGCTCATGGTTCAAGCAGGTAAAAACTAAAAAAATTAGCTACAAAGGAAACAGGTGAAATGGGTCAAACATGTTGAAAGTAGCCCAAAGTGTAGTTTTAATCTATCAAACCTCCTATATTATTTATAAAATCAGATTAGGAATGGACTAAAATGGTTTTTGTGATTATACCGGATACAATTTAGAAAGTTTGGACAAAACGTGTTTTATGTCAACTAAACACGAAACTTTCTGAATCATACCGAACACTCCTCCTAAAACAATTTGACCCAATTCATAATCACCTCCCTCCCTCCCTCATTTTTCCACCTCTCGATAAAACAGTGTCAGGAATGTACTTGTCCATCAGGGAAGTCTGCTCTGAACACAGACCCAAGAGATCCTTCTCCTAGAAAGTTGGTCCGGTTGAAGCTATTCGTGGCTGATTCCAGCTCAGCCACAGTGTATAATTTTGCACCAATCGGCATTCTGCTCTTCCTAGCAAAACTTCTTCTTCTATTCACTCTCAGAACTTTAGTACGTACTGGTGGTACATGCCTTGGACCAGTAGTAGGTGAACTGATAACTGAGGCTGCTGGGCTCTCGTCAGGGGCAGTAGATGAGCAATCTGCTATACAAAGCACATTGCAAAAAGTAAATATGACGATTAAAAAATCTCCAATACTCTAGATATACAAATAGGATATCATTGGGCCTTTTTAAGCTTGCCTCTGGGAATACTGATTGGAAGAGAATGACGTGAACCTTCGCTGCTTTCCAGTCTTCTAAGTTTTCTACCACACTTGTAGAAGTGAACCATGACGAACAGTACTAAGCATGCCACCACAAGAGTAGATGCACCAATCAATACCCCTATTTTGCCCATTTTTTTCTTCCCATGCTTGGCAGATCCGTGCAGAGGAAAACTCGTAACTGCACTTGACTCAGTAGATGGTGGAGATGTAATATTCTGCTGATCTGGTAGATTATCCAGAGGAAATTCCCAGGGTGGACTGTTCTTGTCAAACATATTTCCCCCAAACCTTTTTTCAAAGTACAATATATATGGGTCATCTACAAGCAGAACCAAAAAAAAAAAAAAAAAAAAAGAAGATAAGTGGAAATAATTTACTGTGGTAGCTTACCATAGATTGTGTATGTTTTGGAATTGCTTTGGAATGATACCACTAAAATGGTTATCTTGTATGTTCCTGACATTGTACGGAATTGATATTGGCATCATCAAAACTAACAGAAACACCAGAATACAATACATAGAGGTGGCAAGATGGGTTGGTCAGGCGAGTGACGAGTTTGGGTTGTCATATGTCATTTTTTTGGTAAAGTTGAAAGAAATTAGACGATGTGGAATTACCAGCAAACACTTCTTTGTCCCTTATTGAAATTTCTTATATATGATTATTGCATTTCTTATGATTGCGTGTGAATACAGTTTTTATATAACTATGTGAATGAAATTGATCGAGGGGTTATATGCATTGAAAATAGACTTCCGGGACTTTCAACCAGTTGGAACTGATCGACTCATTTGACCATTTGACACTTTCCCTTTTATCTCAACTTTTGAATCAACCTATTTTAAACTAATTGGGTAGAAAGTTCCTCCATCAGAAATAACTTACAGATCTGTTAGTTGAAGGCCTGCCAGATAGATTACCGATCCTGTGAATTCATTATGCTGCAAGAACCTGCAAGTAGATGCCAACAGTATATAAAACTAACACCAATCCATACATGAAGAGACAAAGAGGTTGTGCAGGAATCAAGGAACTGGAAGGAAAACTAACAGTCTTGACAAGCTTTTAAGTGTTCCAAATGAACTTGGTAGGTCTCCAATAAATTCGTTGTATGATAGGTCCCTGTGAGATGATATCAAATAGAAGGGGTCATAGGCTGTACAAGTCAAGCATATATACTAGTACTTTGATTCATGGACAAGTTCATATCATACATTTCTTTGAGATATGATAGGCCTGTAAAAACATTCCCAACAGGTCCTGACAAAAAGTTGTGGCTAAAATTCCTGCAAAGAGAAAGTTCGTGACTGTTTGATTGTAGGTGAGGGAAAGTTAACAGGAGGGGCAACTTACATATGTCGAAGATATTTCAATGAAGATAATGAGTAAGGTATGTATTGGCTTAAATTGTTGGCTGCCAAATTTCTGCATTCACCGGGAGCTTTGGGTTAGTGGAAAGAGTACCTCTAACAGCATAAATACTGGTAAAAGAGGTCTATTTGTATTCTACGAGGCAACAAGGATAGTAAATCTTACAAGTATGTCAGATTCGAAGGCAGACTGTATGGAATTTCACCATAAATGTTGTTGTTGCTAACATCCCTGGTATCAAAAGCACCACATTTCTGAAAGTAAGATAAAGCTATTTAATCAAAACCATTTGAAATTGCATAATCAAAAAAACTTACAGCTGCCTTAAGTGACGGAGATTATCAAGCTGGTAGCCAAGGTTTCCAGTGATGTTTAGATTGTCAAGTTTACTGCAAGTTAAGTAAAGCCTGTTAACTTCGTTTCAAGGAATATACTCACATGTATTCCGAACAAAGAGTCACGATTCCAAAATTACAAGTTTTATAACCATTGATATGAATGTAATTGGCATCATTTGAAAGAGTCACTTAATTAGTTTATTCTGATATGCAGATAATAATACTTGACTCTTTTGAATCGCTGAACAAAAGTGAAAGAAGGAAGTAGTTAACAATTACATTTGGATAACTGAAGTGCCAGAACACGAAACTCCGGTCCATGATTCTTGACATGGATCACCACCACCACTTAATTTCCATCCGGTGAGCTGTGGTGGAGAATTAAAAGACCGATATAGATCTTGAAGACCTTTAACTGCCCAAATTACAAACAAAAAAAACCCATCACATTTGGTTCAAATTAACATGATATTGGTGGTGAGTAATATGTATTACATAGATGGTAGATCCACCAAAATCATTCAAATAGCAGAAACTGTAGCACAGAACCAAATGAACTACTAATTTCATAACAAATAATATCATCATTTATATTGCAAACGTCAATGATGACAATTAAATTGAAAGAAGACCAAAGTTTAAGCAAACCTAAACCCGATGAACACAAAAAGTGCACTAATTCATTTCAAGAATCCAAACCTCTGGTAATTCATCTTCATCATATAGTCAATAACATCAGTAAGACAGGGCTGAAGCTCATAAATTTATCTATATCTATCTATACTTAGTGAAGGCAAACCTCCCACCCAAACACCAACAAGAAAGCAACAATCATCCATTTTCTGGCCCAAATTAAGAGTGACACTTCATCCCTCTTACACCACCGCCACCCAGCCATTGAAATCTTTCATAGAGAAACTAATTAAAACAATTTTCAAGTATATGTGTGTGTGTGTATAAAACAGAATAAATACCATCGGAATTATCAGTATGCGCAGAACTTCGTGGAACCAATAACACTAGTAACGCAAATACACTCAAGAACAAGCATCTACAGCAACACGTCCTCATCGAAATTTATCTCCAAAGAATAACTTCCTTGTAAATATCGCCTGAAATCAACATGATTATATTATATATGTATACACACACACACACACACCGAATTTCAGTTATATGAATCAGAATCCAGTTCTTAATTGCACAACAATTACTATCAAGAACAAGAATTACTTCAGATAATAATCACTTCGCAATCGATCAAATCTTCTCACAGAAGTCGAATTTCGGACGAAACCGAGATCAATTAGTACAATAAATTCACTGTTTGATGAGATATATACGTACAAACACTATATATATATATATGAATCAAAAGCAGTATCAAAAATTAAATTGATAGAAAAATGGAAAACGGATATACCTTGAATCGTAGAAGCCTTTGCTCTGTGTGAAATTATTGTGTGATTTGGTGAGATGAAAAGTGTGAAGAAGAGATTAGAAAGTGAGGCGACTTAGAGACTGTTATAACGAATTGGAGATTGCCACGTCAGCAAACGAAACCGTCAGTTTGTTATATTCGCGCGCCCTTTTGGTGGTATGAATGAACGTTGATGAGAGATTTGTATTATGTGCTCTAGAAGTTGTATATGCACATTTTTTCAGGTGTGATTTTTATTTTATTTTGTTACGATATTTTGAGTTTTTGACCAGTGTTATAAATAAAATTTACTCCGATGTTATTAAGGGAAAGTAGATGGAATAGGAAGTAGTAATTATTAATGAGTTTTCGGACTTTGTTTATTTGGTACACTGTTTTTGCATTTTATTACGTAAATCACGTACTATATGTTTTTAAAGTATATACGAGTAATACACATCATGACTTTGCAATTTACAAGACATCTTTTAACCAAGGTGTTGGGACCAACATATTCATCCCAACTCGAAGCCTATATTGATTGTCCTTACGTGTTATTGTTGAAATTACAACTTAATTGATGCATTTCAACTAACTTAATATGTTTAATGCAGGGAATGTCAATAAGCAATCTTGAAGGACTGCATGTGAGCAATGAAGAAAATTAATCTGGAGGAACTAAATGTGCACAAGTTGGAACTTGAAGGACCTGGATGGATTTCCCTTATTCTCCTGCTGCCTATATATATATGCTCCTTTTCCCTTTTGAGATCAACCCTAATAGAACATATCTTCTTCTTCATCTGAATTTAGCCGTTATGTAGCCGTTTGTACCTTCCTTGAATTTGTATTGAAAAATTATTTTGTCAAACCTTTGTAACTTGTTCTGCTCTTGATGATATATCACTTTTGGATATTATCATTTATGTAATAAGATTTTATTACAAGATTAATCTATCATATGGCTGGTTCAGTATCTTATGTGTTCATTACAAATCAGTTTTTTATCATGGTATCAGAGACAGGTTGTCTTATCTTTCTTCTCTGGTATCTGATCTAATATTAGGGTTCAATTTAATTTTTATTTTTTAAAAAAAAAAACTAAAATCTTTTTTTCTTTTCCCTCTATTGGAACCAAATCCTGTTCTAGGGTTTCTGGATCCTTTTGTTCTGGGATATATTTTCTTTGTTTGTACACCTTGTCTTGATTCTTCTAAGAATCTAAGGCTAAACCTACAAACTATTATTGCCCCGTTATTGTCCCTTTCTGAGTATTGTGAAATTACTGTTGGCGACCCCTCTGTAAGCCTCTTAACCTACCCTTCTAGTAGCAAATTGTTCAATCTTGGTGTGCTCCCAAGTTGAAAGTTTGGCCTATCAATTGGGACTCTTGTTCTCTACTTGCTTTTCTATGTGTTTGTGGTATCTGCTTAATTTGTTCTGTGTGTTCAATATGTCTATTTCTGTTTACTGTGAAGTTGTGTTTGAAAATTCCAAGTTGGTTGTTAAGTTTCATATGAAAATTGAGTAGTACCTGTTTCTTATTATTGCACTAACCTTTTCCTGGTAGAAGAGAGGGTCCTTGAGTATACCTGTCAAGGCACTTGAGTGTCCTTGAATCTGGCCTCTGCTCTTGCATCCTTTAGGTTTATCTTAATTCTTGTTTGTTTTTTCTTTCTCTTGTATTATTGTGTCTTTATCTGCTGTTCTCTATGGCTGAGGTGTTAGATGAAACTGTTATGCCTAACTTGGATGGTTATGAACAAGATGTTACTGTGTTTGGCACACTTATAAGTAAGCTTGACTTTGGTGACCCTCTGTACTTGCATACTAGTGATACTTCTGGAACACCATTAATTAACATGAAACTAAAAGGCACTGAAAATTACAAGGTCTGGTCCTGTGCTATGGAACTGGCTCTTGAAACAAAAAATAAAATTGGTTTTATAAATGGTGAATGTGAAAGACCTTATGATAATGAAATTTTGGCTAAACAATGGGATAGATGCAACTATGTTGTGCTTACTTGGATTTTGAACTCTATGTCTGAAGAAGTATATCTGGGTCAAATCTTTTCTAGAAATGCTGCTACTGTTTGGCTTGAGTTAAAGGAAACTTATGACAAGGTTGATGGTTCTGTCATCTTTAACTTACACCACAAAATTAATTCTCTGACTCAAAATGGAAGTCCAATTTCTGATTATTATCATAAACTTAATTCTTTATGGAAACAATATGACTCTTTGACAAGACTTCCAACTTGTGTTTGCAATGCTTCTGCTGACATTAAAACCTATAATCAGAATCTTAAGTTGATGCAATTTCTTATGGGTCTTGATGATGCATATATTCCTGTCAGGAGTCAACTCTTAATTAGGGATCCTCTTCCCACTGTAAAAGCAGCTTTTGCCATTATTTCAAGGGAAGAGTCACACAGAGGCATCACCTCTGTTGAAACTTCTCAGAAACCTCAAAATTCTGCATTTTCTGCCAAATTTTCTGAAAGAAAAAAATTTCCTGCAAACAAAACTCATGAAAACAAGTTTTTTGAAATGAGAAGAGGACCTAATCCAAATCTAAAGTGCACTAGATGTGATAAAATTGGGCATACTTATCCCAATGCTTTTAATAATAACAAGTTCAGTAACAATGGTTTTTCAAGAAAGACTCCTCAGTTCCCTTATGTCAAAAATTATTCTAGCAATCAAACTTCTTCTCATATAGAACCACAGGGTGGTACTGTTTCTCAGTTTGGATCAAATTCTGCTGGTGGAACCTTTTCTCCTAATCTGCAGTTCACTGATGAGCATGTCTCTCAAATTCTAAAAATGCTCAATGAAAACTCTCTTTCAAAACAACCTCAAACAAATATGGCAGGTGATTTTTTTAAACTACAGTGCTTACTTCAATAAGAATATAGACAAGTTTTTCTGTGCTAATAGTTGTTTTATCAGTATTAGAGAATTTCTGAAATGGATTTGTGACTCTGGTGCTACTCAACATATGACATGTACTGATAAAGGCATGTTTAATGTTGAAGATGTATCTACTCTTGACCTAACTGTTGGTCACCCAAATGGCACAAAAGCCAGGGTGACAAAAATTGGAAACTTGAAACTAACTAAGTATATAACCTTATTTGGTGTCTTAGTTGTTCCTGAGTACAGAGTCAGTCTCTTATCTATACATGCTCTTGCTAGAGATAATAAAATGTATATAGGCTTTGATGAGAATTTTTGTTATATTCAGGATTTGATAACCAAGAAAACTCTGGGGACTGGTAGACAGTCTAATGGTCTTTATTTGTTTGATGAATGTGAAAGTGGTAAGATAACTGCTACATGTTACAATACTATATCTATGTGTTATATTTCTAAACATGTCTGGCATTGTATATTAGGACACCCTGCTAATCAGGTGCTCACTGTTTTAAAAGATAAATTGAACATTATAACAATTCTCAACTCTCTATGTGTGAAACTTGTCACAACTCTAAACAAACAAGGGAACCTTTTCCCTTAAGTGAGCACAAAAGTAAAGCTGTTGGTGATCTTGTTCATTTGGATCTCTGGGGACCTTACAAGGTCCAAAGCAGAGAGGGATATAAGTATTTCTTAACCATTGTGGATGATTACTCAAGAGCAGTGTGGATTTACCTACTTAAAACCAAAGATGAAACCTTTGATAACATTGTCACATTCTGGAACTTGCTTCTAAATCAATTTCATAAAAAGGTTAAGGTGTTTAGAAGTGACAATGGTACTAAGTTTGTGAATCATAAAATGAATATGCTTGTAAAACAGAAAGGTATAATCCACCAAACCTCTTGTGCTTACTCACCTCAACAGAATGGGGTTGTTGAAAGGAAACATATACACTTGCTTAATGTAGCAAGAGCTCTTATGTTTCAAGGGGGGTTACCTTTGAATATGTGGAATGAATGTGTGCTAACTGCTTGCTATTTAATCAACAGGTTACCCTCCTCTGTGTTAAATGGAAAATCACCATATGAACTCTTTTTTAAATCTCAACCTAATCTCTCACATTTTAAGGTATTTGGTTGTCTTTGCTTTGCAACAATATTAAATAATTTTGACAAGTTTAGTAGTAAATCTGAGAAGTGTATCCTGCTTGGGTATGCTAATGCTAAGAAGAGGTATAAACTTCTAAGCATTGAACACAATAACATTCTTTATTATAGAGATGTTAAGTTTTATGAAAATATATTTCATTTTAAATTGAAGGGTAACAATAAGGTCACTTCTGATAGTGACATGTTCAATAAAAATCCTTTTGATTCCAGTTTATTTGAAAATCAAGACATACCAAATACCCACACTCCCTATGATGAAATGAGAGACCCTGAGAATGGTGATGGCATTGCAAACAATCATGATGACAGCCACCCCTTGGTTACCCATGATCAGGTTCATTCTGGCAGTCCTAATTTGACCGCCAATGCCACAATGCAAAACCATATGATGAAAATGATACTTCTGAGGGAAATAATGAACTTCCAAATGTTTCTAGTCCTAATGGTGATGTTCCATTTATACCAAGAAGGTCCAATAGGACCTTCAAGACTCCAACCAAATTTAATGATTTTGTGTTAGGAAATAAAACCAAGTATAACATTAACCATGTTGTTAATTATTCTTGTCTGGACTCTGATTACATATGCTTTGCCTCTAATCTGAATAAACATTTTGAACCTTCTTGTTATGATGAAGCTTCTAAAAATCCTCTATGGATTGATGCTATGAATAAAGAAATGACTGCTCTTTACAAAAACAGAACCTGGGAATTGACTGACTTACCTTCTAATGGTCAAGTAGATAGATATAAGGCTAGGTTAGCTGCCAAGGGATGTAGTCAAAGAGAAGGCATTGATTTTGAGGAGACCTTCTCACTTGTTGTTAAGGTGATCACAATTAGATGTCTTTTGTCTATTGCTGTGAACCAGAAATGGCCCATTTTTCAAATGGATATTGACAATGCTTTCCTTTATGGTGAGCTTGATGAGGTTGTGCTCATGACACCTCCTCCTGGTTATCACTCACCTAATGATAAGAGTCTGCAAACTTAACAAGTCTCTCTATGGTTTAAAGCAGGCTCCTAGAAAATGGAATGAAAAACTCACTTCTGCCCTAATTGAAAATGGTTTTAAACAAAGTAAGAGTGACTATTCTCTGTTCACCAAGTCTATGAATTATGTGTTTATTGCCATTCTTGTATATGTTGATGATCTGCTTATCACAGGCAACTCTATTGATGAAATCAACAAAGTAAAGATATTTCTTAATTCTAAGTTTTCTATTAAGGACCTAGGAAGACTTAAATACTTTTTAGGTATTGAAGTCATCAATAATGGTGATGATATGTGTTTATCTCAAAGGAAATATTGTTTAGATTTAATTTCTGAATTTGGATTGCTTGGATGTAAACCATCTAAAACCCCTATTGACTATAACCTGAACCTTGATAATGATTCTTGCAAAGGTACACCTTTTGAGAATGTTACTGGTTACCAGAAACTTGTTGGTAAATTGATTTACTTAGACCTTGACTAGACCAGATATTGCATACTTTGTTCAAATTCTTAGTCAATTCATGCATAACCCATTTGAGATTCATCTCAAACTTGCCATAAGAGTTCTTAGATATTTGAAAGGATCACCAGGTAAAGGGATCATGTTTAAAGGTAATTCTTCCCTCTCTCTCTCTGCATATGTTGATTCTGATTGGGCTAAGCATGTAACTGCCAGAAAAAGTGTCACTGGATACTGTCTCTTTCTAGGTGGTTCACCAATTGCTTGGAAAAGCAAAAACAGTCCACTATTTCTTGGTCATCTGTTGAGGCAGAATTCAGAGCACTTGCTTCAGTGACTTGTGAAATTATTTGGGTGTTAAAAGTTTTGGATGAACTTGGAGTTTCTAATCAAGTTCCTGTTAAAGTATATTGTGATAGCAAGGTTGCCTTGCAAATTGCTGCAAATCTTGTGTTTCATGAAAAAACAAAGCACTTTGAGATAGATTTATTCTTTGTTAGGGAAAAGATTAACCTTGGTGTTATTCAAACTATCAAGATTAAATCTGAGCATAATGTTGCTGATGTTTTTACAAAGGGTCTTGCTGTCACACAACATTATATCCTTAGCAAACAACTTGGACTATTTGACATGTTTATTCAATTAAGCTGAAGGGGGGTGTTGAAATTACAACTTAATTGATGCATTTCAACTAACTTAATATGTTTAATGCAGGGAATGTCAATAAGCAATCTTGAAGGACTGCATGTGAGCAATGGAGAAAATTAATCTGGAGGGACTAAATGTGCACAACTTGGAACTTGAAGGACCTGGATGGATTTCCCTCATTCTCCTGCTGCCTATATATATCTGCTCCTTTTCCCTTTTGAGATCGACCCTAATAGAACATATCTTCTTCTTCATCTGAATTTAGCCGTTATGTAGCCGTTTGTACCTTCCTTGAATTTGTACTGAAAAATTATTTTATCAAACCTTTGTAACTTGTTCTGCTCTTGATGATATATCACTTTTGGATATTATCATTTATGTAATAAGATTTTATTACAAGATTAATCTATCATATGGCTGGTTCAGTATCTTATGTGTTCATTACAAATCAGTTTTTTATCAGTTATTTCAACTTAATGGCAATTGCGGTGGATGAGTAGGAATTTTGTTACATGTTATGTTAATTGTTATATTCTATGTTATGTTCGTAATACTCCGTATATTTTTATTTTTTAGTTAAACTATATATAACAAGTCAAAATAAGGTTAATTTCTTCCATTTAATGTATTCAAGCTATATATAATGTCAATTTTTTTTAACTGTCAAAAGAAAGTTCGTTACCTTTAGTCCAGTGGCGGAACTAGAACGGAAATGACCAGTAGCACAAATTTTCTTCCACTAACATTGTGTCGGCATAAAGTAACAATAACAATGATAACGACTAAATTATTACGATTTTAAACATTTTTTAACAGATTTTTGGCTATTTTTAATGCATTGTTTAGAACTTTTGACATTTTTAGTAGTTTTTCTTTATTATTTAGTTGTACGAATACATCTTTATAAGTTTTATTTATAAAAAATGTTTCAAAAGTTTAAAGTTGGTTACAAGACCGGTATCTCATATTTATTTGACCCGTAACACCAATAAAAAATACATCATTTTTTGAAATAATTTAACTACATGAATTTGGCGGACCCATAGCCCCGGCTACCCCTTATGTCAATATAGTTCCGCCCGTGCTTTAGTCAATGTATCTATTTATATTTTATTTAGTTTTTGTTAAAGTCTATTGTTTGCACAGTTTACATTGTTTTAGTCTATTGTTCTAGTCAATGTATTTATATCAGGTTTACGACATTATTAATATTAAATGCTTTGATAACAATTAACTGCTAACATTATTAATACAAAAAATTAATACATAAAAAGTGAAAAATGATACTTCATTTATATGAACCATGAATGGAGTTTATATTGTTTTGGATTAAGGATTCAATTAAGATAATTATAAATTGACCCTTTGTTGTATATGGGGTTGGATTTGGGATACTGATTTGTGGTTACTGTTATATTTTGGGTGGGATTTCTAGAGTTTATAATGTGTATTTTGTTTATATTAAAATGTGACAATATTATATATGTTTTCTAAAAAGATTATATTTCTACTTGTTTTTTTATATGTGTCCTGATAATTACTAAATAAAACTTACAGAAATAATAATAAAATTACTTTTAAAACTTTTAATACGTTTACACTAAAATTTATTTATTTTTAATTAACTTTATATTTATAAGATAAAACGTATTATTAATATATATTAGTTATTATTTTATTGAATATATATTCACTATTATTTTACACCTCTTGTATCTCAACCTCACTTTTTGGTATCCTAACCAAAAAGTGTGGCCCCCATGTCTATAATGTTATATATAATAGAGTAAAAAGCGGGCCCCCTGTCATTAATAATCTGGTCGGGTTACTAAAATCATGGTCGGGATACCAGACGCCTTATTTTATTGGATATATATTAGTTATTTTTTTATCTATTATATTAAAATTTTTGTTTAGAAAATGTAAATTTGTGATAAAAATGTAATTAGTCGATAAGTGTTTTTTTAGTATAATAAAAGATCGCAGTAATATGTAGTTTTTACCTTTTATTTAAGTTTTTTTCTTTATTTATAGTTTTACTCCGTACAAAGTTTTGATAAAAACTAACGACAAACTATGTAAAAAAGAATTTATCTTCACGGTGAAAATGCAACTTTTTCAAACAATCTAATTTAGCTGGGTAACAAAAGGGCAAAAACGGCTTGAAGACGGATCCGAATAGGGATCCAATTTCATTCCGTTTTGACTGATATCTGTAGCTCAGTTGGATTTCAATCAATTTATGCTTAATTATCAACAATAATAATCATAATAATAATGGCGAACGAAGAAGATGATGATTACATGGGCGACCTTTCTCAGTTCCTACCTTCCCAATTCCCTTCTTCCCCAAAAAAGGTTCTTTCAAACCCTAATATTTTCTCAATTTACACTTTATATATCTGTTTATTTACTTTAATTTCTTAGAGATATTATTATAAGGATTTTACTAAAAGTATTGTACACAAAAATAACCAAAAAATAAATTTAGGACACATTTTCACATAGCTAAAAAAAAGCTAAAAAAACTTAAGTTTAGCAAAATTCTTATTGTTAATATTATCATTATTATAAGAGAGACCTAGAATTAAACAAATAAATGCTGCATTGTATCAGGTTCCAAGCACTAGTAGTAGTAGTAGCAAAACAACCACTAAGTTACAATCTTCAAAAAAGAGACCGAAAAACCGAAACTGGCAAGAAAAAAGAAAAAAGAAGCAACAAATGGAACAAGTTAAAGAAGACGAAAGAACGTTAGCTAGTTTAGAATCCGCAATCCCACAATCCAACATCGGGTTTAAAATGTTGAAGCAAATGGGTTATACTCCTGGTTCTGGTTTAGGTGATGGTGGGTCCGGTCAGGTTGATCCTGTTGGGTTGGAGATTCGGAGGTCAAGAGCTGGGATTGGGCGGGAGGATCCCGTCAAGGAGAAGTTGAGGAAAGAGGAGGAGTTGAGTTGGGAGAATAGGAGGAGAGAGGAGGAGTTGATGCTGGAGTTTGGAAGTCGGGTTAAGGAACGGTGGAAGAGTAAGAGAGTGGTTGTTAATTTTTATAAAGCGAAAGGGGTGTTGGATCAGTTGGAGAATAAAGAGGTTGTGGAAGTGGAGAAGAATGACTTTGATGATGGCCAGAAAGAGGATGAAGAAGAAGAAGAGGAAGTGATTACCGAAGAGGTATATAACGTTCACTTAGATTAACAATAGACTTTTTTTTTTGTTATCAAAATGGATTATACTTATAACTTATTGCATATGTGATTTTGGTTCTTGAAAAGTTGACTACGGCTTTGTAATGCAGGATTTGCTAGAAATATTGATGAAGCTGAGGGATGACTTTCGTTATTGTCTCTTTTGTGGGTGTCAGGTGTGTTGCTGTTTCTGTGTTTTCAAGTTCAATCATATTCAACTACTCTGTATCTGTATATTCATTGACCTTTGTAACTGTTTTTCAGTATGAATCAATGGAGGCACTGTCGGTTAGTTGTCCTGGTATATATGAAGATGATCACTAGAAGTTAAAACACCCTGTCTTATTCATCGTTCCAGGAAGGACTAACACTTATAGCGATTTTGAAAGATTTTTGCATTTGGGTATAATGTACAATTGTTGAATGCAAGCAAGAAATATACTAGTTTCCTAGATCTTACAAGTGTTCTCATTCATGTGACTACTACCTCCATAAATTTTGTTCAGAGCTCCCCGATATGTTAAAACACCCTTCATACCTGCTCATACCATTAATCTGACATTTCTTCGGTCCGGTCACCTCCTTGTGATCTATGTGGAGGTGTTATAAAAGGATTCTCTTATAGTTGCAATCTTTTTTTAAATAGAATTCAGGTGTATTGTCTTATGGATTTGGGTCTGGTTGTGATCCTTTGTCAATCATCACCCTATCCACCGACACCCATTATTTGCCCCCAATTCATTTTTGTGCCAGTGTAATGCTTGTGCAAAGAGATATGATGGGGTCTTCTAACTTTGTACCAGTTTTGCTGGTTTTTACATTCATAGTGATTGTGTTTTCCTGTCAAAAGACATTGTTATAAAGGGTTGCAATAAAAGGTTTTAGAATAGCAGCCGTGGGATATATATATATATATATATACTACTATATATGAGAGAAATGTTGGTAGCATGTTCATCTAATTGTGCAACATCAAGAAAAGAACCATTTATGTTGATCTAATAATCACATGGTAAACTATCTTCATGTGTTACGATAAAAAGTTTTCTTCTCTTTTGTTTATGGTTACTAGTGAGTTTTAGATATTGCAGAACTATGTTGAGCTTCAGTACTTAACCATCCATTGCTGATGTATCAGGTACGGGAAAAGTGATTATTATGAAGATATTGACAATAACCTCCATTTTCCGTTCTTGACGATACGTGCAACCTACTAAACTCCCTATATTTAAGTGAAATTCAGTATGAATTTTTGAAGATGAGAAACTACCCCCCCCCCCCCCCCCACCCAGTGAAGAAAATTAATTTTTTGTGCAATGGTTGTTTGAGAGGGATAACAGATTTTCCGTGTTACAAGTGCGTACATGATGTGCAATGCAAAACCATCTGGGTCACTCAGAGTCCCAGCCTCCAAACAAAGATCCTTGATGGACGTTTCGTTGCTTTCAGCTGTGCTGAAAGTAAGTGACCCCTGCACTGGATTCTTTTATATGGTTGTGTCAAATGTTATTAGTACATTGAAGTTATTTGCACCTTCATACCCGAAAAAGTCACACGTGAAGTTATTATAGGTCACCTCCTTTCGCTGGTTGGGAGAAGATAGTGGTTCGATACCAACCAGAAAGTTAGGGGCTTAAGTATTATTATTTTGGATAAATTTATTATTATATATATGGTATTACTGCCATAGTTCTTATGGGACTGAATATTATTGTAGATTTAGTTATCAATTAGTAGAGTTGGTGTGCCTCTCAAAAGTAGATTGTTGGAGAGTTAATCGATCTCTTGAATATTGATAATCTGTCTTATTTATAGTTCTATACTTCTATTAGTTTTATCATATGAGGATTCGGTTGGTACTTGAGTAGTTTATATACTGTCTACGTGTCTGCAATGCAAGTTTGCAACTTGTCGGAACTGTTGTTATCCTTTCTTTGAGTTACGAAGTTGTTGAATTTTCTTCTATCCATTGGAACTGGATATGATAATGCTATCTACTTCATGTTTGGATTAGGTATCTTTCCTACTTATAAATATTTGTAAATAACTAAATAATAGTATAATACTAATCTGGGATCAAAGTATAAGAATGCTATGTGGTAACACATTTTTTAGTTTGATTTAGCCTTTCCATTCTTATTTCCTTTATTGCCAACTGTGTTAAATATTCCGGGTTTAGTATAAACAGGGAAAGGATTAGCTCACTTTTGAGTTGTCATGAGGGGGACTGAGTATTATTGTTGTATGCAACAATCATGTATAATATGCTTCTTTGATCTGAAATTAAGCTACTTGCCCTGTTCTTTGTCCAATTTACCAAAAAACCCACCAGAATCATGACAAAACTGAATGCCGCATACAAATGTGGGACCTGTGTTATGGCTGGATTACACCTGGGTAATCTGTATGTTACTCACTTACTCCCACTGTGTGGCACTTGATCAAGAGATATAAGCAATAAGTTTATAATGGATCTTTACTTTTTCGATATGCCCTTGTAAGATGAGTTGGACAATTGATGACGAATATTTTGGAATAGATGCAAAGTTACTCAACTTCTGAACCAGGGTATACTTACAGTCAGGTATGATTTTCTTATATGTGTTCATGTTTTTAAGTTGTTTAGAATATGATTGATTTCATGACTTAGGTTCCTATCTATCCATGGGCCCGTGGCTATTCTGGTCATGCATGACGTGCTGAACATATTCCATTCGTGTTGGGATTGTCCAAGGAACACTGGTAGGATGTAGCTTCTTACAATGTTATATCCTTTTTAATCTAAAAGTGTCACAACAGGCGGGGTGAGGCGCGCTGTCGATGATAAGTTTGAGTCAAGTCTATCAACTGAAATGGGTTGGTTTGAGTGGACAGGTCACATGTTTCTTATGAATAAGTACACTACTGACTACTCTGACATTTTTGTGTAAGTTATATACGTAAATCATTTTTATAAGTAAATAATCAAAGCAGGGGATAAGTAGACTCAAATATGGATAGAAAACGTAATTATCTGTATTACTGTATATATAAACTTCCATGTTCATATGCACAACGTCAAAGCTGGGTAAGAAGAATGTCTGTCCGTGCATTGTAATTGAGCCAGTTAAGATGTAGTTGAAGTGGAATGTGAGACTTGATATTTGTGATGTGATCTTATAGGATTTGTCCAATATGAGGAGAAGACAGAGAGCCACCTGTCATGATTTGTTTGAGAGGGCAGTGACAATAGGGCTTTGCGGTGAATGTCAGATGAGATGGAAGGGAAGGGCAGGTGAACAGAGAGGAGAGTGGTGGAAGCCGTATGATGGCTGGAGGGAATATTGGTCAAAAGGATTAACACTCTGATATAGTCTGATACCATGTAAGTCTGATACTTTTCCCATGAAATGTTTATTGTATTTCATAGATATATTAAATACAAATGAGAGTACAAGGATGACCTGGCTGCGCCTATACGACCAAATACTATATACATTTAGTGTATATTTGTTGGTACGTAGGGTAGCCCGTATTTAAGCCCAACAGTCCAACACCCAACATTACTAACAGCTATACTTTAATATACATTACAGATACTTAACTTAGGGATTAGTTCCCCGAATGTAAGAAACTTTGAACGAATGTCTATAGTAGGAAATAACTAAAGCTGCGTGTATTGTATGTAAACAACTTTGAAATAATGTTTATTGAATGTAAGAATTTCGTTTCAACCAATTACAATCTTACAAGTGGCACCTGTATATGGTTGCCACGTATGTTTTCTTACATAAAATAAACATTTTTTCAAGTTGCTTACATATAATACACATAACTTTAGTTTTTTTCTACTATAGACATTCGGTCAAAGATAGTTACATTTCAGGAAACTAATCCCCTTAACTTAATATTTTCCTAAAATTAATGTATGCTTTCATGGGGCTAAATTTGCAAACTTCTACAACTTTACAATATTTGGTGTAATTAATTTGGGTTAAATAAGCTTTGGTTTGTATCTAAGAAAAAGAAAAGTTGGTTTGTTTATCAAAACAAATGATTTGTGGCAATCTTTATTTATTAGGCAGCATCACTTGTCATGTACTTGATCTCTTTATTTTGGAAGGGGGAAGAGCTCAAAACAAAAAGCAAAAGATACTAAGCTTCCAAGTGCACAAAAGAATATAGCTACCCTTGATCTCATTGATTTATCATATCATTTCGTTGTTACTTGTCTATAAGTAGCACAATTAGTCATCTAACATTAAATCAACACGAGACACCCACAAAATCCACAATTACAATGTGGGTATAAGGAGTGTATCAAATTCACCCAGAAACATTGTATATCCAACATACTACAAAAGATGCTTTCTCTCTATGCTCATCTAGATTGTGCAACATCTAGATAAAAGACATCATGACTATCTTATCATCTGCCGGTAAATTAATATGTACTTGTGCTTTTACTTAGCTCATATGTTTCTTGTACATAACTATGTCATTATTTGTTGCATGATTGTGTTAAGCTTGATCATATAGTACTTATCTTGCGACTCTATCTATTGTTTAATGTAACAGGCAATAGAAAACTCATTAAAAATCATGTTTCTGATTTTCCAGATATCCTCCATTTTCCATTCCCTGATGAAAGGTATAGCATGCCAAAACATTTGTTTCCCAAAGAAATTACATAAGGAATTTTGAAAACGGACAAGGGGAGCTTAATACACGATTGGTTGACTGCCATTGACACCCTCTTATTCTTGTAGGTGAAAAATACAACAATTTGAACATGTCAACCACCTCACTAGTTAATTTGTTATCTTTACATAATCCAATGAAAATAATTGAACTTCTATGGAATGGATGGATGAGACCAATCACATAAGCTGCCATTTTACAAGTGTGTGAATGATGATCAACAATGCATCTTTGTCATCTATGAGTCGTGTGCCAGACTGGCAGCTGAAGAGTAAAACCATCCAGATCACCCAGAACACATACTCGCACTCTATACAAATATCACTGCTCAACATATTATTGCATTTGAATGTGTTGTTTGCATGTTACCTTGCAATGGATTTGTCCAGGTTGTGTCCAATGTCATTACCATGTTTTCATACATGAAAACCGTACACTCGAAGTCAATATTCATTGGAAGGTAACTTGCAAACACCACATTCAAAATGCAAAGATATGTTTTGCATTTCAACTGGCAGTCTGGCGCACCACTCATGGTGAACAAAGTTGCAGTGTACATGTTGATCATCATTGACACATTTGTTAAACGACACTTCTGTGATTGGTCTCACATCCATTGCATACATATATAGAAGTTCAATCCTTTTCATTAAATTATGTAATGATAATACAAATTAATTAGTGAGGTGTGGTTTCATATCAAGTGTTTAGAGTGCTAGTTTGGAATCCATTATGCCTCTGCCTATTTGAGCAAATGGTGAAAAATGTGAACTTCATTTTTCTGTTCATTGGAATCGAGTTAAGAGGATGTGATGTTCGTACTTATAATTTTTGTATAAATTTGTAACTAACAAACATTTCATCATGTATCGCTTTGATATATAATCTTTCTTATATTGTATGGTACATAGAGTATGTGCTAAAGAAATAAGTTCAACGCATATTAATTAGTGCTCTATGTTAGGTGTTAACTAATAACCAACGAAGGTACAAAATTCGGTGAATTTTAATTTATATTTCGTTCAGTTATTCGAAGTGTTAAAAAAATGGTTATAAATCTCAAACGTATGAATAGATTCATGGAAATATAATAATTTCAATGTTAATTTTATCTATATATTTGTAAAAGAAAAAAAAAGTTGGTTACTTTTAATTAGTGATAAATTTTAAGTTCATCAATTAACTAGATTAATACCCGGTCATTGACCAGATTATTAAGTAAATTTAAAAGCCCATGCCCAAAAATACAGTTTATCATGAAATAAAACATAATGTTAAAACACTCTTAAATTTTGTACACATTCTGATATAATATATATACAGAATAATTTGATATATATTAAGATTGTCAATCTCGATCTTACCCATACTTTGACCCGGAAAACTGGGCTAGGGTTGTGAAAGCTCGACCAGTCAGGTTGACCTTTTAGGTTAAAAAGTTAACTTGCCAACCGACAAAAATACTTAAATTTATATAATGCTTTTTAATAGGTCGACCACCACCTTATTTGATCGGATGACCCACAACCCGTTTGACTTGAAATCAACTTGTCAACCCATCGAGCCATATCAAATCAGATTAATCCACCAACCCATTTAACGTGCTATCCTACATACTTACCAACTCATATGACTTAAAATCAACTCACCAATCTTATTGCCAACCCGATTTTTTTGGGTTGGTTGTTGGGTTCGGGTTCATGGCTTAATAGCTTATGGTTGGGATTTCTAAGTCGATATCGATATCAAGTCAGGTTCGGGTATTTTCAACTCGCCAACTCGACCCTGTTAGCCTAAACAAGTTATAATTATATTTTATTTATACTTATATTTACTTTAATTATTGATTGTAACAATTGTGACTTTGACCATTTGACCATATATACAATTTAACTAATTATCGAGTTGGCCAATATAGTTCAAGTGCAATTTGGAGTTCATTTAAGTGCAATGTGTTCATATAGATCAATTTATCGTTCAACTCGGGACTTATGTTCTAGTTGAGGTCATTAGTCGTGCTAATCGAATTTACATCTTGAGATGACGTTTAGATTAATTGGCTTTACGGTGCTAGACGACATTTAATCTAGTTAGAAATTTGAAATGGATTCTCCATGGGTTTCACCCAACCCATGACCTACCCAACTCACCATACTATTATCTTTCCCCATCCATTCATTTCTCTTTCACTCTTCTAAACACACCCAAGAACACACATACATACTCATCTCCCTCAATCTCTAAATTTCTTCTTCAATTAGTGTTGTTTGAGCAAGATTTATACAAGAATCATCATCATTATCATCCTTTCTTCATCATATCAAAAATTTGGAATTTAAAGTGCAAGAAACCTTCCATCATAGCTCAAAAACGGGTTTTGACACTTGGGAGAAGATTTGGTAAGTTAAACTCATCTCAAATTCATCATTTTATGTTAATAATCATGTTCCTAAAAGAAACCCATGAGTTCTTGGTCAATTTCGGGTTCAAAAACGAATTAGGGTTTAATTAGGGTTTTGAATTGGGTCAAAATGGATTTGAGCAAGAATGTGATGTTATGGATTAAAATTATGATGTGGGTTATGTTTAATGGTGTTAAAATATGTTGTTTTATGCATAAAAACGAGTTTTGGATCATCACAAATCAGTTTGGAAATCAAAAATGGGGTTTTGGGGGTGTTTGGATCGTTTTGGCTTGCTGAGCTCGTGCAGATCTGGGCTCATTGCAGGGCAACAACTAGTTGCGGCGCAACTAGATTTTCTGCACCTTTTATTGCGGCGCAATCATGTAGTTGCGGCACAACACCTGCATGTTTCTTCCTTGGTAGTTTTCAAACGCTTATAACTTTTGATCCCTAAGTCCAATCGAGTCATATGACCTATCGTTAGAATCGTGAGAGAATCTACTTTCTCATGGTAAAATCCTTTTAGGTTGAATCTTCCTACATTTCTAAAAATATCGAGTCAAGTGTCTTGTTCATACCCGGGAAAGGCATTGAAGCATTTGTGGGTTTGTGACTTGACTTGAACTTACTAGACCAACTCGTTTAGGGTTGTTAAAGTTGAAATTGATTGTATTGTGATGTACATTGTTAGGTTGTAGACACGTGGCAATCGTTGAACTTTTATAGCTCGATATTAACTTATCGCTTTGCTTGGAAATCAAGGTGAGTTTCGTAGCTCCGTACTCAATTGAGATTCAGGATGAAAAGTGTACAACTTTTGTGTGTTGAGTTGTTTAAGTGTGCAATTATATGTTTGCTTTGATTTATGACATAGTTCAATTGTGCATACGCTTGATTTTCTTGATTGAGGACATGACTTGATTGTGCATATGTTTGAGTCTCTTGGTGACGACATTATGGAGGACAAGAGGACAGTTGAGGGACAATATGTACATGCGTGAAAACATAGGACTTGTTAGGACAATTGTTGATATCATTATTACTTGTTCTTGCTTACTATGCGTATTCTAAATATCTTGATGTAGTTCATTATGTGAATACACGTGTGAGGTTCATTGAGGTATATAGTTGTTACGAAGACATTGATTGATTATGGATTTACATGTTGTGTAACGGTTTGTGGATGTGCAATTATGTGAATTGTTGTATGGTTATTGTATATGTATGTTGAGTTGTCATAGGTTAGTTGTGTATATATGGAGGACGGTAATGCCTTGGAAGGTTGGAGATGTAGTGGGAAGGCTGCGGGTGACCCTATATATAAGCATCAAAGGCCTTTCAAAGGTAATATTGTACGAAGTATATACACATGGTGTTTTTGGTTATGTGTGGACATTGATGGTCATGGATGAACAACTTATGTGCAATTGAGTACAATGAGGTGCATGACAATACAAACGGGTATTTTCAGTACTTGATGACAATAAGAGGACAATTTAGGGACAATATGTGCATGTGCAACTAACGGGTGCTATACGTACTTGATGACAATGAACGGGTACGATACGTACTTGACGACAATTGAATGACATGGGAATAATTGAGGGACATCGATGAACATGTTTGACTTTTTAGAACTTAGTGGATACTTATTGATGTCGATATTTTGTGTTCTTGTGCACTATACGTGTTATAACTATTGTATAGTTTATGCAATGGATACTTGTGGGACTAGTTGCGCTATGAGCCAACCTGGATTTAGTACTTGTGCCCTTTGAGGACTTACTGTAAATGTGTTCCTTGCTTATTATCGTTGTTCATATTGTGAATGGCTTTGGCATTAGATCCTTGTCATTCTCTTTTACGAACTCACCAACGTAGTGTTGACCTTGTTTAGTACATTTTTCAGGTAATCTTGTGAATCCAAGACGTGATGGGTGATTGATGCTTGCACCAGGACTTGGGATTGGACTTACATGGATCCAGGATTCATTTGCCCTATTTTATGCTTTTGGTACTTGATTAATGATGTTGGATTCACCGAATTCTTTTCTTTTATTCATATAGTTCATGTTCTACGATAATCCCATGCATACGCTATATTTTTTCAGTAACATTTCGAGCCTAGATCGGGGTGTTACATTGATCTATACAAAGTTATTTACCCGTGCATTATAAATATTAAAGCCGACGGTTGATCAAAGGGACCATTGTCACCCATTCTCATAAGTAAAGTTTTATAAGCAATATTTTTAAATTTGATTGAACTCAAAATCTAAATTTTTTGATAAATCATTAACCATCTTGCGTATCGTTCATATTTAGATTAATACTTAGTCAGTGACTTGGAGTACAGTATCACATATTGTGTAAAGTACATGTTTTATAATATATCAAAATGAAGTTTATAATGAAATCAGGCATAATATTAAGATAACAAATAATTTACATTTTTTGGTATAACATATATTGAGTGAATGTGATATATATTAAAATTGTCAATATTTGACCTTATCCAAAATTCGACTTGAAACCGACCTTGGTAAATTGGGTTAAGGTTGTGAAATCCCGACCCTGCAACCCGCCAACTTGTTTTTTTTTTTTGATCGTTGTCCGGTTGACCTTTTGGATTAACAGGTCAACTCGTCAACCCAAAAATATTTTAAATTTACAAATATTTTTTAATAAGTTTACCCACTGACTCATTTGATCCGATAACCCACAACTCATTTACTTGAAATCAATTCATGAACCCACAACTCATATAACCTGAAAGGCTAAAAGCAATTCATCAAACCATTTAACCCACCAACATATAAAAAACATGAATAACAACATATTTATAACATAATAAAATCTGACGGAGAAATATGAGTGATACTAAACCATATTACATTTTTCATCTTATTGAATGATAGATTTAGTTTTCATTTTGTTGTTGAAAAATATGATACATTAAAATGAAGAGAAAAGCTTTTACATTTTATAGTGCCATAAAATAAATCTTATATCATTTTAAAATATCAATTATTGATAATTGATAATTACGTTTTCTTTTAAAAATTCTGTACTAAATAGATTTAGCATGTATGGCTTTGAGACTTAACATTTATAACAAAGGTTTTTATGCATAGACTTTTTATTTTAAAGAGGTTACATACGTTCTTTTTTAAATTGATTATATTGTATTGTTAAAGTGATAAATATTTTGGTAACATTAATTAGGGGTGAGCAAAAACCGAACCGCTAACCGAAAAGACCATGAAAACCGAGAAACCGAACCGAAAAAATCGAAAACCGAAAAAACCAAAAACCATTGGTTTTGGTTTTTTAAAAACCGAAAGTTGTGGTTCGGTTTTGGTTTCTAATGAAAAACCGAACTGAATCAAAAAATATATATTTTTACTTTATTTTATTGTTATATCATTTTATTAATAATTTTTGATAAATATGTTATTATATTTTTATTTTTAGGTGTATATAATAATATCATTTATATGTTTTAAGTGAAAATACACAACAAAATTAATTTGTTTTAATAATTGTATAGTTAAACAACGCGTAAAAAATATAAATAGTTATATATATAATTTGTTTGAAATTTGTACAACTTACTTTTATGGATTTATTGTCATTGTTGTAGTGTTATTGTTACTAATATTGTTTTGTAAACTTGTTGAAATTAATTAAGGTGTAATTATAGGGTATAAACTTATAAACTTTTGAAGCTCAATTTGACCCAAACCACAAGTGGTTAAAACCCGACTAAAACCGAAAAACCGAACCGAAAAAGACGCAAACCAAAAAAACCGAAACCCAATGGTTTTAGTTTTAAAAAACCGAATTATAACGGTTTGGTTTCGGTTTTAGTCAAAAACCAAACCAAACCAAACCGAACCGGGTGTAAAACTATTTAACTCAATGCCTGTACTTCAATGTCTTTAATAGATTTATACTAAACTATTTAACTGTTTTAACATATTTAACTTACATATTTAATAAAGATAATAACATGTGTGTCAAACACGGGTGTAAAACTAGTGTTATTAACTAAAGATCAATTCTACGAAGTTCTCATGTCAAAAACTTTGACAGCAGGGAAATTATTGTGAAAATGGTTGTTTATGCCGTTATTTTTAAAATACTCCGTGATAAAGACTTCGTGATGTTCCGTGTTCGTAATTTTTTAAACCAAAAGATTCCCAGTAAATATGCCAACTAAACATGTGTACACATCACTAAATTATTGGTTAGAGAAGCCACATGTGAACACTTGCATCACGTTTCTCTTTACAACTTTTGCTCAATGGAAAAGCGTAATCTTGATGTGTCATCCATATATATTTATATGTAGTTGTAGTATGTAATAAACACAATTACATATTAGCTAGCTAGGTAGGGGTGTTTGTGGTTTGGTTTTTAAACGGTTAAATAGTAAACTGAACCGTTTAAAAAATAAAATAAAAAACCAAACCGTTTTTGAATTAGGTTTTGGGTTTGGTTTGTAGCCGAAACCGAATTATATATTTGGTTTTGGTTTGGTTATGGGTTTATGATAATGAATTTAGTTAAAGCGAAAAAACCGAATAACTTATATTCCTTTTATGTATTATCAAAAATATTTAATACATATATATTTTTTTGTGTTTGGTTATGGGTTTATGATAATGTGTTTTTTAATTTTGTTTTCTATTTGTTTATTATATTGATTTCTTCTGAAATTAGAATAATTCAATTGACAAACAATGTAAGACTTGATAAAATTTTTTTAATAAAGATAACAAATAAGAGTTTAGTTGTTTCAGTTATATTATTTATTTATCTATATTGTACTTGAAGTCTAAATTTACTATTTCGGTGAAAATTGAAATTATTTTGGTTGAAACACAACCTAGACAAACAAAAATTGTTGATTTATGTTTTTCATATTTGGTTTTTCTGGTTTTAAACCGAAACCGAACCAAATTCTAATTTGGTTTTTGGTTTGGTTTTTTCATTTTGAATTAGGTTTTGGTATTGAAAAACAAAAATAAAAAAAACCGAAAAACCTGAACCAAATAGTCCGAATAACCGAAAACCAAATCGATGAACACCTTGTAGCTAGGCTCTAAAATATTATAGGAAAAAAACCTAAATACTATTAATGGATATGTAATAACTTTTAAATAAATTTGAAAATGTTTTAGATCTATTGGATTACTTTTATAAAGTCATAAATATTTTTATTTTATATGTCATTTAATGATGTAATTGTAGAAAGTAATACTTCTCATATTTAGGGATGTAATCGTGCTGAGTCAAACCGACACAATGTCAAGATCGAGCTCGACTCGATTGTAAAACTCGAAGCTTAAAACTCGACTCGAGCTCAACCGAGCCTTTATAGTTAAGCTCGAGCTCGCCTTATGAGTCGACACTTTCGAGCTCGATTCAACTCGACTTGATTAAGAATTAAACTATATTATTATTCAAACTAGTCCTATAAGCTCGACAATTTAATGCTCAACTCGATTAAGCTCGACTCGGTATGATAGTAATTATGTAAATATATATAATATTCAAGGGTAAAATTGTAAAAATGCACAAGCTCAATTAAGTTCGCAAGCTTTTCGAGTAGGGTATATTGAGGCTCGAGCTCAACTCGACTAATACCAAGTCAATTTCGAATATTTTTAGAATGATATTCTTTTCTCCATTTATCCTAATATCTAATATGTTTTATGAGTTAACTAATCTCAAAACAATCATTTGTTTTACAAGTAGCTCGAAGTTATAATGGGTGACCATAAGGTAGGTTGGAGCCCTCTGGAAGGGTTCTAGTACCCTATTAGAATACGCTCCGAGTAGTCGGTACCACATGGGTGGGAAGGCTTTTGTGGTAGAACGTCTTTGTTTTGGCGATGATCACCTTCTCACCATTCCATATGGCTGTTTGAAGATGTCGTGGCCCTAAAAAAGGGGGGGGGGGTCCTTGTTCATAGGGAGAGAGTGAGTGAGACTGTGACAGAGATAAAAAAAAAAGAAGAAAGGATGAGTTAAACATCTCTAAGAGATATTTGAATTTTGTTTTCACCTTTAGAGTTTAATGATTCGTTTTTTTAAGTCATTAAAAATTGAGTGCATTAATTGACTGAATGTATAATTAATGTTTATATGTATTAAGTAAAAAATAGGTAATAGGTGGTAAAATTTGTTTATTAAGTAAAAGAAAAACATAAAATTTGACTGAATGTATTAAATTATTAAGGAGAAATGTTAGGTAAGTAATACCTATCTTAGGTAAAAAGGGGTATGTAAAATTCAAGGGAGTTTATGTAAAATTCAGGAGTTATGTATGTTTATAAAATTCAAAGGTTTAATATGTAAATAATAACACCTAAATCTATATGAGTAAGCCACCACCTTATGTTTCGTAGATATTTTTCGTAACTAAAAAAACACCTAATTAAATGAAGATTTTGTCGCCCGTTTACGTGTGAAATTGTAATATTTCTGTCCTCCGTTGACATATTTAAGATAAAATTAATTTAATACAAAATAATCAATCTTTATAATATCATCCAAAGTTTACCTTTTAGACATAGAGTGGTATTATTAAACTAGTCGATCGTTGTCACCAAGATAACATTTAGAAACCCAAGAGAAACACAAAAGGAGTTTAAAAGGAAAAGTTAAGAATAAAGCAATACTTGAAAATCCGTAAAAGTGGTTCCTAACTTTCATTTGAATTACCAACTCCCGGTAGCATTTTGGCAAGAATTATACATGTAATTAAGACTAGCTTGTACAATAAAATATCCAAAGACACACTGTCTTTCTGAAATTAATTAGTAGTATCATCGATCCCTTGTATATATACATGTATACCACTTGTTTCAAAGACTAGTCCTACACAAAAGAAAAAAGAAATGGCCACCACATCTCATTTTCTCACCATGAGAATACATTCACCATCTTCTTCTTGTTCTTCTTTGAACATGGCCATCAAATTCAAAACTACTCTAATCCGCGACTTCATATTCTCGCACCTATGTCGGTTTGCTAGCGCCTTCACTAAGGCCAAGTCCTTGGTCATTGAACTACTCCTCAAAGAAAAGCATCTCAAGAATAATATCAACTTCTTTCAAGTGTCTATCTTGAAAAGGAAAAAAAACAAAAACAATGATGTGTTCTTCGGTTCATTTAGGTTGCACTACAATTGGTGCTCGTCGTCGCATGTAGTCCCAGTGACATCACAAACTATGCATTATGTGGATCATGCTGAGATAGCACAAGAGTCTTCTTCCCAACTCTCCGGATATCTCCAATGGCTTGAAGATCAGAAGAACAAGCAGCTGGTTATAAGTAATAATGATGAGAGCAATGAGATAGATCGTCTTGCCGACAAATTCATAGCAAATTGTCACCAACAGTTTATGTTGGAAAAGCAGGAGTCTTACAGGAGATTTCAAGAAATGATGGCTAGAAGCTTGTGATCGATCCACCACAATTAATAATATATATGCATATATATGGTTTCTATTATGCAAATTAATTAATTAATAGGATACTTTTTTTCTGTAATTATACTTGATTAGACTAGCTTGTTAAGTTATCTCTACCTTTTATTCCCAAATAGTACTTAGCCTAGCTACTTGTCAAATCGTGTGGATTTTCTTTTGAATTTCATTTGTCGTTCTTGATAGTCTATTTTAGTATTTTTGACTCTTTGAATATTGTGTTGAAATTAATATGGTGTTCTAGCTTTTTGGATAGTAACTGTTCTTTTGAGTCATTTCTGATGTTAAACTTAAATTATATTGCTGGTGATCTTAATTTACAACGTACTTTTTATACACGGCAGCAATGAACGGAAAGGATTACCATCAACAACGTATTCCAGTGGTTCGACGCCTTGATGCTGCCAAGAGATTTCACGTACTAAAAATCTTTTTAATTAGGTAATTAACTATCTTATAAGTGTCCAACGAATTAAGTTTTTGACAATTGACATGAATAATATATAAGACTTTGCTTAGAATAGAGACAAGAAGTCTCTTCTTAGTACTAGCTAGCTCAATATGAGATATAAATCTCAGATGAATATAAAATGCTTAAGTTAAAAAATTGGTATAATGATTGAGCTAAGTAGTGTACGATTCATTTTAAATATGATTTATTCGATTAACAAAGATATAATTCGATCTGGTATAGCACATGTTGCCTAGTGTTAGTCGTTGGATCTTATTTCTTTGGTCAAACGATAGACCAAATTACTAACCATTAATAGAGAGCTATGGGGGGGTTGAGGTAGGAGTATATGGGACCGGTGATTTATCATCGATAAAAAAAAAAAAAAAAGTAACTTATATGCGTATCTATAGTAAGTTAGTAACTAAGAGATATATATGTATCTTCAAGACTAAATGGAGACTTCATATCGTAGATCATCTTTACCAATCATTTTCATCAACGATCATCACTACCGACTCTTCTTTGTGAATACTTTTAAGGGTGGATCCTATACCCAATTACCTTTCCAACCAAGATGTGTGAAATAACGAAGTATCGATATCACTATCATTATCATTAGAAGAAACTGTAAATACTAACATTAAATTCACATAAAATTAGACCGTCCTTATAGCGAGTCGAATTTAAAACTTGTGAGAAAAATCAACGATGCATCCATCCGTTGAATTAACTTTATTTGTTTAACATACATATTCAACAATTAAAATATTTGAAAACTTATGAAACTCTACCTCAAAGTTTAAAATTACTATTTAGTTTTTTTTTTTTCCTTAAAAAATATGTATTAGAGTTTTAAAAGTTACTATTATCTTATGCATCCGGTTAACATAATAATAATAGTAATAACAACATGAGACCCAAATATTTTTTCAATCACTAAATTCCATAGTGTATATTTTTCCTTACGTGCTTTTACATTTACACCATAAACTTTTTCATTAACACATGTTTCGTATAGTAAAAAAAATTATTTATAATGAAATCATGTAAAATAAATTAAATATATATATATTGTTAATAATCGAGTAATTAAAACCATGTTTTAAAGTCATCACCGCAAACCTATATAAAAACGGAACCCACATCGACAAACAAAATCCAATTCAAAAACCGAATTTCATGTCCGCCTTTCTATCCAAATCACACCCCTCCCCCGCTCCCTCTCTCATATAAACCCTTCCTTCCGCCATAAATTTTTTATTATAAATAAATTGTCCCCTTCCCACCCCCCAAAATTTCTTTCTTTAAATGTTACTCCAAACATTACATCATTTTCATTATTATCATTATTAATAATAAGTACCATATATATCAGCAGTTCCTTTTGTCCCAATATCTAGGGTTTCTTTTGAAGAAGATCCGGTCTTTAATTATTGCATCGGTGAGTTTATTTATGTATTCTTATTTTAGGGTTTCAATTTCAATTTAATTTATCTGTATGTATCCGAATTCTATTGTTGTGCTTAATTTTTTCTGTATGCATATTTTTCATGAGCTTTCAGGTTTAGTTTGACCTAAAATTGAAATTTCGAAATTGGGCATTTTTATAGCTTACTTGTTTATATGCTCCAAGAATAATAAATTTAGGCATTTTTTAGCTTATTTTTGTTTTTTAAAGATAATAAATTAGGCTGCTTTGAGCTTATTTTAGGGTTTTGAGCTTGAAAAATATTCAGGTTTTACAAATTATTAGTTAGTTGCAAGTTTTAATTTTTTTGTAATTAGGGTGATTAGTTGACTTTTAGCTAAATTAGTTTTTTCAGTCTGCATGGTGTTTCCTCCCCCCCTATTTTTTTGTGTCTTTGGAATTTAGATGTATTTGCGAGAAGATTTAGCTTGTGTAATGACGAAAGTCGATGTATTTTTCTCTACTGCGTTGCTTGTTAATAGGGGTATCGAGGGTATGCCTGAAAAGATAAGTACGTATATTATGTAAGATGTGAGTTTGTTTTTTTTTTTTGAATGTTTGTATGTGGGTGATGATGATTTTGTCTGCTCGAATAATTTCATTAGAAGAAACAAATCTGAACCGGTGTAATTTGGTTTCAATTGGATAAATGAAAGAAGAGATTGGTACTTTGTTATTGACATACTTCCACGGAACTGAGATATTGTAAAAAAACGCATACAGACATGTGTTGAATAGTGCATATATGGTTTCTTGATTACGTGATTTTATCTACAAGTAGTAATTGAAATTGGATTACGTTTTCAAAACATAGGGAGGTTGAAACTTGTCATGTTTGAATGTTTGATGTGTTTGTCGAATCTGGTTTACTTCGATTTTTTTTCCAAGCCGATTTGATTAAAGTTCAGAGAGATGCAAAGAGCTACCACAGTTAGAAAATATATTTAGGATTAGTTTAAGTTATCCAACTACCTCCAGCTTTGATCACGTTGTTGCTACTCATTATGATTCAGAGAACTCCCGGTTATCTGATAACATTTTTGAGTGCCACGATAACCCTTTTCAAAGAAACAGTACACATCAAAACACCTCCTAACCAACTACCGCCTGTCCTTGTACCATAGTTAAATCTATTTCTATACTATTGTCATTTCCAAAAATGCACATGCTCACATGGCACATCCAAAACCCCCCCTCACCAGACTTTCCTTTTTCCTGTTTATGAAAATGCCATTGAATGATGCTTTACTTGCACTATGTTCTTATGCTAAAAAGTTAGTCATTGTATATGCTTTTCCCTTTATCTTCTTTATCTTTGTCATGGAAACAACACAATATGTTGTTTGTTTGTACCTTTTTTCACAATTAAAAGTTTAGAAGCACAACATTGAATCTAGCCTTCTAGATCAGCTCCTTTTGGTTAATAGAAACGGCCACTTCTTAGCAGTGAAATAGGAACAAAAGAAATGATGGATTGATGGTCACATAGGTAAGTAGGGTTAGGATGAAGGTTTTGATTTCACTATAATCTATTACACCCTTTATGATTTTGCATTCAACATTACATGGGAGAAGGAAATTTAGCTTGGTGAGGTGTCTTCTAACACCATTAAATGAAGTGATATATCTTCTGACAAAACCATGGGGGTTTCTGCATCTATTTTCCATCGTCAAGATCGGAAATCAGATGAAGAAGCATAGCTCCTTCCGAGCTGGTTAGCTCCTTCCGAGCTACTAAGTACTCCTTCCGAGTCTTAGTGTAGAAGTTCCTACAGCTTTAAGTTCCTTCAAGATCTTCTAGCTCAAGAGAACAACTAAGGATGCAGACGCAGAGCATACTATACCAATCTTAGAAAGGGATACCAGGAGCGACGTTAGGCTAAGGCAGAAACAGCCTTAGTTGCTGATAGGGGGGGGGGGGGAGGGTATATGGATCAGGTGTTCATGACTATATGAAGTAGAACTGAACTTTTGATAAGAAGTTATTAATGGTAATTCCTGCAGAGGATTGTAATTCACATTTATAAGATGCGAAGAATTTAAGGAGATACAATATGTCATTCAAGTAGTGGATGCTGTAGAAAGAAGGTGAAACTACATATGTTGTATTTCTATGTAGGAATGACATTTGATGAAGAAGGGAATTAACTGTAAACCAAGAAATATAATGGTGTGAAGAATTAGCAGTGCTTCTAGCATTGACGTCCGTTTGAGGAGCAAGAGTGCTAAGATGAAAATTGATAGAGAGGAAAAAGGGGGTTGGGTATGTGGAAAGAGATCCAAGTAAAGTAGCTTTCATAAATTTTGATCAAGATTACTTGGGTTTAATGAATGGAAAGATGGTGGTTTAAATATTGTAGACAAAAGGAGATTTTGATAGAGTTAAGAGAGAAAAGAACAATTAGTAAGATACCGTAGTATGAATATGTTCTTTTTTGTTATTCTACTAAAGCTCTTGGTTTTACTTTTACATTTACTGTATTTCTTTGTTAAATAGCAAAAACTTGCGAACTAAAATAAGGTTGTTTGTGTATATTTGTTATGGTTTTATAGATATGAGGATCCACACCCCCACCCCAAGATTTATGCTTTTACGTGTTTCATGTCTTCATATATGTGCTTGATATGTGAGGAGAAATTACTATGTTATGTTATAATAGACAAGGAAGTTAGAATGAGAGGTTGGGCTGACAAAAAGTAGAGGAAGAATGAGATTGGTACGAGGAAGTACAATTCTAGTCTGCACCTTGACTGAAATTGGTTTTTCCCTATTTTGTGCCAGATAGATCTTGTTTGTCGACATATCTTCATTTTCTTCTCTACCTTTACTTTCAATATCCCAACGGAAAGTTAATCTAGCTTTCAGATCAGAAGTTGTAGAAATTCTTAAATGATATGTGTATCATCCATCAATAATGGAATGGATTTATCATCTGCCGTATGTTGGGTATGATGAATCTAACAGCTTTATATGATGTCTCAATATCTAACACAATACTAGTATATACAGTCCAATGGTCACTGATAATGTAGTACGGTTTCACATTATTGGTTTGATTTTTTTCTTCATTGATTTCGTAGAGTGGTTTAATCATGATATGTTCCAGTATTGCATAAAATGTGATCGCTATAATTTGTCATTTCTTGTGTTTCAATACAATGCATTCCCTCAAAAATTTGAATCTTATACATCTGGATTTGAGCTCTAATCTAGTTAATTGATTGATAGAATACATGCTTGTTTATTAACTATTCTAATCCTCTGTCAACAAAATTATATAGGGTTCCTGGACACGTCAACTTTTGCAATGATGCAACATGAGATGGAATCCCAGATTCATTATCTTGAACAAATAGCGTACAGCTCCGTACTTCGAGCATTCAAAGCACAGTCTGAAGCCCTTACATGGGTATGATTTGATGTTTTCTACAAACATCTACAAATTATTATCCTGAACTTGTCATGTTTTATGCTAAATAGCTCAACTGCTCTTTAACTATGTATGATATATCAGGAAAAGGAAGGATTGATAACGGAACTTCGAAAAGAGCTGCGAGTTTCCGATGATGAACATAGAGAATTACTGTCCAAGGTGAATACCGATGAACTTATTATAAGTATTAGGGAGTGGAGGTTATCAGGGGGAACCCGCAGTGCAATGATCAACATTCCTCAATCTATCCATGACCCGATATCAGTGAGTCCAACTGTTTCTGCATCGCGGAAGCGACCAAAGACATCTATGGCCCCTTCTTTACCCACTCAATCTTTTCCTGGATTGGGAGGTGGAATCCAGACCCCTAAACCTGTGAGTTGATTAAGAATCTCTATCTGAATGTGATTTTACGAAGGATTATAGCAGTCTTGACTGATAGGTCATTTTGAATCCTTGAAGTCTCCAAGGTACCCGTTAATGGGGCGAACTCCCAGGGGAATGCTCTCCAATCATGGCTCTTCTGCTATTACTTTACCAAATGATGCAGCAGCTGATGTGGGTACAAGAAATTACTTGGTTGGGAGGAAATTGAGAACTAGATGGCCTGATGACAATAACTTTTATGAGGCAGTCATAGTTGAGTACAACCCTGTACAGGTGAGTCTTAGATCTTACACTTTGTTCTATTTATGCCAATCAAGTCCCAAAATTCCTTTTCGCATTGCTTACATTGTGTCCCTTCCTGTTTTATGACCCTTCATCTAGGGAGTAGGTATTGTATTATAACTATGTTAAGAAAATAATTCACTGTATCCCTTATCTTTACTTACCCTTAGAAGTACCAATTTTGCATTTTATTCCAAACTAGTATTCATCATTGGTAATAGCTTTTTATTTTTGTCAGGATCGGCATGCATTGTCGTACAACAAAAATACACCACAGGAAAGCTTTGAATGGGTTAGTCTTAAAGAGGTAAATTGTTCACATTATCTGAAGTCTTCTATGGTGCTAATCCCTTTCTGATTATATTCCTTCAAGTTAGCGTATACTTATGCTAATAACTTAGTCTTTAGACCTTAATGTGCGACATTTGTTCATAGAATACATATGACGGACCTACCGTTTATGAGATGGAAGCTACTTTTAAATGTGGAAAATTTCACTTGGTATAAACACATCTGTGTCGCAGATTCCTCCAGAGGATATCCAATGGATAGGTGAGGACCCAGGATACCATCAAGTTAGTCATGGTGGATTTAGTAATGAAATTAGCCATGGAGTTGAAAGGGGTAGAGCAAACTCAAGGGAGCAATCTCGAGGTGGATTCCCGCTGTTGCAGAATGGTGATTCGAAGTCTCCCGATGAGATTGAGATACTTCACACTGACACTCTTATAAAGGAGGTACTATCAATGTTGATGTTGATTATGATTTCTGTATCATCATTACTTTTTTGTTTTCCCTACTCATGGCCCATATGTAAACAAATGTTCGTTAACGGAGATAAACCTAAATTTCGGCAGGTGGAAAAGGTGTTTGATGCTACTCATCCTGATCTGCATGAAATAGAGAAGGCGAAAAAAATGCTAAAGGTATGGCAGGAAAGTGAATACAGCCCATGGACTTCCAAAACTATTACTTCTGTAAGTCTTACAATTTTTTGTTGTGGATGATCTAGGATCATGAACGAGCGCTGATTGACGTCATTGCGAAGCTTGCTGATGCATCCGACAGTGATAGTGGTAATAATCATGGTGCCATGACTTTTTGTTTCATCCTTTTCTGTATATACAATATGTGTGTGTGTTTGTTCATATGCTATCTGTCTAGATATTTTAGAAGTCTATTTAAGTTGGGGTAGAAAACCTGACACATGATAAGACCCAAGGAATCTGTATTGTCAGTGATTATTATTATTAGCTTTATTTGGGTTGGGGTCATGGAAGTGCTCTAATCTGGGACTCTGGATACCGTTTAGTCCAAGATATGGGTAGTATGGGGTGATACTAATACGTGTTGGTACATGGCTTGTGAGGGATTGCTCATTAACTGCATTATTAATGTGGCATGTTTATTGATTATACATATGAGAACGGTACCCGTGCGTTGCGGCGGTGATGGAGGTGGCGGCGGTGACGGTGATGTAATGGCGCCGTCGGCGGTGGCGGTGACGGCGGCGGCGGTGGCGGTGGCGGAGAATGGTGGTGGTGGTGGAGCCGGTGAATAGTGAAAGTTATCGATGTAACGTGGTTATGATGTATGGTACATCATGCATTAGAATGTGTACATTGTTGAAACTTAAACTCAATATTGAAAAATTAAGTTCAATGTTGAAAATCAAAAGTGAATTTCCATTATAATATACTGTAGTATAGATATAGATATGCATATTCTTGTGGAGTAAATAAGCTGTAGCCTGTAGGTATTACTAATGATGTTCAGTTAAAAATATGTACTGACTAAATGATACTCACATGATCAGGCAAGTGATTTTTAAATATGTTTGCATGCAAGTATTTTGCCAGCTTCAGTTATTAGTTATCGTGTTAAGAAATTAGTAGTTATATTGAAGATGTATTAGATGTTTGCGAACTAAAGGTTATATGAAGAGGCAATGCCACTGAGCTTGTTTTACTGTTAGAAACATTCAACCATTTTACTGATAAGATCAATTGAAATATGTTTGTTTGTTAAATTTCTATCCAAGGTTTGTATTTATAGTCGCTTTTTAATTCAGGTGGTGATCATCGATTCATGCGTGGACAAGCAGTGGATGGGGAGTTAGCAACTAGGCACATTCAATATGGGAGCAATCAGTACGGGAGATCTGATGGTACGGGAATGGGCAGAGGGAGCATAACAGCAACTGATAGCCAGCCAGAGGAGTATATCGATATCCTCTAGTTCTTCTATGCATGTTGTGGAACTAAATCAAACTCTTTTCGACGTGTAAAGCTCTCTAACTTGAAAGGATATTCAGAAATTAGAGTTTAGTTTTGATTGGGTATTTTTTTGTTCAAGACATCTATTGTATAGACGGTAATATTGAAGTAGAATGCACATACTAACATTCGAAAGTATGGCCTTGTAGGTCTTAGTTTAATGCTATTTTTATGTGTACAATTAGGAAATGGAAGCCATAATAATCTATTGCCATTTTTAGTCACTCAGAATCAGGACCATCCATTGCTTACTTCTCTGTTACATTAGATGGGTCGTAAACCAAAAATTCCGGTAAATCCATGTCAAACATATTTGATGCTTAGTTTCAAGAATGAATTTTTGAGTTTTCTTTTGTTGATGTATGTATGTTTGAGAGCCAAGTTTGAACCATAATCCATGTTTCAAACATGACTTTGAATGTTCTTGATAGATCTGCATTTGCATATTCCAAATGTTGACATTCATTGTGAATTTAACAACCAATTGGATGGCTATTATAGATCAACAGAAGCCATTGTGATATTGAAGTACCAAACTTAGCACATAATCCACATATTCAAACAAGCCATTTTTTTTTTGTGGCTAAATTTAAGCTACAACAACCGAGTTCAAAATTCAGCAACTTGGGTACGGTCAAAATAGCAACCAGAAGGACTTCCTTCAGGCAAAAGAGCTAACATAACCGAGCCCTGTGCTCCCTCTTCCAATGTCATAGTACCTGTGTGCCAATTTATATCGGTGTTGACATATCCGGGATGTACACAGTTGATGCACATCTTTGGGTATGTTTTTGCAAGAACTCTAGTGTAAGCATTAAGCATGGCCTTAGACACACTGTAAGCTGGTAACATCTTTGACCACCCATTGACTTCCAGTTCATGGTTCCTTAAATCATGTAAAAACTTCTCTACAAATCCGTCAATCTTCTCTTCACTCAAAGACTGTAGATCTCCGAGTTCCTTTCTTATTTGTTTGTTCGGAATCCTCTAGATAAGAATCATATGTACGATATATCTTACGTTAATACAAGTGGGTTTTGAGATTAGCCCTATGTCAAGTAATCTGAAAATATTTCACCCAAATGACACTTACCCACAATTCACCTCGAAGGGAAGACACATTTACAATCCTTGCCCCGGAAGGGGAACGTTCTAGGAGCGGAAGGAGTGCTCGTGTTACGTTCTTGACACCATAGTAGTTTGTGTCAATGCATTCTTTTGCTGAGTCATTGGTCGTTTTCATCACTCCCTGAACCAAATTTGTTGCCTTGCCTGAGAGCTGAAACAAATTTAACTAATTTCGTCAGGTTGTGTATGTATGAAGTTCACCCGAAATGGAAGTGATGCATCTATAGCTTTACTTACCCAAGATTGTGGATCTATATTTAGAGCCCTTAGACCATCTTCATCAACTATAACTCCAGAAGCTCCAGCATTATTCACCTTCATAATTTAAATCATGCAAAATTAAAGCGATGATCAATTGGTTTAAACTGGAATTAGATTTTCTTTTCAAGATGTCCTCAAAAAAGGTATTAGCTTTACCAAGATATCAAGTTTTCCAAATTGGGTTTGTATGAAATTGGCCAAAGCTTGTATGCTTTGGAGATCTTGCACATCAAGCTGATGATACAACACATTTGATAAACCAAGTCCATGTAGCAAAGACCTGGCCTCTGTACCCCTTTTCTCATTTCTGGCTGTCAGCACCACTGTCACGCCTGAAGCGCCCAGCTGCCTAACCGTCTCAAACCCGATTCCCTTGTTTGCGCCAGTCACAACAGCACATCTAACAACACCAAAACAATAAGATCGATGATGAATTAAATGGAGTTTAAAAAGCAATTTAGGGTGCCATATATGTGTCATAATGCTGTTACCTATACCTTACCTCTCTGTCGATTGTTTGTTGTTCATCATTGTCGCTGCTGTTCTTTGATTTCTCTTCAGGTTATCCTTGGATGATATGCTGCACCTGCTATAAATGTATGAGCCAATAATTGTTTGAAAATATCATATTTTGGTTTGTCGTCTTTTGTCATTTTGAGAAAATTTGTCAATACGTGTCTTACATGAATCTTCAAATATTGTACTTTCCTATCTAGATCAATAATACACTTTACTATTAAATTTAATACATTTATTTTCAATTTACTTTCTTAAAATTATACTTTGCCATCTAAAACATCTCTACTACAAATGATTAAATTTAGTTTAACCTCAATAATAAATTACTTGCATATTAGCGAATTTACCCGGTTTCAACCTAGACATTTAAATTAAAATTATAAAACTAAAAAAATATGCAAGTAATTTTTGGAGATAGTGAATTGAATAACACAATATTTATATATTGATAAAATACATATTGCATTAACAAAACATAAAAGGATATTATATACTATAGAAAATAATTTTCTTTGTTTGTAAATAAAAGATTAATAACTTTAATTAAACATTTAATGATCTATTTTTAATTAAAAATAGTGTAAATTATTTATGACATCATAATTAAAATAAAACCTTTTTAAGTAAAATTGTAGATTCGTCACATCATATTTTTTCTAAAAATATTTTGAAATACAATTGTTAGATTATACACATACTTATACACGAGTGACAAATAAATGAATTTAACGATAACAAAAGTACAAACAATACTAATTTTTTAACTTGATATAACACCAACATATACATCATAAAGAAAAATAAAACACAACTTTAACTTAGAAAGTTAATATTAGAAAATAAAAAAAGCGTAACGGACAGTAATAGACCTTTTGAATGTGTTTTTGGACTTAATCTTAAACTGTATTAATCGGCAACAAGGGAATGAAACTTGATCCTTGTAATATGATGGCTGTAAAATGTTTGATAAAATGTCAAATTGTAAATTGGCACTGGCCACTGACCAGCATAGACATTATTAGTAGTCAAACTTAGTGATTTAACAGCTATTATGTGATTGGTTAGAAGGCAAAATTTCAAGTGAGAGGGAAGTGTTTAGTACTTTTGTGTTTAGCAAAGTAAAATGACGGGTTGTATCTTGTTAAAAATAGAAACTTGGAGGGTGTGAAATGTTAAATTAATTGTTTTTTATATTTCTGTTGCCGAGAAAGTTTGCATATTTTGATCATCAATTCAAGGTGAAAATTAGCATCGACCATGTATGATTAATTTTTTGATCTGTGCAACAAATCGAAAAAAATTAATTTGGGCCAAACCTTAAAAGTTTATTTGATTATAAATCTCTCTTATCAGATTCGAATATTTAATTTGTTAAACTTGAGTACTTAACCAAAATAAGAGAATCAGCGAGAAAGGCCCTGACCCTGCCAACCAAGTAAAAATAAAAAAGAAAGAAGAGAACGAAAAGAGAACTCTCTTGTTCGAGGCATATGAATCTTTTCGATATGCCACTCACTCAAGTGCGATTCAACAGCGGCACCGTCTATTGCAAACATAGCACTGGTTTAAAAAAACATCGCTTATAGCGCAAGGGATGCAGATTCCATTCATGAAACCCTTCCAAGCCAAGCAGCTGCTATTTGAACAACACATCCTTAATGGTGTCATTTCATGTTTTCTAGAGTGCACCCTTTTGGGTGGGTGACAACATTTGGAAAAAATAATAAAGTATAATCAATGTTAGACTTATATATTTAGAAAATTGCTAAATGAAGCCCTTAGGGATTCGCTTAACGTGCATAAAAAGATTGCATATTTCCATATTAAATTTCGTCCCCCGAATTTTATAGTAAGTGTACAACTAATTAATGTACCTTAACGCTTAACGTGCATAAAAAAATTGTATATTTTCATATTAAATGTCGTCCCCCTAAATTTATAGTAATTATACAACTAATTAATGCACCTTAACAAAAGCCGTTAGAGCCATTCTTTAGCAAAACTCATAAATTTATGCCAAACAAAATTTACTATATGCCCATTATAAATATCAATACACTGATATTTTTCTCTTTATATTCATTCAATCATTCTCTCTTTCTTCCTTTCTTTTTTTTTCTTCCTACTTGATTAACAAAAATTTGTTTGCAACTCTTATGATTTCTCAAAGATGTAAACGACAAAATTATGCAGGCACTATAACAAACATTTGAACACAAATTAAGCAATAACTTAATTTGATGGCATAAGGAATGTCCCTACAACTATAAACACCATATAAAAACACAACTATATATATATGAAGTGTATATATATGAAGTGTCTCTAGCATTATTTTACAGTACATGTCTATTTCTTGTATCACATCCTTTATTTCGATACCTATCAACTAACGGTATGCTCCACCGGTGGTATACCCGCCGGCACCACCACCACTTTTCAAGTTATGATCAGCCAAAGTTGTACCAGTCCCGGTATTTGTTCCAATTGGGTGAGACTTGATGACCCCTTCAACTACATTTCCAGCCGGCACTCCGGTTCCATGTCCTGGCAATGCCGACATCTGGTGGCCTCCCATTGGCTCACCTGTGGCTCCTGTGGTTGAGTAAGATTGTGTTCCTGTAGTGGCTTCTGCTGCCTGTCTTTGAGTAGCGTTTTGTTCACGCGCCACTTGCTTCTCGTACTCGGCCTCATTTATTCTGGACTCTTTTTTCTCGGTTGCGAGTTGTTTTTGTGTTGGGTCGTGCGCGGTCATCTTTTCACCCTGTTTTTTTTAATATCAAAGTTGCAGTAAAATTCGAATGCTAAATGTATTTAATTAGAAAAAAGATCGAAATTGTAGGGTGTTTAGAAATATATCAATGACTAATGATGACAGAGTAATCTTTCATAAACCAAAGAGGTCTTTTGGACTAGATTACTTGGGATAGTATAGAAATAAAAAAAGATTTATCTAAAAAAACCTAAACATACAGTGAGAATTTAAATAAGTGAAACTTTATTAAAATAACAAAATCATAATATCTATAATCCATTAATTAATTAGTTATTGAAACCAAATATATTTTTATATACAAGACATTATACTTATATAGGGGAAAAATAAATTGAGTCTAGCTTATTTTGAGTAAAAAAAATTCATCAATTTTTTTCCATCTCCTCCAATTCCAACCACCTCCTACCACCACCATCATCTCCGACCACCACCATGATCATCCAGCGACGAAGACCATCTCCGGTGAGACTTACACATGTGTAAGAACAACTTACATACAACTTATGTACACAACAATGAAGGTTAAAGGCGGAGCCCGTCAATCCATGGCACTATGGCAGTGGCCAAGGGCGGAGCCCGAAGTCCATGGCGGAGCCATAGCGGCTAAGGGCGGAGGTCGTTAGGTAGATCACCCATCATCGGTCACCCCTATGACTTATCACCCTCTATGACCTATCACACTATGATCTATCACCCTCAATGACCTATCACCCCACCAGCTTTGGTTTATGAATATCCTTAAGGGCGAAGCCCGCTCCGAATCCTAATTTTTAACCACCACCACTAGCCACCATCATCGCCGGAAAGTTAACTTACACATATGTAAGTATCGTCGGAGGATCATGATGATGGCCGGAGATGATGATGATAGTGGTCGTTACATGGAGTTTTTTTAGACTTAAATTAGCTAGACTCAATTTATGTTACCCATACTTATATTTGTATATATGCAATATATGTAAAAAAAAGTTTAACAATTTTGTACCCTTTAAACATGTATACTAACCGGAGGCCGGGTTTGTCCCCCTCCTCCCCTGTAGAGATAAATACTTAATCAAGGGATAGTATGTAATTATGAAAAACTAATAATAATACGACTAATCAAAGATTCAAAGGCCAATTAATATGCTTAAAATTAATTTTACATACCGATCATTTCATTTGCCATATGTTTAGACATGCTCCATATTACTCGTACTATTTTTTTTATTTTTTTTTGAAAAGTGAAATTCTATTGAGAACTCACCCCGGCAAAACGCCGGCAGTATATATGTACAAATATTTACATGAATTTGAGAGAGTACCAATTGGTCCAAGACACCCTATTGTTTTTAGATCTATTACAAAACCAGATATACCCCATTGACTTGATGTCGTGTATGATAGTCTTCTCATTACTCGTACTATTTAATTTTCAATAATAATAATAATAGAAATATGAGATGAAACCTTTTCTTGGAGGATGGCTTTGGTCTTCTCCATGCCGGATTTATTGGCGGCGCCAATGTTAGCCGCTGTCTCTTTAATGGAAGCCGCTGCATTTTTCACTGTCTCCATCTTGAAGATATATTGTCCGCAGTTTTTCTTTTTTATGAATTATTAAGATAGAATTTGATGTTTCAATATGTAGAAAGGCTTTATATAGATATTGCAATATGTAGATTTTTGACACGTAGCATAGCACCAGGGCTTGTTACTTGCTTTATTTTATGACGCGTGGCAATAACTTGTACTCCGGGATTAGTTTTGAAAAAATAGAAGTTAAAAGAGAAGAGTTTTGTTAATGACAGCTTTTAGGGCTGTCAGTATTAGTTAATTTGATGCATTAAAGTTTGTACTTTGTCTTGCGATAATTCAGGGGGACGGTTATTGATATATAAAGTACTACTTTTTATGCATGTAACAATCCTTAGGGCTGTTATTATCATTTTCCTAAAGATAATCATGCATTTTGTAATTTGATGATTCTCTTTCAAATCATTTAAAAAATGGACAGAATTGAATTATGTACTGTAAATGGAATAACAGCGAGAGCCTAGTATGTGACAAAGAGGTCGGAATAATGTACGTATGCCTTAGGATAAAACTTGGACTCAGATCGAAAATTATTCAACACCTTCATACCGGAAATAATATTTCGTCCCTACAAAATAATCCAAAATCAAAGGGTACACATTACCCGTATCTTGTTATATGTCATATAAATATACATATATATTTATGTGCTTAGACTAATTTAAATACTTGTTAGTAACATGACACATTACCTTACCTACATAGGAAACAGCTGATACTATTTAACAATAATTAATATCTATACTTCATACTTATATGGTTATATGGGGGTGTTGAAAAGTTTATAAGTTTGTGACAGGAGATTTTACTCTTTTCTTTAAAACAAAACATAAATAGCCTTATTCTCTCTTTTTCTCTCTAAAACAACACACAAAATATTCTTTCTTATGGTATACCAAAACAATACACACCCTTTTATTTCCGTGAATAACCACCGTCGTCGTCCATCATCACAAACACCATGGCCACCGTCGTCCATGAAATCCGTCGCAACATGCGGGTACCATGCTCGTCTAGCTAAATGATTTTATAAGCGAAAACTAAATCAAGTCGACAACTAAATATCTAGATATTATTCCGACAAAAGGTAAATGCCAAAGTTGTTATCTAGATAATTGTAATATACTAATATGTATCCATCTTTTTATACGAAACTACACACACCACATGAGAGAAAAAGGAAGTCTCAGATTTGCATACATCTATCCTGATTCCTCTCTAAGTCGACACACACACACGTACACCACTTACTAGACACAATATCTCTTTTTCCCTTTGACTTTCTTATTCTCTTTTCAATCTATCACACTACAACATATATAGTCATACATACATACACAAAGTTATATTCACTCAATAATTCTTACCGATTAATATCAAAGATTTACAAGGTGTGATGCAGACATAACTTTACAAATCCACCTAGTATATGGTAAAAGAGGGTCGTAATAATGCAAATGGAATAAGCGATATAACATCAAACTATTAGGAAAATTGCCTACAATCAGAAATGATATGCAAGATCCCCATTGCAATTAAACAAGACAGAAAACTCTGTTTCTGATAAAGATTACATTTTCAAATAACTTATTTTGTACCAGGTAATGTCATGTATACAGAAAATTCAATACAACAAGAATATCTATACGCGAATAACAGCTCATCTTGAAGTCATTCTGGATGAGAAAAGCGATGCTTTTATGTTGTTCACAATAGCTTCTGGACTCAGGGATGCATCAACTTTAAATATCCCTTCCGAATCATCAACCTGAAGTAAGTCGATTTGGGACTGCAGCAGTTCGGGTGGCATGAAATGCTTCCCTTCTGCTGCTCTTTTCAGCACTCGATCCATAAGAACCTGTACCCCAACATGTAACAGAACAAACTTCACAACACACGAGTCATGTGTACCACCATGATAATTCGGGTCAGCAGACCTGAGGATGTCCCTGTAGTGCTTTTGTAGGGCAGAACACCCAAGAATCACAGTTTTACCGCTTACTATGTTAACATTCAAAACGTCCCGAAGTGTTTCAAGCCATGGGTTTCTGTCTTCGTCTGACAAAGGGATCCCGTTTTTCATCTTCTCTGTTTAAATATATCGCTATTTTCACAAATGACCATGATCATTATTAAAACGCAACAAAGTAGTCTCTACATATATTATATCACTATTTAGGTGATACCACGGATTGTTTTTTCCTAAATTTTGAATGTCTAAATCTAATATTGGAATGTGGTAATAAGAGAACTCGATGTAAAAAATGATTTGTTACCTTTGTTTGACTGTGGATGAAAATCATCAGCATCAATAAAGTTACAATTTAGAGCTTCCCCAAGCATTTCTCCTATAGTTCTACACATACAACGAAATAGAAATGATGTTACAAGAATTTCAAACAAAATAGCTAGGTATGTATATAGAAAGTCTGCACTTATTAATTATGACTCGCTTCTACTCCGTTAGACCAGGGTGCATTTAGTTAGTTTTCCATTTTTGTTTTCCAAGGAAACATAAAAAACAGAAAACGCATTCAAATCATAGTTTTTCCAAAAATGTTTTCCATGAAAACAGAAAACCATGTTTTACACTTTTCTATGGGAACTTTGGAAACACTTTTTTACTGTTTTCCACTTTTCTTTTTCCATTTTCAAAATTTTGAAAACTTCAAATTGTTTTCCATTTTCAATTTTGAACGCGTTTTCAAAATTTTCATTATGGAAAACTCCTTTTCATTTTCTAGAAAATTAATAATGAAAAACCAAAAATCATTTTCCGCAACTAAACCAAAGGCTTGAGGCTATTTTGTTTACATCTTGGTGGTATATCTGGAAAGCTCGGGAATAACGTTCGTCGATCATAACAAGATTATAGAGACCAGCCTGGAAATATTCAATGCTATTGTTTCTTTCGGTTTCCTTTGGATCCGAAATCGTGACAGGAAGGAACATTATGCCTGGGACTCTTGGACCGACAACCCTTTCAATTATATCGTTTTAATTCTAGACTATGTGTAATTGTACATTGTGGTAACTAGTGTCTTGTTGCTTTTATTATACTATTTATTATAACTGCAGCCGGACTTAAAACATGACATGTCAGCACCGACCAGTTTTAGAGCTAAATCAACACGGTTGCATAGACCATTAGACGTTGAAACATACAAAAAGCAAGACTTATAATTTTGAGTAAGATGAGAACTCACGATTTCCCGGCGCCACTCACACCCATTATAACAATAGCGATCCCTGAAAAAAGCAGAAAGAATCACAAATATAGAGAAATCCCCAATGGACAACTGGAACAAGAGCTTGTTGGCTAAATATAATTAAGTTGACAGATTCGATGATGAAAAGCAAGATTGACAACCTTTGGGAGTCGAAGTCATAACAACAGACATAAATATTCCTGGTCACAAAAGAACAATTTGTAAAGAGGAGGGATTGAAAAATAAAATATGAGGAAAACTTACGACTGAATACGAGGATTTGAAGATGAAAGATGGATACCCTGGAAATGAATGATTGATTAAAAAGTTTGATATGAACAAAGGTCAATGATTTTGATTATGATTAAGCTAAGTAAGAAAGGAAAGTATACGAATCGAATAGGTTTGGTGGTTTAAATGATCGGGCATTGAGGTAGGATCCGATCCGGGTGTGACTGGGTAAGTTGCTTTTGGGCTTTTAGATTAGAATGGGCTGGACTTAATAATTACAGCTTATTGGCCGGTTTGATAAATAAAATTAAAACATTTTTATTATTATTATTATTTTTTTTAATTTCCAAAATTTTGAAAAATAAAACCATATTGAAATATCAAGTATATTCAAACACAAAAATACTTGTGAAAATTTTATAAATATTAGAACATAACTTTTTCCCAATAACTCCCCCTTCAAATTTTATGTTTTAAAAAAAGATTTTTTTTCATGCTTTAATGTATTTTTATGTTGTCTTCATGTATAATTTTTATGTATTATTTTGCTTATTTTCATTTCACCCCTTTTTTTAGTACTCTTTCATTGCGAACTAAGTTTTATACTTAATTTTTCCGTGATAGTGAACTAACTTTTTTTGTTTTTTTTTGGTTTATTGCAATTATTTATTTATTTATTACTTTTTTACTTTTTCTCATTTTTCTTTCTTGTAGTAGTTTGTGATATTATTTGGACTACTAAAATATTTTAAGAAATATATATAGGCAACTTAATTATTTAGGAACTATATAATGAAGAAAAACGAATAAAAGATTTTGATTGTGGAGTAAAGTGTAAAATTGGTCCACGTCACTATAAATTATATTGCATTTGTTCACACTTTTATGTGAGTGTGAATAAATTAAAAATTTTGTCACGCTTTTTAGTATGTACAAATATATTAAATTAAAAGTGTGTGGAAATTTCTCTACACTAAAAAGTGTGTATAAATAAAAGTTCACACTTTTTAGTGTGAACTTTCTTAATTATTTTGTCACACCTCATTTGTTCACGGTAAAATTTTTAATTTCTTCACACCCACCTAAAAGTGTGAACAAATGCAATATTGTTTGTAATCGCGTAGTGTTTTATAAATGACAAAAAACATATCATTGTCGAAAAAAGTGAGCCTAACCCATCCTTTGATTTGTTTTTACCGCCGTTATAACACTTCCCGTTAAGGTGTCTCACGTTAGAACATTTTGATCATTTTAACTTGCGAGAGATGTGAATTGTGATTCGTGTTTTCTTCGCTTTTAGAATTATTATAAGACTTCGTTTTCCAGTAAGTAGATAACTTAATAATTAAATAACTTATATTTAAAATAAGGGATAAATGCAGAAAATAGAAATCACATTTCGACTAATTCACGAAAATAGCAGTGACCTTTAAAAGTTTTATTTATTAGAAATGAACTTTCATTTATTCCCGAAAATAGCAACATTTGACACGCGTACATGATGACATGGACATTTTTTTGGTTACGTGTCATAATTTAATGACGTGGCATACTTTATAACTACAGACTATAGAAAAAACCTTTCGACCAATTTACGAAAATAACAATGACCTTTAAAAGTTTCCCTTTCTAGAAATAAACTCTCATTTATTGTTGGAATACTCCAGTACCCAACAGCGGCGGTGTTGGAGGTGGAGGTAGTTTCTTCTCGATTTCTTCAACTATTTAGAAATCGTCGGTGGTCTGTTCGAGTTCGAGCTAACCTCTGGACCTCCGCTATCTGGATCTATGTCATATGTCGACGAACTATTCTTAAACGGTCCAGATCCGGCCTATGAAACTCTCATCTCACCTTGAACATCCTCAGAATCTCTCTCCGACTAAAATGGCGATGTTTTGACATCTAATTTTAGATTTTTTAATCTCGAGATAGACAGATGAGCTAGATCTATGTCCTTTAAGATCTTCGTACATAATTTTTCAGATTTTTAATGCTTGAAATAGGAAGAAGCTTAACAAAAGAAGAAAATGACGAGAAGAAATGCCTTGTCAGAACCGAAACTGAAACGGAGCCATGTCATTTTTTTGGGGGAATGCCACGGCTGATAAAAGTTACATAATAAATAAATAAAAAATAATGTCATGTCATTAAAAAATGTCACGTAAATAAAAAAATGTCCACGTAATCATGTGCACGTGTCAAATGTTACTATTTTCGTGAATAAATGAAAGTTCATTTCTAAAAAATAAAACTTTTAAAGGTCACTGTTATTTTCATGAATTGGTCGAAATATGTTTTCTATTTTATGCAGTTATCCCTTAAAATAAATGTTATATGTGGATCATAGAATATACTGCATGTTAGATATATTAGAAATAAAAAATATCAAATTAGTTAGGGGTTGGGACCATGATCGCTAAAATGACAAGAGTTTCGGGACGGTGTACTGATACTTGGCATTCGTCCACAAATATCACAATTCACATCCTAATTATCATTTCATTATATATTTTCATTCCATTTTTATCATCATCTCGTTCTTTCTTTGTGGGTCATCATCTCGTACCTAACATAAGAAAATCATCAAGAACTTTTAAGAGATTAAAGGATTACAATCCAAGCAGTGATTTAATGGATATAGATAGTCAAAGAACCCATAAGTTATTCGACAATTTTGGTTTTACGATCAAAGTTGAAAGTAAAATACTTGATAAGTCAAAATTCGATATTTAATGTGAGACAGGGAGCATATAAAAGTATTAATGCCAAATAGTTCAAGTACAAAACTCTTCATCTCGCGAATTGAACCATGCAGTTCTAACTTACTCCAGGCAGTAAAACTAGACCATTACTGTTGGAAAATCATACATGACCCACTAACCTATTGAATCGTGTCTCGTGAACACAACTTGGTTAACCCAACATATTTTCCCCACTTCTTTTTTTCCTAGCGATATTGAATATTCGATTTGTTGCAACACATCTCCACATGGTTTGATCTCCTTTTTAGGCTTATTTTTAGGCATACAAGTTAGTCTCATTAATCATTTTCTTATTTTTTTATTAATATTATATAACATTTCATATAAAATATATGAATATATTGAGTTTTAAATATAGTTTTAATTGATATAACTTTTATTAACTATTTATGGTTAAAATATTTCGCAAGTAAAAAAACAAAAATTGATAAGTCAACAGAGATAGAATGGGATTTTAGATTTATTTATTACTGTATTTACAAGTAAAAAAACAAAAATTGATGAGTCAACAGAGATAGAATGGGATTTTAGATTTATTTATTACTGTATTTACTTAGGTGTGAATTGGCCGGTATTTAGTTTGAACGGTTGAAGGGTAAATCTGGTGTAAGTTAAAAAGAAAAAGTTAAAAAAATATGGTGCAATTTGTCGAAATAGGCTGTACACGTTTAGGTCCACTAGCATTCTTAATGGTTTTTTATTCCCACGTTTCGTACTTTTGTAAGGCTATTTAAAGTAATCTTTTTCCATTTTGGTGAATACTGTACATGAATACATCCAGCTTTTTCATTTCCCTTTCACATCCTCACATACATATACATACATATATCCTATTGAGTAGTACGTTCCGTGCAATTTTGAGTGTGTTGCAAGGGGCCCGAAACCAACAAAATGATCACCTATATATTCTAGTACCATTTGAGGTAAAAAATCTTAACTCTATAATTATATTGTTTTGATTATTATCGAGTTTGGCTAATGTAATACTCGTATGTAGTTGTTAGTAATATATATAATGATATTTGAGAAAGCTCTTAGCCGAGATTAATATCGTGTTTGGCTAATGTAATACTCGTATATAGTCAACTAGCATTATTGATATGAGCTAATCAGCTAATAATATGAGAAAATTACATATATATTTTACTGCACAGTTTACAACTGCGTAAAGTTTATATTGTTGTGAATGACAAATAGTTGTTGTAGATATATCATTCCCCTTACAAAAATGCATCTGCATTCCATGATGCCTTAGGGCTATCGCTTATGCAGTTATATATAAATTCTGAAGAGTTATTCGAATTAATATTTGCTACATTGAGCTATTATTTGTTGTACGAGCTATTATAACCAACTTGGGATATTAAGTTAGTAATTTGGACTATGATATTGCCGGTCGGGCTATTGGCTGTTGATGGTCTGACTAGTTAAAATTTTCCATTAAAATGAGTTAATTACTTTGTTGTATTGAATCAAAACTTTGTAGTAGTTACATATATACATTAAGCAAATTGCTCTATGTTTTAGTGGTTTACATTTATTTACGAAGTGACAGTGGAATTGAAGGACAGAAGACAGAGATGATCGAAGTCCTACAGCTAGAAGTTTGATTTTGGAGGTAGCCAGCTAGATTGGATTACTAACATGTCATTTTGTTTGAATATTGTAAATATTACGAGTACTATATATGGATCGACTCAACATCTGTCAAATGGTCCTTTTGAAACTCGTATATATGATAGAAACTGATAGAGTTGTGCTTAATTTAAAGAGTACGGTTAGTGTATGTAGTATGAAGAGACTATTTAGCAATGAATAAAATAATGGCAAAAAGAACTGTAGTGGTCAGGACTCAAGAGGTCAAGTGACGTGCACCATGTTCTCCATGAAAAACCTTTAAACAGGTAGGCAAGTACGCACCAAGGTCTGTGTACGCCGCACTCTGTGAACAGTAGCCAACAAATTAAAGATGAAGTATATTGAGAGCATGACCTACCAAGCTTATGAATGATTTTATAAGCTATACAATCCTAATGCCTAAAGATTCTTGCTGCTAATATGTAACTCCATGTATATATATAAAGTTGTGCTTTTATTTTATGGTTAGAAATTCAAAGGTGTCGTTTTTTTAGGAAAATACTAAACAAAGCCCTTATGGCTTCACTTAACGTGTATAAAAAAATTGTACATTTCCATATTAAAAGCTCACCGCTGAATTTAATGGTAAGTGTATAATTAATTAATACACGTTAATGAAAGCAATTGGGGGGTCGTTTATCAAAAACCCATTTTTTAATATATGCATGTCATATCGTGGCTGTCATTAGCAAAATACTTAACACAATTATTGGGTAGATTAAGAAGTTATTAATCCTTTTTTATTGGGGTATATTATACGAGTAATCCTATTTGGGATAATATAATCCTAATGCCGATCTAAATAAAGGTTTGATCCCGAAAAAGTGAAGTTGGTTAATTAAGGACTTTTAATCATATTATAGATTTTTATTGATAATACCATTTGCCTAATTGAACAAGTTACATAGATCATATTGAAAATAAGAACACATACAAACTAAGCTCACAACATCTATTAATTCATCATGCATAGCAAATATATATATATATAAAATATAATTAAGATAGGATTCCATTAATTAATTGCCTCTTTCGATCAGTAGTACTTATGAGGCATATCGATCTCTTGTTCAGTATTTACGACTGTACCAGTAAATTCCTTTCCGATCGTCACTCTTGTCAGGCTCGACAAACATACAGTTCTTTGATTCTCTCCATAACGCCACGTAATATGGGGTACTATCGCTTTGATAAAACTCTCCAAGAATTGGTTTGATGGCATTGGTGGCTTCCATGGCATGATAATGAGGGATGTATGAGAACAAATGGTGTAGCACATGTGTATCCGTGATGTTATGGAACACCTTGTTTAGAACTCCGTAATCCCTGTCAACTGTCGTGAACGCACCTTTCATCCAGTTCCACTCCGAGTCGTCGTAGTGGGGCAAAGAAGGATGAGTGTGTTGAAGGTATGTGATGGTAACAAGATACGCGTTTCTCACTATCAACGGGCCCAGATAGACACAGAAAAGCCAACCGAACCCTTGAATCATCGCCAATTTGTATAGCATGTAAGAAAAGGCAATTAGCCCGATATCAGAAAACAGAATCAGGACCCGCTCATTTTCTTGATAAATCGGGCTTCTTGGATCATAATGGCTTGCAAATTTATCATAAGGTCTCCCAGAAGCATTGACCGTCAAATACATGTAGAAACCTATTGTGAGTTTCACAAAAAGGGTTAGAGTTCGGCCAACAGGGTTGTCTAGGTAAAACGCCGAGGCACCCAATTTTGATTTTGTCTTAGGGACATATAGCTCATCACGCTCAAGGGAACCGGTGTTAGCGTGGTGCCTACGGTGGCTAATTTTCCAAGAATAATAAGGTGTTAAAAGGCATGTGTGGATGATAAACCCTACAGTGTCCTCAACCCATACTTGGTCACTAAAAGCATGGTGACCGCATTCATGAGCGATAAGCCACAGACCCATAAACACACATCCTTGAAAGTACCAATATACGGGCCAAGCAACGTAAGGAAGAGGGTGCGGTAGCTGTGGAATATAAGTCGTGGCAAGGTAGTAAAAAAGAGAGGCTGCCGCAAGGTCAGCTATTACATATGAAAACGATCGAATTAAGGATCTTTCGAAACAATGAGGTGGGATGGCTTTCTTGATATCTGCTAATGTAAATGGAGGTTCTGAGGTTGGGGCTCTTCTGATAACTTGTGTTTCGGATTGCTTCTTAACATCTAGATCATCATGACCATTAGCCACCATGATTTTATGGAAATAGATAGATTTACTACCTACAAAGATATGAAATTAATTACTACTTGAGAAAATATAAAGAAAAGCTCATATAAGAGGTACATATATATAAAAGAAGAAGAAAAAAACGATTGTAGAAAATGTACCAGATGAAAAAAAATTAAAAAAAAAAAATATCTTACAAGGACAACGTACACTTCAATAATCCAAATGAAATAGAAATGGACATACAGTTAGTTACACACTTACACGGATGATCGTGTGGTTAGATTCACTAGGAAGATATGAGTTAATTACTTGAGTTAAGGTAATTTATACGCATATGAATGCATCAGTTAAATACTGTTATAGCCGTCTACATTTACCACAATATAATAACGAATTAGTACTAAAATGGTATATATTAATAATAAAAACATGACTTTTAGCAATAAAATGGTATATATTAATAATAAAAACATGACTTTTAGCAAGGAACAAAAGTATAGGTTTAAAGTTTTAGTAGCCGTATTAAAGAAATACCGAAATAGGATGTATGTTCACAAATCAAAATGGACCTTATGAAAGGAGACTAGGAGAGTTCCTGGCAAATAAGAGATGGTTTTAATAGTTCGTCTTAGAATCCACACTTTGTTAATGGGCCTTCGATAGATGTACATCTTTTTGTGTATAACTTGGTATGTATTGCGAACTATACAATCAGGCGTTATAGATAATAAAGAAATACGTACTTGGCGTTATATATCGCAAGGGATGTCACAAAATGATAATAAAGGACTTAAAGGAAGATAAATGATGGTTCGATGAAAATTCGGGTCGAGATTCAAGACTTAAGATGAAGAAACTTGTGTCGACATGAAGCCTATGACCACATGTTAGTATTTTGGGCATAACTTCTTCATACGAACTCCGTTTCTGACGTACAAGCTGTCCACGGAAAGGCGAGAGAAAGATCTACAACTTTCGTGTTGATGTCCAGGTCCAGCGCCGCTCACAGTAGATCCAGCTCCGCTCACAACCAGCCAGCGCCGCTAGGAGTCTAGCCAGCGCCGCTGGGAGTGATCCTGAAGCATACCAACGCCGCTGGGACCTCTTAAGCGCCACTGGGACTTCACCAGTGCTGCTGGGAGTAGGTCGGCCAGCTATGGTTTTGCCTTAAACCTATAAATACTAGCCCTATACCTTAAGTTACGAACCATACTTATTCCAGACGACTTGAGGGCTGTTTCTGGGGTATTTTGACAACATCTAAACCCCCCTAACACCCCCATATCATCCGAGAGATCAAACATCAATCCTTAACATACAACATCATCATCATAATCATCAATCGAGAAGAAGGTGGTATCGTGTACGAGAGTCACAGCCGCAAGAGTGACGAGCAGTAATTCAACATCAATCAATTCTCTATTTCTCCGTCGGTACATTAAGGATTTATATACTATTGATTGTGATTGTTCTTTTATTATGAGTAGCTGAATAAGTAATCATCTACTAAGATGATGTGACATGATTATGTGATGGTTGCATGCTAGATACACTTAATGTCTTGTCGCGATCTTAATGAATTAATTATTGTAGTTTGTTATTCTTGTTGTTGATGATATATGTATGCTTTATGGTGGTACCTATTGTGTGAGTATATGATTTTGTTTGTTTATGGTATAAACAATTATTGATAAGTTAATGTGTGATAGTGAACAACATAATAATAACAAGAATTAATCTGTTAAATGGCTTGGTAAGTCAACTAGACAAGATTGTTATTTAAATAAGTTAAACAAGCTAATTGGGTAGACAACTATAGGTGGATAGGGTGGTACTCACACTTGTAGCTAATCGGTTAGGGGATTTGAGTAGGAGATACGGATTTGTTAACGGATAGGGTGGTACCCACGTGACCGAGTCTAGTGACTTATTTAGATCCTAACTATTGTATTGACTAGTGCAACCTGAAACATGTCATGGATCTGATTCGAGGTAGATGACTTTTAATCTTTCTGTTTAAAAGAACTCTCTTTCGATTAATTCCTCAGAATTACTAACTAGATGTTTTTACTAACTGATTTCAAAAGCAACATGACAACTCGGTCACAAAACCCCCAACCAATCTTAGAATTACCTAGTCTTGCTTAGTTCTTAAACATAGTACCTGTGAACAAACCTGGTCTTACCTAATAGCTATATTACAAATGAACGGATCCACTGTCCGTGAGTGTGTTTTTAGTTTGGTATTTCCTTGACTTTTATAAATTTAAAACTTGACTGCTTTTAGTTATACACAAACGACACATCATCCCTCCCGTCACGTTCTTGAGTTAGCGTAAGCGGCTCATAAACCAAAGAGTTGTACACCTTCCGGGTGAGAGGAAAACTGTCCAACCATCCTATCCTCAAGATAGCCTTCTATATCTAACCCTTCTGTCCCTTCCTACTTCTTCATCCTAGCTCTAAAAGAGCATAATCAATGACTGATCGATGCCATAAGGTATGTGAAAGTAGAAGTCGAGGACAGCGAGAGCAAAGGAGAAGACTGATTGAATAAATGTCATTTATAGCTTGTTTATCGGAGGCCACGTTTCCAGGTTTGATAGAATAAAGAAGTAGAATAGATCACTTCCCCAAAGGTTCACACCGCGGAAAAGGTTCAACGTCGTCTTTGCTGAGTTCACTTAAAGCTTGGCAATCATCGTAGGAAGTTTAATGTACATGCACCCATTTCAAGTGGGGTGAACGGCAGAGAGTGAGCTGCCCAAAGTACTCTTCGTAAACGTGAACGGTCATACTCGCGGGGCACCCCAGGCTCAAGTCCTATCATTAAACCACGTTAGCGGCACCTGTATCAAAATAATATGCGAGCGAGGTAGTTTATAAATGACTTTTTTTAAAATCATTTGTGTCAGCATTTTGAATGAACTTTAGTGTTTATCATATGCAAATTTTAGCCATAAAAAGAAACATTTAGATCAATATCCCATGCAAAGGTTGAAGGAATTTTTTCTACCATTTAAGTAGAAATAAAAGCAGTCTCTCTACTTAGGTAGAAGTAAGTATGCCTGCATATTTAAAAATAATAATAATAATGATGATGATGATGATGACTAGTCCAACTGGTCAGAGGCATTCAGGTTTTACCCAAGGTCTTAAGTTCGATCCTTAGGGATAGCAAGTCTTGGGGTTTTTTTCTCTGAATACTTGTAACGACTCATGGTCAACATCTTGTTGTCTAGGGTACATACAAGGCTTCACCATTATACGGTGAGATTTTCCTGATTTCGCATACCGACTGAATGTTCGGAAAAAAAAAAAGAAAGAAATAAGCTGCTCAGTTCCGCCTTTTGCAGGTTTTAAACCTAAATACATATCTCAAATTATTATTATTATTATTATTATTATTATTATTATTATTATTATTATTATTATTATTATTTTATTTTATTTTATATTTTCAAAAAAAAAAAAAGACAAACCAAACTCTCCATGTTCACCATCACACATATCACACGTAATGATGTGGTAGTGAATACATTGGAATACATTCTCAATACACTCTCCAATAGGAATCCTTTTAACATCAGAATCTTCATTCAACTACACATAACTTGTCTTGTGTCGTTGTCTCCCCTGATACTTTTCTCAACTACATATAAGTTGTCTCATGCTATTTTGTTTTTCCTGTTGTTTTCCTCAACTACTCACAAGCTGTCTTGTTTAATTACGTCACATGCACATAAGAAAATATTTATGTTTTTATCATTCGGAATAAATTGATGTCGACCAATTCTTGGTAATATAAATTGCCATCAAATTTGACTTTATACAAGCACATTTTAGTCATGTTTAATTTTATTCGTGGAGACATACATATAAAATATTTACAATATTCAAGCTCACTAAGTTCAAACAGTTCTTTGTTGTTCTGAATTCTGACCTTCACTCTTGTCAGGCTCAACAAACAAACAGTTCTTTGATTCGATCTCTCCATAACGCCACGTAATATGGAGTACTATCACTCTGATAAAAATCTCCAAGAATCGGTCTGATTGCATTGGTGGCATCCGTGGCATGATAATGGGGGATATACGAGAACGAATGGTGTAGCACATGTGTGTATCCGTGATGTTATGATTTATGAAACACCTTGTTTAGAACTCCGAAATCCCTATCAACGGTCGTGAATGAACGAACACACATGCATCCTTGAAAGCACCAATAAACGGGCCAAGCAACAAAAGGAAGGGGCTGCAGAATGTAAGTTGTAGCAAGGTAGTAGAAAAGAGAGACTGCTGCAAGGTCAGCTATTGCATATGGAAGATGATCGGATTAAGGATCATATCTTTTGAATTGAAACAATGAGCTAGCTAGGTGGGATAGCTTTCTTGATATCTGCTAATTAATGTAAATGGGGGTAATTATGAGGTCGGGGCTCTTTTGATAACTTCTGTTTAATTTCGGGTTTCTTAATATCTACATCAAAAGCAGCCCTCATGTTTTTCAGGAAATATATTCAGAGAGTTAATTAGCTGGGTTTGACTGTTCTATTAGACTTTGGGGACGATAATTGATTTTATAAACCTACATGAAGGTATAATTAAATACTACTTCATTAGCCCCTCCTTATTTACCAATGATAACGAATTAATTGATATAGATTAGTACTATTTTCAGTTGTGCCACAAGTGATGTCGTATTGCCTATTCAAAAATATAAATGGAAATAGACAGATCGTATGATCAAATTAAAGTCAAAGGAAAGTTCATGTCAAATTAATAAGAAATTGGTTTTAAATTTTTAATAGTTGGCATTAAATATATATCCGGATTAAGATCGTCTTAATTTGATCTAACTTTATAGCTAAAAGTTTACGTAAAAAGAGTTGAAATAGAAGCCCTAACTCTTAGTTCTATTTACAATCACCAGCTCCAAACCCCAAGTCACAACCCCAACTTGAAACTTTTGTGCCCAACATGCCGGTAGTTGGCATTAGATCGAGGATTTCAGAATTTGGATTCTGACTAAAGTTTAAATCTTGACAATGACATGTTAGTCTTATATCGCCTAACATGATTTAAAGTGTTATACAATACAATGATGTGAATCATGTTTGATGATGTACGAATCCAAAAAGTTGGTGTACAAATCACCACTCATACCTTAAGGCCCGTAAGCAATGGCGCACAGGTCAATTAAAAAAGTCATGGGTCTATATCAACTAGAATGGTAGCCACATCATCATGGTCCACGGAACAAGATAAATGAATGACTACATAGATGAGACAATTTAACAATTTTCAATTACATGAACGGAATAAAAAAGTTCGATGATTAAAAAGGACAAATAGAATAGTTCATTGGGGTTTTAGAGAAAAAACTCTAATTATACCGAAATTTCACTATCCGTGCTTCCGCATCACTTAATTACGAATATGATAGGTCTTCGGAATAATCGGGTGAAATTAGTTTCACTCTCAGTGTCTTACTTTCATGTTAACATAAAAAATTCAAAATGTTCTTTCAACTACACAATATTCTTAACAGCAGAAATATTATTAAAATGATCAAGTAGCTTATTTCAACTACACATAACTTGTCTTTTGTCGCTGTCTTTCCTGATACTTTATCAACTACATATAAGTTGTCTCATGCTAACATATATGCTATTGTTTTTCCTGTTGTTTTCCTCACTTACTCATAACTTGTATTCTTGTTTAGGTCCCATAATATTGACACTTATATAATAAAATTTTCGTGTTTTTAAACATATATATACTTACGGTAACATTACATTTTAGTCATGTTTTGATTCGCAGAGACACACGATATATATTTATACAAGATTCAAGTAAAATAAGTTGAATTGTTGAAATATCAAAGGCAATATCAACTCAGATGCCTCAAATGATATTTAGTATTTAAAGTATTTAAAATGAAATGGGTGTAAATGATCCAATGCGTTTTTATTAAAACATTACTAAAAGTTCTAATGATTATTACAAAAAAGTTTCTCAAAATAATGTCCCCTATAACTAAATACGAGTATAACAACATTATTGAGAGAGAGGAGGCTAATAACAAAGTAACACACACTTCCAATAGAGTAATCTAACTAAAGAAACATGCGAGGAATGAATATATTCAACATGACTGACAGCAGAGACGGTACCAGAAAAAAAATTTAAAGGGGGCAAACTTAGAAAACTTATGAAAAATAAATCTAAAAGGGAGCAAAATGTCAAAAACCTATATAAATTTTTTAAAAATCTATGAAAAATTTAAAAATACATGACAAAATTTAAATTTAGAGGGGGGCATTGGACCCCCTTGCCCCCCCTTTAGTACCGCCCCTGACTGACGGATACATTTGAGGTTTTCTAATTCTTAAAAGTGATGAGTTCGATCCTAAGAGATAACATGCATGTGAGGTCTTTTTATAGAAATTTCACTCTATAATACAACAGACTACTGTTTAAGACAACGTAATATATTTATCATTAATGGCATTCAAAACTGTATAGTTTTTTTTTTTTTCTTTTCCTTTTGTACCTGAAATCTATAAAATATATAGAAGGGTGATATATGAAAATGTAGAATATATAAGAGTATTTGTATAATTGTATGTTTGGAGGTAAAAATAAAATATAAAGGGTTTGTAAGCAATTGATATAACAAATGACTAGACGTATAAGAGCGTCTCAAAACATCTGTTACCATTGGAGATAGTTTTATAGATCTAGAAGTCACCTTGTCTTGCTAACAACTTTTTGCATGTCAGAATTATATTTCATATTGGCGTTCAAAATATAAAAACTAAAGTATACACTTGTTTAACGGCCAAATGACTAACAATAAGGTTGAGGTTAAAAAGATGGCTAACAGCCTAACATCCGTCACAACAAGATGACTACACTAATTAGTACCGGACTATATCCAAGTTGGAAATTAGAATCGCATAATATTGTTTAGTTAGTGCCAATTAATAATTTCAAGCAATATCGACAATTCAAATCTTACTTGAGACTTAATTTCACTAGAATTATTGGATTACTTAATACATATGCTTGACACAATACGATATATCATAGAAGAACTTAAACAAGGTATTATTACAATATTATCACATCTTGTTGTTAAACCAATAGACCCCTTCGCTTTTGTCATCGGCCTCAACAAAGAAGCACTCAGTAGCTTCTCTCCACATTGCTTTCACGATCGGGGTGTCGTCGAACTGATAGTACTCTCCCAAGATCGGTTTGATGGCTTTGGTGGCTTCCATGGCGTTATAGTGCGGAATGGTGAAGAACAGATGGTGGGCACATGTGTGTCCGTGATGTGGTGCAGGACCGTGTTCAAAATACCGTAATCCCTGTCGATGGTGGACAGAGCTCCCCTGAGCCAGTTCCACTCGGTGGAGTCGTAATGGGGAAGCGAGCGGTGGGTGTGGTGCAACCAAGTGATGACCACCAAAAACCCGTAAACAATGACCAAGGAGCAAAGTAGACCATCACTAGCCATGTAAAGCCCTGTGCCAAGCCCACTTTGTAAACCCCGTAACTTGCTACAAGAAGCCCGATATCGGTGAGCAGTATTTGAAACCGCTCACGGTCACTGTAAATAGGACTCTTTGGGTCAAAGTGGTTGGCGAATTTCTCGTACTTGCGACCAGATACATTGAAACAGACATACAACAACCAGCCTATGGTGCATAGGACGGTGAGCCTAAAGAGACGGCCCGGTGGGGTGTTGAGAACCCTGGCTGCGGCATTAAGGTTAGACTTCTTTTTGGGGACAAAAGACTCATCGTTCTCGAGTGACGCAGTGTTGGAATGGTGGCGACGGTGACTATATTTCCATGAGAAATAAGGGGCGAGCATGCCCGTGTGTAGTAAGTAACCGATGGTGTCGTTTAACCACGGGTAGTCACTAAAAGCTTGGTGACCACACTCATGACCAATAACCCACAAGCCCATTTGGACACTACCCTGGAGTATCCAATAAACCGGCCATGCTACGTATGCGAGCGGGCCAGAAAGGGGAACGATGTACGTGGCTGCAATGTAGTAAAACAAGAAGGAAAAAAAGAGGTCTACGAATAGGTAGGATGATGACTTGAGGAGGGACCGATTGAAACAGTGTGGTGGTATGGCTTTCTTTATATCGCCCAGAGTGAAGGGTGGTTTGGTCGACGGGGCTCGCTTTACTACTTCGCTGCCGGAGTTATCTCTCCCTGTTGCACGGCCACCGGATCCCATCTTAAGTTATTTTTCAGATCGGTTTTATTAGAGCCAAACTGGTTTAAGCAGCAGGCTCAGATCAAATGCAATGCCTCTGATGATCTAGATTGGTATGTTGGGCTTGGTATTTATATTGATTAAAGCTAATTATTTAGTAAACTAGACAACTTTTAAAATTTGGCCCACAACGTGTAATATAAATACTATAGTACTCCACTACTCCGTATCACACACAACCGTCTCCGAATCATAAAGCTTGGGTTCGACTCGAAATAAAATATGAGCCGAATAATAAAGTATAAAAATATATATTATTGTTTCGGAGATTATGTGGCGGCTAAGGAAAGATATTGCAAAAATCCAGAACCGAATAGGGGAATAAGATACTTAACGAGAAAACTCGATACTCGAACCCTTATGAGCCAGAAAGTTGAGCATGTATATCCTAACCCGACCTGTAACATATGTATATGCGTATATATACTAGTCATATGCTTGTGTAATGTGTTTGTATAGTGTCGACGGTGATGGTGACGGTTTCAGGTGCGGTGGTAGTAGAGGTGGCGGTGGTAGTTGGAGGATTGTTATCAATGTAAAGAATAATTGACGTAGAAAGGGGATATTTCAGTTTTTTATAAGTTGAAAGTAAAATGTTTCTAATTAAGTTCATTAAAAATATTATAGGTATTTCAAATATATAGTAACTTAGTTGAAAAATGATGAATAAAAAGAAACAGACATTTTCGGATTATTAATAACTTAGTTGAAAAAAATGAATGAAATTAAATATTTTATAATATAATAAAGATATCTTTTATATAAATAAACCAAGATTGTGATGACATCAATATTTTTTTAAGAAAATCTTATTTGACATCACTAGGCTTTTTTCTTATTATTTATTTAATTTTTATCTAACTAACTTATGACATCATATTTGAATTTTAATTTTTAGTCACTTCATTTAAAAGTTTTTAAAACTATCAAGCCTAATGTAAAATAAGCCTAATATATAATAACATCTTTTTAATGATGTAGTAAAAGTTAAATCTTCTCTTTTCATTATAGCAAAAATGATAACTTGCGACTAAAAATATAAACATTTTTACCTTACGGGTTTTTCTATGCTTCATTGTGATAACTAGCGAATTTACCCGGATTCAACCCGGGTGTTTTAATTAAAATCATAAAATTATAAAATATGCATGTAACTTTTGTTATTAATTATAAATTGATATGAAGATGATGAATTGAATAACATAATAGTTATAAAAAAAATTTCTTTGTTTCTAATAAAAGATTAGGAACTTTAAATAAGTATTTAGTGAGCTATTTTATTAAAAATATTGTAAATTATTTATGACATCATAATCAGTGACGGAGACAAGGGGGGCTGGGGGGTGCCAAGCCTCCCCCAACATGTGAAGATGCAATAGATATTGTATAATTTGGACGGAAATTTCATGAGATTTGTGTACTTTAGCCCCCTGCAATGAGTTCGAAAATGTCGGAAATTGAAAATTGTCGTCGCCTGAAAATAGAACTGTTAAAGATGAACACATGTGAATCTACAATTACTGGGCATCTGATGAATTGTTTATAGTTTCTTTGGTTATATTTTGCTATATATATCGAGATGGATTGTTTATAATGTATATAGTTTGATATGTGGGTTTGTGTAAGGAAGAAGACGACTAAGACTATGTGCCTATGTGTCTTTTTTTTCTTTCTAACTTTATTTTATCATTACCTTCATTTTAGTTTGTGATGTTTTTCTACGAGGTCATATTTTTAAGTAACTATATACAATATGTCTTTTTAATATGATATTTATATTTTTTTTGTTAACGTATTTTATCATCAATTAAATTAAATGGTTTTTTTACTTAATATTGCATAATGTGTCTTTTTTTCATCTATAACTTTTCTGGTTTTCAAACACTTTAATATAAGATAAAACCCTTTTTTTCGTAAAGAAAATGATATATCTACAACATGTTCATTTGTTGTGAATGGCAAAAAACTGTTGTAGATATATAACTTTCCTTTTTGTAAATTTTACTATAAAGTAATTATAAGTTTAAACTACATAATAAGTCATTATTAAATACTTTACTCATTAGAAATCACAAGAAATATCTTTCATCGTCCGGTCCCCGGCAACAGGAAATCCTAGCTCCGCCCCTGATTCATAATTAAAATAAAGACTCTTTAAGAAAAAATGTAGACTTGCCACATCACATTTTTTCTAAAAATACTTTTGAAATAAATATAGACATGTATTTACGAAACTTGTTTAGAATACCCGGGTTGAACCCGGGTTAATTAGCTAGTATATATAAGTCGTAAAGTTTGATGGCTGATTTGTTGCATATGTTAATGGTTACGAGAGTCTCAAACTTTAAATGCTAATTAAGTAATTATACATGTAGACAACCATTTGCATTAATGTCTTGTCGAAAACAAGGTAATTCACTAATTTGAAGACTGAACAGTACAATTAGCTTGAAGATATATATAGGAAAAAATTCGAATCAGGTTACGGGTATATTAATAAATAACGGGTCGGTTTTGAGTGAAATATCGGTTTTAAATGAATATTAAAACATTGCAAATAAAACTAAATAAAAGGAAATATAAAACTTAGAAAGGAAAATCTTTATACATATATATATATATATAATGAAACGATAACATATATAATATTAAATAATAAACAAAAAGGTGTGTAAGTGAGTTTTTTTATTTAATTTTGATCATTGTTACAATTTGTAACGATCCTAGTAAATTATATTACATATATAATTTTTTATATATGCTCCATTAAGCCTTTTAAAAAATCAGGTATCGACTAGTCGACCACTTAATCTCACAATTATAGCCCCGTGACCATTTTCCCAATGAAGGAAATGGGTATCGGGTCGAGTTTGGATACATTTTTTCTTTTTGGGTTTGAATATGACGTTACCACCCCAAACCTTCCCCATTATCATTCTTAGCTAAAGATGGAGATACAATTTGAGATGGTCTACTTGGTATGTTTTATATATGTTCGTGCAAGTTATCTTCATCTAAGTTTGTGTCCATTTAACCTTATTTCCGTGTCAAACATCACATATGTTTTTTTTTAAAGGTCAATTTCGTTGGAAACGTCGTGTCACGATTCGACAACGGAATGTCTAGCATACGCTATTTTAACCGGGTTCAAGCTAGAGAGCTCTCTCAAAGTAGAAATGTCTATTTCAAATATCCGATGGGGGAAGCCCCCTACTAATTCGCCTGAAGACACGACGATTAATAGGGGTAAACCCTGCCCATTTAGACTTGAACCTGAGTTACTGGGTATACCCAAGCCAGACCCTCATAAAGGGACAACCTATGTCTTCCCCAAAGTTTGAACACAAGACCTCATGAATGGAGGGATATCATTCAACCATTGAGTTAATGTTATTTTATTACTTGTATACTTATGCGTCTATACAAGTTTTATAATATATTGATGTATGAAAACATAATAATTTGATTACATTTTCTTATAATTCATAATTTGATTTTTAAGATTTTTTTAAACTAGAATTTTAGGTTACAGTCAAAATTAGAAGATAATACTATAATAGAAATGCATGAAGAATGTTAATAGAAAACAAGGTTGTGGTAGTTAGAGTGCAGTAGTGCACTATATGATTTTAATTTTGACACATCAACCGCCTGCAGCTCCCATGACTGGTCAAATATGGCTAAATATGCATTTTAATTGTTTATTTGCATATTATTATTATTATTATTATTATTATTAGGATATAATTATTGATATTTACCAATTGCCAATAGCAATATAAATAACTGAGGATACACTACAGATCCTATCAGCAGGGTGCAAAAATATCAAATATTGTTCTTTGGAGGACAGAAAATTGTGTGCATCCATTCTCCACCCACTGGTACTAAATCTTGACATATACTACAGTAATATGGATTAAACATATACATATATACTCTTTTTTTTTTTCTTCCTTCTGGTTCTTATATATAGTTAACAATTACATTTGCAGAGAAGAGAAGTTTGCAAGATGGGATCCGGTGGCCGTGCAACAGGGAGAGATAACTCCGGCAGCGAAGTAGTAAAGCGAGCCCCGTCGACCAAACCACCCTTCACTCTGGGCGATATAAAGAAAGCCATACCACCACACTGTTTCAATCGGTCCCTCCTCAAGTCATCATCCTACCTATTCGTAGACCTCTTTTTTTCCTTCTTGTTTTACTACATTGCAGCCACGTACATCGTTCCCCTTTCTGGCCCGCTCGCATACGTAGCATGGCCGGTTTATTGGATACTCCAGGGTAGTGTCCAAATGGGCTTGTGGGTTATTGGTCATGAGTGTGGTCACCAAGCTTTTAGTGACTACCCGTGGTTAAACGACACCATCGGTTACTTACTACACACGGGCATGCTCGCCCCTTATTTCTCATGGAAATATAGTCACCGTCGCCACCATTCCAACACTGCGTCACTCGAGAACGATGAGTCTTTTGTCCCCAAAAGAAGTCTAACCTTAATGCCGCAGCCAGGGTTCTCAACACCCCACCGGGCCGTCTCTTTAGGCTCACCGTCCTATGCACCATAGGCTGGTTGTTGTATGTCTGTTTCAATGTATCTGGTCGCAAGTACGAGAAATTCGCCAACCACTTTGACCCAAAGAGTCCTATTTACAGTGACCGTGAGCGGTTTCAAATACTGCTCACCGATATCGGGCTTCTTGTAGCAAGTTACGGGGTTTACAAAGTGGGCTTGGCACAGGGCTTTACATGGCTAGTGATGGTCTACTTTGCTCCCTTGGTCATTGTTTACGGGTTTTTGGTGGTCATCACTTGGTTGCACCACACCCACCGCTCGCTTCCCCATTACGACTCCACCGAGTGGAACTGGCTCAGGGGAGCTCTGTCCACCATCGACAGGGATTACGGTATTTTGAACACGGTCCTGCACCACATCACGGACACACATGTGGCCCACCATCTGTTCTTCACCATTCCGCACTATAACGCCATGGAAGCCACCAAAGCCATCAAACCGATCTTGGGAGAGTACTATCAGTTCGACGACACCCCGATCGTGAAAGCAATGTGGAGAGAAGCTACTGAGTGCTTCTTTGTTGAGGCCGATGACAAAAGCGAAGGGGTCTATTGGTTTAACAACAAGATGTAAAAATGGTAATAGTCGCATCTATATCTATATATATGTCATAATTAATGTTTGATGGTTAATTACATATTACCAGTACTATTAATTACCTGATCGAATTAATGTAATATTCATCTTTTGCATGCCAATGTGATGTATTATTGTTTTTATCTTATTTACTTAATTGTGATGTGAATCGGAAAACCATGCAATTATCGCATTATTCCATATGCAGTATGTAAGGGAAATCATGGTGATCAAGAATCTAGATTGCTCATATTTTCTTTTATTTTTGTTTTTAAATCTATGAGGTTATTTTAATTATTTTTATATAAAAATCGTATATTATATACGTCCATCAATTAAACTTCCAAGAGTCCTGCATCTTAATATACTTACAACATTCAATGATATTGGTTATTAGCATCATAATCCCTATCAAACCTGAGTGATCAAGAGTGACTACATATATCAAGCCATGCACCAACAGTAGTTAATAAAAAATTCAGTTGAAGATACACACTGACTGAGTACTGACCTTCGCTTTACATAGAGACACAAATTGGGTACTTCAATTCGACGGACGTGGGCATGTATTTAATTTCAAAGAATAAAAAACAGCCATGATTTTTTTTTTTTAAAAAAAATTTAGGCTCAGCAGCATGCCTTTTTATATACCCAACTCCAATTTCAGAAAAAATACATATTGGGAAACCCCTGTCTCCATTCCTGGGAGCATTTTGCTCATACCAGGATTTAAACTCAAGACCTCTTATTCTCAAGCTCTATCATATACCAATCCATCCATTGATGATGATATTGAAAATTTGTTAATTGTGATACCAAGTATTTTATTACCGTAAATATTGAGAAATAACAGGGAAGCCTAAAATATAAAAGGCCTAAAAAAGAATCTAACTTTTACATGGTGACACCTGTCGTAGTTATTTTATAACCCATTTTAACTTTAACATAATTCCTTCCGTACCCTTCTTATAATATTACTGGTATTATGCGAGTATTACTCCATATACTTCTTTTGATTTGATTCCCCATCTCTGTGTTCCAATTTCATCTTTTATTATTGGGATTAGTACTTCAAAAAGTAAATAACTTACATGAATTGTTATAGCGTGTATCAAACTTTAATTTCATGCATTGTATGTAATGAACTTTCATATTATATGTATTGTATGTGTCCGGGTATATGTGGCAATCACCTAAACTACCACTTGGTCGTTTTTTATTGGTAGAATACATACAATGCACAAAATTTGAAAGTTCATTAGATACAATACATAAGATTAAAGTTCGATACACACTATAACAATTCATGTAAAGTTGTTTACATTTTAAAGTACTAATCCCTTTATTATTTCCCAGCAATACTCAAAAACAAACTTTTTTAACCTTATTTTGGGGCATGTTCGATCATGTTGTTATACCATTAAACAAGTTCTTCCTATCTTCTTTTTCAATCTTATCCTACTCTTTTATAATATAAAAGAAAAGGGCCATTTAAATATATGCTTAATTAAATATTCTTAATTATATTTTAGAAAAACCACTAATGTACCCAATTGTTTGCATGTCATTAATTGGTTGCGTGCAATCTAATCTTACTATCTACAAATGAAACAAATAAACCCGAATTATATGTATCCAACCCGAAATAAACCGATTCAGTGACAGTGGAAGATTGGGAGTAATTACAACCCCAACTTTATATTTGGGGTATAATAGGAATTATGTTAAAAAAATTGCATTTAAAATCTTTTTGCCAGATGTAAGGTAGGTCAATATTTAGGCCTTTTATTTTAGGCTTTCCTAATCATTTCTCTATTTTGAAATATTTAATGGAATCAATGGTTAATATGCCTTTTTATATGTATTTTAAAGGACAAACTAGTAACTAAAAAAAGAAATTAAAAAAATACCAAAAATGTATGCCGAGTAATCATCACACGTTCATGACAGTTTCCAAATTAATAAAGAAGTTAGACACTTTCATGGTTAAACTGTAAAGTAAAATCTGGATGACTATTTCTATAAAATACTCGTAACAAACATCTACCAGATACATAAAAATTTGAGTAAAACTTTATTATTGTATTACAAGTATAATATAACAATTAAATATGAACCATTAAAGGTAAAATCTGTGTTTTTCATGATTATAAATTTATAATTAACAAATCAAAAATTTTTGTAGCCACTGTAGAAATGTGCATCCACATTAATAAAGAGTTTTTTGCATCCTTTTTATAGAGTGTTTGTACATCCATTTTTAAGAAGATTTGTATTTTGCAGCCACCGTAGAAATGTGCATCCACATTAACAAAGAGTTTTTTGCATCCTCTTTATAGAGTGTTTGTACATCTATTTTTAAAAAGATTTGTAGATCTAATCTAGACGAGTTGTGCATCTTTTTTATATAAGAGTTTTGCATCTATGTTTTAAGATGTCTTATGCATCCAATGAGTTATGAATCAAATTTTTAGACGATTTGTGCATCTTATAAAGGACTGTATTCGACATGCAAATTAATTAGATACACTTATGGTGAATTGAAATACCAAGAATTGAACCGTAATAAAAGCTGTTGTATATATCAAATTTAATTTTAAAAGGCAGTTAATTTAATCTATTTGTTTTGGTGAATTGGAAATTAAATAATTTAATATGAATGGATAACAATCTGTACGGTTATGTAATAAAAAATAGAAATAAACTATTTTGCAATTGTCTTCATTACCCTTTTTAATGTTTGATGATTTGGAATTCTCTTATTGGTTCTTATTTGTTCTTATTTTAATTTGGTTTTTATTGGATGGCTCCCATATATATATATATATAATATATATATAGGGAAACAATCAAATAAGAACAGTCTTAAAATAAGAACGGTGAGAACACTTAAAAAACATTATTTTGATGCATTAAAAGTCCATAAAACTAACATAGTTCATAACTAATTATCATTATTTAAGTGTTTAACAACACATTGATCCATCAAAATCAAAAAAATCACGTTTTTTGGTGGATGCATCGTTTTGAAGAATATGCATCCAAGATGGATGCACAAAACAAAAAACATGATTTTCTTGATTTTGACAGGCCAATGTGTTGTTAAACACTTAAATAATGATAATTAGTTATGCACTATGTTAGTTTTATGGACTTTTAATGCATCAAAATGATGTTTTTTAAGTGTTCTCACCGTTCTTATTTTAATACTGTTCTCACCGGAGTGTTACTTCGGTAACCCAACAATTTATTGTGAAGTTAATTATTACATAGTAATATTTTCCTATATCTTATAAAATTAATTGTAGTTTGATTTTACGCTTTAACTTGTTGATATTATAAAAACTGTATGATGACTTAGCCTAAAATTTTTGGCTCCTATCACTGAATGTGCTTGAATTATTGCTGATAGGTTTGTATTTTTAAGTGAGTGTGTTTTTTGGAAACGTCATTGTATGAATCGGTCCAAAAATTTGGACGTTAGGACTTGAGAGGGATCATTCCATTTTTTTGTACTTTCTACTATATAAAACTTAACTTTCAAGAATCTCGTTCACAAAAAAACAAACTTTAGGCTAACAAATTCCATTTTTAAAACAACACAAACAACCAAGCAAGTGTCTTCTTTCTGTTTTTTTTTTTCTTTTCTTTTCTTTTCTAATGCTATTTTCTGCATTATCTTATTGATCGGGCAAATTGGTACACCCTTAATTGAACTATTATTGTGATATTTAATAGATTTGAACCACATTAAATTGTATTGTCAATTTATGGACCGTAAGGAGGCATAAATGGTTTTAGCCACATGTCTTGGATTCGGCCTTTCAAGGTTAAAAATTGTGAGGTTTTTCTTGAATTCTTTGCTATTAGATTCTGCCTAGCGTGATTGTCTGGGATTTAACAAGTTCGGAAGATCAAACGCTAAAAAAAGTTTAAATTGTAATAACATTAATTATAAGCATTATAGATATGCATATGTGTACATAACATATATGTAAAAAAAATATAATAGATTAATAATGATTTTACTTTAACCACAGTCTAGCTATAGCAAAGTGTTCATTATTGTTACTAAATTGATGAGTAATAATCTATTCATATCTAATTTTCCGAAAAGAACACATCATGAAGTGAATTAAAATTTAAAAGATAGACGATACTATAAACAAACAAAATGTCAATTAAGATGATAATGTTTGGTTTTAAAGGGGAATTAAAAAAGTTTAGCGTTTTGTGACCACGATGGCCGGTTTAACCGCAACGACTCTGGGTCATCCGTAAAGTTGGTGGTGGCCTTAAGATTAGTCGATTCGTAAAGTGAATAGGATATCAAAGTTAATCTAAAAACATGCCCACTCGATCAGTAGTCGATCAGTAGTGACTGTATGGTTTCCAGTTAAAGACACGAATTGGGTTGTTAACACGGAAAGGAAAATGTATTACGCGTAATCTAAAAGAATTAAAAACTTGCATGTTTTAAACGTAAATAAGATCCTTTATTACAAGTACTATTGAAAAACATATTTTATCTGGAAAATGCTAAATACAGCCTTAACGTGTATAAAACAATTTGTACTTTCCATATTAAAAGTCCACCTCTTGATTTTCGTGATAAATGTACAAATAATTTATGCACCTTAAACACAGCCCTAGCAACCCCTATTTTCAATATTGAACTTAAATTTTCAATATTAATTTTAAGTACTTTCCTAAAATGTTCATTTTATCAATTCTATATTTACTTAAAATAACTATAATATCCTTTCTCTCCTTTTATCTATTGTATATTTACCTAAAATAACTATAATATACTTTCTCTCTGCTCAAATCTCAATCAATCATTTTTTTTCTCTCCTCCAAAAATCATTTATTCCTTCAATTCATTCAAAATATTTTATCTCAAAAACCGTACATCGATAGTTTATAAGAATTGTATGTGTGTTCTTGAAACTTCATGCTCTTTCATTAGAGATGTCATTCGATATACTTTCGACGAATTTTTAAATGCGATGGCGGAGCCCGTACGGCTAATTAGACATTTGACTATCATACTCTATGACATATCAACTCCTATGAACTATCACACTCTATGACCTAGCTATCACCCCACCATCTCACTGCCGTAACGCACGGATACTTACTCTCGTATTTATAAAACAAGTTAATTATATATTATCTTCTACTATAGTAAAAGCAAAATGTGCTTGAATTATTGATAATGGGTTTGTGTTCCGGCCGTCAGTGATGAGTGTTTTTCAGAAACGTCATCGCAGTATGAATCGGTCCAAAATATTGGACGTTAGAAATCATTCCATCTTTTTGAGTTTTTTAATATATAAAAACTTAACTTTCAGGAATATCGTTTGCATAACAACAAACATTAGGCTAACAATTGCATTTTAAAACCATGCAAACAACCATACAAATGTCTTGTTCTTTATGCATAATCATATATATTATTTTGAACAAACTGCTCCACCCTTATTTCGAACTATCTATTAGTCTATTACTAATATTATTTACATTTTAATCCACGTATATTAGTATATACATAAACAGTCACAGATGATTACATTTTAAAAACATTATAAACGTTGATAGTGTGTTATAAACTTCATATCAAGTAATTGGGCCTAGCTTGATAATCCATCCTATCTATAGTCCCTATAAATAACTACACGTAATTGTAATATATTTTTATATATTAATGCCGCCGCCGTCACCCAGCCACCACCAGCACCAAGGATGGAACTTTTAAGGGGCAAAAGGGGGTTCCAGCCCCTCCATAAAAGCTTATTTTTAATACTAATTTTCTTATGTCACTACAAATCATATTACATTTGTTCACACTTTTAGGTGAGTGTGAACAAATTAAAAATTTTGTCACGCTTTTTAGTGTGTAGAAATATATTGAATTAAAAGTGTGTGGAAATTTCTCCACACTAAAAAGTGTGTAGAAATAAAAGTTCACACTTTTTAGTGTGAACTTTCATAATTATTTTGTCACACTCCATTTGTCCACGGTAACTAAAAAAGTTACCGTGAACAAATGAGGTCTAACAAAATAACTATGAAAGTTCACACTAAAAAGTGTGAACTTTTACTTATACACACTTTTTAGTGTGGATAAATTTCCATACACTTTTAATTTAATATATTTCTACACACTAAAAAGCATGACAAAAATTTTAATTTGTTCACACTCACCTAAAAGTGTGAACAAATGCAATATTATTTGTAGTGTGTATCTTTCAAAATTAATTTTCATAATACATAATAGCCCCCTTCACAAAGCTAAATTTTATGTCTCATTGAGTTTTGCCCCTCCATAATCAATGTTCAAGTTCCGCCACTGACCACCACTACAATGCCTCATCGTGCAGACATATACTAGTATATTTAGACTGTTAAATTTTAGTCCCACGTATATATGTAGATGGTTAAAATAATTATATCAAAATTTTAAATAGTGTTACATATATAATGATATTGTTTGTTTATATCCACCGATCCATTCTATGATGAAGGTTCAACATATTTGTCTTTTAGGATTAATTACTCTACAGCATACAACTATTACAGCATTTCACATCTCGCGACGCGCGCATGTGAAATGGGCACGGTGAAAAAGACGTTTAGAATTCTACCTTTTTCCTAACAATGAGAGACTTCAACATAGATCGAGTTGGAACTTAGCTGATAGATGAGGGTAGGCAGGGGGCGAGCGGCCGAAACTAACCAAAATCATTGAGAGGAACATGTAGGAAAAAAATATTTACTAGTATCCTATTGTTTGCATTATTTGAATATGAATAGTAAAACCATGGCCGCTTCTAAGAAAACTTGGGTGTAAGACGAGTTTGAAGAAAAACCCTTAAACTAAGAACAACGAATTTGACCTATGGATCTAAAAACCAAAATATGTTTGTACCTAACGTCTTAACTACCAATACAAATGCTAATGGTATATTAATAAAGGTATATACACTATATGAAATATAATTTTTATACATATATGTAAATATAAAATTTAAAAATATGGGCCCCGAAAAATCGGACATTGGACAGTCGACCACTTTGTCCTATGCCTAAACTCTCCATGAGTAAAACTAATAGTCGTTCCATCTCATTTAATTTTAAGTACGGTCTTAGTTTGACTTTTAATGTGACAGTAAATACTTTTATTTTATGTATTTTATATAGTCGATGTAAACTTATTTTATTTGAAAAATACGTTAATTAAAAACTCAATCCATTCATATATTAAGTATATATCAAGTGTTATATATACATAAAACAATATAAAATAACTACAGTCAAAATTTAACGATAAAAAACTTTAAAAGTCAAACTAGGACATTTAAAATGAGAATGAATATAATATAATATAATGATACAATCGGTTGCTTAGTTAGGATTTTAAGCTAGAGGGGGCGAGCTATATGTTCAGATGGTGTGAGCCATCTGAGATTCTAAACTTTAAGTTTTGTTAGAGAGACAATTAACTATACATGGATTAAACTAATATTATAAGAATACAAGAAATACAAGGTTTTATAGACACTGTGAGATGGTCACGACCATAATTTGCCTCTATCTGGCTCTACCACTAGATAGAATGGACAGCAACATGTTCAAGTAACTATTATGTGTTGTTGGATTAAAGTTGTAAAGAAACCAGAATATAAATATTTTCATTCACTACATATATAAACGAACGACTACTTAATTGGTTATCATAAGAGGCTGCACATTAAATAATGTTCGATAAATATATAAAAAGGATTAACTGTATAATACATATATCCTTGAGTCAAAAAATTGTAGCCAAATTGACTAAAGGTCGTTGGCTATTAAAATAGTCAGATTTGTTGGCAACTTGATCGATGCGACTATAAATACAAGGCACCAGCCAGAGAAAATAACCAGCAGAAGACAATTAACCCACTTTATCTGTTGAGGTCTTTTATTCTTCCCTAAGCTACTATACCTCAAACTTCTTGAAACATATATATAATATATACATGTTCCAATTAATTAAATAGTTAGTTTTATATATATACGAGTAACTTTTTATATACTAGCTAGATTAACATGGCTTTTTTCCTATATGTACGTGCAGGTTAATCATAAATCAACAACATGGGTGCAGGTGGTCGGATGTCGGATCCAACAGCTGAAAGCAAGGATGATATCCTAAAACGTGTCCCGATTGATCCACCATTCACGCTAAGTGACCTAAAGAAAGCGATCCCGGCCCATTGCTTTGAACGATCTGTCATCCGTTCATCGTACTATGTTGTTCACGATCTCATCATTACCTACGTCTTCTACTACCTTGCCAACACATACATTCCACAAATTCCTGCTCCACTATCTTACTTAGCATGGCCCGTTTACTGGTTTTGCCAAGCCAGCATCCTAACCGGGTTATGGGTCATTGGTCATGAATGCGGTCACCATGCGTTCAGTGAGTACCAATGGATAGATGACACTGTTGGCTTTTTCCTCCATTCGGCCCTGTTCACCCCTTATTTCTCTTGGAAATATAGCCACCGAAATCACCATGCCAACACAAACTCACTCGATAACGACGAAGTTTACATTCCTAAACGCAAGTCCAAGGTAAGAATTTACTCAAAGGTTCTCAACAACCCGCCGGGTCGAGTGTTCACTTTGGTCTTTAGGTTGACCTTGGGATTTCCTTTATATCTTTTGACTAATATTTCCGGAAAGAAATACGGAAGGTTTGCCAACCACTTTGACCCCTTGAGTCCTATTTTCACGGACCGTGAAAGGATTCAGGTCGTGGTATCCGACATTGGTATTCTAGGCGTTATTTACGCAGTTAAGCTTCTCGTGGCCGCAAAAGGGGCCGCGTGGGTATTGTGCATGTACGGAATCCCCGTGATAGGAGTCCACGTCTTTTTCGTCTTGATCACATATTTGCATCACACCCATCTTTCCTTGCCTCATTACGACTCGACCGAATGGAACTGGATCCGAGGGGCCTTATCGACCATCGACCGTGACTTTGGATTCCTAAACAGGGTTTTCCATGATGTGACACACACTCACGTGTTGCATCATTTGATCTCATACATTCCACATTATCATGCAAAGGAGGCACGGGATGCAATCAAGCCGGTGTTGGGTGAGTTTTATAAGATCGATAGGACCCCGATTTTCAAAGCTATGTATAGAGAGGCCAAGGAATGCATTTACATCGAGCCGGATGAGGATAGCGAACACAAAGGAACCTACTGGTACCATAAGATGTGATCATAAAATATATGGCCCAAATTAATATAATTAATTGTACTATGCTTAATTATGATCGATGTACTGTATTTACTATTCCGTACGTGTAATAAACTATCGTAATGTAAGTGTTTACGGGTTGTGTTTGACCACCCAACTTTAATTATTATAATTTGTGTTCTTGGAAATTTGTTTGGGAAATGATATCCCCACAACACAAATTAGCCATTCACAACATACATATATATTATACTGCATAGTATATAACTGTGTAAAGCATTGATTGTTGTGGATGACTAATTTGTGTTGTGGGATATCACTTCCCAAATTTGTTATATAAGGGCCCTAATTAATTTATTTTCAGTATTATGTATTAAGTGGCCAATAAAATTTAATACATCTACCGATATATATTCATCGAGTCAGATGAAGATAAAGCAAGCAGTTGACCCAATCCAATTCCATGCTTATACTTTGTTTCAACCGTCTTTTGTTACTTTGCTCCTTAATTTGTAGTACGTAGTATCTTGTGCAATTTAATTTGGAAAATAAATTTTTAGCAAAAGGCCAAAAGTAGCATGTTAATTTTGCAAATATTTGTAAAACCGGTTGTTCAAGAAACTCAATTGTAAAACTACTATACACGGGCTGTCAAACCCGGATATAAGTCCTGGGTTTTGCAAACCCTGTTTTGACCTTGGTGTTTTGGGTTCGTGTATGTGTTCTATTGGCACCTCCGACACTGTTAGCAGGTCATTTTGCCATGTTTGATACTAATTAAATGTCAATTTTCAAATCTAGGAGTTTGTGACCCTATAGTAAGGAAAAGGATCGATGTAAGAGCATCTCCAATGGTATCAAGTTATCAAAGACTTTTTTTTAATGTCCCTACTATCAATATAATATTTAATTAAAAGTGTTAGTGGAAATTATAAACAAGTATTTAATTAAAAGTGAGTGTGAGTGTGTAATAAAAAGTCTTTGATTAAATAGCTTGATGAATATCAAGCTTTTGAAGAAAAAGAGCTATTGTCTCCAATGGTATAAAGCTATTCAAAGACTTTTTCTTTCACAAAAAGCTTTTCATCAACCTACCATTGGAGTTGCTCTAAACATGTGCTTCTACAGGATGACTTCATTTTCTTTCGATTGGATCTACACGAATTAAGCATTTGGATATTCCTATCTAACTATATTCATTTCCACGTATAAATGTGAAAAGAATAACCAAAAATAAATAAAACATGTAAGTTCTCTAGTGACGACATTGGCTCATCGCCATCAAGTGTCCGATCTGAGAGTTTTTTGGCACATAGGATGTCGCCGAAGTCCTAATGCGAGTCATATCAATAAATCAAATAAATGAAAGTATTGTCGTTTGGCCACTACAAAAGTCCTAATGTGGTTATACGCTTCTTGTTTTCGAAGCTCGATTAGCAAAAGTTGAATACTTTTTTATGTCATTTGGCCACTACTATACAAAATTCCTTTTGTAAAATGGAAAATAAAGTTGTCTTTCAAATTTTTTTAACAAAAAGAACACCTTGATTGAAAAAAGGGGGGGGGGGGGGGGGGGGAAGCGCCCCACCAAATGTTTCTACTTTTAAATTTTCAAAGTCAACTTTTTGCAACTTTGACTTTGAATATGATTGTTTGTATTATATAATATACTCGATGAAAGTTATATCGATGAAATATATGTAAAACTCAATTAATTCATAAAATTTTCATCAACTGTTATACAACACAAACAAAAATATTCAAGGTCAAAGTTGTGAAAACTTGACTTTGAAAATTAAAAAGTAGAGCATCTTTTTATGCCATTTTTATAAATACAGTTTTTTTTTTTTATTGGAACTATGTATCTATTAGTAGTCACATTTACACAAAATATTTATAAAGATGACAATAAGAAAACATATATAGCTAGATAAAACTCAATCCACCCGTTTCAACATTATACCAGAGAATTACGCATTTTGCCACCACCATTAGCACAACTATGAACTAAATACATTTATGACAAACACATCTTTGAAACTCTGCCTATTTAGCGTTCTGAGATCCCTCTATTTCTTTCGTCAATGGGCAGGGAACTTTGGCCGCGCGGCCACTCCGACTAATCCAAATTAAAGCCATAAACCGTCTAAATGTGTCTCTAACTACTTTTTCAGTTGCAAGCATATAAGGGGTCCTTCCACTTTCATCTAACACACAAGGATCTGAGGCTTGAGCCTTGTTCTAATAGTTCCAAAACTACTTCTACAATTTCCGGCCTTCGCTGCTTCATGTAGAGGTTTCAATAGGGCAGTTACCTTGCTCTCCTCATCATTAGATACAGACAAATCTTCCAGGCTTTCGATAATGCAAGCTTCAACAATTTCTTTGCTATTCGAACTGTTTCCCAATTCCTTTAGAGAACCAGACAAGTGCTCATGTGTATGCGTAGTTATACAGTCTTCCTTATTTGTAGGCACCTTTTCTTCAAGTGGTTCAAAGGAAATTTGTGTCAAAATTGTTGTATAGTCGCTTGGCTTCCTTGAGTGTAGGTCTGCCAACAGTCAATGGGATGCGTCTAATAGCACCTTTCTGGCAACTAAAGCAGGGAACTTTTCCGTCGAATAGCAGTGATCGGCTGTCGGAGGGGGCATGAATAAATACACAAGAGGAGGACATAAAGTAAGGCTTCCAGGCAGTGAAGTTACATGTAAATACACGTTTGATATACCTTCTTGTTTTTGTCGGATCCACGATTTTGCAGATCCCTATTTATACTCATAATCAAGAAGAGTGCAAAAGGGTTATTATACCTTTTGTGCATTGGCGAGTAATTGTGCACAAAAGCTTCTGGTAACAGGACGTGCCGGAAATTGTTTGCCATCTACCGGTCGGAGAGTGACCAGACTTTTGTTTCCAATCAACTACACAATAATTATCTCAAAACATGTAAAAATAACATAAGTTTTCAACTTTATAACAATATAATTTCTGAAAAAAACCCTAAATTAAAATCTAAAAATTCTTACCTGAAGTGGATAAATCCATCAAATTTTTGCCTAAAAAAATCCTTTCTATTTGCTCCCCTGCACCAACTTTCCATATAAAAGACAAAATAAGAGTAAAGTCACAACAAACTTTAGATTTTATCTGGTATTTTTAGGTTATAGAAGAGATTGAAGACATCAATTAAATCTTGATTAATGGTTTTTCACAATACCAATAGTTATTACGCAACTGAATTTTTATAGTAACATCATTTGGTAAAAATAACTTTTATCACACAACTAAGATAGATTACGCTTTCATGATCAGAGAAATTTGAATCCAAACTTCAATTATAACTTTTTTCCTAGCTTTTTTGATAAACACTATATAATAATTCCATAAATCAAAACTAAAACATCATATAACCAATTCTTTTAAGAATAATACAATAAAGAAGGTACCTGGTGAATTTTTCCTTTTTAAAAACAGTTTATATCGTCATCATTCATATAAGAATCATATCATCAAACCTACAAAAATATATCCCCTGATCAAGTCAATAAATCTTCAAGCTTTCTGAAATTAAAATCAAAAATAGAATTAAAACCCAATTTGATTAACAATGATTCTGTACCTTGTTATTTCCTCATCGAGATGGTCTGTTTCCAGGAGTGAAAATCTAAAATAGTATTCAAACCCACTTTGGTTTCTCCATGACAATCCTTGTTTGAAACCGGATTTGGCTTTGGTCTCCAACAAATCAGATTTGGCTTTGGTCTTCAACAATTCAGATCTATCAGATAGATGGAGTTCAGATGGAGATGGAAATAGAGGATCAGATGTGTTTTTTTCTTTCCTTCTTTTGTTTATCAAATCTATGAAATCAATAGATGTGGAAAAAAATGGAGAGAGTGGGTTCGAGAGTAAAAAGCTTCCAAAAGAAGCTAAGACACAAATCCTACACATACAGTCTCCCGCCCAACTTTATTTGAAAAACAAGTCCCGCCCAAACAACCCTCTAACTCCCTCTGCTTGACATACTACTCTCGCCACTTCTCTTTCTCCTTCCAAATACGACCCTACACACACTAAATACACCTAAAACTACCTAGCACTTGACATCATATTTCCGATGTGGCAACGCTCACACAGTGTCGGCTCAAGTATTTTGGTGGCTTTAAACGATATCAATTTCGGGGACTATTATTTTGGCATACAAAGTAAAATAAACGGGAAAAAAAACGTACCTGCTGTTAGTTGTTGTTGGGCTGCTGTTTTGTTGATGCCACATCTTGCTAGTTGTATAGCAAATTTGTTATTTTATCTCAAGAGAAGCAAATCAAAATTAACTAAAAAGAAATTGATAGATGTACTTCATGGATCAAACAGTTTGCAAGTCAAGTTCATATCATTTTGGGCAATTAATAAAAACCCTCCTCCTTTATCCGGGCTTAGGACCGACAAATATAAACTAAAAAGCTTATAAATGGTGGAGTTAAAAACTTATTTTTATCTACTCTTTTAAGTGTAAACAACATAACAAATAATCATATAAAGTTTACTTTCCTAGCTTTTTTAGAAGTAAATTCTTTAAACAAATCTTCTAGTTCAAGTTCATAAGTTAGTTCTATTAAAATTGACAACATAACTAACCCATCAATTCACACTTTCACAAAATCACGAATGAAGTTAAATAGAAATAAATCACAATATTCAAATTCACAAATTAATTAACATAAATAAAAATAAAGATTAAGAAAAATCACAGAAGGTAACAATGAACCTGGTCAGTGTGTGTGCCGCTGCCGTCGCCGCTGATTGGTGAACGAAATTCCCTCTTTTTAATCACTAGTTCGCAATTATAAACTAAACCAAAAGAAAATTTTAAGCAAAGGAAGTTTGAGGCCATCATATGATTTTTGAAGAATAGAAACAATAGGGAATAAACTTACCCAAATTTCTGAAAATTCACCAGAATCAAAAGACTCGTTGCCATCATAATCGCGACTCGCGAGGAGCAGGTTTTTCAATTTTCAAGAAGAAAGAAGATTTCGAGAAGGAGCTTTTTGGACTTCTTGCGTAACCTTTTTCTTTTAGGCGGATATTTCCTTTTTTTTTTACTATCTGTCGCTCCTGCTTCTATTTATTTTTTAACATTAGCTGCTTCTATAATCTATATTAGGGGTATATAAAAGCCCATCAAAAATTGGGGGCCTTTAGGTTTTGGGGGCCTAAAGCTCATGCTTGACCCACCTCTATAGTTGGGTCGGCCCTGCGCTCACAACACAAAAAAGTGATGTCACTCGATATCTCTCCTTTGGTATGAAATGAAAGGGGAGATATAATCATTGATGAAAGTTATAACAACAAAACACATATTTAAAACGCAAATAATTCATATAATTTCCATCAAATATTAGAGATATTGGTGGAGGCAACGGGTGGCGGCGCTAAGGTCGAAAGCAGTAGCCATGACGGTGGTAAGGATAGTGGTGGGGGCAGCAATGGTGCTGACTAAGTTGATTGTTGTTAAAGGTGATGTTGTATTTATTTTAACGGTTAAGTGATCTATATTGTAGATTATTTCATAAAGAGTATTATACGTTTGTTAGATTGATATGTTTAAATTAATAAATAAAGAAAATTAAAAAGGTATTTTTTGTTTTTAAAAGTTAAAAGTTTAGAAGTAAAAAAAAAGATCATTTGTCTTATTAAATAGTAGTGATTAAGGTACTGGAGTGTGACTAAGGTGGTGTTTGTTAATATCTTAATAGAAAAAATCATGACTTAATTATAAATACTTAATTCATTAAGTCATCAAAAATGTTTGTTTTTATGACTTAATAAACAAAAACCAACTATATTGGCTTAATCCGTATAGACATTGTTTATTAATTCAATCACTTAATCGATTCAGTCATTTAATAGTTAAATAGACCCTAAGTATAACGAGTCATAAATAACAAAAATAATAATAAAATGAGTTTTCAAGAAGATGATGGCTATAATATCATAATCAAATAAAGTTATAATGGCTATAATATCATAATTAAATAAAGTGAAAAAAAATAGTTTTTGACATAAGGTTTAAAAACACAAATAAACTATTTTTATCAATGGTATATAAGGTTAGTGTTATATTAGGGACTCCTTATTTTATGGACCATTAGGGACATGTAACTTACACATTTGTAATTTGTACCTTACACATGTGTAAGTCGTGATGGCGGTGGTAGCCGTCGCCGGAGGATCATGGTGGTGGTGGTGGTGGTGGTGGTTATATAACTTACACATATGTAAGTACAATGTAAGTTGTACTTACACATGTGTAAGTTGTGGTGACGGTGGTCGCCGTCACCGGAGGATCATGGTGGTGCTCGGAGATGATGGTGTGGTGGTGGTGATGGTGGTGGTGGTAGTGGTCGAAAATGATGAAAAATGAATTATTGAGAAGTGTCCCTAATAATCTCTAAAATAAGGAGTCCCTAATTTAACTTTTTCCGTTCATAGTAATAGCAAATTTTGAACATACTTCTTAATAACTAACAAAGCAATTAAAATAAAGACATGTTTTGCTTAGCGACTTTTTGATAAAAAAACAAAATTAATATTAAAGTAGATAACTTATTATACTTTTGCAAGAAAAAAGTTTTCGTTTTTTATTTGATTCAAACAGAAAAAAGACAAGTTAAGAGTTCGAATTTTGTTTTTTGTTTCATTTTTAACTCTGTTTTTATTTGTTTACGTTATATTTTAAATTTTATTATGACTTAATGTATTGAAACAATATAATCAAATATTTTAAATTTTATTATGACTTAATGTATTCGAATTTTGTTTTTTGTTTCATTTTTAACTCTGTTTTTATTTGTTTACGTTATATTTTAAATTTTATTATGACTTAATGTATTGAAACAATATAATCAAATATTTTAAATTTTATTATGACTTAATGTATTGAAACAATATAATCAAATATGGTAATATAAAGCTGTCAGATATCTAATTTTTAAACCATAAATATTATAAGGACCCAAACATTTATTCATTAAACAATAAAAAATAAAATATTAGTACGTGAAGAGTTTCACACACTTAAATGCCAAACCCATACATTTATTTATTAAATAATAAAAAATAAAATATTGATATGTGAAAAATTTCACTACCAGACACACTTAAATGCCGGATAACCTCATAGTCATATTTCCTTTTCCATGTAAAAATCCATACTTGAATACCTGGCGGCAAGATAAACAAAGTGCGTTTCATCAAGCTTTACTAATAGCAGGACGGTATATGAGTTTGGGATACTTGCGAGTTACGACGTAGATATGGCCTATGTTTAACTCTTTAATATTTAGAAAATATTCTTTGTAAAAATGTTTATTATTTTCCGTTTTATTATTGATATTTTATTAACATTTCACTGAAATTCATATGATCAATAATTATCTTTTGATATTAAATCATTCATTTCAATTTTATGACCCATATTTTTTTTATATTTTTTTTTATATATATTACGAGTATATATAAACATACGACGGGACCACTAATTGTATTGTACAAGTTACAACAAGCCTTTAACTATACATGCTAATCCCTCAAAGCAGTACACAATCACGACAGATCGAGCTAAATATTTCCCCCGAGAGGATGCATGTTGAATAAAACTTTTGTTATTGTAAAATTCATATATATAAATTTATATTGGGCCCCTGATTCTACCAGACTCCACCCACCAAAAACAGGGCTAGCTAACTCGAGACCGTGTTGGTGGATTGCACAGTAGCCGGTCCAGACTGATGGTTGGCAACAGCCGGCTTATTTGATGCGCTATGAAACGGGTTCTTTTCGGTTACACGACCAGATGCAGTAAAAGTCGGACTACCTGGACCACCATCAGCAGCGGCTGCAGCTGCATTTTGGTTATACGCTTCTTGTTTTCGAAGCTCGGCTAGCCTTATTCGGTCTTCTTTTCGTAACGTGGCCATGTCCTTTTCTACGGGATCACTTGTACTCATCTTTTCCACCTTTTCTTCCAACACTGCTTTTGTCTTCTCCATTCCAGATAACGCCGATGCAGCTATATTTGCTGCTGTTTCTTTCACCGCTTGCATTTTTGTCTACTTTGTTTTTTCTTTTGATTTAATTTGTTTATGTTTAGGTGTTGTGTTTTTGGTAAGTGAGAGAGATGGTTATACGCATATATGAGAAGGATTGGGTGGTGAAGAGGAAATGATCATTATGTGTTTGACACGTGTGGGGTTGGAGTGACACGTGTATGAGTGACTGGTACGTGTAGTGCTGTTGGGTGATTGGACGGTTTTTTCTATTTAAAGAAATGCGATAATGGTAATGTACTAATGGGAAAATAAATACTCCGTAATATGTTATTCAAGTTCATAAAATATGTATATCTATAAAAAAGCATGAAAATTTACATCATGAGCTGAAATTATGTGTGTAGAGTGAATTCGTTTCAATAGAACTGAAGAATGAGACAAACTTAGAAATGGTAAATGATAAAAAGGACAAGGTCTTCTAATTTTACGTTGTCGTTATCTGCCTAGGGTGGGTAAGTTTGACTCATATGTATACAACTTTATTAGGATATATCTCGTAGTTGTTTTCGAACCATTTCAATGGTTGTAAAGATTTATGAATGATGGATGCAAATACTAGAGATGCCCAGTGATGTTACAGAAGACAGAACTAGACTATGACGATGTTCATTATAGAAAACTTAAGACTCGATTGAGACCCTTTGATCCTGATCAATCGGGACAACAATCAAGAAAGCCTGAAAGCAATTCACCTGTTTGTACCTTGTTGAAATATGGAAGTGCATCCAAAACTTGTTTCTTTGAATGACAAAATTCTATAAGATAATTCTACAGGAACAACAATTATACAGTAAACAATTACATAACTTAAATTGGTTTGCAAAGCAGAAAACTCATATTCATATCCATCTTTCATATTTTATGATATTTAAAAGTTAACCTACTAATACAACCTAACTTTTATCATCCTATTTAATGTGTTCTTAGTTGACTTCATATAATATGGACTACCAATCTTGTCCTCCAACCGACCGGTCTCATAACCAACATGATTGGAAGGTAAATCATGTAACACTATGATTAACAGGCATGGGTTGGAATTTGAATCTCCGACCTCCTCTTTTATGATGCATGTTCCCCACTACTAAGGTATGTGATTGAACAAAAAAAAAGCAAACCAATCTCAAAACAGACGGTAGTTGATCTGAAAAATCTACAATCACTGGATACAAGCTTCTTGACCTTGTCTATATACTAACATATTATCCTCGACTTTTTGACAAATTAGTGAATACCTTTGTAAGCATGCATTACTTTAATTGGTCAGATTATAAGCATTCTTTAACGTCTATATTTTACCAGAAACATATATAACTAACATTACAGCTAATGTACCATAAGACTACAAATTGGAAAACTTAATAGATGAAATCATCGGATAATTATTTATAGATTATGCATCAGGTTAACCAACTTTAAAGAGATGAGGTATGAAATTCAAAGGCCACTTCTACTACTTTCACGAACTTTTGAACTCCACTTAAGATCTACATTTGCTAAGAATGTAAAGTTTATGAATCTCATGTATAGCCCGATACTTGGTTCATAAGACCATATGGATAATTAAGATGATATTATCGTGCTCAGGTATTTTTGGTTCAACAAATAAATGAAATACCTTACATATTTATTTCAACTTGGTCAGCTTTCGTACTCTTCAATGGTATCAATGGGAGATTGAGCCACGTCCAATCTTGTAAGCACCTCTGGGACTCCAGTTGTGTCTCTGATTATCTGAATGGTATCCAAGAGAAACGTTAATAACTATCAGAACTTTATTGTGTGTGTGTGCACACTGCACAGGCGCGTGTGGGTGTGTAAAATGACTTACTAGAATCTCTTCATCAAGATAAGAAATCATAAACAGCCTCTGAAATGCCCCATCTGAAGCAATAAAACAGCAGAATCAGAAAGAAAAAAAAAAAAAAAAAAAAAAAAAAAAAGAAAGAAAGAAAAAAAATTGACAGGACACTACATTTATCCTAATCTCCTTTTGGATCAGACACTTTACAAACCAATCTAAACTGATATGTACAGTTGAAAATTGAAGTATTCGTAGATAGTGATTTTCTTGCATTTCGCTCGAACCAGTGACCTTCTGGTTGCAAAAAAAGCAACAAATAATAATAGTCCAGGACTCATCCAAAAAAAAAACAGGAATGAAAAAAAGATGTACGAAGTATACACGTGTATGTATGGATCAGCCAGCCATTTGTCACCAAGAAAACAGCCCACTTTGCAACTTTTCTTTACTCCATAAAAAATCTAAATTTCTAAGACGATTACTCGTATTAAAAAAGAAAAAATAAATATGAGCTTACACTTCCTAAGGATCTATTTAGTTAGTTTTCATGGGTAACCTGAAAAAAATAGGTGTCCAAATAAGAATTTTCCATCTTTTCATGGAAAACAGAGAACCCTTTTCTAATAATTACACTTTTGCAAACTACTCTGTTATTTTTATAGTTTTCAACTGCTTCTTATTTTGCAACGGAAAAACCTATAAACTTGAAAATGAGTACATTCAAACGTGTTTTCAAAATTTGGAGTGGTTTTTTCTTGAAAGCCATAAAAGAAAGGTAAAGATTTTTTTCTGCAACAAAACATACCCTAAATTATCATTCCTTTACCAAAGAAATCCTTTTACAACAACTTATTTAATCTTATACTATAGAAATATTACACATACCAATCTAGCATTGATGTGCAATGGCTCTTGTACATTATGATGGAAATATAGTGCCATTTAATCATCTCATAAACGGATAGCAAATACGATCAAGAATAGAAAACTCACTTAACGGAACTGTCAAACCACTAGACACGGCATCTTTAATTGGTGAAGGAAGTTGTTGCAAGGTGTTAACTGCTTGACCCAAAACGCCTTTTAGCTGTTGCGGGATCGTCTCATCATCAACTTTTGGAGTTTCAAACACTCCTTCCGTATATTCTTCCTTCATTCTAAGTGGGCCTTCCACAGTTAGCTTTGTGCTTAAAGTGAAACTGTTTTCTATCTGCAGATCAACAATCTGCTTTTTATTTCTCTGACACCCCAAATAATCAATTAACCATGAAACAAATGAATTTGCTTTCTATCTGAAACATCTCTTTCTTTTTACACTTAGGCCCTGTTCAAATTTCAGTAGTCCTAAGACTTTCCAAGGAATCATATTCTACCCCTATTGTTTACATTCTGCAGATGAGTTTTAACTTGAAGTATGTAAGTAGAGAATATAACTAGCAGAAAGGGTCGTCTAATGAACTTCCACTTTTTAGCAACCCATCTTAAAATATTATTACCGCATTTAGAAACTTCATATTTGCAGTGATCTTTGCATTGCCATCCTTAATCACCAAATCCATCTTACACAAATTCACTAATGTTGCAGGAAACCTCCTGCAAATTTGTAAAAGATCTCAAAGAAAGATGGAAAATGGTATCCGATTAAAGTTCCCTATTTTATCTTTTGAGATTCATTGGCATATAGAAATCACATACTCGGATAATAATCTAGCAGCAAATAATCCAGGGCTTCCATATCCAATCCACTCAAAGTTCCATCGACCTTCCAGAAATGGAGAACTGGAAAGGGTAAAATATTAACGAATAACCTCCACATAGAGAAACAATTTTCACCCGTTTAGTAATAGATGAATCAATGTTGGTTGTTTTTCTATCAAAAGGGCCAACTCATAAGAACTAGTTAAAGAGAGAATGGATCAAGAGGGTTTAATGCATACCCCTATAAATCGCATAATAATGTAACAATATAGTTTTAGTAATCATATTTAGCAGATTTGTTATTTACATCAAGTTTGAGTGCACAAGGAGAAAAAGTTTCCGGGCCAACCCAACTGTAGCTTGTCATCTTATCTCCAAAGTAATGCTGTTACTAGACTAATAACTTACGTTGTAGGCCGGGGTGTGGGATTAAGCCTCTCGAGGCCAACTATTCTCTCATTTACGTCGATCTTTTGCATATCTGATGTCCTTCCAGCAATTAGTGCCTCAAAGCCTCCAGCATCTTTGAACTAAAAAGAAATAAATTAAATATATGTAAAAAGCGCTGACTCAAAGGTTTATGTATGAGATTGTTTTTCAAAAAAAGGTATATACTTTGACGATATACACGATGACAATCTTAAATAACTAAAATGCAACTTGAAAAAACTAAGGCACTCATGATTTTTTTTTATGTTAACATTCTTCATAATGTGAACAATACTGTGTTTATTCTAATATACTAAAAGTGAACTTGTGGCAAAAGGTTGATAACGTGTAGCCCAAACTGGACTACAATCATTTGCCTATCTGTAATGTGGGGACAGCTTAACTCACTCAGCGATTGTGGCTATGGGGGTGTCTGGGCTCTTGCCCGGACCTTGTGCTATTTGTCATAAAGATGCCCCCATCCATTACCAACTGAGCTACACGCCATTGGCAAGTAAAAAGAATTAGAAAGCATTAGGTACAGAATCTTGACCAGATAAATCAAATTGTCAACTGCTGTTAGCCAAAACAAGTTTGTGAATAATACATTCTGTTTACAATATAGTTTTAACTAATTTCAGTTTTCTGGAAAATGTAAATGGTTTGTCCAACATTGTTTTTTGTCCAATTTTACTTTCTGTAAAACCAGCAATCAAGCATTGTCAAACAAGACCTAAGATTTTAAATACACACACACACACACATGTCACCCATTTCCATTTTATTAAAAAGTTGTACTGGGATCGGAAAAAATTGAGTAGACTTAATTAATACGTATGAACAATGAGGCTTATCTTTTATAGCTAATAAATATTTCCAATGAAATGAAAGCCGTGTTGACATATTCATGCATAGAGCTTAAAAATAACAACGCCATATGCTAAATGATGAATAATCAGCTAAAACTGATACTACTACGGTACTACCTTGTTAAAAAGTTATATAAATCAATTAAAGAGTTACGACCTAGAAACTATTTGCCTAACACACACATAACTAGAAAGGCATGTACTCAAGAATCAGGAATTAGGAATCAGGAGACAGAAAAAAAAAAGAAAAAGAAAACTCAACTAGATAAGCTTTTAACATATTGAGCATAGTATTTAGTAATAATAGTACCTCATTAAAAAATACATTACATTTGACATCTAAACGCCAAAACTTAAAACTTCGATACAAAGGTAGTTTTTTTAGTATGGCGGAGTTTGAAAAACTGGGATACTTGTTGTTTCAAGAACAATCAAGTCGCATATAAAAATGTACCAAGTTTGATCAAATCAATTGTGACCCTTTGGAGTAATGTCTTTAGCAGTTTGAACTAAGCTTCTCACTTCTCACTCAAGCAATATACTATTACTATCACTAGTTGAAATATGTCATAACTATATTTTGTAGTTCTAATGGGGTAAACCGCTTATCTAGTATCTACTGGAAAAAAAAAAGAGCAAGTACTCCGCATTTTTAAGTGCATTTTCCTTAAAAAAAATGAGAAATAAGCAGTTTTTCTAATAGTGTTTACTAATGCTTATGATGTCCTCACTATAAATCTTAGGTTCAAACCTCTCTGGGCTCGGAAAGATTCACGGGGAACTAAAATATACTCTTAAATATATACTTCAGCATTATTCTTACAGGAATTTCGATGTCATAACCCGACTACAATTGGCATAACTAAGTAGTTAGTTTTGTTATACAACAATAATAACAATGTTTAATAAGGCCATATATATATCTAGTTAACAAATGCTAAATAAATCACAATATAATCAAAAATATCCAAATTAGCTTATTCTACATACTAGTATATAACAACAAAATAAGACAATAACAATAAAAATAAAGTAAAATTCTTGTAATTAAAAGGGAATAAAGAATATCGAAAAACCGACAGCAAGAAGTAAGGATTCTTTAGCAGAAAGTCGTTCCATTTCCTTAGCATAAGTAGCAGATGCACCTTGTACTGTACTCTGTACCATTGCTCTGCATACTTCATATTTTGTACCACTTTTTTTCCTCAAATTTGTAGTATTTGAAAATTTTGTTATAAATTTAACAGGGAAAAGGGTAACAGAAGAATAAGAAAATGAAGAAGAAGATGATGATTTTAGGCCTGAAATTGAAGGAACCATGGATTGAAATGAACAAGTTGCCATTGGAAAAGTATAAAGTATAAAATTTGGGGAAATAATAGGGAAAATTGGGAAGTGCCCAGCCAACAAATAATGTCCTACCTTGCTTGGCTAACTTTTAGTTCAAAGAAGTACAGTACTATATTATATGAGTTTTCGATATAAAAGCCCAACTAACCAGAATGGCTCACACCGATTTTGATTTGGGTATGACTTGTTTCACCTTTTCGTTTGCTTCTTTTATGACCCATCTTATTCGGTGTAAAAAAGGTATGGGTTTTAATCAAATTGAAAGATTTAAACATGTTTGGTTTTAAAAAAAAAATAGCTATTAAATTAAGGATAGTAATATTTTTATTTTATTTTTGGTGATTGAATTCAGCGGCATGCCTCTTCATGGTCCGGTAGAGATTGACCACGTCACCAGCACAGTCAATCCGAGGGCATGACTGGCGGTGGAAGTCCAACTACCGTTCTGGAGGAAACTAACTAAATAGTAGAGAAAAACCTCTTGCTTCACCTCATTGGAAGACTTCCCAATATGTATTTCAAAGGTTTTGAACCTGTGACCAACATTTGGCTGAAAGACATAAAGAACATTAAATGTCCAGTTGGGCTAAATCCTATGGACAAGGATAGTAATATTAATACCATCATTTTTTATATATATGTCATAAGATAACAATTTATATTATTGTATATACTGTATGACTATTTATTGCACAATATTGATAAATATATATCAAAAAAAAAAAAATTACCACCCCTTTAATCGAGAGATCGGGTTTAAAAATTGATTTTCATTTGCATATTTTATAATTAACCGACATATGGATTGATTATATAAACGAATTGACTATATAAACATATCATGTTATTTTCTGTGCTATCAAACCCTTTAGCGAGGTTACAAACAAACTTCAAAAAGTTTAATTGCACTGCATTACACCGATAATATATTAGTTAAGTTTTAATGTTGTGAGGAAAAAAATAGCGATAAAACTCATGTTTATCTCTCATATGACTGAATTGTCAAATATATTCATTTTAGAAAAAAAGCAACTTATAACTAGAGTTTATCCATATATATAATTTTTTTCGAATATACGACATTTTGAAATTGAAATAAAAAAGTAAAATCAATTAATCAACTCTATCCAATTTCGTTTTCTAGAGTACGAGAAATATGAGATGTAAATATCTAAGTGTCGTACAAAACATTTAGCTAAAGTACAAAATAAACAAATGGCAATATAAAGAATGAATAAAAGGAAATGATTAATTTTCTTAAGTAAATAGCCTAAAAATCTTTCTAATCACTAGATGATGCCATTCAATATATCGGGGATACAAACACACCATATAATGTCATCTAAAACAATTGTTGATGACAACTTTCTATTGTAAGTTTATCACCAACCATAAATCGGCATATAAGTTTCAAACGAAAAAATGTAATCATGTTTGATTAGATTGATTTTTGCTAGCTTTTTTTTAGTAACATACTAAATAAGAATACTTGGGTTCACGTCACCCTGAACCAAATTTCAATCCATTGCAACATTGGGCTGTGATGATGCGCTCAAGATGGTAATCCCTTGTACAAAGAGTGTGTCCATGTCTATGTTGTCTCCATGAGCACGTGGTCAATCAAGATAACAACTATTGTGATGTCATCGTTCCCGAATAAAACATTTGAATCCGTTTAAATCTTTCTAACGTTACTTAACTAACGGAATATGTGCAGAGTTAACCGGAATTTACAAGTGTAAGTGATGGCGAGAACAAGGAGGTATGGACAACGCAGATGAGAAGTAGAATACACTTATTATGATAGTTTCTCAAGTATCAATTCTGTGTATAATTTTATATTGTATTTAACTAAATTCATTTCCAAATGTATGTACTTCGTAGAACAATGTCAATAGACAATTGAATTTTACTCCAAGTTATGGTAATGAACTAATAATACTTTGTTTGTTTCGTATGTTCCTTCTGTTATTATATTACAATTCATTATAAATATGAATGACAAATTAGTTTAGCTAAACCAAAAATTAGCATAACTTCTTAAAATTTATTGGCAGTTTTAGTGACACAATACATATGTCACAAAAGTGTGTTTTGTTAACATTGGCTTACAAAAAAATGCCACAATAGCCATATAAGGTTGCAGCGACACAAGCAAAAAGTGCCACAAAAAGGCTTTAGTGGCACCTTTTTTGTATGTCACTGCATCTTAAATCGACTTTTAGTGGCACTTCTTTTACATTTAGTGGCACTTTTTGTGTGCCACTAAATGAAAGTTTATTTGTAGTGCTTCTTTTGTTAACGATCGAGTCATTGCAAGTGTAACTAGTCTTCTTCAATATCATGAAGCTTTTCAACAAGACTAGCTTAACCTTTTTGGTGGTCTTAGAAAGGATCAATTGTCAAGGTTTTTTTCTTAAAAACCCTCCTCCTTTATCCGGGCTTGGGACCGGCAAAAATAAACTAAAAAGCTTATAAATGGCGGAGTTAAAAAACTTTTTTTTTGTGTGTAAAAAACATTTAAAATATTTATATATACAAAGTTTTTTTTTTCCAATTTTTTTAAGTGACTAACTCTCATCAAGAAATTTCCATAAGTATCCAAATACCAATATATGTATATGTGATCACAAGTTAAAAAAAATATATGTTCCTGTGGTTTTGATATGTCATTAGAGAGCCATAATTATCAGCATAAAACAATTGAATGAATATGATGATATAACATATATGTATAATATATGAGAAAAGAGGGCAAATGGAAATAAAACCTCATTAATCCATGATTTACGGCGAACCATGTCAACATCTCTTGCGCTGCCTAGTAACATATGTCTCATTGTAGCCCTGTATTTGCAACAGCCCGAACGCTGATAGTGCGGTCACGTTCTCAAGTCATCCTTCTACAGATACTTCCTGTAGGTCATCTTTTATATCATTGTCGAAGAAATCGACTATCACTGTGATATCGTAATGAATCTCACGTCTTGCGTTTGGCGAATACCTTGGTGGGTCATTATATATACTTCAGACCCATTCTAATTGCAGCTTCCCTCATTGCTTAACTAACCAAACCAGTGTTTTTGCAATATCGTATCATGTATTTCTTTTTTCCAATTTAGTCATTATAATATTTGTGGTTTTTAATACAATTCAGTTACTTTATATAAAAATTTTTTATGGACTTTATGAAGTTCTAAACCATTTTAAAATCAAGTGCAGACGTAAAAATAAAAATTTGAGGTAACAGACTTTAACTCGATATTTGAAAAACATAAAGAGAAAATCAAGACAAGGACCTTTTTTGTACAACTTCCATTTAGCAAACCAAAATTTGAAATATATATTATACTCATCCTGCTTCCCTCCCAACCCTTTTCCTAACTAACTTCTAAAAACGGTTACACATTTACTTACTTACACATCTATATCTATACATTCTGTTTCAATTCAGTTATATATATAGATATAAAAACATTTTTATTCTCATTCATCTCCAAATAACACAAAATCAATCAGAAAGGAAAAAAAAAAAAGAAGAGGAATATTGTAGGAAAAATGGAACTGGTTAGATTGGCAAAGAATACTCTAAAGAAGTCATCTGTGGCACACAAATGGCGTATGCGCAAGGATTATCGGGATGTGGGTGACAGACCAGGAGATGAGGGGATATGGAGTAAAGATCTTGAACCACATGCCTTTGGAGAATACTCGTTTGCGGCTATACGGGCCAATGAGCCTATGGAGGACCATAGCCAGGTTGATGTTGGTGTAAGGGCCACGTTCGTTGGTGTTTATGATGGGCATCATGGGGATGCAACAGCGGTTCACATTCGTGAATCTCTTCTCGGTCATCTTGTTCGTGAGTATTTGTTTTATGATCTTTATGTTATTGATTTGTTGGGTCAACTTGACTTGTCATTGACTGTATTATATGTGGTGGCAAAATGGGTGGGTCGGGTTGAATAATGGATTGGGAGTTTGAAATGGTTCGGATCAAAACGTGTGTCATGATAAAATGCAGGTCCATTGGGTTGGGTCAGGTGGGATTGATTTCTTTGTTAACTTTGTTAATTCTACTTGTTTGTTTCTGATATAATAAAACTATACAATTTCTAAGTCATGAAAAATGGTAGTCACAAAATGGCACTGAATCAAAGAACAAAGGCTGCTTCGAAAATACTGTTTGATTGGGCCTTGTTCGTGAGTATTTGTTTAATGATCTTTACGTAATTGATTTCTTGGCTTTCTTGTGTCAACTTGACTTGTCATTGACTGTATCAGTATATGTTTTATGTATATGTATATTAGTCAAAGGTGGCAAAATGGGTGGTCGGGTTGAATAATGGATCAAAACGGGTAATGGTAAAATACAGGTCCATTGGTTGGGTTGGGTCAGGTGGGATTGATTTCTTTGCTAACTTTGTTAATTCTGCTTGTTTCTTTCTGATAAAATAAAACTATACGATTTCTAAATCAAGAAAAACGGTGGGGTCACGAAATGGCAGTGAATCAAGAAGTAAGGCTGCTTCGAAAATGGATGTTTGATTGGGTCATATTGGCTTATTCTAAGATCAAAACAGTAGTCAAGAACTGACAACTATAGAATAGCCATAAGGTCAGTCCCCATATCCTAAAGCGGTAGTCAAGAAACTGATTACTATAGGAAGGTCATATTGCCACCGATCTCCATATACTATTACTAAAAGATTGGATGTCTTTATTTTATGATTTTATTGATATATTGTATGTTTACTCTTATATTATTGATTGTGTTAAGTGTGTTCTGTCTAACTTGCTTGAATTTTATACTTTAATTGACTATATAAATTTTGTGTTATATATGTATTTATCATTAGTTGTAGATGGTAGTGAAGTTATATCAGTTGTACTATTGTAGCCCCTGCAGATAGTCTCATGGTTTAGTTAGTTTTCTTATTGTGTCAATGCTACTTGTTCCTTCTTGATTTAATAGAATTATATGTATTCTAGATCAAGAAAAGTTGTGAATGAGAACTGTGACTTCACAAAATCGTGATTTTATAAGTAAGAAAGTCAGTCAGAAACTAATAATAATAGAATGCTTTCATCAGAGCCAGTTCCCATATCTTAGTTATTACTCCGTATATTTGTTATTTCTGTCATAAGATTTGTGTGCCAGATATGATTAACACTTAACAATTAAAGATCATTCATTGTTTTACGACAGGTCACATTCAACAACAGAGATCAGTATCCCAACTAATGCTTGAGGACGCTTTTGATGACACTGAAAAAGCATGGGTTGACTTTGTGGAGGCAGAACATGTGAGAACACCTGATGTGACTAAAATTGGTTCGTGTTGTCTGGTTGGGCTTTTATGGGATGGGATGTTGTATGTTGGTAATGTGGGTGATTCTAGAGCAGTTATAGGGCAGGCGGTAGGAAAGGGTAACAAAGTTGTTGCTCGCCAAGTAACCCAGGATCACAATGTCAACTTGGACGAGGCTAGAGAAGAAGTCAAGCATAGTAATAGACATGACCCGGGGATAGTCGTTAAAGTAAATGGCATATGGCGTGTTAAAGGTGTTATTCAGGTATCATTCTCTTACAGCAGGAACATAATTTTGTCATTACTTAGATTAAATTCTCAATAGCACACAGTCTTCTAATGAGATTGCTCTAATTCTAAAATAAGATAGTAACTTATTTTGTTGGCAATATCATTCCTATAAAGCATGAGGGTACTTAAAAGGTCATAACAGGCTATTAAAATATTGAACTCTACTTAGATTCATTTGTGCATACAATAAGCTATTTAAATGGAGTAACATATTAGTGGATAATTAATGTGATCAGGTTTCCAGAAGTATAGGTGACCTCTACTTGAAGATGCCAAAATTTGTTGATCTGGGCATAACAGGACCTCTGAGAGAACCCGCTTTGAGCAACGCACCTTTCCTAAAGACAAAGGACTTGCAATCTGATGACAAGTTTGTCGTGTTTGCCTCGGATGGACTATGGGAAAACATAAGTAATCAAGAGGCGGTTGAGATTGTTAACAAACATCCCAGAGCAGTAGGTTTTCTTTTCATCTTAATTTTAGTACTTCCAGACCTTAATTTATTAAAATGTCAAACTAAATATATATACAGCAATTATTGTCATGTTCACTCACTTGTTTATTTTATGGTTAATTGGAAAAATGTCAGGGGATTGCAAAAACACTTGTTAGATTAGCAATGAAGGAAGCAGCAATCAAAAAAGGTCTAAAGTACGATGACCTGCCAAGGTACCAACCAGGAGCAAGACGTGATATTCATGACGATATAACAGTAGTTGTCATTTTCTTTGACAATGAAACAAGAGCTAACCTGAATGAAGTTTCGGTAAAAGGGCTCGAGAACATGGCCACACCATCAGAGCTCAGGTGGTTGCAAGGGCAAATCATAACCGGTTGATCGCAATCCAAATCTCTGTGACTGCAGAAAACAAGAGCTTATAATAAGTTTTCTGCAACAAATAGCTAGACTGTTTCCTTCTATATGACAATTCTTGATGATTCTTTCGATAGTAGTACAGACAGAAAGTAATTGTGCATGCGACTTTACACTTGAGAAACTAGTATATGCATGTGGATCACTACTTGGTAACTCTTTGATGAGATGATATTACTGCCTGCAGCTAGCTTTGACTTGCTTTCATCAGTTTCTCTATCTTTGACTTATTTCTTATGTTTGTGATAGTTTGACTTATTGACATGATATGATATTGATCTCCTTATAATTAGTGCAATTAAGATTAGCATTCTTTCATGTTGATGATCGGTTTATAAAAAAATTTGATAAGTTTATCGATCATAATACTTTGTTTTATACAAAAACTAGCTTATTAAGATTCGTGTAAAACTTTAACTTGTCATAAAATAGCATGTGCGTATATATAATTGTTTGAAAAGTATATGTACGTATATGATAAAACTAAGTCTTTATTGTAGTATGTGTGCTCATATGGATCCAGCATAGTATAGTAGTAGATTAACAGCATGCGCGCATGCTGTTATATCATCAACATTATTATTAGTTTTACTAATAGTAGTTAATAAGAATACGACCTTAAATAATTAGGCCCGGTAAATAATTTTAAAAAAATAAATAAATAAACATACGTGCACACTGTACAAGAAAATCGTAAAAGAAACCTAACCTTAATCGTAAGCAAAAGATGACGGGTTTAGTTGAATGGCATATCGATATACTATTTTATAGGCAAAGTATTGCCATAAATAATATGCACCTCGAATCCACGTTGTTTATTCCTATCTGAGGCCCTTTTGAGTTTTAACTTTAAACCCAATTATCGATCGGCCCAGATATATCAAAAGATATATAAAGTGGTACTTATAATATACATTTAATTTAATAATAATAATATAAAATATTAAACTTGATCATCCAAAGATACGAAAAAAAAAGTAGAAATAAAAATAAGAATTTAACCAGTTGAACATATCGATTCAATGTACCTGACTGGTATTCTTTAAAAGGCAAATTCATAACAATAACCTAACTCACTATAAACTAAAAGTTGTTTATTGTTTAGGGGTGTTTAGGTTTGCGTTTAAAAAATAAATTTTGCGTTTTCAAAATAGATTATGCGTTTTTAAAACTGCTTTTTGAAAAAGCATGTATATACATGATTTTCTAAAATTGGATTTTCATAGCAAATAATCACTTTTTTACACAAACACTTTTTTAAATTATTTGCATTTTACAAACGTAATAATCAAATAATCACTTTATATCGTAAACCCAAACACCCTCTAATTTTAACAAAGAGCTTCAAACGATGTTTCACTCATAAGAAGCTTAATGATTTAAGCTCCTTGACCATTGAGCCTATATTGACCTTGGAACAAAAGATTGGCTACGCTTTCCATATAAGTTAGAGCACATATCCCATAAATGGTTAATTCAGACTAAGTTGGATTGCAAAATTCCGGAGCCACGAAGATCTTCAACGGGTTCGATTAGCATTATTACATGAATATCCTTCTTTCGATTTTTGGGAGCCACTCACGTACTGATGATAAATTAAAAGTATCCAAATTAGATAAACATACACCTACAACTATGTGATATCATGACGATACACTACACCTAAGGGTTGTTGCCATATAGTGTTGTCATCAAATGATTATCTGTTTCCACTTCTTCACACAAAAGACATGAATTACGTCGAGTATTTTATTTTATTTTTGTCAATTTTGTCTTAAGGCAAAACCAAGTCCTCATCCAAACATGTCCATCTTTTAGAGTGCGATACCTCTTTTCGCTGTAAACATATTCCTATTCGGTTTCACCTATTCAATTCACCTTAATTGTATTTTCTTTACTCTTTATAAAGCAAACTTCCTCTTCCCTTTTTTCTCAAATAATAATAACCAATATATTTAAAATACCTCTCCTATTTATTTGTTAATTTAAATATATCTACCTAATGTACCTATAATACTTTACATGAAATTATTTACAATATACATTTCTCAACTCTTAAAATAACTACAATTACATGTTGAACTACCATCCTCCCATTTAAAAGGTCTTATATTCAAACCTTGAGTGGACATAAAAAGTTCATTTATGAGGTCTTGGCTTGGGTATATCAAAGTTTAAGTCTGAATAGCAGGGTTTAGCCTTATTAATCGTCGTGCCTTCAGGCGGATTAGTAGGGGGTTTTCACCTATTGAGTATTTAAAATAGATATTTCTACTTCGAAAGAGCTCTCTAGCGCGAATCCGATTAAAACAACGCATGGTAGACCTCTCGTTGTCGCCACCCCCGCGACTGCGGTCACCCGTTACCTCCACCACCTCCGCCACCAACCATCACCTCCATCGTCACTCGTCTCTACGTCACATTGCGTGAATACCTTTCTCATTTAAAATAAATGAAACTTTTGTCTTTAGAAATAAAAGTTAAAGGTTCGATTACAAGCCAATATCTTATTCTACAAAGGTGGAAACTAAAACTATTTTTAACTTTTGGTTAGGCATCCTTTTTTATACTCCATCAAAATGGTATTGAGGTGGAGCATTGAGTTTGGTATTAGTGTTACGAGTACTTTACTTTTTCTAAATCTTGACTTTTATGGGTCAAAGTCAATCATCATCCAGGCGATGACTCTTCCTTCTCCTTTCCATATACCGATCGATCAATCCATCGATCTAGGTTTTTATCCTCATAAAAATAAAATATAAAATAATTAATAAATTAATGAAGCAATCAACAGTTCCAGATTACGAATCCGAAACCCCTCGTTCATGGAACAACGAATTCGATCGCCGATTCGCATTTTCCCGCCAAACCTCATTCCAAAAACCTCAATCTCCTCGCACACCATCTAAAGTTCTTTCCAACAATTATTTCTCAAAGCCTCCGCCTCCTCCGCCGCCGCCTTTGTTGACTCGCACTTCATCTAAAATTGACGTTTTTCAACAACCTGAATATGACACTATATGGACTCATGATGATTATAATAATCAAAGACTTGATATTTATAATAAAAATAATCGAATTTGGGTTTTTGGTTTTGTATTTTATTTATTTAATGTTGTTAGATCCGGAAATAGAGCTATGAAGAGACTGCTGATGTTGATTTTGCTCAATGTTGCGTGCTCGACTGCCGAATTGCTTATCGGCTTGTTTTCGGGCCAAGCAGGTATCCAAAAAAATGTATTTTTTTTACAGTATTTGTTAATATATGGTAATTAAAGTTTTGTAGCATGTTATTTTACTCAGTGATGCATTTTTTTTCTTGATGACATAGCTCGCAATGTAGAAGCACAATATTGTCTGAATGTTATGTCAGTGTCTTAGTATAGCTGTTTTGATGTTTGTTTAAGGTTTGGTGTCTGATGCATTTCATTTGACATTTGGGTGTGGCCTTTTGACGTTTTCTTTATTTGCGATGGTTGTTTCGCGGAGAAAGCCTGATCGAGTCTACACTTACGGGTGAGTTTCAGATTCTTTTTAGTGACATGTTAATATCATTTGGCTTATCTTGTCAAAATTTGTATGTGTAGATATAGTTCTGTTTCTAACTGTTGTTGTCACGTGTCAAGTTTGATACTTTTGTCACGTTTTGGGTTCTATTAACATAAGTTCTGCTTAATGCATTGCTATTTGGATATCAGGTACAAAAGGATAGAAGTTTTAGCTGCTTTCACCAACTCTGTAAGTATGCACAACTTCCGCATTTTTGCAACTGTTTTTTGTTTGTAGGGATGTTAAACAACCCATCAAAAACGATCGGACCACCCAAACCGAGGCAAGTTGAGGGGTTTGGATGTTTGGGTCGGCCTGAAAAGTCTTATATTTTCTGAAATATATTATAATATATATTTTTCTATATTATTATTATTATTAATCATTATCATTTTTTTGCTTTTAACGTTTTCGTGTTTAGTTTGACTCTTCAACTTACCATGTCAAATATAATCATTAATCATGATATCTATTTTAATATTTGTTGAATAATAACAATATGTTAATAAAGTAGACTTCGAAACCATCAAACCAATCCAAACGAAACTTGTTTTGGACGGTTTGGTTGGTCTGGCTTGTCCAAGCAAAAAAGATGGTTTTGGGTTTTTGACTCAAAACCGTGGTAGCAGGTATGAACAGGGGATCTAAACATGTTTATACTAGCTTGGTTTAAAGTATCCTTTCTTTGTACTCCGTGTTTGTTTGTGTTTGTAAAGTTGTATTTCAACATTTGCTTTTGTAGGACTAATATGGTGATGTTTGATTTGTGCTTCATGTTTAGGCAGCTGTTTCTTTTGTTCATGTCATTTTCTTTGGCTGTTGAAGCACTTCACGCATTCGTACAAGATGAATCTGAGCACAAGTAGGTTATTTGTTTTTGTTTACTTTACAAACTATATCTCCTAGTCAATGACATATGGCATTTATGAACTTCGTTATCTTATTCTGTATGATTTAGTGAAATATGAACTTTTGTACCAAATGTGTTTGAGTTTGAGCTATTATCTAGTAGTTAACATGTTAATTGCATCTGAGCTTCTTATTTGTCGTCATGCTATGTTTTACTGAAGAAAGATATTATGTAACTATCTGTTAAGAAATCATTATGACCCGTCAATGAATTACCATTTGTTTAGAGCTCCTGTTATGTAGGCTATTCTGCTAGTGCATGAAATCAATGGTTGTTCATGTTACTAAAATCATTACTCTATTGGATTTGTTGAATTAGCCTACTTGAGTATGCCTTGAAAATGATGTATGTCTACATTATCTGGTGTTCAGTTGGATTTTAATATGACAGCGTGTTAATTGTTGTTTTTCATCATCAATTTCAGGCATTACTTGGTTGTTTCTGCAGTAACGAACTTGTGTGTAAATCTCATTGGCATTTGGTTTTTTAGGAACTATGCTCGTGTTAGTCTTGGTAAGTGTCACTTTTAACATTAAATTGTTAGTTATGACAAGTGTTCTAAGGTTCTATTTTTATTTCATATTAATTTTAATGTTTTTTCTAAGCTTTTGATCACGTAGATTTTATTATAGAGGTTGGAACGACGATGAAATTTGTTTTACTGTTGAAAGTATTATAATGCTTTGGATTTTATGTTATCTTTCTGCTTTCAGTTTATAGAAATGCCGAAGATATGAACTATCACTCGATTTGCTTACATGTTGTTGCTGATTCTATTCGAAGGTACCTATTTTTCTCTTAGATGCATACAGATATACACGTAGATCTATCATGCATAAATATTGTTCAATAACCATCACCAAGGTGGTCTATGGTCAGGCGACCTGATGTCCTCGCAAGAGGTCTCAGGTTCGAGCCACCCTAGGTAATTTCTTGGGGTATCCAGGGGAAGGGTTTGTAAAAGGCCATGGTGATGCCCAGCCCATGTAATTGAGTTGAAAGATTTGCCATTCGTGGGTAACCTGAACAAGGACAACTAACACTGTTTATATTGCTTAGTTAATGTGATGTTCTTATGTGTACGCACATTGTTTTCTTTTCCAAGGATATGAAAGGCATTGTTTAGTATAATTCCTCAAGGATAAAAACCTCTTGTCCTCTTCATAGGAGTGGTTTGAAGTATAGTTGATATATTAAGCTACACAACTAGTAAAGTTAGAGCTATATGCATATCAGTATATCACGGAGGAAATATATGAAACTTTATTTAATAACAAAGACGCTGCAACATCTTCAAAGGATGATTGGAGGTTTTGGTAAAAAATTTATAGCACAGATTTCTTTAGTTGTGAATCTATTATAGTGGATATTGTAACCGTCAATCCATGTATGTACATGTCATTTTAACAATTTTAATAACATTATGGATCATGATACTACTATGACATGTATATCAGTGAAATATTTCACGTCTCCTAGTACTGAAAACATTGTGGATGTCCACTATCTTACTTTTATATTGGAGAAAAGGTAGGGGTCATAACTCTTTCTCAATAACATGAGATAGGTGTTAAACACAACTCCAAGCATTTTTCAGCCCATAGAACTTGTTGATAGCATTTATCATGACCCTCTGGATTTTCCTTATTTTGTTATCATCAAAGGTAATGTAGATATTTGACTAGTAGCTAGAATCCAGATACTTCAATTAGACTATTTGGTCAATATTTTCATGAACTCTGGGAGCCAGGGTGTATAGTTTATCCCACACGTCGCTTAGACTATATGCCAAGTCAAATATTGCACCTTTTTTGGGACATGGGATTGGATTTAAGGCATGTTACGATCCCATACAAAGGGTGGGGTATTGTTACGATCCCACATCGGCCAAGTTTGAGATTGGTTGGTGGTTTGCAAGTCTAGGTGTCCCCTCCTTTGAGCTAACTTTTGGGAGTGAGTTCTACACCTAGCTTATGGCTTGATGCCTTGATGGGAGCCTGTTATGGGTTGGGTTTGTATCACACCTCTTCAGTAATATATTTCTTGGCTGTTTATAGATCCCATTTTTGAAGCTGGTACTGTGTCTTTTTCAGTGCAGGCTTGATTCTTGCTTCCTGGCTATTAAGTCTCGGGTATGGTTTATAATTAACAAACAAAATGTTAACATATGTATGTATAGGTGTTCACTTATTACCTTTTCTGTTTTTAAGGGTTGACAATGCTGAAGTTTTGTGTTTGGGACTAGTTTCATTCATGGTATTTATGCTTGCCATGCCACTTTTTAAGACAAGCAGTGGTATCCTTCTTCAGGAAGCGCCACCTGGTATTCATTCCTCAGCATTGACCAAATGCTGGAGACAGGTATTAGTTTATAGTTTTAACGCAACTGTACCCATTTCTTTTGCCTTTAGTATTGTTTCTAACTTGTAATTAATGTTAGGTGGCTTCTCTTGAAGATGTAATTGAAGTATCTGAAGCCCGGTTCTGGGAATTTGTACCAGGTCATGTGGTGGGATCAGTCGCACTACAGGTAAGTTTCTAAGCGAATATTGTTCGACTATTAACACATAACAGCATGTGTCATGCATATTGCTCAATCTATATATTCAAATTATTATTATCAATCATTTAATAGGTGAAGAAGGGGGCGGATGATCAATCTGTTCTTGGGTTTGTACGTGATTTATACCATGAGTTAGGAGTACAAGATTTTACAGCAAACTTGGACTTGACATGAACTGAAGATTGATTTTGTCGACCAATAGGAAACTCTTACAGCTGATGACATTCATAGAAAACTTGAACACCAGAGTAAAAGGAACTTTAGCATGTGTGTTTATAAAATCATACCAATAGTATGATACTATTTTCAATCTCATTTCCTATTGTAGGCTCTTAATTAATCTGCTTGTGGAACGATTCATAGATTTTAGGATTTTGTGCTTTAAAGCATGTATTAAAGTCAAAGGTCATACGACATATATCTATTGTTTTACCTCTGTCTAATGAACTGTATGCTGGCCATATATAAGTATCTCGTTAAGGAAGAACATAGATTTGTACTGCCCTTCTAGTTGGACGTCGTTATGGTTTGATATATTGAGTATACGTTCATTAGGGATGTCGAATATTTTCACTCTAAGTGTTATTTCTTATCGAAAATGATCATCAATAAAATTAACTATTTGCAAGTATTGAAATCCTATAATCTTCCATCCATAATAGAAGTTTGGTCATTCTTGATCTAGTTTGCATGATCAATAATATTTATATTCTGGGACTATATAGATACTCAGTGCTAACAAGTCACAAGCTTGCAACTATAGGTGTACATGTTCAGTTTTTTGGCCAAACCGGTGTTTGGGGGTAAATAACCCATACTATTCCAAACCAGTTTGACATCAAAATGTGTTTCCAAACCGGTTTGACATCAAGGTGTGTTTCCAAACCATTGATCGACATCGGACTTGTCCTCATTTTCAAGTTTTGTTTACCATATAAATTAAATACAGTGTTCAACGAGATCAGCATTCCTTAAAAAGTTTTGAAGTTAATCCAAATTTATAGGTAAAGTTGGATCTACTTTATCCATTGGATTAAATCCAATGGTCAAGATCAAATTTTGATGTTTAAATGAAGTTGGATCAACTTTAAAGGATCAATATCGATAATTTACATAGTATAACCATTTTATGTGTATAAATAGATTTGTGAGGATATTAAAAACCTTTATTATCAAAACTATATTATATCCTTCAAGGAACTATAATTCATTATATATTCTGTACAGAAATAGAAGATAACACTTGCAAACACTATAAACTAGCTAGCCGTCCAAGCACAAATGCACAAAACATATATACTTTGACATCAAGAAAGAAGGCGGACTTTCCATTAAAAACCAAAACTCATTGGATTGTGCCCAATGGCCGCCTAACAATATACAAACATCGATCTTCCCATCATTTTCGAACCCAAAAAACAATTCTCCAAATGCCCCAATTCAATGATATATCCTATGACACCAAATTTGGACCTTTTAGTTCCAATAGTACATAGTCCCCAAAAGTCGATTAAAACTCACGTCAAATTTGTCAAAAAAAAATTAAAGAAAAAGAACATCAGAGATGGAGTACTCTAAGAACGACGAGCTCCGTTACCACCATTTTAGCCATGAACATTCGCTAGACTACACCAAGCTACATCCTCAAGGGTACGCCACTTGTTCGGGCTGTGGACAAACCATATCGCCAGAAAAATTCTATTACAAATGCAAACTATGCGGTTTTTACCTTCATCAAGTTTGTTTCAATATGCCCGAAAATGTCACTCACCCGTCTGATCCAAATCACAATCTAACCCTTGAAACGTTCCCTATTCCTTCTAAAATCCCGATTCAATGCAAATCTTGTGAAAGTCCTATTAAGGGGTTTTACTATCGTTGTTCTAAATGTATCGATTATTACCATACTTTATGTTTAGCTGCCCCTTTGTCTTTGAAAACACCTTTACATAGACACTCTCTAAATATTGAATTCGTACCCGTTTATGATTTCCAATGTGATTTGTGCGATAAGCCGAGTTATAGTGGTTGGGTGTATCATTGTAATCTATGTGAATTTGATGCACATCTATCGTGTGTTCTTATTAATAAAGGGCCATCGCCTATTCATGAACCACCATTGCCACATGAAATGGTGTATAATGATCACGAAAAAAAGGCTAACCAACGACAAGACGAGTTACTAGAATTGTTAACTAGGAGTTCAAATCTACCACAAGATCAATCGATGCAAAGTTTTCAGCTAAGTGAAGCGTGTTTCTCGATAGACTTTCAGAAGTCGTTAATTGGAAGTAATATTGGTGATCAGATGTTCATGCGTACACCTGATCATCAAAGGGTCATTATTCTACGTGAGGCGGGGATCCCAGAAGATACAAAAATGATTATTGCAACAACGACTATGGATGATGCTGAAGAACCTAGGAGGTCGGAAATGAGTAGAGGTTCGAATTATAGCCATAAATCAACGTCGATGTCCTCACGTGGGATCGGACCTCATATTTGGACGGAATTAGAGGAAGCTACCGAGAAAAGGAACTCGAAGCCAGTAGATACAAGGGTTGAACCGGGCACGGTAAGTTATCATGCAGGTTAGACTATATATATTTGTTAAACATATAAGTTTCCATAAGTATACGTCTTGACGTCTTGTTAATGTTAAAGAACTCATGAGGTTGTTTAATTATTTAATGTGACGATACTTGCTATATTAATTAGAAGTGTTGTCCATATTGTTTTTTCAGGGGAGTTCGGGTTCGAGTTTGCCAAAGTTCATGTGTTGCGGCTTTAACTTTGGAGGAAGGATTTTCTCGTGAGGAGTACTAGTTTTATTTTGATGCTATGTATGTATGATATCGGTGATAATGTATCTAAACATTTATTTAAATAACTCTTTTTTTTTTAGTTTCTCTTTTAATTAACTTTAACTAGACTTATGCCCGGATAATACTGAGACGGTGGGGGTAGTGATGGCTGCGGCGGGTGGCGGAGGTGGTGACGGTGGTGGGGCGGTAGGGGGACGACGATAGTAGTGAGTGTAAAAGTAATTAATGTTAAAGGTGGTAATATAGTTATTTTAGGGGGTTGGGAAATCTATATTGTAATTATTTTATTAAGGGTATTATTTATATATTAGATAAAGATGTTTAAATTAGTGAATAAAAGAAAAAGATATTTTTGGTTTTTAAAAGTTGAAAGTTAAAAAGAAAAAAAGTGGTAATTTGTTTTATTAAATAGTATAAATAATGGAGTGTTGATAACTTTGATACGGACTTTTTTAGTTATATAGCATTTGTTTATTATTCATGTATTTTACATTTGATGGTGTAAAACATAAAAGTTCAATATATGCTAAAATAAGATAAGATGTAATGTCTTCGAGCTTTAGCTCAATGGTTATAAAAACATTTCTTATATATGAAATCTTGAGTTCAAGCCTTGGGGATATAGGAATTAAGTCATTTTATGAGGGCTTGACTTGGGTATACTCAGGTTCAAGTCTGATGGACAGGGTTTATCTCTATTAATCGTCAGGTATATGAAATAGGCATTTCTACTTTGAGGGAGCTCTCGAGCGAGGACCCGGTTGAGACAACGTATGCTAGACCTCTCGCTGTCGAATCGCGACACGAAGTTTCCAGCGAAATTCACCTTTAAAAAAAATGGTGTAAAATCTCTTCTACATAATAATCTTTCTATCTATACTATATTATAGGGTTTCAACTTTCAATTCAACATTTACTTTCTCAAAATGCCTCTTCTATCAAATTATATATTACCAAATACTATTTCTCTCTATTCAAATATCAACCAATCATATTTTTTCTCTCTCATCCATAAATCATTTAATCCTCCAATTCGTTCAAAATCTTTTATCTCACAAACCGTACATCGATAAATTATAAAAATTATATGGGTGTTTTTAAAATTTCATGCTCTTTCATTAGAGATGTTATTCGATATACTTTCGACGAATTTTTAAATTCGAGGGCAGAGCCCGCACGGCTAAGACATTTGGCTATCACACTCTATGACCTATCACCCCATCATCTAAGCGCCGCAACGCACGGGTACTTTCTCTCGTTTCTATTAATATACGTAGGTTATAGGTATATGCTGAACTTAATTTTTAAACCGAGGAAAGGCCCTCAATTTTTGTTCGGCCAAGTAATATTTCTATAAATCTAAGTAGGTTTATGTTGGAATTTCGGGCTTAATCTTAAACGGAGAAAAGGCCCTCAACTTTTGTTGGGCCAAGTATCTATGTTGCTTGCTTAATGCCATGGTGTGATAAGGTAATAATTAATTGAACTTAAGAGGGGATTCAAGTTTTACTTTCCACAATTATGGGTAGATAGATTGACAGATCATATATTCATATAATTTAAAAATAAGAATAAAACACTTTATCATTCTAAAAAATATTTTAAGTTACTTGATCTTTCTATGTGTAATAATCTTATTGTTAAAAAGATATAACATATTATTTTGAACAAGGGAAAAGGACATCGAAGCATTGTACTCTTATAGATGATACATACTTTGAGCATATAGCATGGATTTATTGTACATGTATTTTACATTTGAAAGTGCAAAACATTAATTCTTAACATATGATTGATTAAATAAGATGGTTCAGATATCTTCACCACAAAATAACATTTCTACAAATTTAAGCAGTACATTTTGTGTTCGACTTAACCTCAAGCATTTAAAGACCCTCGATTTTTATAGTTCCAATTTTCAAGTTCCTGGCTGTTAAAAAAGTTGTAAGACCAGGTTCGTTTAAGTAGAACAAAAACTTCGTTCCGTCCATCAATCAATCCATACTTTCAGTTCCACACCCACCGTGACCTATGCGGGGTACTAAACTATAGTATATGTGCATTCATAGATACATAAGCATTAAGCAATTTGGAAATTAACAAACATGATTAGTGTTAGATTTTATAAAATATAATTACGAGAATTCAACTATAAAAAGCTTTTCACTTATATAAAGTATGTTTTTTTCCCGAATAATTACGAGTATAATAATTCCTTTATTTATTGTTGAACGTTGTTGATAACTAATAAAGTTAACAGCATAATATGTCCATTAACTCAACGGCACGTATATCACTTTGGTTACTAAATTTACTCCTTTCCATATATTTGTTTTACAAGTTTTGGTTACGAGTACTATTTGTGCGTAAACATTCGAGGTTTTCATGTTAAACACGAAACAATGTAAACATTAATTTATGTTGCATCATAAATAAATTATGCTCGTCGACAGCTCGAGTCACAAGTCAAAACTCTTCACTAAGACTATGGGGTGGGGGGGTTAGGAGGAAAGGGGGCTTCCCACATAGGGGCGTCTTTTGACATGTGGCGGAGGCTCCCTTTGAAGGGAGCCCTCTTTTTAGTGGGAGTGAGACTCCCTTCAAAAGAAGCCCTCCCCTTTATTTTATTATTATTATTTTTTTTTTTTTGTTTTATAAATTTATATGTAATAAAAAAAACATATACTAAAATATAAAAAACACTTTTCAACACTTTATTTCAAATAAAAAAAAACAATACAACTAAAACTTATTCCAAACATCACACAAGACAACTAAACGACTATTTATCTCTAAGTCTCGGATTGTTTCGGATCAATTCTCACTCCTCCAAGTATTGAAAACCGTTGTGTCGAGATACCGTATTGTACTCGGTCAAAGCCCTTGCAACCATTGCATCGTGTCCATCGTTGTGACCTTCGTTCACACGGTTGAACATCATATTGAATACGTTAATGCTTGTGCGCATGCGGCGCCATTTAGCGGACACCGCATCGGAATCTCGATATGTCGATGGTTGGTTTTCATATTCGAGAAAAAGAGTGGTTACTTTCATCCAGAACGTTTTGTTCCTTTGAAAGTTATCCGACAACGGGTCGTTTGACACCTCGACCCAAGCTCGTGTCAAACTTATTTCTTCGGACCGGGTCCAAACTCTTGCCATTTGAATGATTTTTATATATTGTAGAAAGAAAAGTAAAAGAAGAAGAGAAGTATGTATAAAATAAGAAGTGAAGAAGGGTATCTATAATGGAAAATGTATAGAAAATAGTTAAAGTTAAAAAAATATATATATATATTTTAAACAAAAACTAGCCTTTTAACTGCACAAAATTTTGAAAACATAACCAAAAGGGGCGGCAAAAATTGATCGGCAGATAAGTTTTTGGGCAATTGCTTCGTGCCGGGGCGGTGTAGCCGGCGGCAAAGGGGCGGCGTCGGGTTTGGGTTGTGTCACTCCACATAGCTTAACAAAAGAAAACAAACAATGCTCCAATAATAGACGGAGTAAGATATCATTTGGTGTAAAATTGGACCCTTATCCCCAAACATAATAAAAAAAAAAAAGTCAAAATTAACACTAATACATCAAAGATTCTGTATCTATATCCTAACATTCATTCCAATAAATCACAATCATTTTGCATCAATTTGAGTGTCGAATTCTTATTCACTACGAGTATTACTTGCTGTCCAAGAATTCGCACCAAGGTTACAATCTCATATTCTATTCAATTTCTTGAATTGAAATTCCTAAATTAATTCATGTCTTTTAAGTTTTTTAATTGCTTTTATCATTTTCTTGATTTTGACTTTTATTGATACTTTGACTGCAAAAAGGTTTGACCCTTTTCACTCTTTCGTGTGCAATCAATTAGGATTGCTATCTGGGTATGATCCAATTGCAATAAAGTTTAGCCTTTTTAGTGTTCGGAACCAATTTATGAAATTAGGGTTTTGTGCTGAGTTGATCAATGAGATGAAATAAAGTTAGGATCTTTGTTTGATTTTAGTAGTTGAATAAATTTTGTGGGTATTGTTTGTTTGCAATGGGAGATGAAAACCCACAAAATGTTATGAATCTTGATTTAAATTTGGGGCCTATTGGTGAGAATGAGCCAAGGGGTTTGAATTTGGAAGATTGGTTAGGTGGGCAGGTTAGGGAGTCGGTTGGGAACCGGAGTTTGGCTAGGCAACGATGGAGGTCGATATGGAGGCCGGTTCTTTTTAATATGGATAGTAGGAACGGGTTAGAAACCGGGGAGGGAAGTGTGGTGGCGGATGATGGGAGGCCGTCGTTGGATGTGACTAAGACGTGTGAGAATGGTAATGGGTTACTAGAAAACGGCATTGTAGGAGAGAAGGAAGATGTTGTGAAGAGTAATGGAGATGAAGGTAGTTTTTATGATTGTAATATTTGTTTTGATATGGCGAGTGACCCTGTTGTTACTTGCTGTGGACATTTATTCTGTTGGCCGTGTCTTTATCGTTGGCTGCACATTCACTCTGATGTTAAAGAATGTCCAATTTGCAAAGGGGAAATGAATACTAAATCGGTAACTCCAATTTATGGTCGTGGGAACCCTTCACGTGTTGTCGAGGAAGATGGGAGTCTAAAGATTCCTCATAGGCCTCAAGCTAAGAGAGTCGAGAGCTGGAGACAAACCATTCAAAGAAATGCTTTTACTATGCCAATGGAGGAAATGATTCGTAGGCTGGGGAGTAGATTTGATTTGACTCGTGATTTGGTTCAGGGCCATCCTCTTCTTCCTGATAATTCACGGGAATTTTTGGAGAGGAACAACTCATTATTAAATCGATATTTGACTTCTAGTGGATTGAGAACAGACGACAATCCTACATTGGTGCCACCGTTTCAGAGTCATCAAGAACAGACACCATCAACAGAAGATCGGGATTCAGTGTCAAGTATTGCTGCTGTAATACAATCCGAAAGCCAACAGACAGTTGATACTGCAGCTGAAATTGATTCACGTGTATCTTTATCAACTTCTTCATCTAGAAGGAGGAGTGAATCTTCAAGGGTCTCTGATGTCGATAGTGGAGATTCTCGCGCACCTAGAAGGCGGCGTTTGCACTAAAAAAGAACATTTCATTGACTATTGGCAGTTTTCTTGCAAACCTGAGACTTCACCGTTAGCGTGTTCTCGGTCTAGTTATGTTTTAGTTTCTGTAAATAATCCCCTTAGCTTTTACTTCATATAATGTACGTCTTTCATGTGCTAAATAATGTATGATCTCGTTTCCATTTTTGAGAAAGATGCATTCTTGTTTCCATTATATTTTCCAAGGTTTCACTAAGGTGAAGGTGGCAGTGGCATTCTAAATGGGTTAATTATTTAAGGGTTTTGCTGAACAAAGTCCAAAGGGCTTTCGCTAAAGTGCATTAATTAGTTGTACATTTACCATAAAAATCAAGGGGCCGGCATTTAATATGAAAATGTACAACCTTTTTATGCACGTTAAGTGAAGCCCTAATGGGCATTTTCCATTATTTAATTTAAACACCCTGGAAAAGCCTCAAATAGGAAGATCCGAAGATGTGAAATTGTCCCAAACAAGTCAAGACCGGTCCACCAAGCCCAAGACAGTAAACATAACTTTTGTTTCTTAAAATTCAAGGAATAGATTTTGATATATACAAGTCTGTAATTTGAATTATCTTTAATTTTTAAGTTCATGTTTAGCAAAGTAGCTTAAACTACAATAAACAAAATAAAATTATAAAACGAATTCACATGTAATATGTACAAGGATTAAATGTAAAAGTTTGGAAACTCATTTTAACTGTGTTGTACGGTATACACTGTCAGAGTACATATGTTTATCCCAAGAAACAAAAATATAACACCAAATATTAAATATAGTTAACCATGAACGGAAGCCAACAATGAATTGAAAATGGCAATATTTATAGATAATGAAACTCTATATGTAGTCCCAAAGCTTCCTTTCAATTTACACATGTCAAGACAAAAGCTAGAAACTGTATGTATATTCTTATCTGTGTTCTACATCTATATTGCTATTTTTTAAAAAAAGGAACATAACAAGTGTAGGAGGTAATTCACAATTTCTGTTGACTTTGGTACTGTTTGACCAGAAGTTGAGCATAAAGGATTTCATTCCATACATCAGGAACACCAGGTAAGCACCAGTGGCTGCAATCTTGAAAATGTAATGGTGATTTTAGTTCTTCTGTTGAGTAATGTTGTTTCCGGTAGATTGAAGGGTGACCGTCTTTTCTGAAATCCGTTAGTCTCGTTATGTTTAGATATGACACTTGGGTTTTCATTCCTTTGAAAACTTTCTCCAAAACGACCATTTTGTCTGGATATGTTGTAAGGTAAGTAGTGTTGTAGATGGGCTCGACTTCATGGTCGCATGCTCCTCTAGAATTCCATTGCCGTCCGCTGTCCAAAGACAGAAGAAATTAAAAATTCTGAGTTTGCATAGTTACAAATGTCGATATAACCTAGCTTTAGATGGCACGTCCATACGGCATGAAAGGAATTATGACATTTTGTTGTCTCAAAATAGAGGTATATCTTCTGTTCTCGGGTCAAAATAGAGGTATATCTTCTGTTCTCGGGTTGTAGACTGTAGTTAAGGTGCATAAAAAAAATTGTACCTTCTATACCAAAAGCTCATATCTGAATTTAATGGTAAGTCTACATGCAAATTTTACGAGTTAGATAGGTTAGAACAAAACATTGGCCACTCTGACCTGATTCACTAACTTGGGCACATTTACCTCCTTTATTTTCAATGAAGGAAATGAACACTTTACATAAAACAATTAGAACATTGTTTTTACCTGAAATGAGATGCAGAATATCCTCTGAAGAAAACTGAAGTTTTTGCAGGGTTAATATTAGCATCAACCCACATTCCCCATGTTGTCAATGCTTTACGAAAGGCCTCTAACACGTTCAGTTCACTATAGACATGTCCACCTTCTTGATAATAATCTTTTCTGAAAATTTCATAAGGATCAATACCACAATACAGCTAATATCGTTCGTATCATTTTAAACTTGGAGTCCTAGAGATTTTCAATATTACCCTTTGGCAGTCTTTTCATGAGTCCACCAATGCCCAGTGTTGAAGACAACCACGTCTGCAGTTCTGTACTGATGGGCCAAGTTACTGATCATGTCAAGCCGTAGGGTCTCCTTTTTTGTTCCATATTTGTCTGTTGTTACCAATTCTTGAACTAAGAATGGTTCCTTAAAGTACTCCACTGTGCAGTTATAATCCTACCAAAATATAACAAAACTTTAAATGAACAAGTTTCAAGCAATATAATGAAAACCCATTTTGAGTTACTCGTACTAAATAATTTCTCAGCATCTATCACCAAAGAGACGGGTATACCTTGAATAGAAAAGCGTAAAAACGTTCTGATACAAAATTGTGCGTTCCTGAGACTTCATGGACCTTACTTTGATCTTTAACCGAGTTTCGTAAGATACAAACCAATGATTCCCACATATTTCTATTTAAAGAATCCCCAACGAAAACCAATCGTTTTCCTCTTAACATTTGCAACATTTTGCTTCCGTCCAACCTTTATACAAATGAACAAACAAATTCATACTTATACAATAGCCCATTGCAATAAAACCACATAATCTCTATTTCAAACAAAATTTCAAGAATTATAGTAAAAACCCATAACCAAGTCATAAGGAAAAGATACACTCCAAATTATATATCATTTGAAATTGAACAACCGGTCCATTTAACCCAAAAGAACAACCGATCCATTATCGATTTCCACCCAACCAACACGTAAAAAGGTAAAAAACGTATCACTATGGTTACCATTAACCAATCATTAATACATGGATTGATACTTGGGGGACTTGAGACTTTCATGTCTTGGGTTCAAATCCAGTGTTAGCAAAATGCTTCTCCGTCCAGGGGTTTCTTGAAATAAAACTAGGTTTTTAATTAAATTGGAGTGTATCAGTATGGTTAAAGGTATATGGGGACATGATTTGTATAATAGTAAACTAATTCAGAAATGGGTATTTACATACCTTGGTAGAGTGCAACCTTTAGGCTTCCACTTATATTGTTGAAACACTAAATCAGGCCTACCATTTGAGAAACAATTAAATTTTTTATCAATCAATGAACAAGAACCAGGCTTATACAATGGATATGTTTCATCTCTAACCCATTCTCCATCAAAGAAATTACAATCCACTAATCCCTTCAACATTTCTTCAATCCCCTGTTTTTGGCCCAAAGAAGTAACATTATTTCCCCTGTTTTTTCCTTCAAATTTTGGACTGGACCCGCTCACAGAACCATTCCCGGTATACTTCGGCATTGATTCAGATGGTTTTTGAATACCATTTTCGGTTACATTTTTCAATGCTGCTTCATTGAATTCAGTTGCTAACTTTGGCCTATTTCTGGTTTGGTTCAACACATTCACTTGAGTTTGGTTTTGAGCACCTTGGGGATCTCTTTTCACATGGGGTTTATTAAGATTCGTAGTTGGATAGCTTATAATAGTGACATTTGAATTTGGTGAAGAAAGATGTAAACTTTTTGAAGAATTCGATGGAAAAAAACAAGAATAAATTGAAGAGAACTGAGAATAAGATGATGACGAAGATGGGCTTCTTGTTGTTGTAAAAATATTAGAAAACCAAGGAGATGAAGGATTAAATGCTAAGATTAATGTAACAACGATGAATATAGCGACGAATACATATACAACATTTCTTGTTTTCTTTGTTCTAAAAGATAATATATTTTTCAGTTTCAAGTCTGAAACTAAAGTTCTTGAAGTAATTGGTACGTACTTTGTTGAATCTGCCATGAATGTGGCACAACCCAGATGCAGCAAGTATGTGTTTACGATATATAAAGGTGTTTAAACTTCAAAACGGTCAGTATCCAAATCCGTAATCCAAAAATCTGATCCGATTATATTCGATATATCGGATATCCGAACTTAGTTTTTTTATTATTATTTTATATATCTTTTTCTTTATAAGAAGATGGAAAGACCGAAAGTCTAAACTAAAAGATTTTATGGTTTTTCAAGCTCGCACCTCTCAATTCACAAGTATCCTTAAGTTTTTGGTTATGCAATGGACCTAATATAAAATTATGGTTCTATAAGTGATAAATCCATGCTCACATGCGATTATGGTTATGATTTTATGGACGTATTATTTTCATGATATAGCCATATAGGTATTAAGAGATATGTTTTTTCGATCAACAAATTTGGGCTCAGCGACATGTTTTTTTATATGCCCAACTCCAAATACAGAGGAAACTCATACTAAAAAAAAACTCTTTCATCATTCCTAGGAGCATTTTGCTCACACCAGTATTTGAACCTAAAACCTCTCAGTCTCATAAAATAGAATTATCGATATTTGGGTATCTAATTTCAGATATCCAATTCAAATATCCAAGTTATAGGAAATTTCACATATGTACTTAGATACTAAATTTTTTTAATCCGAAGTTTTAGACCTTTACTTATACACTGGTCTAAAAATCTTGTATGAATTAAAAAAAAAAAATGTAAGAACAGATATTAGTGTAGTTATGTTGGATAATTGGATCCATGTTAGAGGGAAGGGTGTAGTGTTAAACCTTCGGCAATTTGGCAAGTTTTGACAAAAAACTAGCCAATGATAAAAAGCGACATGTATTTAGCCAAAAGTTTGCCAATACTAGCCGATCCATGCCAATGTTGATAGTATAGTGTTTTTTTTTTGCCAATTTTTACCAAAACTTGCCGATGTAACTTGTCAAAACTTCAAAGGAAAAAGACAAAAAAAAAAAAAAAACTTGTCGATGTAATGCTCCCAACGTTCACTTTCATCGGCCAAAACTAGCCGATGTATCTTGCCGATTAAACTTGCCGATAGATGCCGATGCACATGCTATAGTATAGCCGATAAGCCAATGTTTGCCGATGGTTTTTGCCGATAAAACAAGTTGACTACACCTTTGCCCCTTACTCTTCCATTTGGATTCGCTATATAACCTGTAACACCCCAAGATTTTAAGGTAAAAGAAATTAACCCATTTTCATAGTTTTGACATTAAACTAATTTCCTAATATTTTATTTTTGAATAAGGGGTTAATTTAGTTAGAACTTTAGTGAATAGCGGGTAAAATACCCACAAAAGGTGGGATGGGTCGCGACACCTCCTGAGAATGCCAGCCATCCATATGACTTATGAGTCATTTTCCACTCTCCTTCTTCTTCTCTACAACTTCATGCAATTCTATCATCTCCTTTCAAAATCAAAAGCTTAATTTTTCTAATTCAAAGGGAAATCATTGTACTAAACATCACCATCTTACAATCTCCATTCAAGAATCAAAAGTTAGGATTTGTGGGTCTTAGTGGTGGTGGCCGAATTTCAAAGAGAAAAGAGGGGAAGAAGAATTTCCAACTTAATTCTTGAATAACCTATTGTTTGTTGAGGTATTAATTTCCTCTAATTTAGTTTTAGGGTTGAACTACCTAATGTTAATCTTAAGGATGGAAGTAACTCAATGACAAATGGGTTAGGTTTTGGGTTTAGAAAAGGTTAGTGATTGAGTGTGACTAGGTTGAACTAGTCATAGTTGTGAATGTAAGCTTATGCATTTTACGATATGATTTTAGGTTGAAGCTTGCTTGTGCTTGTTGTTTAGCGTTATTCTCTTTGTTGCGGATGAGGTGAGTATATTTGCATACCTTTATGTTTATGTTGGGTCAATTGACCACCATGTTGAAGTATTTGTCCATGTGTGGATAGACCACCATGTTGAAGTTATTTGTCTATGTGTGGAAAGACCACCATGTTGAAGTTATTTGTCCATGTGTGGAAAGATCACCATGTTGAAGTTATTTGTCCATGTGTGGAAAGACCACCATGTTGAAGTTGTTAGTCCATGTGTGGTAATTGATTGGCTTATATGGATCCATATATGTGTTGTTAGTGTGCAAGGTGAACATGTAAATGTGTCATGACGATGTCATAGGTTACACGTAATAGTCCTTGTACTTGCCCTCCTTCGTAATCGTAAATGTATGCAAGTATATTCACCAAGCCTTTGCTTATATTTTAGTTGTTTACCCTTTTTATAGGTAGTTCCGGAAGAAGGAACTAGGATTGTTGATTTGAAAGTGTTGATTTAGAGCTTGAAGTAAAGATTTGCAAGATTTGAAGGTATTTAGGTCATTCATGGATGAATGACAAGCTTTTGGGTTTAGAGGCTTAGTTATCCCGCTCCTTTTGGCTCTTGGTACATTTTGGTTGATGGTCATATTTTGTTATATTATGTAAAAGATCAGGTGTAAAGCTTTTTAGAAAAGATGTAAAGTTGCACTTTGGGCGAAAATTGTGTCAAAATGGGTAAGATGACCCGTTTACTTGTAGAAACTTGGTTTGTATAAATGGATGGTATGGAGACTTTTGGAAATGTAGTGTTAGTTGATTTATGTCAAAACTAAGTTGCTAATCAGTTGTCGGAAGCTCGGTTTTGAGAAAAAAGGGTCAAAAGTTGTTCAATGTGTCAAAAGTACGAAACCTGAAGAGGACGGCCTTTGTGCAGAGGACGGCTCTTGTGGACGGCCTCTGCAGGACACAAGAGTCGTGCTCCTCTGTAATTTTTTACACTTTTTTTTCCGAGGCTTCGTTTGATCTTTCCGGGACCTGAAACTCATACAATAGACTTATATTAACAATCTAAGAAGGTTCAATTTGCCATTTTTTAAATTTGAGAACTTTAATTTTTGGCGAAGATTGGCCATATTTTTCTAAGTATAATTTAACTAATTTGCGTTTCTTTTCTTTTATGTTCATACTTTTGGGACTAAATTGAGTCGAGACGTTTCATAACCCCATGCATGTCAATTCTAAACAATAATCAAACAAGTATAAAAGATGTGTCATCGATCACGAAGGTGTATGAATTTTCCATTAAATAAATAAAAATCAACAATGTAAAGATGAATTTAAAAACACTGTATATCTATTTACGCAACCAACACGTGACATCCTTTTATTTGAGATCTCTAAGAAATCGTAAACTAAGATTTGGTAACATTGTCTTTCTATTACATATTCAGTCAACGGTCTACCTTGTACAAAAATGGTTGACCATTAAATAGTTATTTGTAATGAGTATAACTTAACAGCCCTGTAGGAGGCCTCGAATAGGAAGATACTAAGTTGTCCAAAACAAGTCGAGATCGGTCCAAGACAAAGCCGTTATTGAAAACATAAGCAGAGGCGGATCGAGGAATTTGATTAACAAGGTGCAAAAAAATTTCCGTGACGACCATATGACATAAATACACCGAATATCAGCTATACTAATATTGTTAATAATGAAAGAAAACAAAAAACAGAAATGTTGCTACACTAGAAAAAGATGCAACAAAAGCAAGAAAAAATAACTTATTATTGTTATTACACATCAAGTAATATACTCGTACTCTATAGCAAATTTATTATAAAAAAAAAAACAAAATCAATAACAATATTATCATAGGTTCAAAGTTGAATAGTTTTCTTAATCTTCTATCTATGATAACGCTAAATATGAGATAAAATAAATTGCAGGTTATTTTTTATGATGGTATTTGAAAAACATAAAATTTATCGAAGTTTTAAAGATTATAAAAAGACGCTGACCAAAGACTTAAAGATGGAAGAGAGTTTGTTTTTTTTTATTTTATCGCACTTGTAAAAAGAAACTCATCATAATTTAAATATTATATATTTAAAAAAAGAAGAGCAAAGCATTGATGTAACAATTTGGGCTGGGGGCATTATGATAACTTGGGCTAATATATGAAAATACCTATAACCAAAGTAGTTCTATATAAACAACTCAGGAAAAGTTATCGAGGACATTACCCCCGTTGTTAATAAACTACATCCGACCTTTACATATGTGCATGCATATGTTAGCCAGCCTAATATAAAAGGATCGAGTAATCCTTAAAGTTAAGCCCAACTCAATTCTCTACTCCTGGCCCAAATCTCAAGTCCCCGTTCTGCCACTTGTTTGACACTTTGACAAATTCTCGAAGAACTTTAAAGTTTTGCTTCGTGAATCTTTTGTTTAGCCAATTCATACAAAGATTGGAATAACAGTGTATGCTAATCCTAATCTTTCCTACTTGATTTATGTTGCTCATCCTTAAACGTATTTTTAGTCTTTTAAAACATTTCAAATATTGTGCCTAAATTGATCATCGACTTGTCATACAGAAATCGATGCGACTAAACTTTCCTGGATTAATGTGGTTAAAGTTAGATGTGGCATATATAAAGATTACTAGATTAAACTCGTATATTGTACAAGGTTGACCAAGAACGTAAATAAAAAAGTATATTAACGGTTACAGTAATAGGTTATGATAATATATATAACTGTCAGATTACAACCGATACAAATAATAAAATTATTATTTATGAGGATATGATAAATTTCAAATATGTTAAAAGCTCACACGGCAAACTAAACACTAATGTCACATGTACAATAAATTATCATTTCTTAGTCATATATTTATAATGATGTATAGCATTCACGAATATTTTATTTATGTTCGATATGTATAAGCAATGCTAAAATAAAAATGTTACCATTATGCTAATGGGTTGGCGGCTTATTGGTAAAGTCTTTGGTCTTGGCGAAATCCACTGGGGTTTAAATTTTACTTTCTACATATGTAAGAGTGGATTATTATTGGGGTTTTTGAGAGTCTAAGGTTCATCCCAAACATGCATTGTTTGAACTCCACATATTATCTAATTGAATGATGTCTGGACTGCTAACTACTAACATCCAACTCACTTTAAAAAAAACAAAAAAGGGAAAGAAATGTTAGCATTCTACTATAACGGTCATTTCACGTTAAACGGGTCAAGAGATACGAGGTGTACATGAGATCAAAATAGTGGGGGCCGTGGGGTCGCGCACCTTCCGGGGTCTATAAGTGGATAAACGAATAGTCTTATGAGAAATATGTTGTTGTGACCATTACAAAATTCGTGCAACTTTGGATGTATAGAGGCAACTTGTTGTATTTGAAAAGTGTCACAATTCATATCGATATCCGCATTGAAATATATTGACACGTTTTTAAAAACTTTTAAAAAGAAAAAAAAAACTCTCGAATCGATACACAGTTGATAGTTTTGTATACACAAATTCGAAATTAATTCATGCATGATTATATGTGTCGACCATGTGGTGGTGAGAGAGAGGCTTAGTTGTCATTTTAGAGAGTTTGTGGTGGTGATTTCGTCGGTTAGGCTTTTTCTCTCTGGCGGAGACCCCACCTTCGATTAATAGGATCACCGACGGTGTTGAAATAAAAAAAAATTGCATTTCTTTGCAACAAAAATTGTAATAGATACGGAGTATAATATTTCTTAAAAGACATTCCATGTGAAAGAATTAGAAAGTTGTTGAATCATTAAGTAGAAGAAAATCATCTTAACAAGAATAATCGGGGATTAAAAAAATTACTGTCGAGGGGTCAGATTCTAAAAAAATATACTCCGTAACAAATATAATACTCCGTATTTTATAGTGTAAAATTGAATAAAGTACACGCCTTTTTTTGTAAGGTTGAAAAAATTGAAGTCCTTCTAACTCCTACGTGGCTCTGCCCAAACGAATGAAGACATTAACACGTACTCAGTAAGCAATGTTTTGAAATATTATAATAATAATAATATAGTTTACATTTTGACCACCGGTATCGTTACGAGATATTGATGGAATGGATTGGTTGTTTGTTGGTCATTGCTTTAAACTTTAGTCACGCTAAATTTTATTACATATTAATTTACAGTGAGCTTCATTTTGAGCAACCGATTTTTGACTATCCAATGCTATCTATATTTTACAAACGTATGAAAGTAAAATATATAAGTTTAGTTTACACTTTACAGAGCCAATGTCCCTTAATTTGTACTCAAAGGAGTAACAATATTTATTTTTATTATACCAAGAAAAGTCGGTAGAAAAATGGTTAATTATTTGACTGAAAAAGCAGAGTTGGCTAACAAAAGCAACGAGTACTTTATTCGCCATATGTTTAACAACAGATTATTACTACTAGTTAAGTTGCTATTAAAACGGCAATAATAATAAATTAATGAAAATTTATAGCCCAAAGCCTCCTTTTCTTTACAATTACGAGTACAATTTACACATATAGACAGTATTTTTCAAAACTCAAACTAGAAACTATATGTATATTCTTATTTGTATTCTAAATCTATATTTCTATAATTTTTTTAAAAGGAACTTAACAAGTATAGGCAATTCACATTTTCTGTTGACTTTGGTATTGTTTGACCAAAAGTTGAGCATAAAGGATTTCATTCCATGCATCAGGAACACCAGGTAAGCACCAGTGGCTACAATCTTGAAAATGTAATGGTGATTTTAGTTCTTCTGTTGAGTAATGTTGTTTCCTGTAGATTGAAGGGTGGCCGTCTTTTCTGAAATCCGTTAGTCTCGTTATGTTTAGATACAACACTTGGGTTTTCATTCCTTTGAAAACTTTCTCCAAAACAACCATTTTGTCTGGATAAGCCGTAAGGTAAGTAGTGTTGTTGATGGGCTCGACTTCATGGTCGCATGCTCCTCCAGAATTCCATTGCCCACCGCTGTCCAAAGAGAAAAAGACAAAAAAAACTTGAAAGTTTGCATAGTTACAAATGTCGGTATAACCTAGCTTAGATGGCACGTCCATACAACATGAATGAAATTATGGCATTTTGTTGTTGGACAATTGAGGTTTTTTTTGTTTTGGAAATAAAAAACAAAGATAATAACGATAGTTTTAAGGATAGGGTACCAACTATGGATCATGTGTACATACAAGAACTTAACAAGAAAATTCACAGTATTGAAACGCCAAATTTCTTATTAATACCAAATGAAACATGACAAGATGTGCATAATGGGCCAGCAAAAGTTCATGTAAAGTTGGGTCATTTTTGGCATGAGGTGGGTTGATCCGATTATAACACATCTAATTTTTATTTTTTTGTATTTAATGAACTAGCGCGTCAAAATGATGGGGAAACTTTTATGCACTAAAGAGGTACAATATGGGCAACTTTCTACCCATTCGACCATTTGAGCTGTGTCCTTATAGTCGGTTTTGAATTTTACGAATTAGATACTTTAGAATAAACATAAGCCAATTTGACCCGTTCACTAATTGATCCCATTTGGCTACTTTAGTTTTGATGAAGGAAATAAACACTTTGCAAAACTCAAGCACAACATTAGTTTTACCTGAAATGAGATGCAGAATATCCTCTGAAGAAAACAGAAGTTTTTGCAGGGTTAATATTAGCATCAACCCACATTCCCCATGTTGTTATCGCTTTACGAAAGGCCTCCAAAACGTTAAGTTCGCTATAAACATGTCCACCTTCTTGATAATAATCTTGCCTGAAAATTTCATAAAGGTCAGTACCACAACACGTAGATATTTTTCTTATCATACTAATTATGGAGTCCTAAAATTATTAAGATTACCCTTTGGCAGTCTTGTCATGAGTCCACCAATGCCCGGTGTTGAAAACAACCACGTCTGCAGTTCTGTACTGATGGGCTGAGTTACTGATCAAGTCAAGCCGCAGGGTCTCCTTCCTTGTTCCATTTTTGTCTTTGGTTACCCATTCTTGAACTAAGAATGGTGCCACAAAGAACTCTACTGTGCAGTTATAATCCTACCAAAAGATAACAATATTTCAGATAAGCAAGTTTCCAGCAATATAATGAAAGCCCATTTTGAGCAACCAAAAAATTTATCAACATTTATGAGGATATACCTTGAATATAAAAGCATAAGAAGGTTCTGATCTAAAATTGTGCCTTCCTGAGGCTTCATAAACCTTACTTTGATCTTTAACCGAATTTCTTAAGATACAAATCAATGATTCCCACATATTTCTATTTAAAGAATCCCCAACGAAAACTAACCGCTTTCCTCTCAACATTTGCAACATTTTGCTTCCATCCAACCTATATATAAATGAACAAACAACTTCATACTTATAGGATAGCCAATTGCAATAAAAGCACAAAATCCATAATTCATAAAAAAAATTACAAAAATTGAAGTAAAAACCCATAACTACGTCTTAGTCAAAAGATACAGTCAATACATTATTAAATCACTTAAATTTGAACAACCGACCCATTATCTAGCCCCCATCCAAACAGGGAAAAAAAAAAAGGTAAATTATGTATGAATATGGTTAAAGGTATATGGGCCATGGGGCCATGATTTGAACCCCCATAACCAAACATACCCAAAAACTAAAGTAGCAAAATTATTCAAAAATGAAGAAATGGGTATCAACTTGTTTTACATACCTTGGTAAAGTGCAACCTTTAGGCTTCCACTTGTATTCTTGAAACCCTAAATCAGGCCTACCATTTGAGAAACAATTGAATTGTTCATCAATCAATGAACAAGAACCAGGTTTATACAATGGATATGTCTCATCTCTAACCCATTCTCCATCAAACAAATCACAACCCACTAAACCCTTCAACAATTCATCAAACCCTTGTTTTTCATTCCCCTGTTTTTGGCCCAAAGAAGTAACATTATTTCCTCTGTTTTTTTCTTCAAGTTTTGGACTGGGCCCACTTACAGAACCATTCCCCATATATTTCGGCACTGATTCAAGAGGTTTTTGAATTCCATTTTCAGTTGCATTTTTCAATTCTGGTTTGTTGAATTGTGTTGCTAAATTTGGCCCATTTGTGGTTTGGTTCACTTGGGTTTGATTTTGAGCAACTGTGGGATCTTTTTTCACATGGGGTTTATCAGTTGGAGATCCTGGAATGGTGACATTTGAACTTGGGGAAGAAAGATCAAAACTTTTTGAAGAATTTGATGGAAAAAAGTAAGAATAAATTGAAGATAATTGAGAAGATGAAGATGAAGATGAAGATGGGCTTGTTGTAAAAATATTGGAAAACCAAGGAGATGAAGGATCAGGGGAAGGATTAAATGCTAAGAAAAAAGTAACTGCAACGAAAATAGCGACGAATACATATACAAAAGCTCTTGTTTTCTTTGTTCTAAAAGAAAATATATTTTTCAATTTCAAGTCTGATACTAAAGTTCTTGAAGTAATTGGTAGGTACTTTGTTGAATCTGCCATGAATGTGGCACAACCCAGATGCAGAAACTGTGTGTGTATAGTGACTGAACTGTATAATTGTATATGTATGTGTAAAGAGAAATATAGATACAGAGAGAATACAGTTTTCTTGTGGACTCTTTTGTCGAAAGAGAGAAGGACAGTCAGAGAAAGAATGGGGTGGAGAGATGTTTATTCTTTGTAAAGTGGAGTTGCAATCAATTATTTATATTTTTGCAAGATTCACTCTCCTAAAATAAAAGCACTTAATTAATAATTAATTGTCTTAACTAGAAACAATGTGCAGCTTTAAATCATAATTTATGAGCTTTCGTTATTTGGATATATATAATTTTTTTTAACATTTATTTGGATCATTTATATATGGAAAAATTGGAACGTATAAAGTGATATTATTACTCTTATTATTGTTGTTATTATAACTATTTTGATTTTGATAGAGCAAAGTCTTAAAGTCGACATTACGGGAACAAAATTAACTCAAGTTTATGAGCTACTTTATTAAAGATTTTAAGCCAATGATAACTAGTCTAACTGGTCAGAGACATATCAGGTTTTACTCATGGTCTTAAGTTCGATTCATAGGGATGACAAGTCTTGGGGTTTTTTTACTCTAAATACTTGTAACGGCTCATGGTCAACATTTCGTTTTCTAGGGTACATGCAAGGCTTCACCGTTATACGGTGAGGTTTCCCTGATGTCGCATACCGACTAAATGTTCGGAAAAAAAATTTATTAAAGATTTTAGTACATACATGGTATTCTACATGAGTTGAATGTGGACAAAATTCATGGTTAACCCATTCAATATCCTGATGATTGTGTGTTCTCATTCCTATTTTCATGAATAATAAGGTTATGGGCCTTGGGTTAGAGCACCGTCGGGAATGAGGTCCAATGTGAAAATTTGGGATGACCATTGACGCCCGACAATGCTTCCTATGATCGTGTAGTTGTACTTTAAGTCTATAGCATAACGTTGTGAGGTTAAAGCATCATTGATCATATGACTCGATACAAATTTTGGGTTTGAGAGATGGATCACTTGATATAAACTCAAATGCCACGTTACCATGAGTATGTCATGACAAAACTATTTTCAATAGATAATGCAATCCCTTTCAAAAATTAAATATGAGATAGATAAATAGATAATACAATCTTCTCTCTTTTCTTAATTATAAATAATTAGCACAATGCCCACGCAAAACAGCGGTAGTCATAGCGGTGACAGTGTAGCGGTGAGGGCGACTGTTGATGTTGGAGACAGCGTCGAGTGGTGTAGATAATTGATGTAAAAGTAATTGATTTGGAAGTAATTAATGTAAAGAGTTAATGAAAATATTTTAAAAGATAATGATAGTGTAATTTAATAATTAAGAATATTTTAAATAATTTCTTCGTGTAACTTTTAAAGAGATAGTTGTTTTTCTTTATTAGATAATATAAAAGTAAATTAAGAATAAGAAATAATAGTATTTTAGGTATATAAAAAAGTGCTGAATTTTATAAAATAGGATATGTCATTTTGTATTTTAAGGGGGAGGGAGTCATCATTCTCCATCTCTCCATTTTCCTTAAATTATCAAATCAAATTACTCCATTTTATTTTAACTCTCCAACCTTTTTTTCAACATTCTTTAATGGCAGCCATCAACTCCCAACCTTTTCTTTAAATTTTCATAATTTATCCTTAACATTATTAATTTTGCGTAATTAACTCTTTTTTTACATTATATGTTTTATTAATAACAAAACACATTACATAATATTTAAAAAATATTACATAATAAAAATTAAAAAATACATAATTAAAAAAGACTGTACATAATAAAAACACATAATGCATTACTTTTAAAAAAAATGGTATTCTTATGAATTAATATATTATTTGTGTTTATTTTGGTTGTGTTTTTAGAAGATTAAATTGGCACATATGTATAGAAAAATAATAATAATAATAATAATAAAAAGAAGTTTGGCATGGTTTACACTTTTGGTCTTTGGCGTGTGCAAACTTATAGTGTTAATCCCTTAACAGTCACTAGATCATTAAAAATGTTACATTTTCAGTCCTCCCCCACCCATCTCTCTTTCAGCCTTCTGCGAGAATCCATCTCCCTCCCTATCTCCCCACCTCCATCTCCCTTGAGTGGCGTCGAACCACTTTCAACCCTCTCATCTCCCTTCCATCTCCTTCTCATCTCACTCACTCCCTCCCTCCCTCCCTCCCCTAAGGGGTTATAGATACAATATTTATGTCTACAACTAGCTAGTTGCGTGTTTATAAAACTTTCAAGAATACATAATTTTTGTTTTGAAAAACTTTATACAATATGTATATTTACTGGACTAACATAAACAAATTTATAAGCTAACTTACATTTTAATAAAACAAAAAAATAAGTGTATAGACAGTAAAATATCAGTACGCATAAAGCAATGTCAAATATTTAATATCATTACTTTAAAAATTCTAAAAATTATTATACACGAGTCTAAATATCTATAGTATATGACTTTAAAAAATATAAACACATATGTTAGCGTAGTTATGTTAGATCCATATTATGCTTCTACTTGGATTCGGTATAAACCTTCAAGTCAATTCTAAACAATAATCAAGTAAGTATAAAAGATGTCTCGTCGATGAATTTAAGCTACAATTAAAATAAGAACGAAAGGTGTATGAATAATGAATTATTCATTAAAGAATAAATCAACAATGTAAAGATGGTTCTTTTTATAAAAAACACTGTATTTCTATTCACGCAACATGTGACACCTTTTTATTTGCGATCTCTAAGGAATCGTAAACTAAGTTTGGGACTTTTTCGGTGGTTCTACCTTGTAACATGGTTATATATATATATATATAATATATATATATATATATAATATATAGGGAACCTTATTTTAAGAATCCATTTTTTTTGTAACAACTGTGAGAACTCTTAAATTTCATATTGGAACACATGTTTTTTTTGTTCATTCGCATGTGAAACGTTGTAAAAACATATGTTGTAAATTTATTTTTTTTCGAAACCTTATATATAGCCGTTTGTCACATGTGAACAAAAAACGTGAACAAATTCATTCACAAGTTTATAAAAGGCTAATTTGAATGTTTCTTGAAAAAGTTTTTTCTACAACATATATTTTTATATCATTTTACATGTGAATGAACAAAAAAAAATATGTAAACAAATATATAATTTAAAAGTTCTCATGGTTTTTTTTAAAAAAAATGGTTCTCAATTAAAATAAAGAATATATATATACAAATACAAATGGGAACCCCATTAATTCATATTATCTGGTTAGTGTACTTCATAGTTGTCGACTCGACTTAAAATTTGATTTTTTGACTCGTGACTCGAATCGTAAGAGTTAAGATATTTGAAAATATGGTATTTTTATAATTATGTGCAAGTATTTATTGAATACATATTGTAATGTATTAAGGTATTAAGCTAAAAATAGAAGATACTATTATAATCAAATCAAATTTAAAAGTATATAATAGAGTTATTATAAAAATATATTTAAAAAATAGAAAAATAAAAAAAATTATTTTGTGACTCGTGACTCGGAACATGACTCAGACCGACTCGCATCACAAAACACGAGTCATGTTACGAGTCTAGAGTAAAGCGAGTCATCTTATCGAGTCGCCTCGTTCTCCTTTTGTTTTGACTCAACTCGTACGAGTTTGACAACTATGGTGTACTTCATTTAAATAGAATAATGAAGCACAAGTACTATCTTAGTCTAAATGGGGTGGAGCGATCTCCTCCTTTGTTCGCCTAGTCTATCGCCCCAAACACCAATCCCAAATGGCGACCCACCAAAAAAAAAATCATTCTAGCGACTTATATCTATCATCTAAAGCTTCTCGATCAACTCTCTCTCTCTCTCTCTCTCACACACACACACACACTATCACAAACAACCAATAACCTAATGTAATTTGTCAGAAGTTCTCTTACCCAATTAGATAACCATTTTCCTACCAATTTATTGTTGCTTACGTGGCGATCATGGCAGAAGTCCCTTCCTTGGGAAGTTGCGTGATCACTCCGGTTAGCCTTAGTAACTCAATTTATGTATAATGCGTTTTTTGTTTTAAGTTTTTTTTTTTTTATTGTATCGTTTCAATTATATTGGATGTCGCAAAAGGTACAAATATCATAAACTTAACAAATGTAACTCTTCAACTTCTAACTAAGAGATATAAGCACTTTGATTATCTTTTGTGCCATACTGCCACACTGCAAAGGAAAAAAATTTTTTGGGACATGTTAATATAGTTGTCAATAATCAAAAATGAAATGACATAAGGTTTACGCTATTACCGTGAGTCCGTGAGTATGGTTGGTGTCACGTGAGGAAGTGGTTAAAGGGCTTTAATCGGTCAAAAAGACTACTGCACAATATGCCTTGAAGCAACAGAACAAGATGCTTATATACTAGTTACTAGTTAGTGCGTAAATCCAAATAACAATTTTCTTTCAATCTGGATCATGCGAATCACCACTAGCTTTTAGATGCATTAATGGAAAACGGGCGTTTTTTATGGGAATTGATTTTAGTAACACAATTTTTGATAATTTTATTAAAATTATGCATTTAATATTTGTAAAAAAAATTAAAAATAAGTAACTGCTCAGTGCCGCCTTCCGCGGGTTTTGAGCTCCAATACCTCGACGGTGTATGGAGGAGGTTAAGATGTAGGCAGACATTACCTCTACCTAAGTAGAGAGGCTGCTTCTAGTTTCTACCTAAATGGTAAAAAAGACCCTTCAAACTTTAATATTTGTACAGTTTATATTAATATTTGTATATTGTAATAAGGGGTGTTTGGTATGATGGAATGGAAAGAAGAGAAAGGGAGTGAGAAAGACTCCCTTGTTTGTTTGCAATGAAGAAAGAGAATAAGAAAGGAAAAAGGTGAATCAATTTCATTCTCCCTGTTCTCTACAAATTGTAGAGAATGTTTGAGAATGGAAAAAAATTTTTTTTTTTTCTTTTTAAGATGTTATATGTAATAAATGTACTATTATTTAAAAAAATATTATTTTTATATATTTATTTTCTGTGGGTATCAAACAACGGAATCTATTCTCTTTCCAAATACTCATTCTCTTTCTCACTATTTCCATTCTCTATTACATTTCCATTCTTTATGATTCCCTACTACCAAACACCCCCTAGATTATTGAGAAAAGTGGTATAAATACCATTACCCATTTTTTAAAAATGGATGAATAGTGTTGGACAGACTTTATTCTTACGAGTATTTAAAACATTATAGTTTTGACGGTTGATACTTGTCTTGTAAAAAATAATCCAATAATTATAATTGTGTTGTAAAATTAAAGAAACAGAACAATAAAGAAGATATGAGAAATAGAGACAATGGAGAATTTCATTCATTAACATTACCAATACAATGTTTATATAGATACATATAAGAGTCTTCTCCAAGAAACAAATCTCGCAATACAATACAAATATCTAGTTACCATATATGGACATCCATCTAATATTTATTCATAATACTCCCCCTTGGATGTCCATCTATTAAAGACATTATGCCTCGTTAAAACCTTACTAAAGAAAACCCAATGGTACAAAAATCTAGTGAAGGGAAAAGAGTACATAATTCTTTTGATACGCTTGGGGATGTTGCCTCGTTAAAAACCTTGATAGGAAAACCCAGTGGGACAAAACCATGCTCAAGGGAAAAAGAGTGCAACACGTATCTTCTCCCCCTCATGATCACATCACTTAAAATACTTATCTTTCCTAAACATATTCGATGTTTGACATATTAAGTGTCTGAATAGAATAATTCTCTTGCTTCAATTTCACTGCTTCAGTGACACTTTCAACTCAACATTGTGATCATTATCTTGAAAATCAAAAAGGGCATTATAGTATCATTTGACCTCATAAGCATGAATGTCATTTATCACTAAGATTCATAAACAAGGCAAACCTTGTCTTTTATTTCACATTTAATTATTTAATCATCATTGGACACTCTTTCAGAGTACATTAATATTCAAATAATCAAAATACATGAAACTTATATCATACTCATATCCGGATTTCTTTATAAGTTTCAAACATAATACTTTCTATTCTCGAGAACTTTTCACACGTGTTTCAATCATTCTAAATCCTGAGACATGCTTCCTTCATTCTATATCCCTTATGGAATCTCAAAATCAAATGAGCTCTATTTTTATACTCTAAACGCGAATCAATACTTTCTCAATTTTGCTAGACTTTTAATTTAGTTGCTTCCATCATATAATTTCTGCACTTTCAAGTGCTTGGACTTCGTGTCCTAAACTACTAGCGTCTTTTCATCTTGGCCAATCATTCATAACATATCAATTTATGTGCATGCATGTTTTCAAGATCCTCACCATTATACATACTCTTAGCGCTTTCATATTCAATCAATCACGACGTCGTTTTTTATTTTCGATTCCATAAGTCTCTAGACATGTCACAAATCATTGAGATCTCATTATTTCCAGGTACCCGGGGTTTCTCACAAACCTCCATGTCTAGGATCTTATCATCAATCTCTTTTTGGGGTCTTTGTACCTCGACTTTGGTCATCTTAATTTAATGCTCCTTTTCATTTGAGGCTTTTTATTTGGAATCGACTTTTTCTACCACTTTCAAATAGGAGCATTAGCAGCTTATTGGTCAGTTAACATTGCTGGAAATTACAACATACTAAATGAATTATCTCACAAACTTTAAGCTTATATTCATTGGTGTGAGGATCTTTGATAATTCATTCTTACTTTCTTTAGCTGCTTTCCACTTTCCCTAATGTTGGGAACATCTTCCCCTAATGTTGGGAAAACTAAATCATGTCAATGAAAAATTTAAGCCATAAACAATATTCCAATGATGGCTTTATTGAATACGTACACCTCTTTCATGTTCCAACTCATACCCAAAACAGCCATACTAATGTCTAGTCTAATCAGACAGTTTCGAACTGAATCAAAGCATAAGCCTACACACTTCCAAGACACGTCTGTTTTCCCAACATTATTTCCAACATTATTTGAAGTCTCGTCTTTGTGCATTGTGGTGGAGCAACTTAATCATATATTACACATTCAAAATTCTGATGAGACATATGTGGTTTCTGACCATAAACCAATTTCAATGGGGAGGAAACACAATAATCTTTTGGCATGATGCGAATTCAAATTATTGCATGTTAAATAACATGGCCCCAACTATAAGTCATTCATTATGCTCCTAAATGATTATTTGCTTACAATAAACTGAAATACTTGATAAGCATTTTAACAAAAGCAAAAATCCAATGATCATCATAAAATTATTCATTATCTCCAATAAAATAGCCAAATATATAACATGCTCGCAATCTTATAAGATGAGCAATCAATCATGCAAACTTCATAGCAAATTTTGTTACCCATTTAGACGATGCATCGATTTTAAACACTAAATGGTCTTTTTAGGACGATGTATATGCCTACCTACATCTCCTTTGCATATGTTTCATCATAATAAAAGGATTGAATCCTTATCGCACTTGGCATATACTTTCCATGGAGCAAATGACCTCAAAATACATAATCATTCTGAAGATTCTCTTAGTTTATCTTCAATTTGCGCATCATTATTGATCCGGGATGGTCCAACCGGTCATGCCAATCAATTAAGTAAATCTTGATTCAGAAACCTCTAGTTTATGACCATATGTGCTTCAATTGCACTTGACATTTTAAATCACATTCGAGAATATTGTACATCGGTACTGGGAAGCTTTAATTCTCCTTCAAATCGATATTAGTCTCAAGCAATATCAAACAAGAAAAATGTTTTATAACGGTAAAATAACAAAATTTGCTAAGCACGTATATGTCATTAAAAGATGTGTTGTATAAGCATATATAACCACGTAATTTACACATACATGCAAAAGTCAAAACAGTTATAGTCAATCAAGATATATTTTTCTCGTATTTTATGTATCAGTCATTCTTAGCAACTTCATTATATTTGATATACACATATATCGTTTCCGTTATTCATGATTTGTGATTTGCATATTCATGATCATAATGCGTATCGATATATTGACACCTTTATCTTTTGCATATAGTGTCATTACTACTCATCTTTTCACAATGAATGACATCTCGTCTTATCACCTTAATAATGTCACTAATGCAATAATCAAGGTCTATAAAAATATAATATATGGGTATAAATATGTGCTTTGATTTCAATCACAATACCAAATAGCCAGTGCCTCAACACTTTTAAATATGTGTTTTTTAGTGACAAATCTATAGTAGCTCATCTAGAGCCTTTAAACAGCAACACATTGGCCTCCAATTAAGCCATATAAAGTAAGCATACAATTTAATTCTATCAAAGTACACATATTTTCTCTATGAGAACATGATCAAATTTATAATCAATATCATTCAATATATAACATATCATGAAGTTGCACAACTTTATCATTGATCAATTAATTAACGAGGCATGATACATAGAACTTTACTTAATTGCTATCATTTAAAGCACCAAAAAAAATTTCATTTTTAATGGTGTATAAGCCATACAGTCACAGTGTATAAAGTCACAGTCATGTTATATGAAATAAAGCTATAGTATGATCACCATATCCAACAAACTATATTTTTATTTTGTTTATAACATACAAGTTAAATTTATAACTGACTGTTTAAGGAAAAATCCACATCCCCATGTAAGCACATAACTATTTATCCGCTACAATCCTTAATAGTTTTCGTAACCATTTAATGAGCTTTCAACAATATTAAATCACGGTAAACATGATCTATGGACGGTTTCTTTAGATATAATGAATATTTTGGTTATAAAGCCAACAATATTAAAAGAGTTGTGACCAATATAGATAAGATATCACAACTACCGTAGCATTCTACTCTATTCATGTCCGTATGAACTTTTAATCCCATTTTTTTTCTTTTTAAATTCAAACTCACCTCACAATCGTTTATCAGTAAAACCAAATCACATCGAGCTAGAAAATATAGTAATTAAACTCAACCATGATCATTTTTTAAGGGTAGATTTCGAAGAAAGTAAAAATATCTTCATAAAATCGATACATTTATTAACGAGTTAATTAAGATGCATGTATACATTTGTTTTCTTAAACTCGATAGATTGGTAAAAATGTCAAACATAGTGATCTAACAAAAACTTTGTATAAAACGTGCATCTATCATCTATATATGTTTGATTTACTGGAAACCCTTATGCAAATAACTTCGTTGAAAACATATATACACAGGACTATTAGTTTGCAGCATAATACATCAAATAAGCACACATGGAACAATAAATTAATAACCTAATAATTTACCACTGGACCGATGATAATTAAAAGTTTCGTAATTTTATCCAAAATTTACTTACCTTATGTGTAAAACCCCACCAAGGCGGAATCATGGGGTATCACAAGAAAAGCACATCACGACATGAAAATTAAGTAGAACAAGTCTATATGCATAAAAAGGATCAAGTAATCCATACAAACCATTCAATAATGCAAGTATCCGGATCACACATAAGCATAACCCCTAATTCGGGAAATGAATCACGGATCCAAGAAGTCCAAGTCCAAGTCTAGCATGATCAAACAATCACCCATCCAATACGTCTATGAGTTAACCTGTTCACCTGAAAAGTGTACTAACACGCGTCAACATAAAGTTGGTGAGTTCGTAGGGACAAGTAACAGGAAATAAGTGTGTCGGGATAACAACCGTCAACGATATACGAGGATTAGAGTACTTAATCACATTCCAAGGAAACCCTAAAAGGTTTCACGTTATCACAAATCAATACAAGCCAACGTTTACGTTCAATTATAGTTATAATGACACGACTTACATAATAAATAATCCGTGATAAACCGACACGACTTACATGATAAACAATGCGTATAATACGTTTCAGGCACGACTTACATATATTTCAAATGCGTAAACTACGTTCCAGGCACGACTTACATATATTTCAAATGCGTAAAATACGTTCCAGGCACGACTTACATATATTTCAAATGCGTAATATCACGGCATGTCTTACGTATATTTCAACGGCATGATCAACGACATGTCTTATGTATATTTCAACGGCATGATCAACGACATGACTTACATATATTTCAAATGCATGATCAACATTACGTTACAACTAAGCATTCATATTCAATATACATGTTAAACAACATCATTAACAACAAAGTTATGCCACAAATCGTGGGCTTATCGCTATGCCATCAACATGAACTTAATCGTTATCACAATCACAAATCTATAATACGTTAAGGGGGAAAATGTTATCATGCGAGATCCTATGTCCCGTTCCATTTCAAAACGTTTTTCATCATCCAACAACACAATGCACATACACTTCATACAATTCTAATTTCAAGGAATCATTGATGCTTATATATAGGGTCACCGGCAGCTTTCCCACCACATCTCCTATTCATTGAAAGTATAACCGTCTTCCATGTATGTACAACTACCCAAACCACAACAAGTATTCATAAACGAAAGCATAATAACCGAGCAACAAGTCAATACGTTAATCAAGAAATCAATCAATCGATTAAACGACAATAACAAGCACGTACACTTTTCAGCCCGAATCTCAATTGAGTAGGGAGGGTTTACGAAACTCACCTTAAGCGGCTACAACAAGTTAACATCACGCTAAGAATGTCCAACGGTCATCAAGGGTCCACAACCAAACTTCAACAACGATCACAACCTACTTTACAATATCAAAATATCACAAAGGCATCCCAACGGTAAGGTCTAACTAGTTAAACTACGCCACAATTTCCAAGGGTGATCTAAAAGTGATCCAAGAATGCTTAAACCATATTGAAGAGTTTTAGTTAAATACGATTTAATGACTTAATTAGTACCAAAATTTGACGTAAAAATCAAAGTGTTTAGGAATTGATATGTCGTATTTTATACCCATTTCCCACGGTTTATATAGTTAAGTTAGCATGTTTAATGAGTCGTTTCGTATACATTTGTTGCGTTTATGGTATTTGTTAGTGTTTCATGTTAGTAGCAGATACTTGAGCGTATTTCTTAAGAAAACGACACTCTTGGAGTGAAATAAGTGCCACGGATGATTTCCGAGTCGTTTGGATGAAGTTTGGCGAAGGTCAACAAAAGTCAAACTTGAATCAAGTCAAGTTGAGCAGCAGCTAAGAGCTGCGCCGCAGCTTCGTCCCCCTGTTTTAAAGCTGCGCAGCTTATAAGCTGTTGCGCAGCTCTTAGCTGCTGCTCAGCTTGACTTGATTCAAGTTTGACTTTTGTTGACCTTCGCCAAACTTCATCCAAACGACTCGGAAATCATCCGTGGCACTTATTTCACTCCAAGAGTGTCGTTTTCTTAAGAAATACGCTCAAGTATCTGCTACTAACCTGAAACACTAACAAATACCATAAACGCAACAAATGTATACGAAACGACTCATTAAACATGCTAACTTAACTATATAAACCGTGGGAAATGGGTATTAAATACGACATATCAGGAATGTATTTAATCAATTTTGTTGACCTTAAAATGATGATACAAGACTAATAAACAAGTTTTGGATCATTAAAAGTCGACTGATAACCGAACGAAAAACTTGAGGAAAGGACAGAAAAACTGCGGCCGCTCGCACGGTCGACCGTGTGAGCGTCTGCAGTACGGGAATAACTGGGCACGTAGCACGGCCACAAGCACGATGCGTCTATCTGAGCGGCCGTGCTCCGACTGGGCAGATTCTTGACTTCAAGATCGACTAAGGAAGGTTCAAGACATGTTTTGAAGCACAAACCAACATCATTTGACATAAACAAACAAAACCCCTATCATAGATTTGATTCATAACATCATACAAATCCGGATTCACCTCAAATTCAACCAAAACCCTAATGAAACCCTAAATCGACCCAAATCCGTTTTTGACCCGAAATCAAGCAAGAACCCATAAGATTTGACTAGGAAACATGTTTAATGACATGAAATGGAGAAATTAAGTTAGGTTTCACTTACCAAATCTTCCAAAAGCCCTTAAATCCGAATTTGACCCAAAGATGGAGATTTCTTGCGCTTAGAGGTTTGATCCTTTGACATGATGTTTAGTTGATGATGATGATGAAGTATTTATCACTAATCTAGCCCAAACAATAATAGAAAAATCCAAGAATTTAGAGGGAAGGGAGAGGTGTTTTGGTGTTCACTTTTGGAGAGGAAAAAGAAGAAAGAAATGAAAAGGGAAAGAAAATGGGGGGGAAGGAGTTGGGGGCCGGCCTATAGAGGTCCAAATATGGCTCCCGCTCCGCTAACTTCGACCAATAGCTATTCGTTACTCATTCAAATGCTAAAACGAAACCGTATACACAATCTAACTCAACGTTATGTTAAAACATGTCAAAACGTTCCGGAATTTATCATTTAATCATACCTTAAATTTCGTTTTGTTACAAGTCAACATAGGTCAAAAGTCGCGAATGTTACATTATGTTTATCGTAACTCAAGATCGTCAAAGCCAAAAACTCTTAGTTAATCACAATATAAAATATAAATTAAATATATCAAAGTACCATACATATATATTGTTAATTTTACTATATACTTCGTAATACAAGTAGCTAGATAAATATAATGCGCTATAATAAATTTAAGGCCGTGAATATTCAACAAATAGTCGATCGAATATACATATGTCAATATTCAAACCGATTCAATGTGCACGTATATCCGATTACTATTATTTAACCTTACTATTTTCATGCATTCCTGATAAATCAAACAGGCATGAGATATAAGTGGAATGTTTTACCTGAAGCGTATCCGAATATTTTCTATTAAAGTCGTCTGCTCTCCACCGGATCTTGGAACTCTGTCGCCAAGAATGAAACAATACAAACCTTGCAGAAAAATAAAACGAACTACTCAAAACAAACTAGAAACGTACTACATCTATGACCATGGCGTAGTATCCTTAGTTACCTTATGTATATGTTGCTTAATGCGCAACTAAGCAATCCGTTAATTCAGAGAGTATAGTACTTTAACGGATGATGATAATTTATGTCACTAGATGACTATCAGTGAACAAACGACATGCGGTCTTTAAAAAAATAAAAATTTTTGTATACATTATTAAGCATTAATTCTCCCAACTTAGAAAAAACCATGCTGATTTCCGCGGAATACAAATTCTATAGAAATTAGTCGAACCATATATGAATTTAAATGGTATTAAAATCAAATAGTTTATTTGATAGACTCAAATCGATCGGTAAAACAAAATAATTAATAAAAAAAATCCAAGATCTGAAACATATAAACAATGTTGATTATTGAATAAAGGTATATAATAAATTAAACTGTATTTTCACGGAAAAAAATTTTTTCTTCTGAATGGTAGTTTAATCAAAAGAAAATTTGTAGACCAAACTATATAAAAAAAAATTATGGTTAGAGACTCGTGCTGATAACGTGTTGTAAAACTAAAGAAACAGAACAATAAAGAAGATAGGAGAAATAGAGACAATGGAGAATTTCATTCATTAACATCACCAATACAATGTTTATATAGATACATATAAGAGTGTTCTCCAAGAAACAAATCTCGCAATACAATACAAATATCTAATTACCATATATGGACATCCATCTAATATTTATTTATAATAAATTGATATTCAATTGCTTGCTAAGAAGATCTAGCTTATATTATCTAGATGGTCTGTGTTATATTTTTCCCTTACCCTTACTACAATCTAGGAAGAAAGTCTCCCAATTAAATTGCTTAAAGACACAACATTTAATTGAGATAAAACTTTACCCTCAAGACTTAAACCTAAATCTTGCATCATTGAGAGACTTGTGTGAGATACCTTTTACTATTTTTATTAGGAATATTATGTCAATAAGGTCAATGTTAGTTGTTTCAAGTTGTTTTTAACTTATGTTTGGACTAGAGTAAATAAGGAAAAAATTCCATGGGACATGTATGAGTTGCCGCTACTTGAAGTGAGTTTTTATACATGACCTTTAAATAGAACCCTCGTGAAAATTAGCTAGTTCTTTCTTAATCATCGGTTTTTAGTTTACATCCTTATAGTATATTAGTATGCAAACATGAGTTTAACTTTATAATTGCCTTTCATATCTAATAATATGTAAACATAGGCATAAGTGCATAACAACACGAAGGTCAATGTTGCACTTCGTTTCAATATTCGATAGATTATCCAACGCCGAACATTCTTAGTTATTGCTGGATGCCATGTAATAGGAGTGTTTATGGTCTAATTTGATTTGTTTTGACTAAATCCCAAACCAAATCAATCGGCATTCTACTTTGAAAAATATATCAAACCAACACAACTAACATCACTATAAAAAGCATAGTGGGCAAACGAAAATAGTACTACAGTTTGATCCGGCCAGTTTAACGGTTTAGATTACAATTCGAAATTTTGTGTAGTCTTACAACTTGAGTTGATAAGTGATAACCGACCCTTGAAGCTATTATATATAGATACAACTATGATCAATCCTACTATACATGCTGTAAAATTGAAACGTCAGGCGTTCATATTAAGGCGAGATCAACAGAAACCTTAAAACATTCATTTTGACTTAAAAAAAAATAAAAATCACAGAATAAGCAGATGTGTGAAACTCAAAGTAGCTTCCGTATGGGTCCGAGGTCTCTCTCCGTACTTATCATCCTTCATGCCAATTATTTGGTTCCCATCATTTTCATTTATTTATGGTTCCCATCATTTTCATTTGTTTATGAAGTTTATTGATTTGAAACAGCAATATATATTATTAATTTATTTTTCAAAGCATTTTATTACTTTTATGTTTTGATTTGGGATTATTACCTGTGAATGTAACTAACTATGACAAAATGTCTATGTTATGTAAAGATCTTGTAAAATGTCTATGTAATGTAATAATGAACTTTCAATTCCTGGTTATTGTATGTAACCGGGTATATGTGACAACCATATAGGCTGTCACGTACATGTAACTTTTTTATTAGTCAGGTACATCCAATAATCAAAATTTGAAAGACATTTTACAAGATTTTTACATAACATAGACATTTTGTCATAGTTAGTTACATTCACAGGTAATAATCTTTTTTGATTTTTATATTTTAGTTAATCAATAAGCTTTTAAAAGTTATATCCTTTTAGTTATTGCTAGCTCAAACATCGAGAAAGACGTTAAATACGAGTACATGTTAAGCTAAATATGATATGTCCAATATTTTTGGACATATGATATCTCATACTTAAGCTTGTAAACTTACGATAGTGATGTGAGGAATCTTGAAACCATAACTGTATAGCGTCTGAATGATCTAAATGCAAGCAGTAAAAATTTGAAATAGATCACAGAAAAGCTAGTTCCATTTAAATCGCTTAAATTTAAGCTAAAAAACCCACATTTCTGATCGACAACCAGTATTATTTGAAGTTTAGAAAATAAAATTTAAATAGAAGTCATCGATCTCTTTATTTCCGTAGCTATTGAATAATGATCGAATTTATGGTTGGATGACAGGGTGACAGCATGATTAAGCCGTGAAAGTCATGGGATTTGAGAGTGGAGCACTTTCAAGTTTCCATCATTTGAAATGCAAGGGAAAGCAATATATGCTGATTGAATTGAATATGCCAGGGTCCATTTCCTTAACTATTTCCAACCATCACCCTCCCCCTAAATATACGGGGAGTGATATTCATACAACAAGTTTTAATCATCTACAACAAAGGTATAAAATTTATTGCGTAGTGTACAATTATATCATGCAAAAGTTGTTGTAGATGGTTAAATTGTGTTGTAAAAATATCATTTCCCTAAAAATATATACATATACATATCATGACTTTGTTTAATTGGAATCTTGTTATTTATCTTTTAAGCAGTTTAATATAGATTAATGTTATCGTCAAAAATTATGATATACCGAGTAGTTCATTGTGAATAGTTAATAGAATCGATAAATGGAATCTTAAAATATCAAAATATCTCTTGCTTTTTTTAGGTAAAAATGATTTGACGATATTTTAGTGTACGAAAAGAGTGAGATGTAGACAGTCTTATCTTTACGTAAGCAGAGGGACTACCTTCAGGTTCCATAATAAAAAAAACACCTCCAGGCTCCAGCCTTTGAATGAGGTACGAATCGACCATATAATCTCTGTTTCTAGAGACAAAAATGTTAACCACTTGATCTAACCTTGCTGCTTTTGATTTGATGATATATTGCTGGCATTAAATAAAACTTGTTTGTTGCGTCTTGGACACAATCCGGCCCCTTCAAAGTCCACATCTGGAATTTGGAAATTTGGAATTGGCATGAATGATGAATCGTGTAGTATACTAGTTTGTGAATTTGATGCTGTGTGGTCTTGATCCATTAAGGTACATGGCCCAACCCATGATGAAATCATAAAAGATCAACAACTGATCGATCCACTAAGCCTTTTTTTAACCACCTTGGTTAGTGAACTTCTCATTGCAATAAAAACACTCTCCTCTGGTCCTCTTATCATCCATGAACTTATTAGTGACTCTAGTAGGAACTAATGCAGTAGAAGGTACAACATTCAAAGGAGTGGCTAGTAATGGAGGTTTAACAGCATTTGTCAATTGATTATGAGTCCTAGAACCACCTCCTTTATAACCATAACTGCTATTATACCCATGTGATCTATGTAATGACTTATTGCTATGATTTTGCAGCTTAACTAAGGCATAAGTATCCTTAAGAGATTTAGGCTTAAACATACGAATAGGACATTTTAATTCAGGCTTTAATCCTTCAATGAATAAGCTAATAGTGTGCTCTTCAGGGAGACTAACCTTAGTGAGGAGTGCATCAAACTCAACACAATACTCCTCTAGTTCTCCTGTCTGAGTTAAAGCCTTCAATGCTCCCATAGGATCCTCCATTAGAGTAGTAGAAAATTTGTCAGATCGAGAATAATCACTCCAAAGGATCTCATCCATACTTTTATCACCAGATTTCATATATGCCAGTTGCCATTGCAATGCTCTTCCATCCATATGCATCACCACATATCTCACTTTGCTCATTTCAAGTGTATCATTAATTGTGAAGAAATGATCACACTTATAGAGCCATGAATCAACATCATCGCCATTAAAACGAGGAAAATCGAGCTTAGTGAGTCTGTTTGTCGATAAACGATCTCCTACATTACAGAGAGTTAATTGATTCTGTTTCCGTAGTTCTTCAACCTTTGCCGCCATAGCTTCCATGGCGGATCTCATCGTCATCATCGTTTCGAGTGAAGAAGAGAAATCCTTCTTTTGTTGAGCGAAATCCTTTTGTAACTTCTCCATATCTTGATTGCGCGTTTCTGGAGCCATATGATTGAAGAGAATTTGAATTTTATTGAATCACCGGAAACCTAATTGAATTTAATTGAATTGCCGGAAACCTGATCGGAAAACTAATCGATATCTGATCAGAATTGGATAGTAACGGAATCGGAATCCACCGGAAACGGTGGCTCTGATACCAAATAATAGAGAGAAAATGAGATTTAAAAGAGAAATGATTTTTATTAATTTTTGATTATTATGAAAAGATACAATAATATGTTATTTATACACAAAGCGGGATCCGACCATGCTACTAACAAACTATTTGAAATAGTTTCACAATAGACCCTAGACTTACAACTAAGACACATTTGACCCTAAACCTTTATTCATATATCAATGACATTGAGTGTTACTCGTACTATGTTGCTATATTCGTTTAAGAATTAATTTAATCCATATAACAATTGAAATGATTATATAAAATGAAAAACACGTTTTTGAAAAAAATATAATCTAAACATTTGTATCATTTTACAATATTGATCCGGCGAGAGTGAGAGGGGAGAAACAGGAAAAGAAAATCTTTTTCTTCCTTTCTCTCTTCTTCAATCCAGCCTCAACCAATTTACCATACATTTTAACTCTTATCAAAATTTAGTTTATATATCTTCTTGAATCTTGATCCATACATATATATATTCTATAGATTTATTATCATATGAACATTATGGGGTATGCTATAAATCCTATAATGTTGTTTGATCATTCCACGTGTTAAGTTTTATTCGTTCCATTTCGTTATTATTTGGATTTCATATTGATGATCATCGTACATGCATTGGAAGCAAGAAACGTTATGTTTGATCAAGATTTTATGGCTGATCAATGCAGAAATGTGATATTCTAACGTTTATATTTATATAAATATAAACGAGACAACGAATATTGTGGGAATACTGCAGCAGGATGCCGTACTGTTGTCGTAGGAAAAAGAAACCAAACAAGGACAATCTTGAAGCAGCGGCAACAAATAATACAGCACCACCTCGAGCACCCCTTTATTCCGGTATATATATTCTTAAACCTTTCATATGTATCATGCTACATCCTTGATGTCTAACATTGATATTGAATAGTATTACCCATATGGAATTTGATATAAATTGTAATGATGTAGCTAGTATGAGAGAACCAAGGACCGGTGGAGCAGCAAAAAATGGGGTTCCTCAAAAGCATTTGACGATTGAATCACCATCATTATCATTGGACGAGATAAATAAGATCACAGATAATTTTAGTTCAAAGTGTTTGATTGGAGAAGGTTCTGATTATTGTCGGGTTTTCCGTGGGAAACTAAGCAATGGGGAAGACGTGATCATAAAGAAGTTTGATACCAGCTCTTTAACAGATTCCGAGTCTGATTTTAAAGAGAAAGTAAGAAGATCAATTGTTATCCTACATAAAATGTTCCTATTATATTATCTAACTTACAATGATTAATACTTAATGTGTCAACTGGTATTTTTTTTGTTTCTGTTATATCCGTATAAGTTGCCACATGACATCCATATAAGTTGATGCGTAGTTAAACACCACCGGATACAAGCAAGATATAGAGCTGTGTAAACATAATAGCAGCATCTAGAGTTGGATAGATGCTATAGATTTCGGGATATACTTAGATACATTTTCAAGCAATTAAACCCCTATATATGGTTTAATTGTAGTTCACATTGTTTACATTTGGATAAAATGCAGTTATCCATGATTTCAAGACTTAAGAATGAGTATTTTTCTCAATTGTGCGGTTATTGCTTGGAGAAAAGGAATCGAATCTTGGTATATCAGTATGCAACCATGGGTTGTTTGCATGATATACTACATGGTATAACCCAAATTAACCACAAAATTTATGTTTAACTTCGTAAGATTTTTTCTACTTGAGATTTTAAACTTTTATAGTTGTATGGTTTAGAGAGACGAGGTGGTGATGAACCTGGTCTGGTTTTGAATTGGGCCCAGAGAGTAAAAGTTGCTTATGGTGCAGCAAGAGGTCTTGAGTATCTACATGAAAAGGTTCAGCCTCCAATAGTTCATTGTGATGTAAGGTCAAGCAATGTCCTTGTGTTTGATGATTTTGAATCCAAAATAGCCGATTTCAGCTTGAGCAATTTGTCTTCTGACAACACAGCTCGGCTGCATTCAACAAGAGTGTTGGGAACTTTTGGTTACCATGCTCCTGAGTAAGTCTTGGTCTTATGAAGTTTGGTACTTTTTCTGAGTGTGGCAATATTATTAATGTTCATGTTTTTTATTTAGGTACGCAATGACAGGACAGATAACTCAAAAAAGTGATGTCTACAGCTTTGGGGTTGTTCTTTTAGAACTCTTCACAGGAAGGAAACCTGTTGATCACACAATGCCTAAAGGACAACAAAGTCTTGTTACATGGGTCTGTCTTACTACCCACAATTCACTTCATTTCCTCTGTTCCAAGAAGAGTCGACATTTGACTTGTCAACTTGAATTACTGATAAATTATATATAAGATGCAGTAAGTATGCAATTCCTCAAACAATGTATTCATACTCAAATGGCATATGATCTGCTTGTAACAGGCAACACCAAGATTGAGCGAAGACAAAGTAAAGCAGTGTGTTGATCCCAGATTAAATGATGATTACCCTCCAAAGGCGGTTGCCAAGGTCCACTTTATGCCTATACCTTTCGTCATTTGTTCTTTTTTTATATACTTCCCTAATAATAGCAATAATGGAAATTATAGATGGCAATTATGACCTATTTACTTATAAATAGGACGATTTGGATTCGTGTTCCATCTCAAAAACAGAAAGTATTCAGCGCAAGGGAAACTGGCCAATTGGATTGAAAGTGTAGCGAAGTCTATTGCTTTACTTCCATAAAAGCTACTCGTACTAAATTGTTTTGGCCAAAGATCTAAATATTAGTATTGTAACAGTATAGCATGTAAGCCCAGAGTGGCCACATGCCCCCCTATAAAGCGACTTGGTGGGAACACCACCCAGGTTTGAATCCCTGCAAAAGCATATTCAACTAGCCAAAGTTTCTAGGGTATCAGCGAGGCGGCGTAGCAAGGTCGCTAAATTTGAGGGGAGGAAATTCCTCTACTGGACTAAAGGGTTCCCGGACATTTACCCTGTTTTAGTATAGCTTGTAAATTGTAGGCATTATCAATTTCATTAATCAGTAAGTACTATAAAGTAAAAAATAATCATCTCATCCCGAACCCATAACCCAAGTACCCAACCCACCAATCTTGTCACGTTTACTGAATGTTTTTATCAATTTCTCCAATCTCAGTTGGCAGCAGTAGCAGCACTGTGTGTCCAATATGAAGCAGATTTTCGGCCAAGTATGACGATCGTGGTCAAAGCGTTGCTGCCACTTCTCAGCTCAAAACCAGCAGCCTCTGAGTCTTAGCCCTAGTCAACATTTGACCAGCTAACACAAACAGTTTCGGTGGCCACCATTGTCTGATTTCTTCCTCAAGTTCAATCAAGACTTGCATTGGAAGAAACAAAATGACAGTTATTTGGTGCGATAATGATCCCAGTAGTGGAACTGGTTAAAAACAACAGACGGTTTTGGAGCTCAGAGATCCCATGAACTGAAAGCTACAAATTTTATATGGCTTCACAACCATTGCATTCTTGAACGCATGTAACAATATTCGAATTCTCTCCAGTAACATATTTCTAGATGAGTGTTGGTGTAATTGTGTATGAAATGGTATATAAACAACCATTAAATGACAACAAATGTCTCATCCAAGTGTACATTCTATACCTATGTTAGTGATTTGTATATATTCTTCTTACATGTTACGTTGACCCTTCATCTTCAAACAGATGCATATGTTCTACTGAGTATTACTTAAAAAAGAGCATAGATCACTTATATGAAAGTTTAATCACAGTCAAATATGTGTATTTATTTATATCTAGATTACCCTCCATTTCTTCTAATTATTAATATAATCTTGGTTGGAGAATACGTCGCCAACAAAAACAATGATAGTTTAAACTCTTGTAATTACTCCATCCTTATCATCCATCCATCCAATGCTAATCCTTTTCTTTCCATTGGGCCATCTTCATCATCATTTCTTTAAATTGTTGAATCATTACTAAATGCTAAGGATTAATAGTAATAACTTAAATTCAAGCAACAAAATTTGAAGTGAGGTGTGCTTGTGTGTTCTGAATTTCGAGAAAGAAGAGAAGAAGCAGTGAATTAAATAAACTTGGTGACAGCATAATATAATTTTCATCCAAATTAGAGGTATGATTTCATTTGAGCTTATTATAGACTAAAGTTCTTATTTAATTGGATTGGGAATACTAGGTAGTCTAGGTTAGCAATATTATATAATTGAACCCAGTGAGGAAAATTCTATAATAATGTTATGGTTACTGTTTTAAGAATCCCATGATTGGCTAGTCCTTAATTAATGATCTTATTGTGGTGCTTGGCGAAAGAATTATTGTATTGGATTGTGAATGTAAATTTAATTGATTTGGCAAATGTCAATGACAAAGATAAGATTGAGAATTTATAATGATATGAAAAATGGAACTTTAATACTAAGTGGATCGAGCCAACACCATGATAGGGTTGAAATTACAAGCTATGTTAGTAAAGGTTGAAGAATGGGCTAGTGGCCTAATGGAATTGTAATTGGAGTGATAGGTGTTAAATTGATCTTGTAGGTTAATGGTGTGTGGCCAAGAATCTATGAATTTTCTAATTACTAATGAAAGGCTCCATCTCTATGTTCAGGAAGATGTCCATTTTTAAAGGAAAGAATCATCCTTTATAGTTAAATAAGGTAAGGCCTTTAGATATCGTTACCTTGATCAATCATGTTTCCTGGAAGTCGCAATGGAAAAGGGTCTGAAGCATCCAACTCCACTGCTGAATTGTCACAAAGATATTGTCAATTCGAGTTTGATGAAATTTTGCTTGCAACAGAAAACTTTAATGAATCATTAGTAGTTGGGGAAGGGGGTTTTGGGAAAGTATACAAAGGCAATATTCACATAGGAACAACCCATGTTGATGTTGCAATCAAAAGGTTGGATTTGATGTCAAATCAAGGAGCGTCAGAGTTCTGGGAGGAAGTTGAAATGCTTTCCAAGTTGCGGCATGTTCATTTGGTGTCTTTAATTGGTTACTATAATTATGAAAAAGAAATGATCCTTGTGTATGAGTACATGCCCCACGGAACACTTGAAGATTTTCTCCATAAACTCCATGCCCCTCTTTCTTGGGTTGAGCGACTCAAGATTTGCATAGGTGCGGCCCGTGGTTTAGACTACCTTCACACAGGGTCAAGTATTGAGGTTGGTGTTATACATAGAGATGTCAAGAGCTCAAATATTTTGTTACATGAAAGTTTGGCGGCAAAAATTTCAGATTTTGGGTTGGCTAGAATAGGTCCAATAAATCAACCATCAACTTATGTCAACACACTTGTTAAAGGCACTTTTGGGTATATTGATCCAAACTATTTTGCCACTGGAAAGTTGACTGATGTGTATGCTTTTGGGGTGGTATTGTTTGAAGTTTTGTGTCAAAAGCGACCATTGGATGAGAGTTTTGAATATGGCCTAGCAACATGGATACAAGAATCAATTAAAGAAGGGAACTTAAAGCAAATAGTTTATTTGGGTATACGAAGTGAGATATCTCCAAAATGTTTGAAAGGGTTTGCTCGGATAGCCAAAAGATGCTTGGATTATCATCCAAATGACCGTCCTACTATGACTGAGGTGGTCTTTAGTCTTGAATCTCTACTTGCTCAATCTGTATTGTCCTCACAACAGAAAAACAATAATTGGTTGCAAACTCCAGGCAAGTTATTCGGAAGAATATTTGATGTGTTCCCCTCTAGCTCCCCTAGTGAAAACTTAAGTGTCTCAATCTCCCCTGATATAAACTCGGGTACTCCAGTCTCTCGTCGTGAAAACTCAGGTATTCTAGTCTCCCCACATATGTGTCCAGAAGTTAGTCCATAGTTACATGGAAGAATACAGATATACACATAACTAGGGCCGTCTTGTGGATTTTTGAGGCCTGTGCCACTGACACAATATAGGCCCCTTAAAATGGCAAATAATCAAAGATCTACTGACACTATCCGTACTTTTAGAAGTGTTAGCGTTAATGATTTTGACTTATTTAAAACTTTGAGGCGGTCGAATGTAGTATACAAAATCATGTAGGTCCTTAACCTACTGGAGTCGAGAAAAGGTCGCTGAACCTGCTATGTCAGATGGGATTGGGTAGCTGATGCAAAACATAAATCTAAACGTATATACTACTTTTTTTCTTCTTCTGGAAATCATATATATGCATGTATAATATATTCTACACATACAATGTCTACAATTAGAAAGCAAAACATTATAAAGATCACACGTTCTATATGGATATTTTATGCTCAAAACGCGAGTCAATGGATATTAATTATTACCCATATGGAATTTGATATAATTGTATGATGTAGCTAGCATTAGAGAGCCAAAGACCAGTGGAGCTGCTAAAAATGGGGTTTCTCAAAAACATTTGACAATTGAATCACCATCGTTGTCATTGGACGAGCTAATTAAGATCACGGATAATTTTGGTTCACAGTCTTTGATTGGAGAAGGTTTTAATAATTGCCGGGTATTCCATGGAAAATTAAGCTATGGGAAAGAGGTGATCATAAAGAAGTTCGATTCCAGCTCTTTAACAGATTCCGAGTCAGATTTTAAAGAAAAAGTGAGAAGATCATCATCATTTTTATCCAACATAAAGTGTTTCTATTATACGTATCCACCTTTCAATGATTTTATATTTTTGGTATCTTGCGGTATTTTTTTGTTTCCGTGACATCCAGTATAAGTTGCCACATGACATCCATATAAGTTGTGTACACCACCAGATACAAGCAAGATTTAGAGTTGTGTACACATAATAGCAACATTTAGAGTTGGATACATGCTGTAGTTAGATACATTTTCATGGGGGCCATGTGATTTAATTAAAATTCAACAAATATTAAAAAATTAGTATGTGATGGATTCCACATCTAAGCTTAATTAGGTGCCGGGCAGCCTTATATTCACTTTTCCCTATATATATATATATATATATATATATATATGATTTGGATAAAATGCAGTTATCAATGATTTCAAGACTTAAGAACGAGTATTTTTCTCAATTGTGCGGTTATTGCTTGGAGAAAAAGAATAGAATCTTGGTATATCAATATGCAACCATGGGTTGTTTGCGTGATATATTACATGGTAACCAAACCACAAAACTTATGTTCGACTTTATAACCTTTTTTCTACGTGATATATAAAAGTTTCATCGTTTGGTTTAGGGAGACGAGGTGGTGATGGTGACAGAGAAGTACCTGGTCTGGTTCTGAATTGGGCCCAGAGAGTAAAAGTTGCTTATGGGGCAGCAAGAGGTCTTGAGTATCTACATGAAAAGGTTCAGCCTCCAATAGTTCATTGTGAAGTAAGGTCAAGCAACGTCCTTGTGTTTGATAATTTTGAATCCAAAATAGCCGATTTCACATTGAGCAATTCATCTTCTGACTACGCAGCTCGGCTGCATTCAGCAAGAGTGTTGGTAACTTTAGGTTATGATTCTCCTGAGTAAGTCTTGGTCCTTTTGTTCAGTGTGACAATATTAATGCTAATGTGTTTTCTTTAGGTATGTTATGACAGGACAGATAACTCAAAAGAGCGATGTCTACAGCTTTGGGGTTGTTCTTTTAGAACTCTTGACAGGAAGGAAACCTGTTGATATAACAATGCCTAGAGGACAACAAAGTCTTGTTACATGGGTCTGTCTTACTACCCACAATTCAATTTATTTCCTCCATTTCAAGAAAAATCGACATTTGACTTGTTGACAAAATACTCACAGATTATATATCATGCAGTAAGTATGCAATTCCTCTAACAATGCATGCATACTCAAATGTCATTATGATCTGCTTGTAACAGGCAACGCCAAGATTGAGCGAAGACAAAGTAAAGCAGTGTGTTGATCCTAGATTAAACGATGATTACCCTCCAAAGGCAGTTGCCAAGGTCCACTTTATGACTATACCTTTCTTTATTAAGAATAGACTATATAAATGGAGTCTTGGGATTTAGCCCAACTAGACATTTAATGTCCCTTATGTCTTTCAGTTAAATGTTGGTCACGGGTTCAAAACCTTTGAAAGACATATCGGGAAGTCTTTGCCATTGAGGTGGAGCATGGGGTTTTTTTCTAGCATTTAGCTAGTTTCCTCCAGAACGGTAGTGGAACTTGCACCGCCGGTCATGCCCTCGGATTGACTGTGATGGAAATTATGTCTTATTTACTTATAAATAGGACGATTTCATTTGTGTTTCGTCTCAAAAAAAAAAAAAAAAATATTTACCTACAAGGGAAACTGCCCAATGGATTGAAAGTAATGCGACAACTTTTTCCTTAAAATCTACTAAATGGTTTTGGGCGAAGAAAATCAATATTATTATAACAAAAAAAAAATTTTGAACTTTGAGTCGGGACACAACATTGGGGAAATCTTACCGTATAATGTTGAAACTTTGTACATACCCTACACGAGATGTTGATCATAAATTGTTACAAGTATTCAGAGGAAAAATCCTAAGGTTTGTCATCTCTAAATATCGTAGTCAAGACTTTGGATAAAAACGAGAATGTCTATGACCCGTTGGTTGGCCATCATTGGCTATTATATTTTTATTAGTATCGTAACAGTAACATTATGGTTTTGAATTATTAATTTATTAATTAATATAAAAATATTCTTTCAGCTAAGATGAAGAATAGTGTTTATGGGCCAGCCTGGCTCGGTTGACCTAGATATAAAAAAATGAATCATATCAAAATGAACCCATTGGCCATTTCCAACCCACTAATATTGTCACATATACTGAATGTGTTGACCATTTTCTCCAATCTCAGTTTGCAGCAATTGCAGCACTGTGTGTCCAATATGAAGCTGTTTATTGGCCAAATATAACGGTTGTGGTCAAGGCGTTGCAGACATTTCTCAACTCAAATCCAGCAACCTCTGAGCCTTAGCCTTAGTCAACATTAGACCAAGAAGCACAAACAATTTTGGTGACCAAGTTGTCTAAATTCCTCCCTGACTTCAATTGAGAATTGCATTGCAGAACCAAAATGCCAGTAATTTGGTGCGATAATGGTCCCAGTAGTGAAATTGTTTAAAAATAACAGACGGTTTTGGAGCTCAAAGATCCCATGAACTGCAAACTACAACATGGTTTCACATCCACTGCATTCTTGAACGCATGTAACAATATTTCGTATTCTCTCCTGTAACATGTTTCTAGATTTTGGTGTAATTGTGTATGAAATGGTATATAAACAACAAATGTCTCATGGAAGTGTACATACTATACCTATGTTAGTGATTTGTATATATTCTAATTATAGGTTTTATTGACCCTTAATCTTTAAATAAAAAAATAGTATCGTTCAGTTAAGTGAAAGGTTAATATTAATTAGTCTATATCAATATTACTCCCCAATATACATACATAGTTATATAGAATCAAGAACAGACAAACTTCATATCTTCCCTGGAAGCATATATACTGAATCATTTTCAACATATACAACAAAGGAAAACCAAATTCTCACTCATAGATGCATTGAGGCAGTTGAACGTGAAACGAGCAATAACCATCAGAATTGATGACACTATCAAAAGATGTTACAACACAGGTAGATTTTGCGGGACAACTCACATATAAACACGATAAGTGGAGCAAACTTAAATTAACAAATATAGTGATCATATCACATTTCGTTATTTTTACACATACTCCAGCAAATGTAAGGTGGCTTTTGCAATAAACTGGAATCGAAATCATATCAACAATTTATTAACAATAATAACAGATTATATAAAAGGGAATCCCAAGTCAGGCGAGTTTTGGTTGAATGATGATGATTCGGAAATTAACAAGAAACAACCAATACCAAAATATATTAGTAAGTTTTAGAGAAGGGAACATCAAAAGTAAGAAGAATAAACAAAGGAAAATGTTCATGGACTTTCTATTCAATTCAACCACTCTCAATTCCATGTGGGCCACGTATGTAATCATATCAAAATAAAAACAAAAAAATGTCTAAAAAATCCTTCCTCTATTAGCCCCCATCATTGGAAAACTTGCTCCATGAGAACGAGCTACAACTCATGGGTCATAACTAAGTTATACTGCTGAAATCATATTATATTCCTATTAAATAAGAAATGAGAAACGAAACTGAACTGAACTGAATATGGTCCATTTTCCTGAGTCAAGGGTAGCATGATACAGAGTTGTAGATCATTTGCACAAATTCCCTACAAAGGCTATCGATCTACTTTTTTTTTCACACTTTTCACTTACAATGTGTCCGTTGGGGTTTCCCCTTACTTTTATCGTCATTATTTAGTCTTTCAGCTTGATCTGCAAAGTTTACTAAATTAGTTGAATCAGCTAAATTGCAAACATACACACAGGTATATAAAAGCATGTATCACAAAATACTTGCCTAAAATGCATCAACGTCTAGCCCGAGGTTGGCATCTAAATTCAGCTAAAAGTGCAATGTGATCCGATGACCACTCTGGAGAAGGTAGCGCTGTATCTTTCCGTAAGCTATCCTCATCCACGAGCTCCAATAACGATTCCACAGTCAAACTATCCGCTGAAACCAGTACATAAAAAATCATTTCACAGAAAATCTATTAGATTTACATATTCTTTTGATAATGAGTCGACTTCCGCACCAAACAATAGCCACAGTTGCACTTTCCATGGAACCATACTTATGGGGGTTATGGCGTCATGCTTTTTATTTATTGACAAATTAATCCTACACTTTATCCTTTAGTGAACACCACCAAAGTGGCTTGATGATCAGACACTCTCCCTAAGTAGATATCTGGTGGTGGCCAAGGAAAGGGTTCGAAAGCAGTCACGGGATACCCCAGCTAGGCCATGTACAAGTCAAAAGCTCCCCCCCCCCCCCCCCCCCCCAGGTAACCGAACTAATCTTATCATTAGGAGTTTAGATATGTAATTTAAAAGTTCTTATTAACCAATTAGAAACTGATAATAAACTGTGATAGAATAAGATGTGGAAATAATATTCTGAAGGCGTAATGATCAGGTACTCAGTGTTTTGAGTGTCCAGAAAATTCTGACTACTTATGAAAAGAATACATGATATGAGCAAAAAATGGTCTTAGAGATATGAGAAAAGTCTCCCAAAACTTGGTTAAAGAACAGGAAATTATGATCAGCATATATTATTGTGACTGCAAGCTTGTTAAAACTATATAATCAGTTTTCAAATCACACATACAATGATACAAACACCTAGCAACACAACTGAATCCTCCAAGAATTGACAACAGCATAAATAGAAAAACAAGCAAAGATTAGGGATTACCTGAGTAAAATATGTAATCAAGGGTACCAATGAAGTCTCTTGTGCAATTTGTAAATAAGGGTTCATTTGTATTCGGGTCCACTCTCCTCTTCTGTTGCTCATAACCAATACCAGCCCCCATTCTAGCAAATGACGAGTATGCGCTAACCTGCGGAATATAGAATCATAATATAAAAAAATACAAGATTCTATGTAAAACTCAACCATAGTTAATGGCATATTTATTACCAATGGAAGAGTGTGAGTCAGTTTTGTAGCAGGTCGCAAGATGCCAAGAGGGTCAACGGCTAAATCAGGATGCATCGGATCAACTTTTCCAATTGCAAGAAGCGCATGAGGAGCACTGCAGTTGAGTTTAAGAATAAGTCAAGATACAGATGGTAAAGTTAGAAGTACCACTTTCATGAACAGCACAGCAGAACCCACCTTCCAGGAACTGAATTAAAGTCACCACATACTAGCATGGGAATATCTGCACTAGCAGCTATCTTTTCCAATCCTTTTAACAGTGTGTGAACCTACAGAATTTGCCAGCCAATAAATTTTGTAAATAATGATAATATTAACATAAGTATATTTCTTTTGTATACTTAAACGCCTCACCTGCCATAGTTTCACATCCTTTAGGTCATGCTGAATGTTCACATGAGTATTTGCCTACACTCCAGAGATAAACCAAGGGAAATCAAAAATGATATTGGTGAATCTTATACATTTATAAGTATAAACTGAATGTGATAATCCGACATATGAAATAACTTTAAAGATTTAAGTGTCGGCTGTGTTGCTGTATCTTACCACACAAACAAGTTGACGCTTCCCTAGATTATCAGCACCTTGGTTGCTGAACTTTGCTTCTAGAACAACAATTAGTGCAACATTATCCTATTAAAAACCACAAGTTTATCATCAAAAAAACAAGAAGATAAAACACAATAGAAAACAAAGCCTCAGTTACTAATTAAAAGCTACCTTGACCAATCGATTTAGAGCTGTTTTCTTTTGGGCATTGGGAACCACAGCATCTGTTAAAGATTGGGCAGCTTTGTTGAATTCAACCTGTACAAGCAACCTCATACCCAGTTAGAAGATGAGTACCATAGTTATATGTGGCAGAGTTTCAATCCATTTAAATATGAATGGGTTATTTCGAGTTAAATCTGTAACAGATCTAAAGGGTCAAGGTAATCAATCAAGTTAAAAGCAAATTGGTCTAGGCTGGAAACTTCCCTAAAATGTGTTCTTAGTTTGTACAAAGAAAACCCAAAATTTTACACACTACTTGGTACCGAGAAAAAAGAGAATTCAGATAATATTTTAGGTCAGCCCAGACATCAGGGACCAAGGTTAACTAAATTTTCCCATAACATTACAGATGTACCATCTAAATCAGGTAACCTACATACCTCATACTTTTTGACATGTGAGAATCTGTCTCTGCGAAAGAATGTGGCACATCCATCGATCGTCTGATTACTGCCATTGTAAACCTCAGCGGTTCTCCTCTTAAAAAGAGCTTGATATCCATGTTTGTCCAGCTCAGGTGCAAAAAACTCCTCAAAATGATCACTTTGAACCTAAATGAAATAAAAGAAGTCAAAATTAGCTGATGTTGGGAAAAAAAAAATAGAAATCAAACTTTAAAAAAAAAAACCATAGAATCATATACCTCCTGAAGACAAACAATGTCTGCAAGGTAGCCAACGATTTCTCTCAACAAATTCTGTCTGCGGTAGGGCCAAGAAAGGGCCCATGAAGGGCAATAACCATACAAATCACTAGTAGCATTTGACTCGCATAGAACGTTATATGAAAGCACGGTAAAAGTTCCTGAAGATGAATCCAAATGACCCGACACATCAGCATTAGTGACCGAAATCATTCGTCTTGGACTAGGTGATGGAGCGGGAATCACACGAGATGTTAATATAGTGCTTGCAGGTCCAACAGGTGATTTCGTCTCTAAATCCACCACAACACACTCAAACTTTAGAACATGGCCAATATCATCTGCGGTTGGTGTGTATGTTTTAGAACGTCCAACTTCAAACCAAGTTTCACCACCATTTCTCTGTGTAACTGCAGCCGGATATAATGGTGTTGTGCCATTAGCAACAGCTTGCACACTCGTACTGTTGTTATTATTATTCACCGTGGATGTTGTATTATTAAATCGTCCATAAATATCCTCCTCTTCATTTCCATTTTCATTAACAGCACTCGCAGCACGCTCATGCAGAACACGATGGTGTTGCCATGCATCAGAAAAGCATTTTGGAGTGCAATGGTAGCTCTTAGCAACAGGTATCTTCGCTTTCACACAACCTAAACACTGCAAAGTAGCTTGTTCAGATGGATGTACACTGCAGATAGCAACTTTCTTATCACTATGTATACGATACCTGCAAAAGAAATAAATGAAAGTTATCAGCAATACAAACACTACGTCAGAGTTCCATATTAATTGCTCGATCATTGCAAAATAACTTCAAAAAAGTAACGAAACAGTTGCATTATATAAATACTGTACACCCTATCTCACCCAAGATTAGCAAATAACATTGCAGACTGGAAATTAAGATGCACTATGAGCACACATCCATATGTTTACAGTCCGTATCTTTTTTCCGTAACTCATAGCAAAAAAGGAATATATTTAAGAGTTAAGTTCATCTAGAAGATCCTCCAATTAAAGGTTCACCCTAATTCAACCATACCAAATTATCAATTCATAAACCATGTTTACTTGAGCATAGCAGGTTTATACGACTCAATGTTCTCATGGTCACCTTCGTTATTTTCTGAAAAAGCTATCACCTTTTCTGGTTAGATCCTAATTTCCATTATTTTTCAATATAAAAGCACCTTTACATTTTCACATTACATTATAATTGGCCTGATCAACTAACAGGCAAAGCATACTCATTTAGAACTAACTGCAATATAACCACACATATAAAAAGTCATAACCCTATAATTGCAACCAATTACAGATTGAAAAAAAAAAAAAGATCAACTGCAATATCCATCAAACAAACTTTCAAGCACATTGTAACAAAATCATATAAAGTAACAACTTTTCCAAACATACTAAAACGCATTACCGTATCACATTATTAGTATACTAAAGTTAAAAAAACAAAACTTAAAACTAACTAACCACTTATATCTCAAGAAAAGACCATCAATAGGCAAAGATTCAGGTACATCATCAGTAGTAACAGTCTTATCGGGACGACGAATCAATACGTAAGGCGAAACTTCACAACCTACTATCGGAATATCGGAAGGAAGGTGCACTCTCAGCACACTCAGCATTCTTTTAACTACAAATTATTTAACTTTCTATTATTATAAATATAATTATTATTATAATAAAGATACAAACTTTCTTCAAATCCTAACCCTAATTTAATAAACAATGAAGATGAAAGCAAAATAACTATGACTATAGATAACACGTGGCGGACACCTGGCGGTTCCGCCATTACATCAAGATCATACGCGCCAGTTTTACCCAAACAAAAAGATTAAATCTTTTTTAACAAAATTAAATATGGAAAAAAAAAAAACTAATTAGGAGGAAATTGGGGTTTATTAAGATAAGTAAAGATATTATTATGTGATGATGATCTATTTAAAGAAAGAAATTTGATTGGAGAAAGAAAAGGGGGAATGTTATAATTAGGGTTTGAATGGAAAATTTGATTTGATTTAATTTGATGATGATTTGGGGTTTTACAAATTGAAAGAAAGAAGAAAGAGAGATAAGAAACAAGACGTGATTTATTGATTTTCTTTTATAGCTTTTTATTATCATTTATATTTTTTAGTTTATATTTATCTACAGTATTATTCTATTTTTTGTTGTATCTATCTGGTGTATGACTAGATTTTTCAAATTTTTTTTTTTTTAATTTGCATAAGTTGCCCCCCAGATTTCAATGACCGTAACACTTTCATATTTTCCCAGTTGGTCTTACATTTTCAATATGCTTCATCATTGGTCCAAATTCTAATTATCGTTAAATTAGGTCCGTTATCTTTAACTAGCACGTTACCGCGCAATTGCGCGGTGTTTGTGGCGGCGGCTATGTGTGTGTGTGGGGGGGGGGGGATTGTTGGTGGTAGGGGGCGTCGAGTGTTGTAGATAATTGATGTAAAGAGTTAATATAAATATTTTAAAAGAGAAGGACTAATAGTGTTATATAACGAGAGTTTTAGATATTTTTTCCCATATAATTTTAACATAGGGGCTACTCTTTTTATAAGATAGTATAAATATCATTTTATTATTGGTAATGATTAATCCTCCCAGTTCATAGGATGATTAAATATGGAAAATCAAGAAGTAAGATTAAGAAAGTATTTCGATGGAATCCACTTATCACACTCATATGATTTTAGAAGAATTAGGCTAATGCTTGGGAGGATTAACCATTTTCCTTTTCTTATATTGTCCTTTTTTACATATCACTATTCGCATTTCAAGTCTCAAATTCTTCTTCTATCCTTTGATCTCATTTATACTTTTTTATTATTATTATTATTAACCAGCTCATTTATATTTCTAATAAAAACATATCTATATTATAAACATAATAATGAACCTCAAATACATTTTTGCCCTTGACAGATAAAAGAAAAATGAAACATTAATGATAGGGAAAGGAAGCTTAGAAATGGTTGTTATCCTTTTTTTAGCGCTAATGATTTTCTCTATTTGCATATTGCACATAACAAACATAACCCTTTTTGATTTCGCATGTGTCTCAGATGCATTTCATATGTTATAAAACATGCATGCAATAAGTATATCCAAACACCTCCTTAGAAACAATGACGATGACACTGACTAAGGTGTAAATTTGTATTTCAATAACCTAATTAGTTTTGAGTATTTCAATGATATTTTAACATGGTTCGGAAAAAAGTGTAGATTAAATGGAAAGTATTAAGAATGGGTAAACCGATGTGATCTATTAGTTTTAAGTTCATTTTTTAATTTCTTGAAATGGTCAATATGTTTCTAAAAAGACATTTACGCCCTTGCATGGTGGGCACGCGATGAAGGCAATGGATGCAGGTTGACGACTGTGTGTTTTTTGGACCAAAGATGATGCAAAACTGATATTGTAGGACCGATAGCTTAAAATTGAAAGGTAGTGACGATTAATGAGATATGGCCAAACCATTGGGGCCATCCATTTGACTCACTCTTTTAATTTTTTTGGAGTTAATTTCAAAAATTGTCCCTGTGGTTTTACCAAAAAATCACGTTTCATCCTTTAAACTTTAAAATGACACTGGTAGTCCTTTATACACGGATAATGGTCACATTTCGTCCTTTAGTCGACCGTATAAAGGACGAAACGTGACCATCATCCGTTAGATTAAAGGACGAAACGTGATCATTATCCGCGTATAAAGGACTACCAGTGTCATTTTAAAGTTTAAAGGATGAAACGTGATTTTTTGGTGAAACCACAAGGACGATTTGTGAAATTAACTCAATTTTTTGTGTATCTAAATATGGAGCAGATATTGTATATTGTGACTTGTGAGTGATTAATCTCCATTTTTGTCAACTTTATATTGGTTATGTGGTTTTTGACTTTTGTTTGTGTGAGATTTTAGTTTTTAATGCTTTTATAGTTGAAAAATGTTATTTAGAGTATGTAGCTTGATGATTTTAAAGTCGTGAGAACATAAGTTTAGGGGGATAAGAAAGAAAAAAAAAACTACTTTTCCACGAGTTTTGAGCTTTAATATCTCGACGGTGTATTGAAAAGGTTAAAATGTAGTCATACTTTATCTTTACCTATGTAAGTTTAGAATCATTAACAAATTATATTATTTGATTTGAAATTGAGATCATTCCCACTGGATCCGTATAAAAAAATTTGCTCCTTTCCCTTTTGTTACTCGTACACGGTACACACAGATTAATAAGTGGAACTTTAAGGTTTAGAGTACTATGTTACCCAAACAATGAAAGTCTCTTTTATTTACCTATTTAATTTCATCAAGAACCTTTTTACTATCAAAAAACAAGTTGAAATAAAACCAGTATTATTGTACTTCCATCCTTGATGAAAAGCTAAACAAAGAAAATCCGAAGGACTTCATACAGGCATCAACTACACACGCAATCTGTTTTCAAATGAAAACACTCCCAAGGAGAAACATCGAGTAAAACCAAATGGTGCAACTGTACATATGTTGAGTGCATACATATGAAATTATGAATTGAACGCTTCAGGTTAGACAAACGAAACCATACTTGCAAACGATTTAATAATGACACATGGTCACGCACCCACGTGAATAGATAGATCGATCATGTATGCAAGTATGGTCATATCAACCAAAAAGGGAAATAGCAGCAGAAAGACATCAAGGCCAATATCCTTACCCGACCAACCTGTAAAGATTAACGCTAGCAAATGAACATAAGAGTGGTGCCAATGGTCTCAACCCTTAAAGAAGATGTGGGAGTACTGCTTTACAAAGCACAAGCATTAGCCACAATCATTGAAAGCACATCGATCACCAAAAGGCTGTATTCAAAGAGGCCCATCAACCAAAAGGTTGTCGTTTCAACTTTCAAGTCCCATTGGAATCGATCAAATGTATGAATTATTATTTGATGCGTGGATTATGGATGTCTCTTTCAAAAAAAAAAAGTACCATATCGATCAGTGATGTATACATAAATATGAAAAAGATGGAACCTAATACAAGAGGTATTCGAGTTTATTGGTAATAGCAGAATCCAGCGACGCATGTCATTTCCAAACCCAAACAGCAAAAAAGTCTATCAGACTAAAACTAACAAACATATTATTATTGTTTTGTTTTTGAACAATATATATATATAAATAGGGGATGGTAATATAAGGTTGTCAGGTATCTAAGCTTAGGTGTGGAACACTCATATATTGTTTTTTTAATCCATAAAAATCATGGGGGCTCATGCATTTATTCATTAAACAATAAATAGTAAAATATTAGTATGTGAGGAATTCCACACCTAAGCTTAGGTGTCGGACAACCTTATATTCCCTTTTCCCATATATATATATATATATATATATGAAAGGAATTGTATTATTTCTGACTATGGAATTAATTACATGTAGCTTTTTTCTCAATAGACCTTGGATATGTTTGGCATAAAAGCTTGGAGCTGGGCTGTAGTTAAGGGTTTGGGGTTGGAGCTAGAGGTTGGGGCTAGGGGCTGGGGCTTTTTTTTCAACTCTCTTCCTACGAGCTTTTATTTTAAAGACCTTTTAGGGCTTTTAGGAGTTTTTCAAAGCTGGGGCTTTTGATTTCTTATGTTTTACCAAACAGGGCTATAATTTTCAAAGGAGCTTATTTTTAAAAGCTAAGGGCTTTTAAGTCCTTAAAAGCCCCTGAAAACCCCTTGCTAAACAGACCCCTTAATTAGTTGTAACTCTATAAGGTAAGGTTTCAATCCATGACCTATTCTCTTTGTTTAACAAAACGCAATACTATTTTATATAAACTTCTTTCAAAAATATAAAGCATCGGCAAGCTTTCATTTACTGTGTATATATATATATATATATATATATATTAGTCCTAATACTCGTACGAGGTACGGTAATTATTTAGATTGTAGTATAAAGAAATTCGAATATGTCTCATACATGATTTGTGGGTATGAAATAAATTATGGCTAAAATAAATCGATGATCGAAGCTAAATTATATTGTAATAAACAGTAATAATTAATATAATATATGTTTAGTTAGAGTTTAGGATTTACTTTAAAGTTTTAAAGCCACATCAAAATCAGAATTTGTAAGCATAGTGGATGATGACAAATAGCTTTGTGATTTCAGATTGTAAACTCAAATTTTTGAAGTGTTCATGTTAATAACATATTATAATTAATATCAGTAATAAGAGTTGAAGATTGAGAAAGAAAAAGAGAAAATTTATTAATAAGAAAATGATCAATCAAATAAGGTTTTATATTACTAAGTTAAGTTTAATTTTAAGCCTAATAAGGAAATAGAAATTCTATACAACTAAAAAAATAAATTAACAAAATAAATAAATAAATAAAAAGGACGCCAGAACATGCCAAATCCTTTTTTAATTTATTGGTAGATTAGAAATTTTAAACTATCAAAAATATTGGAAACGAAAAAGGATTTGTATCAAAATATATGGAAGAGGATTATCAAAGATTCATATAAATACTGTATTTAATTATATGCGTATCTTATAGATATCTTCAAATAAAATAAATATATCCATGTTATGGAGGAGGATTCATAGTTTAAATTCGGATAAAATACGGATATGTTATAGACAAGAATTCATAGTTTCAATACGGATAAAATAGGGAAACATTAAGTATAATTTTTTTTTTTATAAAAAAAGACACTTGTCGTTTTAATATAGCAACACGTGTCGATCAAAAGAGGCTACAATCCTGTTTTAGTTTATTGGTAGATATATAGTTATATATATAACTATTAGTCTTAATGCTCGTACGATGTACGGATTGTTTATTAATTTTCTAATATATATACTTTATAAATATATTAAATATGACACATATTGATTAAATAAAGTGCCTTATGTTATCCATTAGAAGTTTAGAACGCTAATCTTGTTTTAATTATCGTTAGATGGATGTTATAATAAATACTTAATAATAATATCATTTAAATTTTTAATGGAGTTGGTGTACCATTGGTAAGCTCTTTGACTTTGGTCCAACACATTTGTGAGATTTTGGAGTATAAGTAGAATAAATTGTTAGCTAAAAAGAAAATTAATTTTAGAGTATAAGTAGAATAAAGAATTTTTTGTACGGACACTACAAAATTCAAGACAGATGGTGTGAATACGAACTTTCACTTAGAAAGTTGCAAAACTATGAAAACCGGTATCTAAGACACCGGTCTTAACATTTTTAAACCAAAGCCGGTGTCTTAGACACCAGTCTTCAAATTGTGATCTTTTTTCTATCAGAGACGAACTTGTAGACACCGGGTTTAATCCATTTATTAATGAAGGCCGGTGTCTAAGACACCGGTTTTATTAATACATGTCGACATACTTTTACTATGTTGAATATGTTTGACAGAGCACTGCCATGTTTTGGATTGATTATTCACATTATTCACAAGCAGCAATATCTTTTTAATATTTATACGTTCCGTGCAAAGAATTTTACATCCCCTTTCATGCACCCGCTTTCAACAAACACATGATAAATGTTGAAGACCGGTGTCTAAGACACCGGCTTTGCCCAAAATTGTTAAGATCAGTGTCTTAGACACCGGTTTTCGTAGTTTTGCCACTTATAAAACTAAAGTTTGTATTTACACCATTTGCCTTGAATTTTGTCGTATCCGTACAAAAAATTCGTAGAATAAATTGTCAGCTAAAAAGAAAATCTATTAAAATTTAAATTGTATTAAATATGATTGTTTGAATTTTTAAGTGGGTTGGTCAGAAGTATCTTCTAAATTCACTATGTGGGGGCCGGATGTGAGTTTTCCCAAGGTCTCGAGTTTGAGTCTTGGGTTTCTCATCTCAATGTATTTTCTATGAAGATGGGGTTGATGTCTAGCAAATCGCTCCCAACACATCTGAATTGAAACTAGCTTTACAAATAAATAAATAAATAAAGTTATGTCTTTATTTAAAATAAACATTAAATAATAATAATAGTAAATAACAATAATAGGTGTTGCTATGTAAGTTAGTTAATGAAACTAAACCAATTCGTAAGTACATAGTTGATCATTATCATCTTGAGGTGAATTTGTAAAAGATTTACTTAACTAAAAAAAGGAGGAATCGTAGAATATCTAACATTCGTTACAAATTCATATTTTTTATTAATAAAATAATAAATTTATAATTATAAAAATCCTATTCTAATACATATATATGAAATTTATTAAATAGGTTATTATTTAATAAATACAATTAAAAAGACACTTGTCGTCTTCATACGACTTGTCGATCAAAATATGCTACAATCCAGTTTTTATTTATTGGTAGATAGGGGAAAGATAATTATAGTACAAGCATTTAAAAAGGTACAAAAAGTACAAGATTTTTCCTCCTTCCATCTCCGACCACCACCACCATGATCATCTTCGACCACCACCATAATCCTCCGGCGACGGCAACCATCTCCAGCGAGACTTACACATGTGTAAGTACAACTTTTTTTTAGCATTTTAGGGTTTAAAATTTCTAGGTTTTTTCCTTCGCGAGACAACCACCACAGGCCACCATCATCTCCGACCACCCCAACCACGGCGCCGACAGCAAGGGCTTCGCCCGTACAATAGCAAACCATCACCATCTCTTGGATCGCCGCCCATTAAATCCATACAATTCCCATATGCGTTCCTTGACGGTCAGCTTAGAACGGATGAGGGCCAGAGGCCCGTACCGTATCCACCCGAAAACGAACCGGATTCTCGTCGGAAAGTTAACTTACACATGTGTAAGTCTCGCCGGAGATGGCCGCCGTCGCCGAAGGATCATGGTGGTGGTCGGAAATGATCATGGTGGTGGTGGTGGTGGTGGTGGTCAGAGATGGAAGGAAGAAAAAGGAGAAAAAACCTTGTACTTTTTGTACTTTTTTAAATGTTTGTACTATAAATAACCCATCCCTAGGGATGTGTTAGATTAGGGACTCCTTATTTTAGAGACCATTAGGGACATGTAACTTACACATATGTAAGTTCCGACCACCCCAACCACGGCGCCAACGCCGACAGCAAGGGTTTCGCCCGTACCGTAGCAAACCGTCACCATCTCTTGGATCGCCGCCCATCAAATCCATACAATTCCCATATGCGTTCCTTGACAGTTAACTTAGAACGGATGAGGGCCTCTGGCCCTTACCGTATCCACCCGAAAACGAACCTGATTCTGACCGGAATGTAAACTTACACGTGTGTAAGTCTCGCCGGAGATGGTCGCCGTCGCCGGAGGATCATGGTGGTGGTCGGAGATGGAAGGGAGATGGAAGAAGAAGGAGGAAAAACCTTGTACTTTTTGTACTTTTTTAAACGCTTGTACTATAAATAACCCACCCTAGGGACGGCTTAGATTAGGGACTCCTTATTTTAGGGACCATTAGGGACATGTAACTTACACATGTGTAATTCGTGGTGGCGGTGATCGCCGTTGCCGGAGGATCATGGTGGTGGTCGGAGATGATGGTGGTGGTTGTATAACTTACACATGTGTAACTACAATATAAGTTGTACTTACACATGTGTAAGTCGTGGTGGCGGTGGTCACCGTCACTGGAGGATCATGGTGGTGGTGGTGGTGATGGTGGTCGGAGATGATAAAAAATGAATGATTGAGAAGTGTCCCTAATGGTCCCTAAAATAAAGAGTCTCTAATTAACTTTTCCCCCCACCCTTATAGGGGTGAGTTATTTTAGGACCACCCCTAATTCTATGACAAATTAGGACCACATGTCCACATCATAATCATCATCACCACCACCACCATGATCATCTCCGACCAATAACATGGTCCTCCGGCAACCACCGTCGTCGCCAAAAAATCATGTTTCAGTTAATTTACACACGTGTAAGTTGTATATAACTTACACATGTGTAAGTTAACTTAAAAATGATTTTCCGGTGGTCCCCGTCGCCGAAAAATCATGATGGTGGTCGGAGATGATCATGGTGGTGTGTAAGTCACAAAAAACACATGTCCTAATTGGTCCTAAAATAAGGAGTAGTCCTAAAATAACTTTCACCTATATATATATATATATATATATATATATATCTTCATTTATTGGTGATTTTTTTTTTGGTCAAATACCTCTATTTTTTTTTAGGGTTTAGTGCACCGGAATGCAACAAACTATGCCCAAAAGGTTATAGTGTGCACGAACTAATGTTTTTTTTTTATTGTATGCATAAACTTAATAAAAAAGTTTATATTATGCAACTTTTTGTGACCGACCAATAAAAACCTTACACGTAGCCTATTCAAATAAATTTTTTTACACGTGGCAGCTCGTACAACTCATACGGGTGTACGGGCTGCCACGTATACACATTGCATGATTTGAACATTTTTACTAAGTTTATGCATACAATAGAAAAAAACGTTAGTTCGTGCACACTATAACCTTTTGGGTATAGTTTGTTGCATTCTGGCACACTAATCCCTTTTTTTTATAAGCATATAACAGGATTTAACTACCAATCTCCCACAAGCATTGAATAGTAGCACATCAATCACCAAACGGCATTTCAGTATCTGAGGTGACCCATCAATTATAAGGTTATCGGTTCACGTTCAGCTAGGGTCTAGGGATAAGTGTGAGAATGGTTGTGTGGTGTGTGAAATTGTGGATAGTTGCCTTCGAAAAAAAAGGTAGCACATTTTTCAGTGATTCATAGATATGAGAAAAACTGAACCTCAAAGTCTGAAACCAGAGGTCTTCGAGTTAAACAGTAGCAGCAAGGTCCAGCAGTGTGCAGACGATCGGGTTTTGTCATTTCCAAAAAAAGCAAGTGGCGAGATTATATTACAACTGGAAACTCAAAAATATTACAACAATAAAGATAAGAAGTTGGATTCTCTCAGATACAAGAATTGACCAACTCTCTGTTATTTAAGAATATAGGTAATATTCATGAGATTGGTAATATAAGAATATAAGAATATAGGTAATATTCATCAGATACAAGAATTGACTAACAGAAGTTCATCTAGCTATAGGTAATATAAGAATATAAGATTCTAATCCATGAGATACTCTCTGTTATTTAACAGAAAGCAAACCTTTTTATACTAAAAGTATGTTACAAAAAAATTGGTAGGTTTTTATTATATATTAAGATCTTTGTTGACAATTACTCATACTATTTTTTTGGGTAAAGGTTTTACCCTGGTTAACTTATTTTTTAAACCCTCCCAATAATCCACCCCTATAAATGTAGAAAGTGATGATTACTATTTGCAGCTGAAAGAGTAGAGAATACCATTTACACTCTGGTCCATAAATACACCCATTTCATCTTTCATATTTGCATATAATATCAGTCCAGATACACAAATAATAGTCATTTCTCATAGTTATATATCAAATCAAATGCTCACACATTTATAAAAACTGCAACATTCAAAAGCAGCCTACATTTATCCAAAAGAAGAACAAGCGCAAAGATAAAAGAAATGCACAATTAACATATGTCAAATTCTTAAAATTAGGAAATGATCAATTTTCCTATATAAATATGGAATCTACATCAGATCGTATAATTACAAGTGAAGTTACGCTCCAAAATTTCAGATACGCAAACTCAACTAATAGTCATTTCTCATGTGAATTATATATTAGATCAAAAGCTTACAAATTCTGTAAAAAACATATGCAACAGAAGAACAATGACATCGAAAATCTTTTTTTTTTTGGCACATAAAATCACATGGCAAATTCCTCTAAATCAAGATTCAAGAATGAACAGATCTTATATAAATTAAGAATCCATGACAGATTAGAATAACTAGTTAAGTTATGCCATAAGGGTAAAAGTCCTACAATTCTATTTTGTCATCCGCAACAAAATGGATATACTTATAGAATAAAGTAACAATTACCACATAAATAGAACAAATTACCAACTCAAGTCGCAAGATCTAGCTTTTTTCGATAGAATTCTAAAACACCAGGAGATTTCTTCTCGTATTTTTCCAATCTCTTGGCCAACACACTTTCAGAACACCTCAGCCACCAACTGAACCCAACATGATTTTTATTATTCATCAATCCCTTGTCCTTACAATACTGATAAACCAAACATCTAGGAACAATCCGTTTCTCAAAACTCAAAGAAATCAAAATAGAATTTTTAGCAATAACCGACGTCTCAACACCCATTTTATTAACAAGAAACTCCATCACCTTATCAATTTTCTTCTCCGATCTCATCATACACCACGGATCCATTTTAAAAGCTGCCAAGATTTCATCTTTAGACCAGCCCCATTTCTCATAAATTTCCATCTTCTTATCCCATGTCATTTTCTTCATAGACCTAAAAGCATGAAACGCCAACATAAAATGCGTTTTCGTAGGATCAAACCCCATTTCCTTAACTTCCTCAACCACCTTCCTAAACTGGTCACTACTAACCAAAAAATCTCTAGGCTGATAAGTCAATACATACAACATTTTCGACGCTGGCACACCAACATCTCTCAACAATTGCATATTCGGAATCATATTCCCTTGAAAATCCCAATCCAAAACCCAAGCACATCTCCTAATAGCAATTAAAGTTCTCTCGTCCGACTGGAGCAAATCTTTTAGTGCATTATAACTAGGTTCTAAACGGTTCTTTAAACTTCTACTTAAAGACTTGGGCCTAGCAGTCAACAACTTTGCAATATCAGAATTCGATAAACCTATAGAACTTAAAAACTTAAATTTCGGCAAAAGGGTCTTTTCGGGATTAAATGCTAAGGCTCTAGGAAACTTAAATATCACATTTGAAATCTGTGAATCAGTAAAATCATGTTTCTTAAAAAAAGTTATAACAGAGTCTGCTTTTTCTTGGCTTTTTAAAGTTAAGTACTTTGAAGTTGAAATAGCCTTTTCTGGTGGGAACCCACATGAATTTATAAGATAAGAAACTGTAAATGAATTATCAAGTGATGTACATTCACTTACATTTTTGGGAGTTGCTAATGATGATGATGATATTGATAAAGACGATGAAAATGAATGAGGATATGGTATGTAAATTGATTTTGTTTTGATAATGGAAAAAGTTATGTTTTTTGAGATGAGATTTAACATTGTAAGAGTGGTTTTTAGGAAATTGAAGGAAGATAGAAGAACCCTAGAAAAACCCTGATTTTGATTAACAAGGGATTGTGTTGACAAAGAAATTCTCTGTATTCTTTATAAAATGGTTAAATACGACATTTAAGAATGCTCTTACATGCATAAAAAGTTATATTTTTCATATCAAAATCTCACCTTTAAATTTTATGTTAAATGTAATGCAACTTAAATACAGTTCATCGGGCTTTGAATAATAAAACTCTTACTTTTAAACGATTTTTATTATTTATTACAAAACTCAAAACTACACTTATATTTCAAAAATCCAAATATACATTTTAACAATAAAATTAACAAAAGTAAAAGTCTAAAAATTTAAAAGTACATCAAACAAAAAATTTTGTTTTACAGTTACATGTACATAATATTATAAATATTCAAATACGTCTTTTTATTATATTACAAAGTATAGTATAAAAGAAATAATAAAAGACATCTCTTTGTTTTTTTAAACTCGCGTTGGTAGAAAAAAAACTTCTAATATAGATTGAGGAGGATTGATAAAAAAAAATGTCGTGACCTCGAAATATGCCGATGTGCCACAAAACACCCCATATCTCCTTTTAAGGATTTTAATCTAATAAACTTTGCTCAAAATTCCCAAATTCCTGTTTATGTAAACTATTCATAGTATAAATTATTTGTGATACATCCATTAAAACTAACTATAATGTCAATATTGTTTGTAAAGACATCTAAAAACATGCAAGTACTTGTATGAATAAAATCCAAGATGATAACTTATAATAAAATGATAAATATTCTCAAAGACATTATTGGACGTCATTGTTATATACTCATCTTCCTCTTTGCTTTTGGTATCGAGTCTGTAGTGACATACTGAGAAACAAAACAAATATTATGGGAATTTTGTTAACCTTAAAAGTTTGTCTGAAAACATTGAAAAACATCTTAATTTAATTTAGCCATTAACATATTAATATATTTCTTGTTTTTTGCATGCTAACTTATTAATATCTTAAAGTATGACATGTATTAATGATACTTCAAAATAATAAGTATATCTTTTCAAACAAAGTAAGTAACATACATCCTTAAAAATATATGTATAGAAAAAAAGTTTAGGAACTTAGTTTTACATGTTGACCTAGATATTTTCATATTAACTACACACCTATACTATAAAATAAGACAAAAGATACGGTACATCATAAATTATACTTATAAAAAAAAGGGTTGGTGTAAAAATGAAGATACAACGATACTCGAATGTTAGAAAATATATTTTACTTGTATAATATGAGGACATATTAGGCTAACCATCTATTTGCATAACTTGAGCATTCACCAAACGTTTAATGAAGTTATTAAATTATTTTTTCCCCACAACCATTAGGTTAGACAGTTAGAGCTTCAATTTCATCCCGACAAGTCTTTCTTATACAAAATTTGAGAGCCGAAAGAGCTCAACCAGACGGTAAAACGAAGTTGCAAATTTTTAAATTGGTTCCCCTCTTCTCGACTTCAGTTTTTGAACAAGGACCATTAAGTATTATCTTTCACAAACTTTCTTCCACTTTCGGTTCGGTTCCAGTAAAATCTTGTAGAAACCACAAAGACCCTGATAATTAAGAACCTTCGTTGATAACAAGTAACTGCAGCATGACCTGGGTTTCGGGGAACATACCTTGTTACCCAAAAATGATAAGCCACTATTCCCTGCATTGTAAGTCATAATATGCACGTGAAACTTGACCCATTGGCAAACCTACACAATGGTGTTTATATTGAAATGAAGACGACCAATTTTACAAGCTTTATATTCAATATGATTCTGAGCAGAAATGCTCATCAACCTGCCTCGTTTCCCTGTTCTAATTTTCTAAATGTAAGTTATATGGCAACAAACAGGCCACCATTTTTGATGCTACACAACATTCTCGAGGCCTTTCAGTTGTAACTCACCCCTAAATATGATACAAAAGGCTTTTTTTTTCCCCGCAAGGGGACACAAAACAAGTCTAGACTACTATAGAGAAATCGTGTATGCCTCAATGTGTATAATGACTCTGTAATCCTACCTCATGTGCACTGACCAGCGCTTGAACACTGGTTTGTCTGACTTGCATTTTCTTCACAAGTTATCAAACGTGGAGGACCTAAACTGAATCCATTTTCCTTGACTGACCCAAATGGATCATCTTTTGAGAGTAAAGAGGTAAATTGTGGTGTCTGATTCTGGATCATCTCCATTCGCTTTAAAGATGGAATGTGGCCTTTACAGTACCCACGCCACATATCTCGATAAGCAGATTCCAACCCGGTAATAAACTTGGACCCGTTGCACAGGGAGGATTTGGACATGAGGTTCCTTAGATCCATTCTGAGGTTTGAGAGTGACGTAATATCAGAAGCCAATTGTATTGCTAACCGGATATACTCATCTTCGGTCTTGGCAACCAGGCGTTCTAATCCTGCAATTTAGATCAGCATAATTTAAGAAATAAATATGAAATTCCAAAAACTACATAGTTTATAAATGCAAATATGTAACAAAGACCTGTATAGAGATTGATATAATGACCTGATCAATATCCAAAAAACCCAACCAATCTCAGTTCTAAGTTTTTAAACTTTATTTTTAAGATTAATTATTCATTATTATAAACAACATTTTCATATAATGAATACAGAAACAGTAGTTTAATTAAAACAGGATATTAAAATTTTATGAAAAATAGAACTTATAAATATTTTAAAAGGTCAAACTTATTCTTATAAAAGTATTCTCTTCTTTAATATGACAATCGTATGTGAACAGTGCACTTTGTCTTTTTGTGTCAACATCCAAAGATTTACATATTTTAGAATGTTTGACCCCAGGATGAGTCAAACCTCAGACTGGATTTGGGCCCAGCCCGAGTTTAAGATTCTATAATCCCACATAGAAAGAGAGATAATAAGTGAGCTACAAAATAGAAAGAGAGATAATAAGTGAGCTACAAAATAGAAAGAGAGATAACAAGGGTATCAGAATATCTCATAGAAAGATAATAACTGAGCTACAAAATATCCACATGTACTACCCGTCCAGTTAAACCAAGTACGAACTGAATTAAGTAAAAAGAACACAAAATCACAACTCACCAACTGCAGTTAGAAGACTGACGCCGACATTATGTGCATGTACTGCACCGCCCATTGTGACACATGGAACTCCCATATAAAGGGATTCACATGTGGTTGTAGTTCCTGCGTATGGAAAAGTATCCAAGCTATATAACAAAACAACAAGATATTAATAGAAATGGTAGACTAGATAGACAATATTAGAGAGAAGTGACAAGCATAATATAGCTTCTAAAACCATTGAACAGAATACATATATAAGATTGCATAACATATAGGAAAATAATGGGCGTACCTGATGTCCATAAGAGAATATGCTTGCATATGGTCATGGTTGAGTAGAATCAACGGCAAAAGGTCAACTCGTAATGATTCCAAACCCAACTGCTCCAATGTCGAGAGAAATTTCTGTCTTACACTATCACAGCAGAAAGGCTTGCACTTCACAATAAGCCGAGAATTTGGAACTGCACATAAAATTTTGGCCCAAACTTGAAGCACTTTCGGGGTTATCTGAAAGAATATAAAAATTTTTCAGAAGTCAATAAAATCCCACTGTCAGTCGATGGAAAAAAAAAAAAAAAACTATAGATGGCAATTTCAACCATATAATTTATGAACGAGTCAATTTGGTTTGTCTTTAATCTTATCTCAAACGGGCGATCAGTTAAAAAAAAATTAAGAAATATAAGCTTATGCCGGAAGAGATTACAAGTAACCCAAAGTAACATATACAACTTCCCTAATTGTTCCAATTTTTTTTAAGACTAATTGTTTTATCTAATGAGTAATGACTGACATAATTATAGCAAAAAATGTTGTGTTTGTAACCATACCAACATGCGACTTATTTCAAGCCAAACACATCATAATCTGTCACCCAAAATGCTAATCATGTCACATTTGGAATATACACAAATGTTCTCATTACCTTCGCTAAATTGTTGAAACTGCCAAAAGTAATAAACCCATTAGAAAGAGCAGGCGCCGGCGATGGAAGTCCAGCCTCAGGAGATGGGGTATAGCAAAGAAAGCACTCGGGTAGCCGAACTAGCTCCTCAACATGCCTGCCATCAATACAAACTTCCATAGAGTTTAATACCCTTAACAACGTAAACTTGTAATATCACATCATGAGAATGCAAAAAAAATAAAAAATAAAAGATCGTACTTCTGCTTTGTATCCAGAGGGTCAGCCAGCGCATCAGTAATCCGATAGTCAATAGTAGGCAAACCAGTTGTATTTGGGTACCCAATCCAGGTGACCTATCATTATATGAAGCCAAACAAATAAAAATGCAAGTAAAATGTTGAATACCCAAATAATTAAGATTGACAGCCATAATTTAACTAATTTTTATTTATCATACCTGAAGAGGTGCAGGGCGACAGGCCATCATTCCAAGCTTATTATTAGCAGTATGACCAGTAAGTTCCACCAAAATATCAACTTTATCTTCTCGAACCAAACTTGCAACCTTCTTCTCATCGATTCCATATATATCTCTCCACATGCCACCTTTTTTCACAACTCTGTCTCTGAACTTTAGAGTTTTTGCATCTGCCTGCAGCACGTACAAAAGTATACTTGCAGCTACAGTTACCGTTTTCATATAAAAAATTCCACGAACTTATATGGCATGTAGACACGCTTACCTTAACAACCGCCGAGTAAACAACTACCTTATAGTTAAGGTAGTCGTGATAGATAAGAGGTGCTTCAATGAAATATGACACAGAATGTGTAAAATAATCAGGAGAAACATATCCAATAACAAGTGGTCTTTCTGGATCTTTTGAATTATCCCACGAAGTATATTGAGGATACAGCTTCATGAAACGCTGGCCCCATTCCCTGCAACAAGTCGTACAAGTGATATTATAAAAACGTTAACCTTTGTACTCATACATAGCTATACATTGCAAAGAATGACATTGTTTGACCACCTAATTTCTAGCAGTATTTGTTCGATTTAATATATTTTAATATAACATATTCAATGAACATGCATTTGACAAGATAGTTATTAAGTGGACCTGTGAGCTTCGTATAGATTCTCATCTGTTCCCTCATTGATGTAATTCATCGCGAGTAAACGGTTCTGCAACAAATAGCCAATATACAGCAGTAAGAACAATGATGAATCTCTAATCATCTTAACTAATTGTGTTGACTCAGAGTCAGTTAATAAAGTTCTGCACTAAACTAAAAGATATATAATTAAAGCCTAGAAAGGTTACTAGCTATTTACTCTGTAGTAACTAGTAATTAGAAATGATCGAAGAAACCGAATTTAAAGTGTTCGATGGTACAATTTGCCTCACTAACAGTGAAATAGAACCTTACGAAAAGTATCACCATGGTATTGCCTCATCTAGTATTATAGTACAATTAAACTCTTCCATTATCAAACACCATTGCCTAATAATGCTTTAAAGTTTTGACGTGGTAAATTCCTACAATGAAAATGACTCACACAAAATACATAACAAACAATACTTTTCATTCGGAGCATAAAAACACCATCTATAGGTCTTCAGTATTTTTATCATTTAATTTTATTAAACTCTGCCGCTAGCTCATATGGTTGGTACTCTATTACATAAGCAATAATACTATGTAGTTCATCCCTTTAGAGAAGTAATAAATCACTACTTCACATTATGACTCTAAAAAGTTAAAAAGATTGGCTCAATTAAAGCATCATGTATACTACTTTATATCACTATACAGGATTATCCAATAAAGCTAAATGAACTGCAGAACTAGTATCACATTCACATGCATATAATGATACCTGGCCTGCATTACGAGAATCTGGGTCTATCTTAAGACACTGTTCATATGCTTCAATGGCTAAAGCTATACTTCCAGCATCTCTGTAAAGAACCCCTACAAGTAACAGTTGGTAACATGATATGTATCAAACCCCTTGGGACAAAAGAAAAAAAAATGATACCAAAAAAGACGTCTATTGTTTAGGGAAGATGGAAGGAGGGAGGAAGAAACCTAAATTATTGTAAGCTTCTGCATATGTGGGATTTGCCAAAATCGCTTTTTCTATCATGCCAGCAGCAGCATCCATTTTACCCTACGTATTGACTGTTATATGAAGCCAGGTAATACATGAAGCATATTATACTGTTAAAAGATAGTAATAATTTGTACCTGCACTGTGTAAACTACTCCAAGGTTGTTCAACGACTGGGAGAAATTGGGTTTAATTGACAAAGCCGACTTTAACAGAATAAGAAGAAATAAAAATCTATTAGAATTAGATCAATAGGTAAAAGGGTGGCAGTTTTGACCCATTTATTTATATCTTTAACATGTTAGATGGGTCAAATAAAATAACATAGAAAGATAAAAAAGATAAACTAAGTGTGTTTTTTAGATCGATATAACGTCCAATATTGTTCTATTGAGAAGGTTAAATTATCATTATGATCAAATAGTTTCTGTAATCATACTAATCACACTGTCAAAGCATATTAGACGAGACACAAGTACATGGCAGTTACATGCATCTGTGAGAGGAATTACCTGATAACATTCCACAGCTTTATCAAGATTGTCTCGGTCTTTATATATAACTCCAAGATTATTGCATGCTTCGGCACAATGGGGATTGAAGTGGAATGCAAGTTCATAGAATACAATTGCCTGCACAAAAATGGGAGCTTACTACATTTTGTTTACTTCAACACTTTAGAAGTAGAAAATAACACAAAAGCCAAACAGATGACTGAATGTAGTTTCTTTATACACAATAACAAAATGATCATTAAAACGAAACAATATTAAAATAATTACCATATCAAACCTCAGCATTTCCCCATAAGCAACCCCTAGGTTGTACATGGCATCCGCATAATGCCAGTTATAGTACAGAGCTCGTTTGTAATATGCCACACCTTGGTTTATATCTCCCTCCAATTTGACCTGCATTAATACCATGAGTAAAAAGGGAAACCAAGAAACACATGAATAGAACATGAGACGTAAGCAAGAATAAATAGATACAATATCTTATGGCCTATCAATCTTCTAATGCCATTATACAAAAGCATCTGTTTAGAAGGATAAATAGCTTTAACAAATGATGCATATGTTGAGTAAGATGGAACTCGTGATTATCCTTACAAAAGAATGTCACAATTTGGACGATCTCACAGAATAACAGTAGAGAAAAATAGATATTGTGCAGACAAATTTATACACTGCTTAAGATCAGGTGAGGATTTGTAAAATTTCTACAAATTTCACCAAAAAGACAGCTTCTTGCCTTATATAATTACCTTTGTCCCCAAATCTGTCAAAGCAATTGCCATGTTATTCTTGGCAATATCAAAGTTTGGTGAAACAGCCAAACACCTGAAAAAATACAAAAAAAAAATAAAATAAAATCAGATAATGACAATCAACAATACAGAATAATGGTTGCCCCACAGGCCACAGCAAAATTACAGATAAGCATTCATAACCTCTCATAACAAGCAATAGCTGACTCCAGATCACCTCTGTTTTTATAGATCACACCCATGTTACAATATGCTTCTGCATACATCGGTCTTTCGAAAGCAGCCTTCTCATAGCAACCAAGTGCTGTATCATATTGCATCATCTCAGAATACACGACTCCGAGGTTGTAATATGCAGGCTGCCCAAAAAAAGAACATCAGCTATGAGGGTGCATTAAATGGCATTTAAGTATTAAACGTTCTCAAGTGTACAAGAGACATGAAATTACAGCATAGTGAGGGTCAATCTTTATAGCATCATAATACTTCTGAATTCCCTCCTGCGTGTTTCCAGCAAGCTTTAAACTGGTTCCTAAATCTGTTAATACAATCGAAAGGCATTCTGCTGCTGGCTTATATGATGGATCAGCCTCTAGAGCCTTACGGTACGACTGGATTTACAAATAAAAAACAACAATCTTAACACTATATAAAATCGTTACATTTGAGTAATGTTTCTCATAATATAGGAACGATTTTACGGAAAACACGGACATACCTCAGCAGCCTCCATTAATCGGCCTTCATCTTTATACAATATACCACAATGTGTAAGTGCACATGCATTTTGTGGATCTAATTTCACAGCTTCAGAAAAGCTCTCAAAAGACTGTTTTCCCATATTTTGCATCTGCAAGCAAATTCCTTTGCCGATATGAGCCGCAACATTTGCATTATCTTTCTCAAGTACACTTTCATATATACACAAAGCTTCAACAAATTTGTTTCTTGAGCGAAGAATATTGGCATAACCAAGTGCATCCTTCCCCTCATAACTAACTATTTGACTAGCAAAAGTTGTAGAATTGTTGACACCTAAAGACGGCTCAACTGCTTTCAGAAAACCATTATTTTCGTTTTGACCCTTTTCCTTCTCCCCATCAACATCCTTCTCTGTCAATGCCATCTTGGTATAGCTAAAACCTCAGACTCCTGAATAAAATACATTATAAAAAAACGTTAATGGTTTAAAAACTGACCGCCACACATATTTCGTGCTTATTCCTGCCACGAGGAAAACAAAATCTTGAACAAGTATGATAACTTTTTTATACCATTTCATAAAACATATATACTAGCATTCAACCTCACAACTCATGTTCTCACAACATAGTCGCATTTCTATTGAAACAACGTTATTTATCATTTTTTGCATAAAACGGAGATTGGTCCTTGTGTTCAGGCTACACAGGGAAAGTCGAGCCTTTGCTCTGATGTACGTGGCCTAACCATTATTACGGTGGTCATTTCCTAGACCTTTTCCCTGGCAATTCCAAGGTGTTTACCTAGTGAGGTTCAAACACATGTCTCTTTTGACTTTTTGAGACTTTTGGGACGTCTTGCCACAAGGTCACCTTGCATAAGAACTCACACATCATATTAATCTAATAATCTTTGGCTAGTGAATCACAACTCTCTTTTCACTTTCGCCAGCCAAACTATATCTATACATCTATACGATTATATATATAATTTACCCCTCCCAATCAAGATTCAACACTACCAATCATAATATGGGAACATGACACATTACCTATCGTTCACATCCAATAAGAATGTCACCTTCACCCTTCACCCTCCACCCACCCTTCTCTCACACCATCACCCCAATAAAAGCCGATAACCGTCAGAAACTATTCTCCCGCATTGCACGTGTACCACATAAAAACTCCATTATATCACTTGAGTAGCAAAGTGGCAAACTTTAAGGTCAAAAGAAAGAATAAGTCCACTTAAAACTAACATAAAATAAAATCAAAACCAAGATCCAGCTCAAAACCCTAACACAGGTACAAGTTTTTTTTTAAAAATTGAATTCTTCAAACTATCTATCAAACACATAAACCTAAACTCACACTTTAAATAACACAAGTTCATAATTTCTCATAAAAAATAAAAGAAAAATAAAACCTAAAAAAAAAAAAAAAAAAAGTTCTCTAAGGTAAAGCAACAACTGGACAATAAAATGCATAACTTAATTCACTCACACAAACAAATATATGAATATTGTAAGAGGGCTTAAGAAGTGTTTACTTTTAAATCACTGCCGCCGCTATCACCGACACGGTGGTAGGATGACTGCAGGAGCGCCACCGTGCGGCGCCAATCGAACAGGAGTATCGGTGTGTTTGTGTTTTGTTAAGTCAGCCAGTCAATTGTTGTTGTTGTTGTTGTTGTTGTTGTTGTTAAAAAAATTAAGGAAGAAAGAAACCCTGTGGCGTGTCTGTTTGTTTGTTGTTGGGTGTTTATTATTATGATTTTGCCCGCGTTTCACTGAAACCCTCAGATGTCCCCCCAATAATAATGAATGCGCTAAATTTTTTAAGCTCTAGTTATTATAAATCTACTTAATGCTGTGAAAGTTACCAGTTACTACTGAGTAGTTTTTCCTTTTTACCACATGTGTTCACGCAAAATGACGGCAATTGAATGGACAAGTAGACAACACCATGGGTAGCAACGACTACGATTAGGGATTAGGGATAAGTGATAATTGATATAAAAATAATTTGAGTAAAAATATAGTCAATGTCGGTCGTAATGATTTGGAAGCTCGGGCTGGATAGTCAAAAGTATGCTCACGTTAAAAACAATGGTGGGATACAACATAAAAGTGATCCAACAATAAAAACTCCGAATTCTAATGAATGTTGATTTGATCGAAGAATTAATAAATGATCATGTTCTAAATTCTGATTGGGTGACATATAAATATCCAAAGTAAGTGTAATTTAGTGGTGTGATTTCGATTTAATATATAAGGTGCAACTATTCAACAAACTTATGTTATTAAATAGGTAAACTTACAAAATAAATTTTTTTTTAAAAAAGGCCTAAAATATACCCTAACATGGCCTAAAGTCCGTTTCCCCCTAAAACTCTGCTACTATATGTTGTTGGCCTATAGTAAGGTCGACACTGAATGTAGTGTAAGAATTTTAAATATATATATATATATATATATATATATATATATATATAATTCGTACTGCACCGCTTTACTTATCTTAGGTACTATCATGTTAAAAAAAAATTATAATTAAATCTTTAAATTTGATAAATATACAAAACCCCTGTGAATTTTACATAATCCCCCCATAAATTTTACATAATTCCTCTCTGTGTTATCTAAGATAAGTACTGCATGCTTTACCTAACATTTCTTTTATATATATATATATATATATATATATATATATATATATTATAAAATAATAAACAAGGTAAAGGGCAAATTTAACACATCAATAATATTATGTGAGAACGAGGAGTATTTATAAGGAAGCATTGATAAAATCAAATAATTTTGTTATGATATTTTTTGGGTTTAAACTAAACATAACAGTGGATAACATAGCTGAAATAAAGCTTTTTGTTTCATCATGGATATCAATAAGTATTGACATGAACTCGACATAAAGAACTATAACTCAAGCTTTTCAGAAACATATCTACCCGATCAAAACTCAACTCAATAAACTATGTTATTACGTAACAACATATATAACAAAAGGTTAACATGATTACCTACCTTCTACTCGTGAAAAAATAAAACCCAAATACAAAACCGCAATAGATTCCTACAAACACTCGATCCTTTATACCCATTTCTCAATGAGAGATTGAGTGTACTTGTTTCATGTTACATTGTTCTTTTCCCCATAACTCTAATATATAACTTGACAATACTTTATAGGAAATAATACATTTTTATACGCGACAATTTTATAATTAACACAAATTTATGTTTATTTTAATACCACGTGTTAAATAACCTTGAATACTGCTATATGTTATTTTACTTTCATTTGTATGTTATAATTTGTTTGACGTTGTTCGTCTATCATTATCCATGTGATTTTTTTAATACCATATGTTAAATAAAATCACATACTTTTATATATTGTTATTTTGTAGTGATTGTTATTTTATTATTAGTGGAAATATTTTGGTGAGATTTATAAGTCAGTTTTGATAACGAGATTATTAATTTAACCGATATATTTTTACTTTTTCAAAAATTGTTATTGAAAAAGATGTATTACATGTTCAAATACAATAATACATATATATATTTTTTTTGCTAAAAGGAAGTTCAATTATTCCTAGTAACCTTTTACTTAAATTATTTTTACGTTAATTTATTTACTCCATCACCGTTAGTCGTCCACCATCATCAGATTATCCCCGCATTGCGCTGAGTTTGTTGTAACTCGTAACATCAAACAAAACATATCCTCTGTTTAATTACCAAACCAAAAGACCACACCTTGCGTGAACAATGGCGACGAGAATCCTCATCAACAAATCACCCGGATTCAGATTTTGTACCAGATTTCTCAACTCACTAATTTACCCATATTCTACTACTACAAGTAGTCATCGATCAATTGAAACCACCATAGCATTCGAAGAAGTCCGATCACCCAACCCCGAACCCGAACCCGATCATACCGCTTTTATTCTTCATGGCTTAATGGGTTCCGCCAGAAACTGGAGATCTTTTTCTCGCAATTTGGCTTCTTCTCTCTCTACCTCCTCTCCCTCTTCAGGTATTTATTCATTTTACTCATTTATTATATCCACCCTTACAAACCCCAATTATATCTCAACGATACAAAATTTTCCCTGTTGGTTTCTCTCTCTCTACTCTCTGTCTCCAAACGGCTATTTCTCTTGATTTTTAGATCGGAGATGTCAGCATATGGTTTTGAGATTGAGAGCTTGAGATCGAGAAAATCTTCCACTCCGGTGGATCCAACCCTATTTTTTTCATCCTTGGGCCGGAGGTCCCTTCCACCTCGTGGATCTGGAAGCAGCCTCCCTACCTTTGTGTAGGGGTAAGGTCTGTCTACATCATACCTCCCTCGTAGCCCGACGGGATCGAGTACCTTGTTGTTGTTGTTTGTTGCTGTAGCTTAATGTTGTATAAAAGTAACTCCTAATGCCGTCTTCCACGGGTTTTGGGTCCCAATACCGTCTTCGACGGTGTATGGGGAGGTTGATATGTAGACAACCTTACCCCTACCAAAGGTAGAGAGGCTACTTCCAGGTTCTACCATAGGTAGAAAAGGACCTCCAGCCTTGCTGGGCATGAGGATCGAACCCATGACCTTTGTTTCCAGAGAACCACTGATCCAACCCAGTTGGTTGATAATGTAGCTTAATGTTGTATGAGTAGTATAATTACCCCAATATGGTCACAGGGATACCTTAGTTACACCGCTTATATAGGAAGTAAGTAATTCCCAATGCGGTGTTTCACGGTTTTTGGGTCCCAATACCGTCTTTGACGGTGTATTGGGGAGGTTGAGATGTAGACAACCTTACCCCTAGGCCCTAGGTTGCTTCCAGGTTCTACCAAAGGTAGAAAAAGACCTCCAGCCTTGCTGGGATACCTTAGTTACACCATGTATATCTAAGTTAAAATTACACGTGAATAGGGAAAATCTCATTTTTTTAACTAGGAAAATTGATACTAACTCGAATCTTTTATATTAGTTGACAATTATATCAAGAGTAGAAATAGTGTGATGAACAAAATTTTGAGGGATGGAGTAATGTGTATGGTAAAGTGAGAGTGTGCTGCATTTTCGGTCCTACATATAGTTGCGTTACTGGTAATTAAAAGTACTTAATACAAAAATAGGGTGCAAGTATGTAATAGTATTGATTAGTATATGTATGTATGTATGTAGATTGGAAGATGGTTCTATTGGATTTGAGGAACCATGGACAATCGGCTGGCCTACCTGAATTACAACCACCTCATGACATGATCAATGCTGCCAATGATGTCGCTAATCTAGTAAAGTCTCATGGTTGGAATTGGCCTGATGTTGTTTTAGGCCACTCCATGGGCGGTAAGGTTGCCTTACAGTATGTCATGAGCTGTGCCCGTGGTGACTATGGTACTTCAGCTAAGCTGCCCAAACAGGTATTTTTCATGCCAAACTTTTTACTGTATTTACTTTAGGTGTAAATTGATCCGAATATCATCAGTTATTTCATTCTGCCTACTGAATTATTAAGTATCTGATTTTATTGTTTCTGTGCCATCATTAAGTTTTTTATAGTGTAGAGTCATATTTTTTAATGCATGTACTGATAGTGTTTTAATCTTTTTTCTTATGAAGGTTCTTGTAAATAGTTAAATATGATCTTCATGTTTGAATCATTTAACGTGCAAAATGTAATGATTGGAGAAAAGATCAGAAAGTGGCCAGTTGTAATAAACTAGGAGTTTTTTCTAGAATTTTTTTTTAGGAAAACAGAGAACATGTTCAAATTTGACTTTTTCGAAACTAGAAGGGTGCCCGCGTCTTGCAGCGGCAATGATTTATAATGCTTGAGATGCCGTAACGATAATACAAGCTGTTTAGGTTACTTTCATGAGATTCGGCGATGAGGCATCTAACCGTGGTTATCATTCTAAAAATATAAGTCGAGGATTAGATGCAAAAAATATAAAGGTGCAAAACTTAACCATTTTATACGTATTTGTTAGGGTTATTTAGGGGTAGTTTGGGATATTGAAAAAATTGTTGAATTTTCTAAAATAGGGAGACCATTTTGTTTTATAAGGGATTATAGATTATAGATAATTTTCATTAAAGAAAAGAACACTTTCTTTTCCAGTTTATCCCCTTGGAAAGCTCATTTCTGTAGATTTATAAGGATGCATTTAATAAGAAGAATGAAAATGAAAATTAGAAAAAAAGTTTTTGTAATTAAACACAACCTTAGGAATTGTCCTTCAGTTTCTGTGGTCACTTCATCAATCAAAAGTTAGCATCGAAATGTGAGATAGTATAATTTTGTTTACAATTTTCCTGTGTGGCTGTGTTTAGCAGTTCAGGACTTTATGTGTATATGAATAGGGTTCATGCGTTTTGCTTTCGGCTTTGTATATGATAGCTTATATGTATTAGCGCTTTCGGTTACGCTGACTATACATCCCATTGATTTTATATGCCGAAGTTTTCTGCCAAAAGTTTAATATATTTATTCAATATATAAACTCACTCGGAAACTATGATTCTTACATATGCCCAAATATGTCCACATTGTTGGGTTTGAAGGCATGCTGGCCAAAAGGCCTAATCTATTAAGGAGGCCTGTTTAGGTTTCCTTGGGGACCAAGTTTCTAACCCTGGCTGTTCTCCTGTATATACCTCCTTATTGTAATTGTAATCTTATGGTTCAGAGCTTAATAAAATAACCTAGTTGCAGCCGGTGGACTAGGCCCCCCACTGGGGCGAACCACGTTAAATTCTTGTGTCGTTTATCTATTTTCTGGTTGTTGTCTTCTTGTTTAATTGCTTCCGCTGTGCTATGGCTAAGGGCTGTTCTTAACAAGTGGTATCAGAGCTAGGGCTGTTTTGATTCGATTTTGTTCTTGGTCGGATCTGTTTTTTGGCTGTGTTTGATCAGATTCTATTCAGATCTGATATTTTGATTTGCTACAGTTGTGATTTGCGATTAGGGTCTTGGTTTTGTCTCTTGTTCGCTGTTTTTCCTCTCACAACTGTGCAAAGGGTAGCCGCCATTGCTGTTCAGCCTGCTGCCACCACTAGCCGTCTGTGATTAGGGTTTTTTCAACCCTTGTTCGCCGCCTGCTACCGTTATTATTTGCAGCTTTTTGCAGTTGTTATTTGCAGCTGTTTGCTACTGTTATTAGCTGCTGCTGCTGCTGTTGGCCGTCTTCTTCCTGTGATCTGTTTTGGGTCTGGTTTGCAGCTGTTGTTGCTGCTATTCCACCACTGTTTTACCAAACAGCTACCAGTCCGCCGCCGCTGTTGCAGCCGTATCTGCTGCTGTCAGCCGCCGCCGTTTGGAACTCTGTGTTTTATTGGGGTGATTTGGTGTTATTGATCGATTGGAAGATGATAAAGCACTCTTTCACTTTTTTTTTTATTCTTGTTCAAGAAGGTATTGGCTACTGTTCTTGGTTACCACCGTGACATTCTTGTTCGTCATTGATCAGAGAGGTTGAGGTACTGTCTCTATCCGTTTATTGTGAGTTGTATCTCGGGTTATTCTGATCAGGGTGTTGTTTTTGCGGGTGGTTGTTACCAAGTTTGTTGTTGTCATATTACCTTGATCGATTAGAAAAGAAAAGAAGATAAGTACCATTGTTTGAAGTTAGTCAATTGAAACAAGATATTAGGTTGATTAGTGTTTAGCCTTTGTTCGACCGGGTATATACGGGTGTTTTGGAATGGTTTGGATTTCTGTTGGATGTGGTACTGTTTATTGAAGAAAATAGAGGTAGCAGGTTTGGAGTGCTTGGAGTTTTTTTGAGCGTATTCGGAGGTTTGAACTTAGACGGGATTTTGTAAGAGTGGGAGCATGAAGAGTGCGTTGACATATGTTGAAATCGATGTTAAGTTCTCAAGACCAGGTTTCCGAATGAAATCTCTCCTGTGATGCTACTGCTAGTGGAGAGTGTTGCTATTCATCTGGATTCTCTGGAGCCGGTATTTCAAATCGGTAGGAGCCGGTTGAGATTGAGGATGAGTCATTGGTGGACTTTGCCATTACTGAGTCAGCTGTGTCTGACTGTATTGGAGCGGTTTACAACTTCAATGGGCCTTTCAGGTGACCGATGAAAAGGGCCGCTGCAACTAGGTAAACTTGGGAAGTTGGGATGCATGGATTGAAGTTTGGTTCGTTCTTGGGAGTTGGACCCGTGAAGACTTCTGTTCCTGTATGTTTTTATTGAAATCTTAGCTTATTCATGGAGAACTGAAGATTTGGGAAACTTCTGTTTTGAAGTTTTAGTTTGTTCTTGGAACCGGAGGATTTCTGCTATCTAGAAGATTACTAGAGTTACTTTTTGACCGGGATATTGTTTGCTTGAATGGCGGGCTGAAGTTTTTCGCAAGGCCTTCAAGTGGGAAATTGTTGGGTTTGAAGGCTTGCTGGCCAAAGGCCTGATCTATTAAGGAGGCCTGTTTAGGTTTCCTTGGGGACCAAGTTTCTAACCCTAGCTGTTCTCCTATATATACCTCCTTATTGTAATTGTAATCTTATGGTTCAGAGCTTAATAAAATAACCTAGTTGCAGCCGGTGGACTAGGCTCTAGGCCCCCCACTGGGGCTGAACCACGTTAAATTCTTGTGTCGTTTATCTATTTTCTGGTTGTTATCTTGTTTAATTGCTTCCGCTGTGCTATGGCTAAGGGCTATTCCTAACACACACCTCTTCAAGGACCTAGGTATATTGTAGCATGATAGCTTAACTGCTAGTATACGTCTACTGATTTAGTCCTCATCTTGATCTTTCAACAGAATGAAAATGACAATTTTGTTGAATCTATGAATAGATGGCAGTTCTTGTGCAAGTTTTTAACTGCAAATACTGTCTAGTGCTATTCAGGGACTGCCTGATTCAACCTTTTAGGACTTACTGCTGAATGGTTCAGAGGTTCTGTATGGACTTGGTTTAAAGTTTTGAAATAAACATACATTTATTGCATAATAGGTGATAGTTGCTTCGGAAATTCATCTTTCCACTTGATCTTCTTTAATTGCTTCTAGCCCCCAATTTTAACAGCTACAGCCAAGATAACAATAGCCCATATCATTTAATTTGTTTTCCAAATAATGTGATGTAGTTAAACCTTTAAACACTTTAAAACCCTCTTAAACAAATTTTCCTAAAGTTTTTTTTCTGTACGATACATAAATTCTTTCTTAAATGTGTTGAATCAGTTCTACACATAACAAGATTCTATCTTATGATCATGAATCAATTAATCTACCAAGAACATAAAAGTAACACTTACTTGATGTCAGAAGCGACTTAGAGTTTGATAATAAGGCCATTTTTCTGGGGGGGCGGTTAAGATTTTTTGCAACCTTACCATATCCGATTTCAAATGGAAAATAACCAAAACAAGTTTGCTCCACTATAATGTAATCCTGGAAAATCTATTTGAATGCTGCTAAATGGGAGGGTTTGCACCTTGGCCTTTGAATCATTAGGAGCCTTGCTGGGAAAATCAGCCCATTTAGAGTCTGTTAAGCACTGCCTAAATTGTCCAATATAAAGCTGTGCAATTACCGGAAATCTAAGCATTATGTCGAGGCTATGTGGTTTTTTCTACAACCTGTAGCTAACAATTGCTGTATCAAACAAATTCTAATCGGTCTTTTTTTACGACTATAACTCACTGTGACAAACACATGATGCAGAACAGTTGTGGGTACTGGATTCTGTGCCTGGGATAGTAAATCCGGAAGAAACTAGCGGGGAGGTGGAGAAAGTTCTGGAAACTTTGCAGAGCCTACCAAAAGAAATCCCATCACGAAAGTAAGTGTAGTTCCTCGTCGCTCCACTTTTCTTAACATCGTATAAAATTTTGTGCCATGTTTGACTAAGTCAGTTGAACATCTAGTTCAGTTGCTTGAAACTTTGATTTGATTTTATAATTCTTTTTGCTACACAAGTTATTTTAGATAATTATGACAAAAATGTATAGGATGTTTAGGAACTAGTAATCTACATCACTTGGCGAATTCAAGAAATCTTTTTAGTTGAACTTACATATCATTTGGGGCAAATTGCATTACATGTAACTAACTTTGGGATGATTATACATTTGGTATTACACATATTCTCATACATCTGGCCTAGTGGTTAACAGCTTGGGGACCTCTACATGATTAAGTACCATTCTTGGGGATGATTCCTGAACCTCATCTTGTTTTGCTTTGCCCATACGAAGGATCAAATTCTCAATAAGTTGCATTTGTGTAATTGTGAGCAAGTTAGCTGGCTTTTAGGTGCCATGTCAGTAAAAAGGTCACTGTGGTCAAAGTTACCGACATGTCAGGTGTGATCCCATCATTTTGACCGGGTAACTTGGTCAAATGATGACCCTATATCAAATTTTATAATTTCGTTTTTGTGTTAATCAAGCTTTATCTGAAAGTTTGAACCTTTTTGTGGGTTCATAAAGTGTATTACCAAAAAAAGGAGTCAATCAAATGTTGGTTATCTAATGCAATTAGCTGTTTCTCTTAATTTGATTGGAATGGGGCTAAAGTAGTGCATTGTGCATATTTAGATATCTATACAAATTGAGTCGCTGAGAATAGGAACAGATAGTTCACATTATTGTCAACAATGAGCCCTTTATTGTTTTATAATAATGCTCTTGGTTACAGGTGGCTGGTGGATCACTTGACCAATCTAGGATTTACAAAATCATTGTCTGAATGGATAGGTACCAATCTCAAAACATCTGGAGAACACCAGACATGGGCTTTTAATCTCGAGGGAATTTTTGAGATGTTTGATTCCTACAGGTTAGCTTTTATGATCTCAGATCTCCAATGATGGATCAGAAGCTAAACTGATCATGTTAAAAGGCGTTAAAATAGATTATATAATTATCTTTCAGGAAGATGGATTATTGGCCGCTCCTAGAACACCCACCCAAGGGAATGGAGATAGTCATTGTGCGTGCGGAAAACAGCGACAGGTGGGACCCACATATAATTCAAAAGCTAAGCCTTGCCAGCCGAAGAGCAGATAAATCTGAGGGTAAGCTTTCGGTCGTGGTACTTCCAGAATCTGGGCATTGGGTTCATGTGGACAACCCAAAGGGACTTCTGGAGATTGTGACACCCAAAATGGCATCCATTAGTTAACCCAGATGGCTTCTATTTATTTATTTATTTTATGAACATTCAACTATCAATAGGTTGTTAGATTCCGCTTTTGACATATATATTAAGCCTGTGTGTTCCATTTTGAAAATCAAATAATTCTAACGAGCAATAACAATTGCAGTGGTGGTTTCAATTTTATATTTATCACTTCTTCCTCATCCAACATAAAATGTGACAAATAGTCCTCCTAAGTCCTTATCCTACATCTCTCTTTTGCACATCAGCCTGTGCATCTTTGACACAAATGATCATATTGTTGCTTACCTCCAAATGTCATCAAAAACATCAGAAAGTATCATTTATGTTCGCCATATATGATTTAACTTGAATACTTAATTTTAATATAAATCATCGAGTTGTTACATATATTAACGCAAATTGTAGTACTTACACAACGAACATAACCATCCATGTATACATGTTATATGATTACATATAACCAAATCACTATCTTAAATAATCTTCTTTTTCTTGTTCATTCATAGATTAAGCATACAGAGGAAAAATAATTTAAACTAGAAAGGTTAAGATGCCATGTAAACTTGTTAAAGAAATAAAGAATTCGTTGTGTGTAAAAACCATCTTAAAAGTGTTTGTAATGGTTCACACTACCACACTACGTGATGTAACACATCAACATCACACAATACTACACAACTACATCATATCCGTAATAATAACCATACGTCCATACCACACCCACCAACCAGGTGGTGTCATCATCACATCAGCATCACATCACATCAGCATCACATCACATCAGCATCATACAATACTATCCAATAACCACACCACATCTATATCTATACTTCTATATTATTATATAATAAAGAAAATACAACCCATGTTGAAAGTTACACAGGGAGAATTGTCTAAAATACTCTTCTCCATAAAAACAACTCCATTTTTATTTACACTCATTCAAACACACAACCTTCTCTCAATGTCTACCTCTCTTTCTTTCATTTGCAGTCATTAATTGTATTCGCTGCAACGCGCGGACACCATGCTAGGCTATAACAATAAATATACCACGCCCACTAACCAATCTATTAATGAAATAAAAAACAATTAAAAAAGAAAAAGAAAAAAAGGACATAACATATGTCGAAGGTTGATTTCTTAACCTTGAACTAACTACACCAAAAAGACATTAATGTTGTAATGGTTTCCACATGGTGTGGTCAAGGCCCTTTCTCACGTCGTTCACACCACGTACCATTACAATTGCTCTACACTAACATCAATCAGATAAATTTAATTTTTTTTTTACAAATTATTATCAAAGAACTTAGAAAATAACGTCTTTTACAAACAATTTACCAATAGTAACAATTGTCTCGTTTAAAGACAAGTGAAATGGACATAACTTCAATATCTTACACTATTTTGCAAAATTTTGGATTTCGTATTAGCAATTTGTTCGTTCATCTTCCAAAATGGTCATCTAATTAATTCATACGAGGCAGATTCTGTTTCTGATTTCTGTATCTATTTAACTGTATTTGTGTATGTTATTTGTTGTTCATAGAACTGATAATGAGTTCATTTTTTCGACAAACGAATAGCCTGATGGTCAAGGAGTTTTCTATTTTGTGGTTTCTTTTTAGGGGGTCATGGTCAAATCTTGCCACATGCAAATGTGGTAGGAGGCCTTAGCAATGCTATATCCATCTATACATGGGCGAACAAACCCTTTAGGGCATTACCAAAATTCAAATCTAACGTGGGCGCATTAAAGTTAGGGGTGTTAGTCGTATATCCGCTCTGTCTTAAAAAATAAATAAATAAAAAATCACTTATTTATGTTATTTTGTTGATAAAAAAAACAAGTAGTTTAGTTAAACAGTTCATGAACTTAATACATCTATACTCCCTTATAAAACATATTGAACATCTATTTTAGGAAATTAAGTATTTTTTTCAGTATTCTCATAATACCCTTACACCCCTTACTTATACATAAAACTTTTATATACTCTCTTTTCCCTATTCTTTCTAATCATTACACGCTCTTATCAACCTTCTATCACCCTCCGCGCCGCCCTATTTCTCCACCGTCTCCCTTTTATGTTGCCCTCGCCTTCTAACCGCCGCAACACGTGGGCACTATGCGCGTAAGTACTTAAGCACATAACCTTGACTAATAGTAGTAAAGTACTCATAAAATTGGGCCTGAAACATGGTATGGGCCCAAAAAGCCAAACCCTAAAAAATCGGATATAAAATGTTTCATTTGCAACTCTTACAACAAGAGTGATAAGAAAAGAAGAATCAAGATGCAGATATTTGTGAAAACCTTGACAGGGAAGACCATCACCCTTGAGGTTGAAAGCAGTGATACCATCGATAATGTCAAGGCTAAGATTCAAGACAAGGAAGGTGTGTCAAGCTCTGAATTTATTTTTATTATGTATATGTTTTTGACAATATTTCAGCTGTACAATAATACTGAACCTGTTGTATGTATAGGTATTCCACCAGACCAGCAGCGTTTGATCTTTGCCGGAAAGCAACTTGAAGATGGCCGTACTCTTGCTGATTACAATATCCAGAAAGGTCTTTTTTCTTTTCTTCTTTATTATGTATTTGAAAATGGTTATATAAGTTACTTCTGTATTTTATTACAAGTAAAAAAGTGATTTGCAAAACTAAGATTACTTGAAAGTAAAAGTAAAATATTTATAACTAAACATTTGTTTAAGCAGTTATGTTAAAAATAGAAAATTACGAAACTACAATTAAATAGAACTAAGATTTGAAGGGATTTACAAAGATTAAAAAAAAAGTTACAACCTTTTCATGTCAATAGATTTCTAGATAAAAATAAAAGTATAACATAAAAAACTGATTTAGTATAATTGGTAATAGAACACAGTACATTATAATTTAAGTAATTCAGGATATGAATGTAAGTATATTTGCTTTAAAGATACATAAAACAGGACATTAAAATACAGTTATACACATTGAAACAAGAATAAGTTATATAGGTGTATACTACAGTATATAGATAAGATGTATCTCGTGCCATTTTATCGAATCACAACATCTCAAGAAAGTTCTAAACCTGGTCAAAATGTAGAATAAAAGAGTAGTCCAGATATGCACAATGCTCAGCCTCCGCCATGGTTACGATTCAGTGCTTAAAAAAAGCCAATGGATTTATTTGGAGGTAACAAAAGTAACAAGAAATATTTACAAAAAAGTTTATAACTTGAGAAAGCTTTAAATACATAATGATGAAAAGCCAAAGTTAACAAAGAAATTTATCAAGTTTTGATATTAGCGGAATCCATGTTAAATCTGCATTCATGAACAAATATTATGATAGATGAATGTTTATCTTTCTCGTTTTAATCAAAGAAAAATCTAAACAAATTTTTTTAAAAGTATCGAAGAAGCTATATATTCTTATTCATACTATATTGTTTATATATTAGTTATTAACTTATTATTAAGATAGAATCAAATAGTAATAGTAATAGATTTATAATTTGCATAGTTTTATAAGTAAATGAAAAGAAGTAATAGAATTTTTTAATAATGGTAGTGCCATGTGTTTCTATAGGATCACGTTACAGTCATATATGTTAGATAACTTGTCGTTGTTTGTTCAGAATCGACTCTTCATTTGGTGTTGAGGCTAAGAGGAGGAATTATTGAACCTTCTTTGATGGCTTTGGCCAGGAAGTATAACCAAGACAAGACCATTTGCCGCAAGTAAGTTGTTTTATTTGCTTTTCCAATATGCTCTCATAGTTCTATATTCGTATTATATTTGTTTCACTTCTAATTATGTATATTCGTATAGATAAAAAAGCTCTTGTTTTTTGCCTTTTGCAAGTATCAACATGGGTTGTAAAAGATAAGGTAATGCTTGTATTGGGTTCTACATCTTTTGCGAGTTTCAACATGGCTTTCTACATCTTTTGTTTAATGTATATGGGATTGGTGTGACAGGCTAAGATATTGTATGTTTTTAACCTTGGAAAATTGTTCTGTACTTGCAATTGGTTATGTGCAGCTGAACCCTTACTTTGCATTTTTTATGGTTTTATAAATTTTGTGTGTGTTTGATTTTTTAGAACTTTTAACATTGTTAACCTGAACTGAATTGTTATTTTGTTAAGGTGCTATGCTCGTCTCCACCCAAGGGCCGTGAACTGCAGGAAGAAGAAGTGTGGCCACAGCAACCAAGTAATTATTCCCTTAACTTTCTTCCTATATTTCAGATGCTATGTTCTACCTCATATTATTCATTTATATGTACTTATTCAGTATTTCCAATGTGCATGGTTGTTTTTTTAATTTGTCGGTCCTCTTTCTTTTTGTGGTTGTAGCTGAGGCCAAAGAAGAAGATCAAGTGAAGACTTTGTCGGAAGAACTGGTGCATCTAAGACCATGTGTATCTTATGGTTTAACCATTTATGTTGTTGTTTAGCCATTTCTGTTGTCATTTAGCCATTTATGTTGTTAAGTACCTATTTAAGTGAACTTACTGTATTGTATCTTTACTTCTCAACAATTTTCTGAACAAACTGCAGATGTTTCTGTAAAATCATTTTGGAATGTGCTTATACCATTGTAATGTTAGTGTGTGGTTGATCACCTTTACTTGTATGTTAAAAGAGTAATGCTAGAACCCCTGCACTGCACCAATGAATTCGACCAAATTGTAAAATAATTAAAAAAAAAGAAAAAAGCAAAAAAAAGCGCTTAAAATTGGACCAATAAGAACAAAAACAGTTAAATTTTTTTTTTGATATTACTAGTACAGTAAAAGATTGTTAAAACCATGAGTTGGACAAATACAGGCCAAATGCCGAGATCGGGATTTTTCTATTTATTTGCAAAATTGTGATAGTATAAACTTAACATAGAAGAACATGCAGAACCCTCAAGTTCACAATTAATATATGCAATTTTTAATTTGGCATTTAATTAATGAAAGCATGATTACGTACAATTAATATACTAAACCCTTATATACTTGTTTCTAAATATGTATTTCGAAAGAATTTCGAGTTTTGAATTAGTGGTTTGGTAAGATCATATCTGTTTTAAGATGATCGAAGCTAGCTACAATAATATATACTTACAATATCTACAATAATAGTTAATTAAATATTTACAATCTTATTTACAATTTAAACCTTACTTATAATTAATTTAATATCATATCTTTATATATAAATGTAATCTTCTATCCCCTATCAAATCTTCTCCTATCCTCTATCAAATCTTCTCCTTTATTTTCTTTTAATAAAAACTCAAGAATGCAGTGTTATGGAAATAATTTCATAACTATCAAGTGCACTTGTAATGGTTTGTAAAAGACTAATTTTAGAAATTATATTGTTTCCTATATTGTTTTCCATATTGTTTCTTAAATTAGTTTTTGCTTTGGCCATAAGTTACATATTACATTTTGTATCTTGATTTCATGAGTGATTAGAAAACCCAAAACCTTGAAACCCCAATCACAATTTTCATGTCATCGTAGCCAAATCCCTAATAAACAATTACGATCTAATAAGTCATCAAAAAAAAAAACTTCGACTCAAAACCAAACAACAATTCTCGAGTAGCAAGGACCATCTTTAGAATTAACTAGAGCTATATATCCCGTGTTAACACACGGGTTGCGTCTAAATTTTTTTTTTCCCGGATGTTTTAAAACTTAACGTTCTATAATATAAAATTTGTTATAAGTCATTGGTCATGTTTAACAATTTCTCTAGAGAATGTAATCAGTAAAAACATTTAAATTAATGATAAAGTTGAAGTATGTTTCTATAAAAAGTTTTAGTACAACTGTAAATTTTTTAAAAATATTTTCTTCTTTTCTTATCTCTTAAATACCTATGGTAGAGAATTGTTAAACATTTCCACATTGAAATACCTTCCGGTAACTACTAATAGTTTGATAAGAGTACAAAAGAACTAAGATAATCATCCTATCTTAATTATCCATTACAAATATCAATATTAAAGATGATTAAATAAGCATTATCAAAAGAAATAGTTTAAGATCACCCTCTTTTACAGAATGTCGTTTTCTGACATTTGGAAGTTCACAAGCATTGCAAGACTTCTTTGTAAACCACATTTGTAGTCTTGGTACAAACTCTTTTATCTTCATCGGATATAAGAATCTTCAATCTCTTCTTGCTTTTTACCCTCGACACGGCCACATATAATTGTCCATAATTGAAAACCGGGAGTGGAAGGTACAAACCATCATATACGTTAGTTATAACTAGTTGACCCCGCGCGTTGCCGCGGGGTACGTTTTTGGCGAGCGTTTAAGTGAGTTGAGTGAGAAAGGGAGGGCCCCGAGGAAGCGGAAGGTATACAATAAAGTTTTTGCAAATTCATGTCAAATATTCGAACCCAAACTTAAAAAATTACAACTAACCATCTAGTAATAACATTAAAAATATTTTAAAGGAATAATAAGTCGTATAAGAACACAAATAATAACTATATTAATGCTTTAAATGTTTCATGAATGTAAGACGTAAGCATGATGAAAATTATTATATATTAAAAACGTTATATATATATGTATAAAAACGGAAGAAAATAATCAAAAACCAAATCTTACAAGTAAAATCATAACTGTGTACAAAATGTATGATGAAAACATGAGAATCCAAAAGTTTAGTGTCAATAAAAATGAAAACGAAAATTTTGATATGGGATACAAGTTAAAAAATGAAAACTTTAATTATAAAAACAACTAAACATGTAACAATACAATAAAAATAATGTAAAGAATGTTAAGATGTAAAAAAACATGAACAATAGCTATATTTAAAGTTTTAAATGTAACATAAACGTAAGACGTAACGATGATAAAAATTATATTTACAAAAAGACAAATGAAAATAATCAAAGACCAAATGTTTAAAAGTAAAACCGTAATTGTGTGAAAGTTGTTTGGTGAAAACATGAGAATTTAAAAGTTTAGTGTCACGAAAATGAAAGCGAAAACTTTGATATGTGATCAAAGTTAAAAAGATAAAAATTTTAGGGGGTTAAAACGAAATTTGGTTAAAATTAGTATGTGTTTTAAAAGTTTGTATATTCTACGCATAAAGTACTTATATAAATACATAGGTTTGTAGTATATATATAATTAATACATATTTAGAGTATGGTGAATTTGTAGACCACTTCCATTCATATCTTCTTCTTGACATTCTTGGAGACTTGTGTAGTTGACTTATCACCCGGTGTTTCAGTAGCAACGAAATCAATCTTCCTTTTTTGAAGAGGAATGGTCTCTGAATCCTTTTCAAGATCGATTTGTGAACATTCGCCCGTAACAGAGACGACATCCTTCGAATAGATTACAGAAAAACTAATTATATATATATATGGCTACCACTACAAAGAGAAAAAATAAGATTACTTTTAATCTATTAAAAATAAACCTACAAATCAATCTCCACCATCTAAATTGAAAGTCAACTATGATATCTAATTATGGTAAATCTTTTTTGATATTTAATGTAACTATTATTATACCATTACATTAGAAATCTTGCCTATTAAAGTTTGACAAATGTTGTAGTAAGAAGATTTGCATTTCCTGAAGTTGTCTGGACATTTACATGCATACGTTGATATTATATACCAATTTTTGTTGTCAACAATCCTTATTTATGTTAGTGTTTTTTTTTACGTGAAGTTAGATAATAACTTTTTAAGAATGTTCTAATGATAGGCGGAGGTAACAAAAGCTTATGAGAAAGACGTTCCAGCATGCCTGAGGTGTTTTAACAAATGCATAACATTCTAACATAGATATTGTATATAGGATTTCATTAATATTTATGATGTTGTTTAGTGTATAGATAGAAAACATAAACTTTAAGACTTTAACTAAGTTTTAGGGTATGTTTGGTAGAAAAGATTCGAGTTAGAACTGTAGCTAAGAGTTTGGAGCTAAAGCTTGATGATGTGGCTAGGAGCTAGAGCTTCTATTTCAATCATTCTTACACAATGTTTTATTTTAAAGACATTTTAGGGGCTTTTAGGAGCTTTTTCGAGCTGAGACTTTTAATCTCAAATGCACATCCAAACAAGTCTATCTTCTTTAAAAGAGTTATTTTTTAAAAACTTAGGATTTTGAAGCTCCTAATTAAAAACCCCCTAAAAGCCTCATACATGTTTTTTTTTTCTTGAATATAATGGTCTTACGTTTTAACAATTTATGATAAAAATCAACACTATTAGTAGTATGATACAATGTAATAATAATAAAAGAAAAGAATAAAAATGGAAGGGATAGCGATTGTATATGTTAAAAAAAGATAGTGATTGTATTAAAGGACCGATGGAGTGTGAGGTGGAATATATATATATATATATATATAGGGGGAAGTGAGTATGGGGTTGTGCCCCATCTAAGCTTAGATGGGGAACCAATAACATTTGGTTTTTATAATCATGAAAATCATTGGGGACCATGTATTTGTTTTAAATTCAAACAAATAATAAAATATTTGTATGTGAGGGGTTCCCCATCTAAGCTTAGATGGGGAACAACCCAATACTCACTTTTCCCATATATATATATATATTTGAACAACGGGTTATTTGTTAGTGGTTAGTAGTTAGCATTTGAGACATCACATATACCTAGGATGAATCTCAGGACTCTCGAACCCTTCCCTCCCTTAATAATTCACTCCTACAAATGTAAAAGTAAGATTCAAACCCTGGTAAAATTTTTCAAGATCCAATATCTTACCAATGTATCACAACTCATTAAATATGATGGTTAAGATCCAAGACCTTAACCATTTTATATACTTCTATATTTATTGTAACATGATACTCATATTTAAAGTATATCAAAAAGGTACATATGCTAATTTACGAGGACCATAAGTGTCATACGCCAAATGGTTTTGTCAGCTTTATTGTAAACTAGGAATTACATGTCGCCCGATGGACGACGTAAGGTTTTGAAGCGTTTATATTTATTGGTAGGGTAAAAAAATCACAAAATTATGAGCGATAAAAAAATATTGAAAACCAAATGTTAAAATAATACAAAAAGAATATATTAAAGAAAAAAGATAAAGAAGAAAACCAAAAAGACAAAAAAGAATACGAAAACCAAATGAAAAAGTTATATAAAAAATGTTACATTTGAAAAAATAATAAAAACCAAATGTTTAAAAAAGTACGAATGATATATAATGCAACGAAAAAAATTTTTAAAAAGAAACAAAAAAATTGTACATACCAAAATTTATAATATTTTAAAAAGTTATAAAAAAATGTTAAATGTAATAAAGGTATAAAAAACAAAATATTAGAAAAGTTTAAAAAAACCATAAATTATATAAAGTTAGGGGGTTGAAATAATAAAAAAGAAACAAGAGGGACAAAAAGTAAAAAGAAAAAAAAGAGGGGCCTAAGTGTCAACATTTATTATTAAATACAAACTAAGAAGGGGGGGGGGGTGGATGTTGGGGAAGGGTTTGAACCCGTGACCTCCGGACATAGACACCAACCACTCTACCAAGTCTGTTCTTTGTTTCATATTTGCTAAATCTCTTATTTATATTTAAAATGCAGATAAAGACAAAAAAAAATATTGTTCACATGATACTCGTTTATTATAGTATGTAATAAATTCAAAGATACAATAATTGGATTTGATTCATAACTAAATACTCATTAATGATAAAATGTTCTCGAAAAAAAATAATAAACTAATAATAAGAACAAATCCTAGAAGCTAAAAACAGAATAAAGAATTGACAGCGGCATGGAATGTTATATGTTTGAAATTTGTCAAAAGTAAGTGGAGAAACTACATCTTATGATTTATGTGTGAGAATTGTAAGACACTAGACATGAGTTTTATGGATCTACATTCTGGGTATTAAACTGTACATAGGAACTAAGGGTTTTCACCCTTTTAGTTTTTTTCATTCAATATCAAATGGGTATAAGGCTAAAAGGATTTCAAAAACATAAATAAAATAACGAATCCCCGATTATATTAAGTAAAAAGTTTAAGAAAAACCAGATAAATATATATAGTAAGTAAAAGGATTTCAAAAAAACAAAAATAAAGTTAAAGAATCCCCGATTATTTTTGGCCCCAATACCCAATAAGTCGGAATTTAGCGGCTCTAGGTCCAGGTTTGGGAGTGAGAATTTTAATCGGGTTCGAATTTGAAATTACATAAATACGACCCATTGGTAAGGATAGGGGTAAGGTGGTAGAATTATTATCCTTCAAATTTAATAATTTAAGACCGGCTTATATGCTTTATAGCAATACTGTCAATCAGGTAGACTCAGGTGTAATTGGTGGGTTGAGAATCTTTGGTCCAAACCCAATCCATTAAAAGTCTCATGGTAAAAAACTCAATCCAGCGACCCCTCTGATTAATACATGGGTTGGCGGGTTGACTTGTCAAATAAAATGATTTTATTCAAGTAGGCTTAATGTTAATGCATTTAAGTTGGTTGTTTTTAAATCAAGTGAGTCAAATGAGTTATTTTTTAGGTCAAGTGGGTTGCCAAGTTAGCAGGTGAAATGTTATAGTTTTAGGTAGACTTCGTCGGTAATAATTAGGATTTTTGGATTGGCGGGTTGGCCTGACAACCTTGGTAGAGTTGGGGAATTAACATAAAGAAAAGCTCGAACCCTAACTCGACCCATTATAAATTTCAATTTAGAACCTGGATTTATACGGGTTAATCAGGGTGGCCTTGAGTCGACTTGATTAATTAATGGGTTGGAGGGTTGACAGGTCAGATAAGTTGCTTTGGGCTCAAATGACTTACATGTTAATGCTTTCAAGTGGGTTGATTTTAGGTCATGGTCAAATTGGTAGTTTTTAGGTTAACAGAGATGACAGGTTAAATTGATTGGTTTTAGTTAAGTTAGTCAAATGAGTTGTTTCGAATCAAATGAGTTAGCGGGCTGGTAAATCATATGAGTTATTTTTGGGTTAGTTGTTTTTGGTAAGTTGGATTTTGAGTTAGATCAAGTATTGATAGCTTTATAATGTTAGGGTGTTGAAAACATTTTATATGCAACTGATTACAAAAATAATATTCATGGTTTCATACATATAACTCATTTGTAAACTCTTAGCTCAATATCTAATCTTGTATAATGTATCATGTTATTAGGACCATGCAATGTTTTTTGATCCAGATTTGTAAGCGATAATTTTTTTCTTTAATTCTATTATATATATATACATATAATCTTTTGAATCTAATTATTTGTTTCATTTTATTTCTATTCTAATAATGATGAACTAACTTAAATAAAGTTTTCGTAAACTATAAAATATATAAATATTTGTTTAATCCGGTCAACGACCGGGTATAGATCTAGTTAAGTATTAGTCATGAAATATACGAACTTTCGCAAACATTATAGAGTACACAATGAACGTAATTGACAGTCTCAAACCTTTGAATCCATTCCAGCATGTGACGATTGAGAAAGTTTAGGAGTTAACATGACATCTGACATTCTTGGTCCCTCACTTACCTACACGAGCATATACACGCTATTTAGTTTTCACAAGTAACCTTTTAGTATATCTAAATTTCATTCTATTGTGTGCAGTGAACTAATTAAATTGTACCTCATGCGGAGCATCCCTTGATTTTAACTCGGAAATAACTTCAGGATCATCACAGAATATAATCACAGTCCATATGTTGTACTGGTCGTTCACATTGTACTTTGTAACACCCCGGGCTAGAACCCGAAATATCACTGAAATTATATAGCACACAGTGGAATTATCGTATAATATATACTACATGAAAATAAAGGATTCGGAGAATCCAAACCAACATTTAAGGTGCAAGAATGCAAGGTAAACAAGAAGTCATGAATGAGACTAAAAACAAGGTATTACAACTAAGATCATAAGTACCTAAATGAGAACCCTAAATGGACAACGGATCACGGATCCATGGGAGTCCCATTCCAAGCTCTAGCAGAATCAACAAGTAGCCATCAATACTCCAACTTCATACGAATACCTGAAAAGTGCACTAAACAAGGTCAACACTAGGTTGGTGAGTTCGTAGTGATGGATCACATGAAGCCATCGTCAATAATCACAATACATATAAGGAAGATCAAGCATACCAGTAGCCTTCACGTGCCACTCTATCAACACATCAAGATTTCACAATATAAACAAGCGTGTAATGGTAAACACATATAATGCCAATGCCAAAAAGCAATCGTATGCATGTCAATGTCATAATGCGTATGATATGCATGCCAAGGTCGTGATGCGTATGATATGTATGGCCATCTATGCAACGATACCCACATGTCATCATGACCAATGTGGCATCTCAAAAATGCTTCGGCGTATATACGTCTATGTACCCGATCAACACCGGTGCATACGTCTAAACCCCCGGATAAACATTTGTCTCATCAGACAATCATCTCATCAATAACCAACCAATGCAATCCCAAATGCATTTTCCCGAACAATCCCAAGCCTTGGTTTTAGTCCCAACTATCACTAGATGGGTGCTGAAGACACCTCTATGTCAATGGTGAGTGAACTTTGCAACACAATCGATTAATCTGGATGTGACCAGTTTAGTTTGATCGTGTACCAGGTTAACTGGAATTAAGTATTAAAGTGACAGAATATTAATACATGCAATAATATAAATGACGAGTATATAAACTGGTGAGACAATATGTAATTTTCAAGTGTATTTTATTTATTACTTGTTTAAATAAAATACAAGGTTGTTGCGGAACCAAGATAATACAAGAATGTAAATATCCTAACAACCCATGAATTACAATTGATCTAAACTTGGAAATTCTCCTAAACAATCGAAACACTTAGAGTTGTGAAATGTTTCTTTTTGCGATTGAGAGAATATTGCACAAGTTCACCAATATTGCAGAATATATGTATTTGCAAAGTTCTTGAAACAGCTTGTGCAAGGACCTCTATTTATAGTCGAAGATTGAGCATGGGGATCTCAACTTCGATGTACAAATATGGTTGACAGCACACAAAAGTATTGTTTAAATAATCCTTTGTGTGTGTTAAATAAAGTAAGACAAAAGGTTACTTTATTCAACCACTCTACATCTTTGTATCTTTATCCAAAGACAATATCATTGTCCGGTTAAAAGGATGTAGAGTAAAAAGGTCCTCCTCGTAATCAGTGTAAAGCTTTGTAAGAGCATTTATACTGGAGGATTCTCCAGTTGATTGATCTGGTAGATTGTCAACTGGGCTTCGCTGCCATTGCCAATCTCTATCTTCCATTTGTTGTCTTTGACTTCAACTGGAAGGTCTTCAGATTCTAGTCGTCTGATCTCAACTGGAGGAAGTCATCAGTTGCTAAACCTGTACAATGCAACTGGACTTCTAATATTTCGGACAATTCCTCATGCTCTCCAGATGTCACTGGAGAGCTCCAGTTTAGTTAAAACTGGACCTAACAAATTCCCCCTAATTGTCCTGAAATATTGTCAAGTATTTTCAAACTTGTTTCTATACAAGTTTAAGTTTGAAATACTTGAATTTGATAAAACCTATTATGTTTCCAAGACATTTTTATAGATCATCAAATGTCTTGGATTTTGTTTTAAGTGTTTGTAGATCTTATCAGATATCTTACTTGTAGGTTACAATCTGGCAACTTGTATATACATACAATTTCAAATAAATTACAAGAGAGTACACAAAATTACAAGCAGATAATAGTTAGAAGGAATACTTAAACAGATGGCCCTTCGCCAGTTTTCCTTCTCTTTGAGACTGATGAAATCGGCTGAGTATCCTCAGGATCAAGGCCTAATCTTTCTTCAATGTTTTCCTTGAACTTGATGAGATTTTGCAATACATACTCCCAGCCTCTTTCAACTTTATTCTTCCTCTGCCTCCCCTCCAACAGCCTCAACATCTCAACATGCTCGGAATGACCATACTGATTGACATCCGGGTTCTCAGTAGTCCTTTTAGGTCCACCAAAGTATTGTACCTCAACAACAAAATGCTTGGCACCAGGCTTAATTGAAACCTTAACATCAGTAATCCTGCCTCTATTGTGCCTTCGACGCTGTACATCTGACAAATATGTGCGAGCTTCAGATTCATTTGTCAGTTTGATTTTGCTCGTGCTCAGCTTTTGTGTAGCAGCTCGAATATCATCTGTTGTGGGTTCAGATGGTTCTACCCAAGTCCTCAGATTTGCATCTCTTGGTAAGGCCTTTTGTTTTCTTCCTTTGGACTTGGGTGGATTCAACACTTTGGTGACCGCCTTCTTGACCTGCTCAGTTCTCTTGAGAATCCCTTCAGATCTGATCTCTCTGGCCTTTTCCACCGATACATTCAAACACTTTGCATCCAGTTCAGCCTCATCATCCTGGTAGTGTTTGTCCAGTTCCACTTCAAGCATCTCCTTCAGTGCATTGACTATTCTTGGATCTTCTTTGATCTTCTTGTATTCAACAAGTGTCAAGCCAAGGAGTTGAGCATCAGTGATATCAACAAGAGGGGTTGGAAGATTTTTTCTTGATTCAAACTGGTTTGCCTTCATTTGTTTCTTCCTTTCCTTGACCAGGTATCCCACTCTTGCTAATTTCTGGCTCTCGCTTTCAGTAACTGGAGGCAACAAATCGACATTGCCAGTTTCCAACATTGGTGCATCGGTGGCTGGTTCCAAAGATTCATCAGCAATGGCCTTTCCCTTGTCAACACTCCCTACCACCACATCATCAAACACCTCAAACCCTTGCTCACCAGCCTCAGTACTGGTAGCCATCACAATCTCCTTCCCTTTACTTGAAGTCTTCACAAGAGTGTGAGGGGCATGTACCGACCTTTCCCCCTTGGCAGCATCTAGTCCCTGCCTGATGGCTTCAAAATCAGCATGACTAGAGGGCAGGCGATCTAGAGGCTGCCATGATTGCATTGTCTTACACTCTTTGAAGACTCCACAAAGCATGCGAACTGTCCTCCAAAGATGATTTATCTCTTGAGACTGAGTCATTACATTTCCACTTGTCTGCTCTTGACTCTTTAAAATTTGTTTGAGAATGGAGAGATCATCTGAAGAGAGCCCAGTTGCAGGGACTTCCTGAGCACTGTCAGGCTCAACCGCCCTTCCTTTGCCAACTTCAGTGGTCAGATCAGATATGGCAGTTGAATGTTCAGACACTTTGCTAGCCAGCGTATCCAGACTGCACCTCAACCGATCAATCTCAGATGTAATTGGAGTGAGATCGACCTGGGGCACTGCAATCTTGGTGATCTCAGATATCACCTTTTCTATCAAGTTACTCTCACTGGCAGCCAAAGTTTCTTCGATCTTGAGACCCACTGAAGAGGCCAACCGACTCCCAAGCTCTGTCACATCTAGGCCAGGTTTGCTACACAGCTCTTGCACCTGCCTTTCCAGATTCTTAATATCAACCTCTGAAGATCTGACAGTATTGTTCAGCAGGTTGGATATTGAGGATGTGACTCCAGATTGAGTCAGTGCGAATGCCTCCCTTAAAGATATTGCCAATTGATTGGAGGATTCCACTAACTCGTTCAGCTTGCCAAACACCAAGTCCTCATTAGCAGAGAACTTGTTAATCCCCAGGTCAACCACTTTAATATTTTGCAGATGATCCTTGTGGTACCTGGAGAGGGACTTGGTGTTCTTCTCCAGTGTCTTTTGAATCTCTTCCACCCTCGCAAGAAGGTTCGAGAGATCGGTTTGAAAAGACACGAACTGGCTGTCCAATGACGGAGGAGAAGGTGTCACTGGACCAGCTGAAAAAGCTACAGGTGCAACTGGACGAGGTATGACAATATCTGGTTCTCCAGTTGCAGTAGCATCAGTAGATAGAAGAGGAGGGGTTGTAGAAATGAAAGGAAGAGATTCAATGTGTCGTTCATGCTGAGAATGCTCAGGTGTGAACGACGGCGACGGTGGGGTTAGGATGTGTCTATTTCTAGGCACACCCATAGAAGAAGGTGATTGGCGAGAGGTGAATATTGGAGGTATTTCTAAGCTTTGTACATGAGTTGGGGAAACTGAAACATGTGGTTCTTGGGGTTGACCAAGGAGAGAAGGGAGCTGATCAAGTATAGTCGCATCAGCCATCTCCTGGTCAGATTCTGTCTCAGATGAGTCCGAAGACTCAAGCTGAAACACACCCTCATTTATGCCAAGATCCATAAATGTTGGGGGTGGCTGAACAAGTTGTTCAGACTCCTGATGACCAGTTTGAGTTGCCTCAATGGTATCATCAGTTTGAGGATCCGTTGCCGAAGCATCTTCTCCCTGGACAGAGGTGACTGGTGCCTCAACCACAACTGCTCTATCCTCAGTTGCAATATCATCGGCAGCGGCTTCAGAGACCACTATCACAGATTGTGACTGGTCAGGTGCAGCAAGTCCAGATCTTGATCTCCTGCTTTTAGAGGATCTTCTTGCTTTAGGAACTGCCTGGACTCCTGCTTCTGCCACAGTTACTACTTCAGTAGACGAACCGGTGGGTCCCTCATTATTTTGAGGCCCGCCCAGTTGCCTTTCTGATTCACCAGATTGTGGTGCATCAGTTTTAGAGAATGCAAAAATCATTCTCGGGGACATCTGGACTTCATCAGAAGTGGACACCAGGTTGTCCAGATTCCTCAACAGTTCTGGCACAGAGAACGAGGATTGCGTGTTGTTGTACTCGTCTCTGCCCAGAATCTGAATAAAACAAAGGGACAGAAACCTTGAAAAGGGAACACAAGGACCCCTGTTACCCTTCAACTTGAATACCAGGCTTCTGAACAAAATGCCTGCAAAATCCACCCTCAGCCCATTCCAAAGGCAGTACGCCATTTCTGCCTGGAAGGAGTTTATCTGGTCCAATCCACCAGAACTCCCTCCCAAACTTTCCACCAAGTGGACCATAAAGAACTTCCAGGATGGTGAAAGCCCCTTCATTGTAATGGACCCCTTGGTCTTCAACACATCCCCCTCCACCATCTCCTTATTTCCCATATCAAGGAAGACCTGGCGGAAATTGATATTGGAGGAAATCACCACTGGAGTTTCATTATGTCTCCAGTAGTTGAGGTTAAGGGCTTCCCTCAACGTTCCAGTGGTGATGGTACACGGGACTGACCCATCCTTTAGAGAAAAGGAGATGGATGAGCAGTCCTCAGAAAGAGAGGCAGTGTACCAGAACTCACACAAGTAATCATGGAATAGCTTGTGTGGATTCAAAGAGAAGGCATCGCTGAGGGGAGAAATCCGAAGAAAGGATTGGATTCTCCCGATAAGAGAGTCAGCGGCCTGGAGCCCTTGAAGAGATGCCATTGGATTATTTGGATTTAGTTTAATAAGCTTAGAGCTTATGGGAGCACCAGTGGCACGAATAACATTTTGTGATGGAATGTACTCAGCAGTGAGTAGATTCACATCACGAGAACGAGATGAAGAAGAAGAAGATTTAGGAGCCATTTGTGAATTTAGATTTAGGGTTTTGGACTTAAAGAAGAAAGAGAGAAAAGGATCTCGAATTGTGAATGATTGAAAGAGTAAATGAAGGAATTTTGAGAGAAGTAAATGAGACGGATATATTGGTGGGGGGTATATATAGGCAGTAAAAATATTGCCAAAATATATACGAAAAGATATTTTAGTCTCCAAAAGTTTGAAATAATTTGTAAAAAGTTATTTTCCAAAATTTTGAGAATTCAAAAATATTTAATACTTCCCATCAAGCATTTAATGCTACGACGGCTGGTATTCCCACTTACCCACTAACTTCACCAATACCCATAAAAAGTGCAGTACATTTCAGCAAAAGTCTTGACACGTAAGACATGTCAGGTGACGTTCGTGAGTGCGAGGTTAGTACTCGAGTAACATCACGTGTCACAAGTATCCACCAAGTAAAACACAACGTTATGAAATCTGGCTGACCACCATTTTGAGACAAGACCAAACTAGCAACCAAAAGAAAATTTAGATGCCAGTTTCAACTGATGACCTTCAGTTGCATTTTTCAATAATTTATTTGAAAAATATTTTGAGTCTTTTTCCCCCTAAAAATGTGATCCATTTGATCAATGACTAGTCTTTGAGTACATCAAGGCGTTCAATCTCCAACCAATCAAGGATCACCTGGACCATCCTCAACTGAAGGGCCTCTTCAGTTTAATGAGGATTTAACATACCCAGTTCACTGATGAGATGTTTAAAAGTCTTTTCATCAAGAGGTTTTGTAAAAACATCAGCTAACTGTTTATCAGTGGGGATGAAATGTATTTCAATATCTCCTTTCATAACATGATCACGAATGAAGTGATACCTGATATCAATATGCTTTGTCTTTGAGTGCATCACTGGGTTGTGAGATATAGCAATAGCACTGGTGTTGTCACAAAAGATTGGGGTTCTTGTAAATTTCATGCCATAATCAAGTAACTGGTTTTTGATCCAGAGAATCTGGGCACAGCAACTGGCCGCAGAAATGTATTCTGCCTCAGCAGTAGACATTGAGACTGAAGTCTGCTTCTTACTTGTCCAACTCACCAGTTTTCCCCCTAGGAAATGACATCCACCAGTTGTGGATTTTCTATCAATCTTACAACCTGCATGATCTGAATCTGAATAACCCATTAGATCTAACCCTGAGCCTTTGGGATACCAAAGACCAAGGCTAGGGCACCCTTTCAGGTACCTGAAAATGCGTTTAACAGCATGCAAGTGTGATTCTTTTGGATTTGCCTGAAATCTGGCACATAAACATGTTGCAAACATTATATCTGGTCGACTGGCAGTTAGATACATCAGTGAACCAACCATTCCACGATATTCTTTTTGGTCCACTGGTTTTCCATTTGGGTCAGAGTCCAAATTTAATGGAGCTGAAATAGGTGTGGTTTTTGATGGGATTGAATCAAATTTGTATTTTCTCAACAAATCTCTGACATATTTTTCTTGGTTAATAAAAATACCATCCATGGTTTGTTTAATTTGTAAACCTAAGAAAAATGTTAATTCACCCATTAAACTCATCTCATATTCTTGAGACATAATTTTTGAAAACCTTTTACACATTCCATCATCAGTTGACCCAAATATAATATCATCAACATAAATTTGTACCAGCAAGATATCACCTTTTTCTTTCAAGATGAACAAGGTATTATCTATTGCACCTCTTTGAAAACCATTTTTGAGAAGATGTTTAGTTAGAGTATCATACCAGGCTCTTGGGGCTTGTCGAAGACCATATAAAGCTTTGTTCAGTCTATATACCCAATGTGGATGCTTTTCATTTATGAAGCCTGGAGTCTGCGTAACATACACTTCTTCTTCCAATGTGCCATTCAGAAACGCACTTTTTACATCCATCTGGAAAACCTTGAATTGTAAGTGAGCAGCATAAGCCAAGAAAATTCTGATGGCTTCAAGTCTTGCAACTGGAGCAAAAGTTTCATCGAAATCAACACCTTCTGCTTGACAATAACCCTTGGCAACTAATCTAGCTTTGTTTCTGACAACGTTGCCATCTTCATCCATCTTGTTCCGGTAGACCCACCTCGTTCCAATGGGTTCTCTCTTTAACCCTGGAGGACAAGGAACAAGCTCCCAAACATTGTTCCTTTCGAACTGGTTGAGTTCTTCTTGCATAGCTTCAACCCAGCTTGGATCTGCCATAGCCTCGTCAATCTTCTTCGGTTCAATTAGTGATAAGAAGGTGACGTTCAAGCATTGATCACTTGTGGCTCTTCTAGTCTGAACCCCACTATCTGGATTGCCAATAATCTGCTCAATGGGATGAGCAGCAGTCCATTTAGTGTATTGACTAGGTTGGTGTAATACAACATCAGTGCAAGACACCTGACGATCTCCAACTGTTGCAGCAACAGGAGGAGAATCAGTCCAAACTACTTCAACTTCATCATTATTGTCAACTGAAGAGTTAACATGATTATCTTCAAACAAAGGTATCTCTTGAAGAACTGGAGAAGCTTGAACTGAACTGGTTCTGATGTTGTTGTGGCACGCACATCAGATCCAATTACCAGTTTTTCAGGTAGGTTAAAACTGATAGAAGGATAGAATGAGGTGTCACAGAAGTTCTTCTTTACCTTAACTGGTTCCAAGACTTGGTGTTTGGAAACATTTTCTGGTGTACTAACTGATTGATGAACCTGATCAGATACACCAAAATCAACTGGGACAACTGAAGATAAATCAAGGGTTGGTCTTTTGTTGATTGCTTCATTTGATTCATCGAACGTGACATGAATTGTCTCATGTACCTTTTGGAGTCTATAATTATAAACTCTATAGGCTTTTCTAATATTTGAATACCCCACAAAGACACCTTCGTCAGCTTTTGCATCAAATTTTCCCAACTGACTGGAATCGTTTAAAATGTAAACTGGACAGCCAAATACATGGAAATATCCAACATTTGGCTTACGATTCCTGAGGACTTCATAGGCAGTCTTCCTATGTCTCTTGACATAAACTGACCGGTTTTGGGTGTGACACGCAGTTGCTACAGCTTCAGCCCAAAAACAGGTGGGAAGACCAGATTCAGATAACATACTTCTGGCAGCTTCAATCAATGTGCGATTCTTCCTTTCAACCACACCATTTTGTTCTGGAGAACGAGCTGACGAGAAGTTTTGAGAAACGCCAGTGTCAGTGCAAAATGTCTCCAATTCTTTATTCATGAATTCTGTACCGTTATCACTTCGCAACTGACAAACTTTCTTGGTAAACTTGAGCTCAATTCGCTTGATGAGAGAGATAATTTCACCAGATGCATCACTCTTTGATCTGATAAATATCACCCAACAAAATCTGGTGTATTCATCGACCACAACCAAAGTGTACCTTTTACCAGCTTTAGTTTGAACATTCACTGGACCAAAAAGGTCCATATGAAGCATGTGAAGAGGTTCAGTGATGCTGAAATTCTGTTTGGTCTTGAAACTGGCTCTTTTCTTTTTGCCCATTTCACACCCTGGACATGGCTTCTCCCTTTTAAAGGAAAACAAAGGTATCCCATCAACTAGTTGCTTTCTTGACAACTTGTTAATGTTTTTGAAGTTAAGATGGGATAACCGTTTATGCCACAGCCAGTTGGTGTCCTCATCAGCCTTGACATAGAAACAATGCTCTTTTGGAGTAGGCTCCATGTTCATGATGTACACATTCCCTTTTCTTGGTGCAATCATTACTACCTTCCAATCCTTGTTAAAAACAGTGCCTTGAGCAATGTCGAACAGTACCCTATATCCATCATCACAAAGTTGACTGACACTTATCAGGTTATATTTCAAACCATTTACAAATGCAACCTTAGTGAATTGAATCTGCCCATTGTCAACAACACCATATCCTTCAGTTTTCCCACTTCCATCATTACCAAATGTCACTGCAGGTCCATCACATGCAGTGAACTCTTCCAGCAGGGGCTTACATCCGGTCATAGTCCGGCCAGCTGCGCTGTCCAGATACCAAATATTTTTGTTTCGATCGCCCTGCACACCCAAGTTAGTGATCAGTTATTTTTGTGAACCCATCTTTTCTTGATGGGTCCACTGGACTTCTTCCGAGAAGTCCCATGTGCTTGACTAGGTGTTGAACTGGATGAGGAAACTGGAGGGTTCTCTCCAGTTTCTGGAATAAAAACAATTGGTTTCAGTGGAACATTGACCTCCTTTTTCTTTTCGATGTATGCTCCTTTCTGAGCAGATTGTTTTATCTTTTGTTTTTGAGGAGGAGTTTTGACAATTTGTTTTTCAACAGAAGAGGATGCACCTCCTTCCAAATTCTTAATTCTGGCAGTACAACTTTGTACCTGCCTTGACAAATTTTGGATTTGATTTTCCATTCTTACCAAAATGTTTTTTTCTTCAGGCTGCTGGCCTTTGGACTTTGGCTCAGCGGGGGTTTTAGTCTTTAGAGTTGAGGACTCACTTGACTTATGAGGTAAAGGATTGTCACCATATTCCTTTTTAACTGGAGCTTTAGCCTTCTTGGCTCCAGTTTTGACCTCAACAGGGTTGGTCTTAGTGGATTCAGATTTGATTGTGCCAGAGGAATCATAAGGTGTTTCAATTTTAACAGATTCTGGCAATTGGTGAATTGTGGGTAAAACAGCTGCCATCTGAAGATCACCAGATTTCCAGGCAGTTTTTTGAGCATCAATGGTTTTAGAAAAAGCGTCATAATTTTTACCAGATGCTTGAACCCAAGAATTAATAACCATATGTTCTTTTTCAAGATCAAATTTCAGTTTTTGGTTATCTCTTTCCAATGCCTCGTTTTTCAAATCTGACTCTTTAAGAGCCAACTGGACACTTTACTTGACTTTTCATGTTGTTTAATTCAACCAAAACTGTTTCTAAATATCTTTCACAGTCAGTTCTCATGGTTTCAACAAATAACAAGTCATCATTCAATGATTCAGCAATATCCAATTTCAGTTCTGAATCAATTTCGATATCATAATCCCTTACCTTCTTTAAAATGATATCAACCCATCTTCCAGATACAACATCATCCTTCACCACTGGTTGTTGACTCTCCAATGCCATGAAACACATATCTCTAATCTCTTCTTCATCATCAGATGAATCATCAGAGAGTTCCCATTTCCCTTCAGTTTGAGCCATCATGCACTTGTTCTTTTCTTTCTCATTATTTTGTTCAAGAGACATGAGAGCAATCTGGGCCTTAAGTTTCTTGTATTTGGCCTTATAATCATCAGTTTTAACAAAGTTTGGGACAATAGGACCAGTTTGGTAGTTCATCTGACTAGATCTGCATTCCTTCATGAAATGGCCTTTCTTACCACATTTATAGCAGGTAAGATTAGCCTTATCCATTGAGATTGAATTGGAAGCATTATTGGACCCATTAAATCGATTAGATTTATGCTTAAACCTATTAAAGGTTTTAGCAATCATGGCAACCAGATCATCATCGTCAGTTTCCTCACAACCATCACTGAGATTAGTGGTTAGACCAGAGTTCAAAAAGTTGTTTAACATTTCCTTCATAGAATGTGACTGGACATTCTCAGTAGATATTAAAGCAGCACAAGGTTGCCCAGAAAAGTTGGCAGCCTTGGAACTCTGAGCATGGTTTAAAGCATCTTGTTCAGCGAGTAATCTTGCTGCATCATTATCTTCAGTAAATCTGAAGGCTCCATAAAGAGAGGCAAGAGTATGGCTATGCAAGGTCTTTCCTTGTCTTAAGACAAGAACCATGTGTGCCCATTTGGATGGCAAAACATCACAGAATTTTTCAAGAAGAATATCCTTATCCTTCTCCACTCCCAAGCCTCTAAGTTGATTAATTAGGCCAGTAAATCTGGTATAAGTACCAGTTAAACTTTCATTGGGAAGAGCAAAGAAGGATTCATACTTCTTGTTGAGAGCAACCTTTCTAGTGACAATGGTGTCATTTCCTCCTTCAAACTGGAGAACTAATTCATCCCACATAGATTTTGCACTTGGAAATAGCACAAGAGTAGGAATTAGTTCCTCAGGTATAGCAGAAAGAATCATGTTTTTCAGTTTGGTATCAAGATCAACCAATCTGCGATCCTCATCTGACCAATGTTCCTCAGATTTTTCCCTGGTGCCTCTTCTCCCAGTGGGGTCGAGAAGAGGGCTAACACCACTGGACATGGGTGTATATGGCCCATCCTTAAGGATTTTCAACATATACCTCTCTATCCCACCAAAATGCAAGAGCATTCTAGCCTTCCATGTACCAAATGTCTCACCATTCCCATCGAATTTGGGAACAGGAGAGTTGGAGTAATGTACATGAACGTGGTTAGCTCCAGGAGTAGGAGGAGGAGGAGGAGGGTTAGTATTTAAAGGAGTAGCAATATTAGGATTAGATTCATTTGGACCAGAACCATTCTCACCTTCAGCAGCCATCGAAGCAGACCTAGGTTATAGAATTGAAACAATTCAACCTGCCTGCTCTGATACCACTTTTTAGTCCCAACTATCACTAGATGGGTGCTGAAGACACCTCTATGTCGATGGTGAGTGAACTTTGCAACACGATCAATTAATCTGGATGTGACCAGTTTAGTTTGATCGTGTACCAGGTTAACTGGAATTAAGTATTAAAGTGACAGAATATTAATACATGCAATAATATAAATGACGAGTATATAAACTGGTGAGACAATATGTAATTTTCAAGTGTATTTTATTTATTACTTGTTTAAATAAAATACAAGGTTGTTGCGGAACCAAGATAATACAAGAATGTAAATATCCTAACAACCCATGAATTACAATTGATCTAAACTTGGAAATTCTCCTAAACAATCGAAACACTTAGAGTTGTGAAATGTTTCTTTTTGCGATTGAGAGAATATTGCACAAGTTCACCAATATTGCAGAATATATGTATTTGCAAAGTTATTGAAACAGCTTGTGCAAGGACCTCTATTTATAGTCGAAGATTGAGCATGGGGATCTCAACTTCGATGTACAAATATGGTTGACAGCACACAAAAGTATTGTTTAAATAATCCTTTGTGTGTGTTAAATAAAGTAAGACAAAAGGTTACTTTATTCAACCACTCTACATCTTTGTATCTTTATCCAAAGACAATATCATTGTCCGGTTAAAAGGATGTAGAGTAAAAAGGTCCTCCTCGTAATCAGTGTAAAGCTTTGTAAGAGCATTTACACTGGAGGATTCTCCAGTTGATTGATCTGGTAGATTGTCAACTGGGCTTCGCTGCCATTGCCAATCTCTATCTTCCATTTGTTGTCTTTGACTTCAACTGGAAGGTCTTCAGATTCTAGTCGTCTGATCTCAACTGGAGGAAGTCATCAGTTGCTAAACCTGTACAATGCAACTGGACTTCTAATATTTCGGACAATTCCTCATGCTCTCCAGATGTCACTGGAGAGCTCCAGTTTAGTTAAAACTGGACCTAACACTTGGTTTACCACAAAGACCAACAAACTAGGCAATATCCATTTCAAAGCTTAAGTATGTTGCCTCTATCACAATTCCATCAATAATCATCCATCAATCCAACCATCTAACCGAACTATACATACATACACTTAAGAGGGCTTGCTTTCAAAGAGTCCTTGATGCTTGTATACAGGGTCACCCGCAGCCTTCCCACCACATCTCAAACCTTTTGAAAGCGAAGTCGACTTCCATGTATGTACATCTATCCTAAATAACCACAATATTCCAAACACATGCATAATCCATCAAACAACTCATCAAACAATCCATCAATCAATCCACAATTCAATCAACATTCGATCACACAATATTTAATCATAACGAGTGTAAATAAATCAAATAATATCATCAACCATCAATAAATTAATCAAACAATTAAACACGTAAGGGTGCACTTTCCAGCCTGAATCTCAAGTGAGTAGGGAACTACGGAACTCACCTTGGCTTCCAAGCTACTATAACGAGTTAATAAAAAGTTATAAATGCTCAACAACCGCTACGAGTCCGCAACCTAGCAATAAATATCATATTATCATCAAATTCAGCTTCTATAATCCTAAATAAGTTGGTTTGGTAAGATTAAGGTCGAGTCACAACTCTTAGACGTCTAACCGCTTTCCCGCGTAAGTACAAGACACATTCGACTCGACATTTTTAAAAATGGAGAAAGATTCATGAAAAATGAATGTTACTACAAGAAAGTAGACTCTTATACAATTACAACGATAGGTCATATGACTCGATTGGACTTACGGATCAAAAGTTATAAGGGTTTGAAGTTGACGAAGAGTTTTCGGTTCAGCAGTTTTTCACTGCGCCGCAGTGGGGTCTGGCACCTCCCACTGCGCCGCAGTGAGCTTTATCTGCAGCCAAACAGCATTAGGTTTCGAGCTAAAACACCCCAAAACTCCATTTTTGACTTAATGATCGACCCAAGGACCTTTCCAAGTCGTTTTTAAGCATAAATACACATATATAAACATAAACCAACATAACCCATCTCATAATCTTCTCCCAAAACATCAAATCTAGTTCCAAATTCATTTTTACCCACATGGCACATGGGTACGGTTGTTACTATCTCTGTCAATTTTGTTTTATTTTGGGCAAAATTTTATCCCCGGTTATCCCATTCTTCAGCTAATTTGTGCTAAAGAAAACAAGATGGTCTCATGTATGTCAATATGTCACAACCAACATATTCGGATCCAGAGGTTAAATTATGAATACCAATCCATACCTACCATAATTTACTTTGTTTATAGCATTTTGGACACCCAAATACAGCTTTCTGTTTTCACTAATTACTGGTTTAAAATAGATTGATGCTAAAAAAGTTTATAGCATTTTGGATATCCAAATACAGCTTTGCCTTTTTATCAATCACTGGTTTAAACGGCTAAAAACCCAGGGCCGCCCACATGGCTTGTATGCCATACTAAAGCCTCGACAAGAAAAACAAAAAAAAAATCCGACCATATTGTGCGTCATCGTCACCAGTCATCAACACTCAAACCTCAACAAGAAAAATAAAAAAACAAACCGAGCATACCATGCCGCACTGCACAGATGATCAGGTTGGATGGTATTTTTTTCATGCTTTATAGCATAATTCTTCATCAGGGTTGGAATAGTAAAGTTTCATGCTTTATATCAATCATAGTTCGACAAGATTATCGATGCTCAGAAGTAGCTCACCGGATATTAGCAAAATACAAAGAAAACCTTAGTGAACAGAAGTAAATAAGCATAGAAGAGGAGTATCAGCATACACAATGCACCATCTAACAAGAGCATACACATTTCAGACCAATAGTGCTTCTTGAACTAAACAAACGATCCAGTAATTTACTTCCACAGGAGTACTTTGTTGGAAAATTAACTAAACAACCATGCACATGTTCTAAAATTAAGTAGATAAATTCCTATTCCAACGAGCAAAACAAACATACATCTTCACTTACTCCATTGTAGCCGGCTTTTTTGCCCTCAACTGCAACCACAACGAAAAAAGAACCATTTAATGAAATAAACATGTATATAAGCATCCCGATTAAGTACATGGAAGGATAATACTACTATAATATAACATTTGTTGTATAGAAAACGAGAATTGAGAGGATAATTACTTGGTTGCTGTGGCCACACTTCTTCTTCCTGCAGCTTGTAGCCCTTGCAGGGAGACGTGCATAGCACCTAATAAAAGAACAATTCAGATCAAGTCATTTAAGACCCAAGATTTGGAAGACCATAAAAAACAACACTTACTATAGGTTCAACTACAGAGACCCAATTGCAAGTAAAGAACCATTTTCAAGGTGGAAAATATTAAAGCCTTTGACAAACAATCTCATACATCAAACAGAAAATGAATAAAACCATGACGACAACAACCTATCAGGTAAAACCTTTTTTTATGAAATGAAATGTAAAAAAGTTGAGCCGAACAAAAGCATGAACTAAACTACTCAACAATCGAGCTACAAGCCATGTCAATACTACTGCAAGAGGCTAAAAGCAGGAGCCGTTTTTTATATTGTTACTTTTTTAAAAAAGTGATACAACTAAATATAATAAACACATGCAAATAAATCTACATACAAGCAAAAACAGTATTGAAAATAAAAATCGAGTTAAAAGAAAAATCTCACTTGCGGCAAACTTTCTTGAATTGGTTAAACTTCTTAGCCATAGCGATCAAAGTAGGTTCAATCTTTGTTTTGTTTGGTCTTCCTCCCCTTAGCCTCAACACCAAATGAAGAGTTGATTCTGAACCATAAATAAATATAATAATTAAAATCTAAACTAAATCGCAGATTAGGAGGTGAGTCGATCATATTACCACATTAATTAATGATTCTCGTAGAATTCAACTACAGTAAATACAGTTTTTGATCCATAACAACCGTTCCTAGCTAGTAGAACTGTCAACAAACCGAATAAACATGAATGAAGCTTGTTCATGCCCGTACATTGTAGTTTAGCCGAGCAAATGGATAAACGCAAACACTTAAATGAACAGAATTTTGTGATTTTGTCAAAGTACATATGTTGATTTTTTCTTATTTAAGTTTAAAGGAACAAACAAACAAACATGAGCATCAAACAGATACAGTATTAAATAAACAAACAAAAAACAATCATACACGAACAAATACTGTTGAAAAAATATATATATTTCTTTTTTTATTTAGGTTATTTGATATTTTTAAGAACTACGGAGTATCTCATAACAGTTAATATATACTGCTTGCATATATACACCATACTAGGATTTTTTTTATTTAAATTAAACATATAAAGAAACATTAAAAAACAACCAACAGAACAAAACATTTGATTTGTTGACGGTTTCGTGTTTGTTCATTTATTATTATTATATAAAGTTTAAAAAAAAAGACCTTTCTGGATGTTGTAATCAGCAAGAGTACGACCATCTTCAAGCTGCTTTCCGGCAAAGATCAAACGCTGCTGGTCTGGTGGAATACCTATACATACATACATACATACAATAGATTCAATATACATTATTATTACTTTATACAAATGAAAATTTGTTAAAATCATAATAAAGATGAAATATACCTTCCTTGTCTTGAATCTTGGCCTTGACATTGTCAATGGTGTCACTGCTTTCAACCTCAAGTGTGATGGTTTTCCCTGTCAAAGTTTTCACAAATATCTGTATCTTGATTTTTTTTTTCTTTCCGATGAGATCCGCTAATTCAATGAGACCGCTTTTATGAAACTACTTTTTTTATATACTTATTCCAAGTTTTCATCAGCTATGCTATGTTCTTTGACCTTTTTTAAGAGATGAAAAGAAAGGAATTTACTTAAAACAATTTGTGTTCTTGAGTTTTTTTTTAGGATGAAAAAGAAATTAAATGATAAGAAGTAATTCTAGTTGATTTTGTTTCTTAAATCTTCCGTCCATTTTTTAGATGATTTAAAAGGATTCAATATCTTCTAATCTTATCTCATCACTTCTTTTCTTTTCTTCTAATAAGGAACTCAAAAACATTTGTTTAAGGGCCCAATAAAACTTCCTTTTTGTTTTATTTATTTATTGACGAGCATAGCGCCCGCGCGTTACGGCGGCTAGAAGGTGATGATAATATAAAAGGGAGGCGGTGGTGGAGATCGAGGGAGGCGGTGGCAAATGAGGGAAGCGGCGGATGTGATAGATAGTCGATTAGAGTGTGTAATTATTAGAAAGAATGGGGAAAAAAGGGTATATAAGGGTTTTATGTTTAAGTAGCGTATTTTGGGAAGAAAAAAAAATGCTGGATTTTAAAAAATCCAATACTCTTTATATCTATTTATTGATAAATTAATTAATTAAAACAGTTTATTGTTGACGGTCGATAAACAGATTGATTTTGTACAGCTAAATAGGATTAAAAAATAATAATAATAAGTTTTTATTAAACATAAGCTAAAAAAAAAAAAATCGTTTTTTTTTTATAAAACGTTACCATGTGGATTTTTATATAGCAATAATTATCAATGTTTCATACAAGTAGTATGATTGAATATCACACTAATTTCATACATGTCACATATTCACATATATGTTGAGCAAATTACCAGTAAACTTATTTACTCAATACCATTAGTCTACCAATACGCTAATTGAAACATATTAAACATATAGAGTAGACAAGTACATAACAAAAACTCAATCAGCAACCATTTTGATACTTGATCACCAAAAATTCCCTAAGCAGCTAAGCTGGGAGCATATGTTCCACTCGAGTATTACTCTTAAACTTTAACAACATGAGCCTTCCTTGTCTTGAATCTTAGCCTTGACTTTGTCGATGATGTCACTAGACTCAACCTCAAGTGTGATGGTCTTTCCTGTCAGCATTTTCACGAAAATCTGCATCTTTCCTTGTTGCTAAAAATAAATGAATTATTTTAAGAAGTTTGAGTTTGTGTGCTACAAATAAGACTTTCTATATTATGTCAGTGTATATGCCTTTCTACTATCACTACTCCCTAGGGTTTAGACCGCTTGTTGGGCCCATAAATTACCAATGGGCCTTATGAAAGGCTTATTAAAGAAAACTTATTGATTTCATTTTTTATTTAAAAATGAAAAATGCTAAATTTTAAAAATTTTGAAAACGCATTTAGTCGTAAATTTGGAAGATACAAAAAGTTTTTTATTTGAGAAACTATAAAATGAGTTTTCTACCATGTTGCTATAAGCCAGGAAGAAATGTTCTTTTTGTTGTTAATGAAAACTACGTTTTTAAAAAAAAAATTATATTTGAACATAATTTCTGTTTTTCATGGCTTTTACAAAAATATCTTTAAAAACATTCCTAACTTTTTTATAACTAAAGGTACCCTAATAGCTTTCTTATTCTTCCAAACGGCTTATCGACTTAGGGGGTGTTTGGAATTGTGGTTAAAAAGTTTATATGATTATTACATTTATAAAACACAAATAATCAAAAAAAGTATTTAACCAAAAAAATAGTGATTATCTGCTTGTTCATAAAGAGAATCGCAGTTTTGGAAAAGAAAGTGAAGACATGTTTTTATAAAGGGTAATGATCAATCTTCCTAATTAGGAGGATGATAAATCCTCCTAATTAATAGGATCGTGACATGTGGAAAATCAGGGGATGAAATTAGAAAAGAGAATTAATGGATTACATGTGTCAATTAGGAGGATTGGTTAGAAAGATTTATCATTTTCCTTTTTAAACAGTATAACAACATTCACCTAAAACCAATAACGATTTTTTTAGGCATAATGAATCAAATTGGTAAATGATGATTGGATTATGAATAACTCGAACAATTAATTAAATGATTACAATATAGTGATATACCAAAAGAATGATTCATCCTTTTCTAGTTCGGGAAAAAAAAAATGAGGACTGGTTAAGTGGTAATCAAATCAAATACATAACTCATTATAACAACCACCAGTACGTAATAATAATGGATTAATTGAATATGGGTGTGTCTAATTACGACGTGACTTATGAGATAGAGTTTATGGCATATTGGGATACAGGGGAGGTTCTATAAATTAAGTATCCATACATACTATCGTAATCTCTTTTTCCTTCACGGATGTGTATTGGACACAAAAAATCTAGAATTTGTGCCCATGGGCCATAACTAATTAAGTAACAAATAGTTAAATACTGCTTTGACTTTTCATGACTGGTTTAAAAAATAGATTGAAGCTAATAAAAACACAAGGCCGCACACACCGGCTTGTGTCCAGCCGGACTGATTGAAGCCTCATCGACAAAAACGAAACCAAACGGGGCATGCATAAGACCATATTCAAACACTTAGCTCGTCGGAAAATTTCATGCTTTAAATCATTATATTTGACAAGAGACTACCAATGCTCAGAAGTAGTTCACCAAAAATCAGCTAATTAAAAACAAAGAAAGAGTTACTAAATAGAAAAATTAAGCATAGATATATGATCATATCGAAGAGGGGGTATCACCAAAATACAATGCTGATGATGATACCAATAGTGCTTATTGACAAAAAAGACCCATTAAGTTTACTTCCATAAGTACTTCACATAAAAAATAAATAAAAAAGACTAAAACAATCACCAATGCAAATGTTCTAAAAGATAAAGCAGACAAAAAATTCCTCTTCGATCAAGAGAAACAAACTTATGTCTTCAGCTGCTTCCATGAGAGTCCAACTTGTGCTTTTTCCTCAGCTACGACCACAAACAACGACCAATTAATATTAATGAATACTAGCTGATTCAATACATGCATAAAGATAATTAATACTAAGAAAATTGAGGGAATAATAATTGATTACTTCATTACTGTGGCCACATTTCTTCTTTCTGCAGTTCACGGCCCTCGGGTGAAGACGTGCATAGCACCTTATTACAAGTAAAAAAAATATAACAATTCAGTTTAGGACACAATTAACATCTGCGCAAGATCGAGTGCGAGACCATAAAAATTAAAAAACAAGTTAGCTTTGACAGACTTACTTGCGACATATATTCTTATTTTCGGTATGCTTAAGGGCAAGTTCGCGCAAATTTGGGTCAATTTTTGGGTATCCTCCCTTTCCTCCTCTTAGCCTCAAGACCAGGTGAAGTGTCGATTCTGATGACCAATAAAACAAAAACTTAATCAGTGATTGATAACAAGTGCTGTCATTATTCCATTCCAACTAATAAATAATAATAGAATTCAGCATACATTCTTTTTATCTAATAAATAACAGCAGTAACAAGTGAAAGTCAAACTGGTTTCATCATATCCACTAACACCAAAAAGTGAATCAACCAGCGCACATTTGTGAAGTTATACATAGAATACCTAAATTCAATCAAAAAGTGAATCAACCAACGCACATCTGTGAAGTTATACATAGAATACCTAAATTCAACAAATACCCAAATTCAATTCAATCAATCAACGACAACATGAATTGAGTCAACAAATTTATCCGATAGAATTATGATGCAAATTTTTCTTCCCTATTGGTCTTAATTAAATTAATTACAATAGCTAATAATATGTTATGCAGGACATCCATCTCATATAATATCATTACATTCAGTTATACAAAACAACATAAGAATTCCATACAATCAAAACAGTACCTATTTTAAATCAATCAATCCACATATACATACACTTATACATTGTAATACTAACTCCCAACCGATCTATATTTATATCATGTATCATCATTATAGTTAATAAAGAAAACAAACATGCATAATACAACAATGTCACATTGGAAATTATATATGTTAATTATAATATTCATGTATGTATTAACAAGTAATAATAAAAGAATATACCTTTTTGGATGTTGTAATCAGCAAGAGTACGGCCATCCTCAAGTTGCTTTCCGGCAAAAATCAAACGCTGTTGGTCTGGTGGAATGCCTATACATACATAATATATATACACAATAAGATTGATTATATTATAATGGATGCTAATAATGCAAGAAGAATATTCAATTCATTATTACTAATATAATTGTGCATGGTACATATATAGATGCGTGCAGAAGAATATTCATTATTCTAATGACTATTATTTATTATGGATCTATGAACATGCAAGTCAAAAAAACATATACAATTATAATAATTAATGACAAAAACATATGTAGAATATACTATATACCTTCCTTGTCTTGAATCTTGGCCTTGACATTATCGATGGTGTCACTGGACTCAACCTCAAGTGTGATGGTCTTCCCGGTCAATGTTTTCACGAATATCTGCATCTTTGACTCTTCTCTTTCTACGATCCGTCATTGATTCAATGAGATCCCTTTAATTTTATAGACTTTTTTCATGACCTGCTAGGGTTTTGCGTAGCTTTTTGGGCCCCACGGGGCCTCATAATCGATCTTAAGCACCATTTGTTAATTAAAGGGCCTAATTAATATAAATTTCAATTTATTCTATTTTATTTATAAAAAAAATAAATTAATTAATTATTACAGTATATTGTCGATTGATATCTATATAACTAAGAGAGGATATTTTTTTATTAGTTGGCATTTATTATAGATTGCCATGTAGGATTTTTCATTATTTGTCATACTTACATTAATTTTTTAATTTTAATCATTCCTTTAAATATTATTTTTTATCCAAATCATCATTAAGTAATAATAAAAAATTAAAAAAAAAAAAAAACATAAATGATAATAAGTCGGCTCAAGATCATCAATTGGATAATATCTATTTTCATAGTTTTTTAATAGTTTTTTTTTAAATGTACAATAGTCTTCGTATTTTATATATCATAAATATTATTATAATTACATAACATTTTATTACCATTGCTTAAACTACTATTTCTTATAGATAATTTATTGTTGAAATTTTATAAGGTAATCATTTTTTATAATTATATTGATCTTTTTTCACCTCAGACATGTATTATTATTAATTATTATTTTAATTAAATGAAGATAAAGATAAGACTAATATGGGTTAAGTCTTTGGATATCAACTAAGTTGCTTATTTGTCATTTTCTTTTTCATTTTTTAGCATTTTATGATACGAGTGCTATTTAAGAGAAATACGTAATAAAAGTTTATTATTTAAGGATTGTATAATGAATAAAAACTTTCGGGATTCTAAACTTTGTCACGTACCTATATTTAGAGTAAGAATTACATAACGATTATATCAAATTGATTTAGTTTAAAATTAAATACAATATAGTGATTTTTTTTTTCTCTTCATTCCTATGCATTAAAATTGAATATATGTTGATGGCTATTTGTATAATATATTTTAAATATCCTATTTTTTTATTTCATTTATTATTACACAGTTGCATAATTTAAATATTATTAGATAGATAAGTCCATTTAGGATTAAAATATATTCATTTATTTTGTAACTGTCTTTAATAAATAAATTTAAATTTAAATACATTATTACAGTATTGTACTCTTATACTTTAAATTGAAAGATGTATTATTTATTTTTATCAGAATTTTATTACAACAATTATTCACCATGTAACGCATGGGTTTAATCTAGTTTTTTACATCCAAAGATAAGGATTTTTTTTTTTACTAAACATAAGCTCCTCATTCCCTAGCTAGCTAGTAGTAAAGTGTTAAGTCGATCATTTTATGATTCGTATATAATTACAGATAAGTTTTTCTTGATAGGTTATAATACAGGTCTCTGTAGGATGCTTAATTATGAACTAATCAATTATCCACATGCAAGCACCTACAGTCCTATATATACAGGGTGGGGTTCAATAAATGATTTTAGTTGAACTTCCAATTCATCAGGAGCAGCTTTGCATAAAACAAAGTAACAAACTTTAGGATATTCTCCTTGGCATTTACACATTTGCTCATATGACAGCCAAAAGTTTTATTTTTCCAAGAAAACTGAAAACAGGTCATTGTGATCAATGTTACCGACATGTCATCTGCCATGCCATCATTTTGACCGGGTAACTTGATAAGATTAAAAATTTCTGAAAGTTGGCTATACGTGTCTAATTTTCTAATCAAGTTTTATGTATAAGTTTGAACCTTTTTGTGGGTTAATAGATTTGTAATATTGCTGAAAAAGAAATTAAGCAATAATGCTGGTTATCTTCTGCAGTAACTGTTTCACTTAATTTCGTCGTATCATTTTATCAGTGTTTCCATTGTGCTATCTCGTCAAATGACCAGGGCAAAATCGCCTGTAATTGATTCATTACTTGCAACATTTTTTTTTCCTCATGACTCAGCTCTCTTTCATTTTAAAAGCTTGACATTCCGAAACTGATGCTGTCGTTGACATTCTTAACTTCTTTTTCTAACCTTATGGACAAAACCTTAAGATGTGCTAGCTTTCTCAACATAAGACCAGAACCTTTTGGTTGTTTTGTTGGATTGCCTCAATATCACTTCTGCTATTGCAGTATATTTGTGGTTCATTAGGATTCTTAAAGAAGTGCTTATGTATAAGAACCTACTGAGATTCACAAAAAAAAAAAACTACTTATTTAAAAATTTGACATAGGATGGGGGTGACGTCTATTTCACAAGAGAATGTAGCAGGATTAAAAGCACCAATGATTTGGGAATGCAAGAGCACAATACCTGTTCAACCATTAAAAAGAAAAATAATAGACATGTATGATGACCAAATAGGCCACTTTTAATTGAACAAGAGTATGTAAATGTTTACAACAAAAGACATGCCCACATTCATGATTAGTTTGTCTACTACAGTATCCCTGTCAGCTGTTCCATTCTTCTGCTAGTTTGTGCTAAAGATAATAAGATGGTCTCATGCTATGTCTTAACAGAGGTTCTATGAATTAGGTAGATTCATGAAAACCAATTCATACATACCATAATCTCTTTTTTTCCTGACCGTATTGGACACAAAAACAAAAATTTGCAGCGATAACTCATTAGCAATTTGGCCATTTAAATATGGTTGAAAACTTTTTGATGCTAACGCACACACAGGCTTGTGTCCGGCTGACACTGAAGCCTCAACAAGGAAAAGAAAAACCAGCACAAGCATACCATGCCTCACCTTGCACTTGGTAAGGTGGGATAGTATATTTTCATGCATCATAGCATAATTCTCCATTAGGGTTGAAGCAATTCATGCTACATGGCAACCATTGTTTGACAAGAGACTACCTATGCTGAGAAGTAGCTCATCATATATCGGCTAAAAACAAAGAATGCCTTACTAAACAGAAATATTAAGCATAGATTGAAGAGGGGTATCAGCAAATACAATGCTGGTACAAGAGTATAGAAATATCCTACCAATAGTGCTTATTGAATTAAACAAAAGATCTAGTAAGTTTACTTCCATAGGTACTTAAGAGCGAAAATGACTAAACACTGATGCATATGGTTTAAGATAAAGCAGACCAATTCCTCTTACAACAAGCACAACAAACATACATCTTCAGTGATCAGAACTGCTTCCTCTCCAAACTATGCTTTTTCCTCACCTGCAACCACAAAGAAGAAAGAGAAACTAGTTAATGATAAAATCATGTATATATGAATACTGATTAATTAAGCATATGAAGGATAATATTAAGAAAATTGAGGGGATGTGTAGTTACTTCATTGCTGTGGCCACACTTTTTCTTCCTGCAGTTCACAGCCCTTGGGTGGAGACGTGCATAGCACCTTAACAAAATAACAATTCAGCTTAATTAGGACACAAGATTTGGAAGCCCACAAAAATCACAAACAAGTTCAACTACAGATACTCAATTGCAAGTAAAGAAGCATTCCAAGCGTAAAAATACAAGAGTAGTAATTTAGCTTTTGAAAACTTACTTGCGGCAAATTGACAAACGTTGGACATACTTTAGAGCCAATTGCAACAAATTAGGATCAACATTGCGAGGGTAGTGTCCTCCCTTTCCTCCTCCTCTTAGCCTCAACACCAAGTGAAGTGTCGATTCTGAACAAAGATAATAAGTAAATAACATTTAATAACAAAAACTTAATAAGTGCCATCATATTCTATTCCAACAAATAATAATGACAATAATAATAGAATTCAACAGATTCTATGCATTCTTAGTTACAATTAAATCACAGTAACAACAAGTAAAACAACGAGATAAAAACAATAGACTTGTAATAAGAAACATAAGTTTCATGGATTAACAACCAAATTCTCAAACAAAACAGTTAAGGTATATAAACTGCGTTTTCAAGTAAAACGAGAACATAACGAAAACAACTTAACATAGCTGCTGGTTCTGGTTTGTTATTTGGTTTTTGCTCACGAAGGTGAAACGATTTAAATTGCAAAACTACACCTTACAAACATTATATACACGAAAGTCAAGCAATTAATCCATGAAACCAATTATATATAAAAAAAATCAAAGAAAAACTAGTTTCAGTTCCACAAACAAGAGCACCGAAATCAAATGATAACAACAGTATGATACAAAAAAAGCCAACAAATCTACCTGAATAAATATAATAACCTCTTACCACCAGGCTATTTAAGCATCATAAATATCTATCAGTTAGCACTACATACAGCAAAACTATCCATCTATATTTATATATTTACATCATTATTATCGTTCATAAAAAACAACACAAACATATATCCAACAAATATCATATTGAAAAACCAAAAATATGTTATAATAATCATATATATTGTAAGAAATAATAATAATAAAGGGAGAAAGGAAGAAAGGAAAAGACCTTTCTGGATGTTGTAGTCAGCAAGAGTACGGCCATCCTCAAGTTGCTTTCCGGCAAAGATCAAACGCTGCTGGTCTGGTGGAATACCTATACATGTACATATATATACAAAAAATGAAAAAGATTCATTATTTATGATATAAAGAATGTTAATAAATAATTAAATATAGAAGAATATTCACAATCATTAGAATAATAATAAAAAAAATGATTACAGTATTATTTACTTCGTATTATTTTGGATGTATGAAAAACGTGTTGTTAAAAAACATATATATAACGAAAAACGATACATAATGGAAATGAAATATACCTTCCTTGTCTTGAATCTTAGCCTTGACATTGTCAATGGTGTCACTGGACTCAACCTCAAGTGTGATCGTCTTCCCAGTCAAGGTTTTCACAAATATCTGCATCTTGATTTTCTTTCCGATGAATCCGATCTGATAATTCAATGAGACCGCTTTATGACACCACTTTTATATATATACTTATATCAAGCTTTAACAACTAGGGTTTTGCTAGCTTTTTGGGCCCTAAAGGCTTAACACCATATGTTAAATGGGCCCAATAAAATTTTCTATTTGTTTTATTTATTTATAAATAAATAATTAAAACAGTTTATCGTTAGCGTAGCCTCGATAAACCGATTGAGTTTTTAAAGTTATATATGATAAGTAATTTTTTTTTTTACTACAAGTAAGCTAGAAAAAATAAGCCAAGCCGAACACGTATTTCTTTTGAATAAAACTTATCGCGTTGATTTTTATATGATAATAATCACCAAACATGTAGTGATTGAATATCACACTAATTTCATATATGTCACATACCGCATATATGTCGACCAAATTACCACTAAACTTAGCCAATACCATTAGTCTACCTATACGCTAATTGTAACATGTATTAAACATATATAGAGTAGACAAACTACATAACAAAAACTCAATCAGCAGTCATTTTGGTATACCCGATCACCAAAAAATCCCCAAGCTGCGAGCATATGTTCCACTCGAGCATCACTCTTAAACTTTAACGACATGTGAAATTAACATTTATACAACACCATTTATATGATAAATTTAGCTGGATTCTGAAGGGAGGCTAAAGACTAAAACTAATTTATCGAATAGGGTCACATGACACCATTAGGATGTTAAAAATGTTTACATGTTACATTTAAAAAAATTTATTACACTACTCAAACCGTAATAAAGAACGAATATAAATTGATGATATATCATGGGTTTTGAATACGAGCCCAATTCCAAAAATAACATAAAATACACTTTGGCACTTTTAGGCAAAGAAGATGCATGTGTTTGTTTATTTGATACGGTGAAGTGAATGAACAATCTTAACATATATACTATAAAACAGTTGAACTAATGACTTATTAACTAATCAAATCATTCAATTTCATCAAATTAACTCTCGCTTATGTCATCATTTAGATTAACTATAAATTAAAATTTTTTCTTATAGACGATTCATTGAAAATTTTTCTAAGATTGCTCAACCCTTAACCTTATTGACTCAACGTGAAAGAAGATTTGATTGGGGCGAAAAACAAGAACAAGCATTCCAATTGTTGAAGGACAAGTTGTGTGATGCACCCATTTTAAGCTTGCCCGATGGAGTCGACGATTTTGTGGTGTACTGTGATGCATCCGGGCAAGGGTTGGGTTGTGTCTTAATGCAACGGGGCAAGGTAATTGCTTATGCATCTAGTCAATTGGAGGTTCATGAGAAAAATTACCCGACACATGACTTAGAATTGGGAGCGGTCGTATTTGCTTTGAAATGTTGGAGGCATTACTTGTACGACACTAAAAGTGTGATCTATACCGATCACAAAAGCCTTCAACACATTTTCGATCAAAACGAGTTGAATATGAGACAAAGAAGATGGCTTGAACTTTTTAGTGACTACGATTGTGTTATCCGGTATCACCCGAGTAAGGCAAATGTTGTAGCCGATGCCTTGAGCCAAAAAGAACGGATAAAGCCAAAACGAGCTAGAGCCATGAGCCTCACCGTGATAAAGAGTGTCGGTGACTCCATCATTGAAGCACAAGGATTGGCAACTAGGCCGGAAAACTTCATCAATGAAGCATTACACGGCTTAAAGGAACAATTTGATAGGAAAGATGATGGCGAGTTGTACTTTGTTGAACGATTATGGATACCCGTTCTTGGCGGGTGGCGGATAAAATTGATGAATGAAGCGCATAAGTCGGCCTACTCGGTTCATCCGGGTTCCGACAAGATGTATTTTGGGTTGAGAGACTTGTATTGGTGGCCGGGGATGAAGAAAGATATTGCTAGGTATGTTAGCGAATGCCTCACTTGCTTGCAAGTAAAAGCCGACCACAGGAAACCGCCCGGGTTGCTTGTTCAACCGGCGACGCCAAAGTGGAAATGGGAAGATATCGCTATGGACTTCATCACGAAGTTACCAAGAACGAGAAATGGTCGGGACACCGTTTGGGTGATAGTTGACCGGTTGACTAAGTCGGCTCACTTCTTAGCCATCCGAGAGAAAGATAAATTTGACACCTTGGCATGCTTGTACGTCAAAGAGATAGTATCCAAACATGGAATGCCAATTTCCATCCTATCCGATCGGGATGCCCGATATACTTCACAATTTTGGAAGGCGTTCCAAGAAGCAATGGGTACTCAACTCAATTTGAGTACGGCGTTCCACCCTCAATTCGATGGTCAAACCGAAAGAACGATTCAAACGCTAGAAGATATGTTACGGGCTTGTGCCATTGAATTTGGTGGCAATTGGGATGAGCATTTACCGTTGGTTGAATTCTCCTATAATAATAGCTATCATGCTAGCATCGGTATGGCGCCGTTTAGAGCTTTGTATGGGAGAGATTGTAGATCACCGGTAGCTTGGGCGGAGGTTGGTGAAAGCCAACTCATTGGGCCCGAAATTGTTATTGAAACAACTAAGGTGATCTCACAAATTAAAGAGAAACTGATAGTGGCTTGCGAGAGACAAAAGAAGTATGCAAATGTTAGACGACGACCCCTTGAATTTAAAGTCGGTGACTACGTTTTGTTGAAGGTCTTCCCCGTGGAAAGGGGTGATTCGGTTTGTGAAGCGCGGTAAGTTGGGCCCGAGATACATTGGCCCATTTAAAATCCTTAAACGAATCAGGCCGGTAGCGTATCGATTAGAACTTCCCCCAAACTTGAGTGGAGTTCACAACGTTTTTCATGTTTGCAATCTTAGGAAATGCTTGGTCGACCCGACTCTTCATGTGCCTATGGAAGAGATCCAAGTCGATAGTACGTTGAAATTTGTAGAGGAGCCGATTGAGATCCTAGACCGTCAAACTAGAAAGCTTAAGAACACTCGATACACGTTTGTCAAGGTTAGATGGCGAGCGAGACGTGGACTCGAGTTTACTTGGGAACGGGAGGACTCAATGAAAGCCAAGTATCCTCATTTATTCGATGAATCTAGTTAGCTTTAGATTTCGGGACGAAATCCCTTTAACGGGGGAATGATGTAACATTCGTGATTTTTGATTTAATTGACTTGTAACTAAATGATATTTGAAAATGAGCGAATTTGTTAGTTTACATGAATTATCGAACATTTTGTTGCATAGTAACTTAACGTGAAGTCTAATTGTGTAAACGGTCTCGTTTTAGCGTTTAAATGGTTAACGTTTAGCTATTTGTCGAATTTAGCGGAGCGGGAGCCCAAAAATGGACTCCCTAGGTCGGCCCCCATTCCCCTCTCACTCACACACTTCATTCACTTCCCTTATCTATTTACTTCATCTCTCTCTCTCCCTCATTTACTCTTTCTTTCTCTCTTTCAACCACCACCCAAAATCATCATAAATTATCCATAAATATCCCTAAATTTTGTGTTAGTAGTAGTAAATTAACAAAATCAAGTAACCCTAATAATAATAATAATCACTCCTCAAAGAAATCAAGGTTTATAAGTGTTCATCCAAGTTTTTGCCCTAAACCCGAATTTGGAAGATTTCGACCCTCTTGGTAAGTTAAATTCGTCTTAAATCCTTTCCTTCATTTTATAACGTCATTACTGGTCATATCTAAGAAACCCTTGGTCAAAATCGGGCTAAAACTTGAAATGGGTCAAATTCGGGTTTCATTAGGGTTAGTTTGGGTCAAGAACGATTTGGACATGTAATTGTGTTAAAGGATTAAATTTGTTTGATGAAACATGTTTTTTTATACTCAATGATGTTTGTTTAAGCATAAAAATGAACCTTGAAGCACCACAAATCGATTTGGATGTCAAAAATTGAGTTTGGTTCATGTTTGGCATGTTTTTGAACTGATCTGGGCATCGGTGCGTCGCACCTCCTCCTTGGTGCGCCGCACCAAAGTCTAGTTGAGGTTTCTGGACAAAATTTGCGCCGCACCCCTCACTTGGTGCGCCGCACCTGCATTTTGGTGCGTCGCACCTATCCTCCAGAAACTCGCTTACCTTGTTTCGATCGTAACTTTTGATCCGTAAGTCCGTTTTAGGTGTATGACCTATCGTTAGAATCGTATAAGAGTTTAGTTTCTCTTAGTATCATCCTTTTTATGAGAAGCTATCACCATTTTTCCCGAGTCCCTTGTTTCTCCAATCGTGTATCCGACGTCCGACCTTGGGGTGTCTTGTAATGGCCTAGGGTGACTTATATTGTAACGTAATCCATAATGTGATGATTTAATGTGATATAATAGGTTTTTGACCGTTGTGCTCCCCGCTTATCCGCTTAGTCACCTTCTACCAACGCTTAAAACAAAGGTGAGTTTCGTAGCCCCTACGTTTACGTTATTTGGGGTGTAAAGTGTACTCGTTTGTTAAATGCTTGTTAGTTGATATGATTGATTATGATAGTGAACGAGATGATGATTACTTACTTGTTTTGCTTGTTCACGTGATTGCATGTGTTATGATTACGCATTGTTCATCATGTAAGTCGTGTCGGTTTATTACGCATTATTTATTATGTAAGTCATGCCAGGAACGTATTTTTACGCATTGTTTATCATGTAAGTCGTGCCGGTTACTACGCATTATTCATTATGTAAGTCGTGTCAGGAAACGTATTTTATGCATTGTTCATCATGTAAGTCATGCCGGTTATCAATATTGTTAAACGTTGACTTGTGTTGATTTGTGTGGACATGATTAGGTATACTAATCCTCGTGTAACATTAACGGTTGCTATCTCGGCACATTTGATCTCTTTATCTAAACATACGAACTCACCAACTTTATGTTGACACGTTTTAGTACACTTTTCAGGTGATCAGGTAATTGGAAGACGTGTTGGTTGATGATTGATGGTTTGCATGCTAGGATTGGACTTGGACTTACTGTGGATCTGTGATTCATTATCCCCGCTTATGGGTTATGCTTAGGATCATATACCATCTTTTGTACTCTTTTTTGTAAATGTTTGATGGTCGTGCTCCTTATGCCTTTTTGAATGGTCATGGACTTGTATTTGATTAAATTGTATGGATTACCAATCCTTTTAATGCATCTAGATTTGTCTCTACTTAATTTCCATGTCATGCTGTGCTTTTCTTGTGATATCCCATTATTCCGCATTGTTACTATTCTTTACACGCATTTCCGTACCTTTATTTTTAATATATATATTAATTCATCCGCACCAATTTAACCAGTTTATTGACCACGATTCATAGTCAAACATTAAACTTAAAAAGTCAAAGTCAACATGAGTACCATTAACAGTCACATGATTTGTTCAATTCTATATTCTAAGGCCTCATTAAAGCTGTTGAAGGCTCTTCGAAGACTCCGTCGATATCGACGTTAGTGCTAGCAAGCTCGTCGATGGGCTCTTCATCGCTGCCCTTTGTAATTTTGAAACCGTTCGACAGGATTGTGTGGGGCCGATGAGCATTTACAATGGCTAAATAGAAAAATAAATTTTCAAATTAAATAGAAAAAATAAAATTTGGAAAAAGAGGTGAGAAAGGGGCCTTATTGAGAGCGGTAATTCTTGGGTGTGTCACTGTGTCTAGGAGAGAAAAAAGATCGTTTTGCAGGCATGTCTCCATGAGTTATGTTAAATAAAAGGAAATGATGTGATGATGATAGTATTAGGGCCGTTTCCAAAAATGATAACAAAAATTTGGACTCAAGGCAAAATGAAAACATAGGCCCTCAAAGTTATAGAAATTTAGTCTAATCTTTATTGATTTATCACTTTCATTTTTCAATATATATATATATATAATCAAACTTTCACTTGTGTTACTAAAATTTTATCTTAAGTTAATATAATAAAAGATGATGTAACCTAAAGCTACAAAACCTGATTTTCTTGGCCCTTACGGAAACTGGGCACTCCTTGTCCCACCTCAAAAACGCCCTTGAGTCGTAAGGCGAAATTTGGGTATCTTGAAAGTGGAAAATGATGTAACGCTGATGTGACATGTCATAAGTTGATAACTTGGTTTTTTTATTTGCTTAGTCGTCCTTAAAACTTATTTAGTAGTAAAAATTAGTGGTGTAAAGACGGTTTATGTTTTTGATTAATATAGTCAACTTAATTACTCATAATTGTTTCAACACGTATAGTAAAACTAAAAAAGCTCTAATTATTTTGACCACAACAGACATGTTAATTCCACGTCAGACTATAACTTGTGCCATGTCACACGAACATGAATTTTCAAAGACTTACTGTTAGCCAAAAGCACTTTTACAAAAGCCATGCACACGCGATGCAGATGTCAACATTTTCACCATTTTTTTCCTAATCTATCCTTTCTATCACTTACTATTTACACCGTAAACAAAATACGACACGACAATCTCACCAAGGTCACTATAGTCATTTACACAAGAACCTGATTCGTTTTACCCCTTAAATCTCTCTAACAATCAACTAAAACCCTATTATATATAAAATCTTTTTAATTATTTCCCATCCCCATCGGATATCAAAAAACAAACACCAACCATGGCCAAACTCAGTGTCCTCATCATCCTTTCTCTTCTCATACTCTCTACCATTACACTTCCATGTCTCGGAACTGACTCGACCGGAGAATCATCCAACACGGTTCCAGCGGAATGCCAAAAGTCTGGCGGCGGTCCGTGCCATAACAAAACCAAATCTTTAAAGCTTAAAATAATCGCCGTTGTAGCAATCTTGATCACTAGTATGTTGGGTGTCACGCTACCTATACTTGCAAAGTCGGTACCCTCGTTACACCCCGATAAGAAGTTATTTGTGTTGGTTAAAGCGTTTGCTTCGGGTGTAATTCTCGCAACAGGGTACATGCATGTTTTACCCGATTCATTTGAATGTTTGACGTCCGAATGTTTGCCTGAAAAACCATGGAGCAAGTTTCCTTTTACTACTTTTATTGCAATGTTTTCTGCTGTCGCGACATTAATGATTGATTCATATGCAATGAGTTGGTATAAGAAGTATGGTCCTTCAGCCCATAGACAAATAATTAGCAATAAGAACCCTGACCCGGAAATAAAAAATTCGGGTCATTCTCATTCCCATGCTGACGGTTTATCCACGCTTGATGATCCTGCATCACAGTTGAGGCGATACCGTGTGGTTGCTCAGGTACTAATTAAAATTATATATTAAACTTATACACTTACTATAATTTTTCCATATTAATTATATATAGTATAGTATGTATATAATAATGACTTCCAGTGCATACAGGTATTGGAGCTAGGAATAGTGGTACATTCGGTTGTGATCGGGCTGTCGATGGGGGCATCAGATAATCTATGCACCATAAGACCTCTTGTGGCTGCTTTATGCTTCCATCAGTTCTTTGAAGGAATGGGCCTTGGTGGTTGCATTCTTCAGGTTCATTTCTATTTTTTTTTATTCTTTTGTAATTATGTTTCAAGTTAGATTAGATGAAAAAAAATTAAAAAAGAATCTGATTTTAAATTAACTAATTGATCTAATTGGCCGAGTGATTAATTAATTATATATATATAGGCAAACTATGAGATAAAGATGAAGGCAATATTGGTGTTTTTCTTCTCGATAACGACTCCATTTGGGATTGCACTTGGGATCGGGCTGTCAAATGTGTATCAAGAGAATAGCCCGACGGCGTTGATTGTGGTGGGAGTGCTAAATGCGGTGTCAGCAGGGCTGCTGAATTACATGGCGCTGGTGGATCTGCTGGCATCGGATTTCATGGGGAAAAAACTTCAAAATGATATGAAACTTCAAGCAATTTCATATGTTGCAGTTGTTTTAGGTGCTGGAGGCATGTCCGTGATGGCTATTTGGGCATAAATTCAATTTAATTTGCATTATTCCATCATTTTTCATTATATTATGAATGATTAGGCGGCCGGGATATATATATATGTATGTGCATGTAAATGTAAATGTGAATGAAATGATTTTATATTTCTAATTAATTAATGATCGTCCAAAATACTATAGTTAGGTTTTGCAAATCTAGCTTTGAGACGAGCTAATAACACTCTAACCAATAAATAATGTCTGAAAATGTATTAAACTTTAGATTAGTGATTACTAACAAGGTTTACAAAACTATGTTGCATATCCGTTGTTTCACGGAAAATTAAGTTGAGGGGGGCTGGATGTTTTTGATGGCTTGAAACTGATGAGTTTGATAAGCATCATATCAGTCCATGCATGTTCCATGATAATTAGGCGAGTGTACGTGAGATGCTGGCCGGTATAGTAGCTAGTGTTTGTTTGATGTACACCAATTGATAATATGACCGATTTGATTTTTTTTCCCATTTTTCTTTATGTATATTTTTATTTGAATATTTGATTTTTATGTGTTTTTTTTTTTTTAATTGAATACTTGTTTAAAGCGACGTGATGATTCAAGAGGGAATATTCAAAGCAATATATACATGTGTAACAAAATTACAATGATTGTATACATGTGTTTTTGATGTTATATATATATAAATCAAGCTAGTTTGTGTTAAACTCGACTCTGGGCAACAACGAGGTGCTTTGTCTTTGACTGAGGCGATCTTGAAGTTTTTTTTTTTTTGGATAAAGAGGTTGTTAACGTACGTACGTTACCTACCCAAATGTTGGTCCAATAAAACTTGGTATTCTTACCATTGCCAACCTTCTTTTTAAATTGAACAAGGAGTAGTGGAATTAAGTTGAGAGGTTTATTATTCAAGATAGGAATTTGCTTCTAAATTTCCGAACAAAGGTCAAAAAGCCGAGAAGCTGTTTCGAATGGTTGAAACTTGAAACCCAAAGGGAACCACGAATGGATTTGATAAGTCTCACACCCCATTAAGTGTTGGTTTGACTTGAAAAGTCACCACCACTATCACTTTGAAAATCGATATTCAGATATCCAATCCAACCTTTTATATTTGGATGTCTAAATTTCCAAAAATATTCCAATTTCAGATATTTTTTCAAGACAGTGATGATTTTGGTTATTTTAAATTATGAATTTACATATGGTCTTACATACAAACACTCGATTAAAACTGACATGATGTGGACATTAATTATATGTCAATGCGCGCAATACAAGTATACATGTATTGTGAATGCTCTTAGCATCATTAGACTTATTAATCCCATCTCTTTCCCAGCCTCTTTTACTTTATTTGTCCGGATGCTTAGCATACGACTTCTTGGTGCGTAGTGGACTTTTAGATGTTAACTAAATTTTAGACCCGTGTCCAATACTGGACACAAGCTTTACGATATTATCAATATTAGATGTTCATACATTTAATTTATAAAAGCTTATAATTTTGAACGTATACACTTCTAAATGTTATACTTTGCAAGTTATAGTACAATAATCACATGTTCGTCACTGTCATTATTAGCTAAGACATATTGATGGAATTGTTTGTCGTAGTCATTCCACAAGGTACATGCTATAATGATTTCTCTATTATAAAATTTTTGAAACCAGTTGTACTCATAATTTGATATTATTATTAAAGATAATTAGGAATTAAAATATAAACATACTTGTGATCTTATACATGATATTCAAGTATATGTATTTGATCATAATGCGGACTCATAACACGAATAGGTTTACTTTCAATCACATGTTTTATGATAATTAGATAACAATTAGGGTTGTTTTCATACTCTTTGATAACAATTATAATTCTTGATTTGAGTGACTATTGTAACTTTAAAAAATTAAATATAAATACCTTTTGTAACTTTTTAAAAAATTCTCCTCAAGTTGATGCTAAAAATAAATATAAATTAAGTATTGAGGGCTAAAAAGTGTAATTATTGATGAAAAACAAAAAAGTGTAAATTAATGAGATTTTTTCTACAAATTAGTATAAATACTAATATAATAATATATTTGGATAATGATTATTAGAGTTTTTAATTTATAGCTAATCTAAATGATGACATAAGCAAGAGTCAATTTGATGAAATTGAGCGATTTGATTGATTAATAAGTCATTAGTTCAACTGTCTTATAGTATATATATATATATATATATATATTAAGATTAAGATTATTCTAAGTTTGGCTGTAAGTAATTTAATTAGACGTTATCATGATGCCTGATTTGTTTTGCAGTTCAAACTAGACGTACGATATTTGATGTACGTAGAGTCGAAAGAGATATAGTAAACACAAAATTATCGATGATACATCAACATACAACATACTAGAAGTTTTTTTTGACCCCACTAAACGAAATAATTAGATTTTGAAGTGTTCAAGTTGATTTCTGATCACTTATTTAATGCATGCCTCATGACTCAAATTTTTCCATTACTAATTATAAGTACTAGCTAGCTACATCGATATATACTTAATAATTTCTCAAAGCACTAATTAAAATTCTAAAAAATGGATCTCTTCTGCTATGCTTCTCTCGTATCTCTACTCTTTGTTATTGGTGTTTCATTCTCATTATATTTCATGTTTTACTACAACTATAAACCAACTATCAAAGGGAAACTCCCACCCGGTCGAAAAGGGTGGCCCGTGATTGGAGAAAGTATCGAGTTTCTTTCCACAGGCTGGAAAGGCCACCCTGAAAAGTTCATCTTCGACCGCATGGCTAAATTCTCACCTCTGGTCTTTAGGACTTGTCTAATGTTAGAAGACACTGCAGTGTTTTGCGGTTCGTCTGGTAACAAGTTCTTGTTCAGTAATGAGAACAAACTTGTCCAAGCATGGTGGCCTTCTTCTATAGACAAGATTTTCCCTTCAAACCAAACATCCAAAATAGAAGCAATTAAGATGAGAAAAATGCTTCCTAACTTCTTCAAGCCCGAAGCCTTACACCGATACGTTCCGATTATGGACATGATCACACAAAAACACTTCACCAACGAGTGGGAAGGCAAGGACAAAATTGTAACCTATGAACTTACCAAGAACTTTACTTTTTGGCTTGCATGCAAGATCTTTGTCAGTATTGACGACCCCGAAAGGGTCAAGTACTTATCTATTCCATTTGAGAGCATCGCTTCAGGGGTGCTCTCAATCCCTATAGACCTCCCCGGAACACCGTTCCGGAGAGGGATAAATGCTGCTAACTTCATCAGAAAAGAACTCATTGGAATTATAAAACAAAGAAAAATTGATTTGGGAAGCGGGAAAGCATCACCTACACAAGATATACTATCACACATGCTTTTCTATAGATCAGATGAAGATGGAAAGTTCATGGAAGAATATGATATTGCAGACAAGATCCTTGGATTATTGATCGGTGGTCATGACACTGCAAGCTCTGCGTGCGCTTTTATTGTCAAGTATTTGGCCGAGTTACCCGAAGTTTACGACAAAGTCTACAAAGGTACTATCAATATTACTTTATAATATGGATTTTTTATTATTTTCTTTTTTTTATTGTGGATTCTAAAAAGGTCATAAAAACAAAGTAAAATCATAGGGGTGTTTTGTGAGTTAATTAAGAGAAAATTGTAAAAAAAAAAGAAAAAGTCCCCAATTAATTTTTCTTTCTCTAAAGTTATAATATTAAAGTGTATATATGTGCACTACCTATCTATCATGTATACTTACCAACGAGCAAATAACTCATTGGTATAAGAGATTTCACACAAATCTTTCAGTGGTGCAAGATCTATGTTTGAGTCTTGTTGAGGGGTAGAGTTTTATCCCAACTAAATGTTGTGTTTAGGTAGTTTAATTGGAAGGGTTTCCTTCTACAAGGTATTGAGGGTGAAGGGGATCTCTAATGTGGACTCAATTAAGACAACGTAAGCTAGATCTTCTAGAACGAGCAAATGATCCACACCTTTAAAAAAAAAAAAAAACTATCATATATACTTGTATAGTTGTGAGCTAATTGAGAATGTGTTGTCCCTTTGATCTATCGATACCACCGGTCCTATTTAAAATAATACGTAAGATGAGCTTTCAAGCCTAAAAACAATAAAGATAAAAACAAGTATGATATTAACGAGATTAAAAGGAAATTAAAGAGGGGGTACATAATCACTAGAAAAGTCTTTCTGGAATTTATAGCAGTATAGTATGGATGTGGATGTAGTCGAAACACATGACTGTCGTATTAATGAGCGTACGACTCACACTCATCTTTTTGAGATGTGTCAGCAAGTAGATTTGCTTCTATTCAAAATGGCATAGTTTGAAAAAAATATTTATCAAAATGGTATAATTTAAAAAGTATTTATCAAAATGGTGTTTTTAATAAAAATATTTATTAAAATGGTGTTTTTATTAATTTTGTAGGATTTTGACTAAAAATTATATTGTATCTGTTTTATCAACTTTGCTAAACTATCAAAACTAGTATCTATCTATTAATTACCAAATACTAATTTTGTATGTTCCATTATTCGTAGCTCTTCATCTATATTTTTTTAACTTTTCATTGAGTCTTTCTATAACTCATGAATTTTCATAATATTATAAAATCAATTCGATATATCTTGAATAAGTAAGGTACCACATTCATATAAACACTAACAACAATAAGAAAAAAAAATGGAAATCATCAAGTTTTAGAGATATTATGTGATCATTGGTTTCGACAAAACAAAAGCAAAAAAAGTGCGTGATAACATAAAACAAAAAGAAAAAAAACATTGAATAAGAATATAGTATATGATAAACAATGAAACTCACCAAGTAGTCAAAGCTTTACTCGTTGATAATTTTTAATTTTAAGATAAATAAATATGAAGTAGCAACATCAATGATATGATAGAGAAATAAAGTTTATTTGATACGTAAGAGAAATATGGTTTATGTATAAAATCAATAATTTTTAGTCAAAATACCACAAAAATTAATAAAAACACCATTTTAGTAAATACTTTTTAAACTACACCATTTTAGTAAATATTTTTTTCAACGACACCATTTTGGGTATTAACTCCGAATGTACTAGGTAAGCATTAAATTAGCTAGAGGTAGTTACATGAACAAAAAAAAAATTTCTTTTTGTTAAATGAACGAATATAAACAAAACTTCCGTTCGTTCATTTATGTTCATGAACGTTCGATAATCTATTCGTGAACGTTCATTCGTTTATGTTCGTGAACAATCGTTCGTGAATATTGTTTGTTTATGTTCGTGAACAATCGTTCGTGAATATTGTTTGTTTATGTTCGTTAACATTCATTCATTTATATATGTTTGTTTATATATACTAATACCAAATCAATTATACCTAAAAAGTAGTTTTAAATATAAATATTTCTTATATATATAGGATAACTTTCCGGTAAGAACAAGTTAAAAATAAGAGCAGTAAGAACAGTTTATCACTATTGGATGAAAAATTTTAAAGGCCAAGATGAATGAGGGCGTTTTTGAAATATTATGTAGAATTAATGGTGAATATGTCTTTTTACATGTATTTTAAAGGACATGATAGTAAATGAAAATAAAAATAAAAAAAATAAAAAAAAAAAGAAGAAGAAGAAGAAGAAAGAAAGGCATGCGACATGTAGACGTTCATGGCAGTTTTTAGATAAGCAAAAGAAGTTACACAATCAACATGTAACTCCACGTTCAATATTTGTTAAAGTTGGATGATAATATTTGTATAAGACACAGGAGTAAACTTATTAGAATATACATGATAAATTTACTCAAACGTTATTATTGTATAATAATATACTATTATGTATCCTTTTTGGAATCATTGGTAAATGAAGAGAAAATGCATCCAAAGAATAGAAAGGAAGAAAACACCATAAACAACCCACTAGATAACTCACGTATTAAATTTTAACTTTGAATTTCATGGCATGTGATTTCCAAATTCAAAATGCATCCTCGTACAGTTAATGAAGTAAAAAGTGCATCCTGATTGTAATAGGATCGAGTTTTGCATCCATTGTTTTAAAATGATTTGTGTATCCAATTCGAGTTAAGCATCTACATTTAAAAGTTATCGAGACTCTTTATAAAAGATTTTTGTGCATCCATTTATAAGAGTTATGCATCCATTTATATATGTAAAATTCTTTTCAATAATTTCAATAGTACCAAAAATGATATCAACACAAAGGACATTGATCAAAAAGTAAACATCAAAACTACAATATAAAAGACAACGGATATACATTACTATTATAAAAAGGAATTTGAAAAAACATGAATGTGAAATTGTTTCTGGATTTGATAAAATATATGGAACATGTATTAGTATATAACAATTTATAGATGATATGAAAGACGTTCTAATTGAAAAAGGTAGTTAATTTTATGGATTCAAAAACTGCTTGAAAAAGAATATAAATTAATTGTATTTTGCAATTGTCTAAATTACCTTTTTTTATATTTGATGATTTGAAATTCTCTTATTGGTTCTTACTTGTTCTTATTTTTATAGTGTTCTCATTGGATGGGCCCCCTATATATATATATATATATATATATATATATATATAGGGGATGAGAATATAAGGCTGTTAGGTATCTAAGCCTAGATGTAGAATATTCACATATTATTTTTTTAATTCATAAATATCATGGGACCCAAGCATTTAATCATTAATCAAAAATTATTAAAAAATTTGTTTGTGAGGGATTTCACACATAAGCTTAGATATCAGACAACCTTATATATTAACTTTTCCATATATATATATATATATATATTAATGTATATTCGATTATTAATACCTACTATCTAATATTTTTTATAAAAAAACTAAAATATAATTACTTCTTTTATATTAAAAGTGTAGGAGATATCCTATTATATTATTGGACTTGAAGTTTAAGCTTTAGACAATGAAAGGATATAAACATCTTTTTTTATTAGATAAATGTTGTATCGTTGTATCATAAGTAGGAATATTTCGTAAAACTTTTAATCGATTGATATATATTTTGTAATCTTGAATTTAAGTTGTAATACTTATAACTATATGTTTGTTCCTTGTAGTTAGTTTGTGTTTGTGAACATAAACGAACGAACATGAACAAGCTATTATGTTCGTGAACACAACTTTATGTTCGTTTATCCGTTCGTGAACCGTTTATTAAGTTAAATGAACAAGGTCCTTTTCGTGTTTGTTCGGTTCATTTACCGCCCTATATGAGCAGGGGTTTAGAACAAGAAAAGAACCGAACATTTTTAATTTCTTACCGTTCATGACTTTCGTTTGTTTATTTTGTTCTTTTGTTCGTGAACATTTGATTGTTTCTTCACATAATAAAAACTTCATTTACATAATTAATCTACATAATTTGTTAGTTATAGCTTTACCATCTATATATTTCGAAACAGTTTCCACGTTCGGATGTAAAAGATTACATAATTTGTTATATATAATTTAATAGAACAAACAGAAATCGCGAAATCTAAAGTACCGGGAGAATTGCTAAATTGGGAGGATTTATCGAAGATGAAGTATTCTTGGAATGTAGCAAGTGAAGTTCTTAGATTAGCCCCACCACTTCAAGGTACTTTCAGAGAAGTCATTACCGATTTCATGTACCATGGATATTCCATTCCAAAGGGTTGGAAGGTAAGCTAACGCGATGTACACGAAATATATATACATATATGGAAAAGATTTTAGTTCATCTGCTAATGGTTGCTTCATTTTCCGGCCAGTTGTATTGGAGTGCACATTCGACTCATAAAAATCCAGAGTTTTTTCCCGAACCTCAAAAGTTTGATCCGTCGAGATTTGATGGCAATGGACCAGCACCATATACATTTGTACCATTTGGAGGAGGGCCTCGTATGTGCCCCGGAAAAGAGTATGCACGGTTAGAAATACTAGTGTTCATGCATCATCTCATAAGAAAGTTCAAGTGGGAGAAATTGATTCCAAACGAGCCAATTGTAGTCAACCCAATGCCTAGCCCTGCCAAGGGGCTTCCAATTCGGCTATATCCTCATAACGCCCAAAGTTGATCGATATCTAGACATCAAATGGTATTAATGCGCGCGCTTTTAGCTTCAAATACGTGATGATTGACGAAGCCGTGTTGATTTCAATGTATAAAAAACTACTCCCGTCTCAAAAACTTGTCCATTTTTATCTTTTTAGCTTTTTGTTGTTCTAAATTCATCTTTTTAAGTACTCCGTATACGGAGTAATAGTTAATTAAAATGATAGTATTGAAAATAAAATTACAAACTTAATCTAATTATATTCAAGTGTATCAAAATATTCACGTAAAACAATCAAAACATTTAAGGTCAAAATAAAGAAACAAAACTATAAAAAGTCATAAGTGAACCGTCTTTTTTAGACAAATTAAATACTTTCTGAAATATATATGTTTAAAACTTAAATAATCTATAATTAATTTTTTTTTTATTAACAGGAAATCATTTTTATTATGAAAGTCTTTGTGAGACATTATATAATACTTGTGTTTTATGAATTTTCAGGCATCAAATTTATCATGATCTAACGGTGAAGATTTTATTACTGTTTTATCTTAACGTGTGTTTTACAATAATCAGATCTTTGCTATTGATAATACTTATCATTTCTTAAATGCTTACATGACTTATCATTTCTTAAATGCTTACATGGCTGGCAACCAGCCCTTTCTCCATTCTACAAGTTTGTGTGGAAGGAATGGCTCATTATCGTGTTAATGTGTTCGTTAGCGACTTAGCGGGAGTTTTCAATCAGGAGGTCGTAGTTACGTTTGTCAATACGGAATGAGTACTCGATAACCAATTGGCATGGCCGAAATATGTGTAATCCATGTCTACCCTCAAGAAGTGCCACGTATAATAAACTTGGAATAATAATCTGGTAGTTGCAGGTCATTGTCACAACACTAGTGATCGATATTTCTCATTCATACTGGACAAAATGTCAAAAATGGGAACAGTCGTATCAGAGTTAAACATTCAACCGTTTAACTAAAATCGTTTTATCACTGATAGGCTTATTAAAAATATATACTCGTATTTCTTTAAGAGCAAAGAGAAACGTGCAAAAAAGCTAATAAGTAATCGGTTGTTGAAAACTCGATCAGGATATCAATATATCATGTAGCAAAATCCGAATAGTGGTATGAGGTATAACTTTGATGAATCATAACTCATCATGCAGACGAGTTACTACTATTCATAAGATACAAAATTTCCGAGATATGGCCACGAAAAAGTCGCAATATATTGGTTAGTATCCTGAAACGAAAAAATAGGAAAAACCAATAAATAACTCGTAATTTTTGAACATCAGAACATGATGCAGGTGTGTTACTATTCATAATTTAATAGAGTATATAAGTCCATTGATAAGGTCTTAAACCTTGAAAAAATCAACCATGGTTCAAATCTTACTTTCTACATTTGTAGGAGTGTATTATTAGGAAAGTTTTTTAGAGTCCTAGGTTTTATTCCAGTATTGTGTGGTTCGAGCTCCCCAATTGGATGTCATTGTGGTATCTCAAATGCTAACTACGAATTGTTAAATACTAACTCGATGTTCAAAAAAAATTAAAAGTATATAAAAATAATATAATAGTTTTGATTATGAGTAAAATATGTAACTTTGTACTTTTGTAACATCGCTTTTTAGAAGTAAAAGTGTTGATAGAATCGAAGTATCTAAATGTTTTTTTCCCACACTCATACTTTTTTGTTTTTTTGAATATGTTAGTGACTTTGATTTTATAGCTTTTAAATTTTAATGGTACTTTATGGCTTCTAGTGACATTAATGTTAATATGGTATCACTAAATGGCATTCTTGTAGTGGCGTTATGGGGAACAAATATTGTAAGGTGTAAACACTAAACAATAATAATACATCACATTATAGTCTATAGGTTAGGCCGTTAGGGTGTTTACTTATGGGCCGGGTCAACCAGGTTTACCGTTATTTGGTTTCTTAATGTTTAAATATAAACTTGTAATCCAAAGTTCCAAACCAACTATGAATTCTCTTTTTTGGTATTGGTTTCTCGATTGGGTTGGGTTTCATGCTATTCAATGGACTAATTAAGGGGGTTAAATAAAGAATTAAAAATAATGCTCTGATTATTTTGGGCAACATATTTATCTTTTACTTTGGGCCTTTAGTCTAATACCTTGAAACATATGTGAAGATACTTTTGGGCCAAATTAGTCCATAGGTATATGGTTCTGTTATTAAAGATGAAAAAAAAAAAAAAAAACGTCAATGGCTAAATGCAACGCAGCAGACTAGCAGAGTAGTTGTTGACTTGTTGCTTGTACAAAAAAACTACAAATCTCTTTTATGAAGTTTTATTATTTATAAATTATCAAAATTAAAATACACATAGCAAATCGGAAAATTAGTAAATCCTGATCGAAAGGAGGATTATTACTCGTAATAATTTACCATGAATAAATCCAGATACAAAAATCGTAACTTGTTAGTGTACAGTCTCATCTTTCGCTTAGTTCATGAAAAGTGGCTTCTTCATAGACCAAGCATTCAATCTCTCAACAGTGACGGCCTCGGTACCATTGTTAAATAAAAATAATCGTGCGCCTTCTCCCACTGCCAGCGTCGGATAAACCCTTGATGTTATGACCGTCTTTCCTCCCTCCCCAAAGCTTTCAACGACAGAGTGATCGATTAAGCTCCTTAACGACAGCTTCTTTTCAGCTAGATCGACATCCACAAATCCTGCAAACGATGGCTTGTACTCATTCTGGTTTAAGGAGGAACTGTATATTCATTAAAAAAAAAAAATTCAAGTTAGTCGCATAAAAAAATAAGCTTATATGTGGGCGTATGAAATATATTTGATATAGAGTGATTAATTACGTTGAAGCATCAGAACACATGAGAACTTTATGCTTGTTGTCGAGAGTCTTGAAAACTCTAAAGAAAACAGGAGTGAACTCTTCGAGTTTCATTGAGGCCAATGTTAGAATCCCAAAAGGTCCTAACCCACCACGCCGAGTGCCCTTGATAGCACATATCTGCATGGCCAGATTTTCCAATGGCAATTTGTTCCATTCTGGATCAAAAGTTTCCGCTTTATCCAAGCTAGAGAAAGTAAAGGTCACCTCCACATCCGCCTGTATTAGATCAATCAGCACATATCATTAATCATACATATTGTATCTAAAGTTATCCCGGTAATTAAATGGTTAATATATACAAACCTGTGCAGCAGTAACTCTTTCGATCTGAACAACATCCCCCTGGTTTAGCTGTAAACTTTTTAAGTGCACATTGTCACTTCTTAACCTTGTTAATTCATGAATAGGCCATTGCAATAATTGCTTTCCACTGGGGTCAAGCCATACCACACGAGGGATCAACTGTACAATAAAATGCCCAATGTAAGTTATCATCCCAAAACAAGTGTCTACGAGATAAAAAAAATAAACATAATAGTTTTTGAGGAAAAGTATATTGGAAAGATGGACTATAAAACAATTAGAGTATACTAAGACTACAGTACAAGTATAATAGCACTAATTTATATGCCCAATTAAGTAAAGTTCATGTTGATTACCTGAATTCCAGCCCATCCCTTTGTGATGTCTTCTAAGCTGGTGCTAGACTCATTAGCCCATCCCCATAGGATCCTCCGGTTTTGAATTGGGTCAAAGAATGTCTTTGATGCATAAAAGTTTCCATAATCATATCTTAGCCCGGCCCAACCGTCAACAGAGTTCTTGTCTGGGTAATATTTGTCTTTAATTGGGTTATATGTCCCAATTGTGTAATACTCGAACCTAGTCATATCAAGACTGACTTTAAAAACATGTTTTATGCCACCCTCTAATGCCGAGGTTTCCACCCCATACATTCCACGGGTCGATACAGGATAAAAGTCAGGGCATTCCCACATTCCCGTCCCAGGTTTATCATGTAATGTATGCTTGGCTTTAGTCCATTTAATGAAATCTCGGCTCCTATATAAATAGGCAATACCACGATGGTTATTCTTGCTACCAACGATCATTTTCCAACGACCATTGTTGAACCAAGCCGTTGTTGGATCACGAAAAGATGACACATTTTCACTAGTAGGTTTCACTATTGGGTTGTCATCCGGTTTGATCCATTCTCTAAGTAATGGATCCGAATAGTTTGCAGGAATGGCATAGTTTTGAACTTGGTAACCTGGGGCGGGCTTTAGGTCAACAATTCCAGTATACAAAATAACAGGTTTATTTCCTGGCAGGATTGTGGCCGAGCCAGACCAGCAACCGTACTTGTCAAAAGGTTTTGAAGGTACGACTGCTGGCTCTAACGGTATCCAGTTGATCATGTCCTTTGATACAGAATGTGCCCAAACAATGTTGCCCCATACCGCACCTTTCGGGTTATATTGGTAAAATAAATGGTAGTAGCCCTTGTAATACATTGGTGCTGTCAAAACAAACCATATAAACCATTTTTAATTAGAAGAGTTACTTTTGATACCAAAATAGTACTATATATATTACTACTAGTATAACAAGTTATTTTTAATATAATATATACTAGATTTTTATAAAGATATACTCACCATTTGGGTCTGCGTGCATTCAAAATATTCCAGCCCGAACGAGTGAACACAAAAAAGGAGAAAATCATTAGTAAAGGTATACTAGCCAAGAAAAATAATAATCAGTTGACTGCAACGGGAAAACTGCTAAACTAGCAAAAATGAACTTTACTTTCATAAGTAGATTTCATAGTCACCATCGTACAATTTTTCTCAAAAAGTGTGAGGAGAAAAGTATATATTAGTTTAATCCATGTCATGTAATTGTCAGTGGGACCATGTTGTTGAACATTTAACTCTATACAACTTGTCATTGGGTTTGAATATTACTCGTACAGGTAATAGATATAGAATAAAAAGTCAGCTTTGTGACTGAACGAATTAGACTAAGACACGATTCATACTAGGTATTTATGTTTGTATTATTTTATAAAGATCGTATTTTGTTAGCAATATTATATAATTTAATGCTAGCTGTTAGTAAAATTGTCATTATCTATATTTCAATTTTTAATCAATTAGCAATATATACGTATTTGTTCTAAAAGTTCTATTTTTACAGTATAGTGTTTTTTCGTGAAACAACATTGAAAAGCAACTAGAAATGATAAATCTATTGGGATTACATTTGACAGGTTGCTGATTATGAACCCAAAACTACATCTAAATTTCAAAATTTATATGACACTAACCATAATCATCATACGGAGTACTATATATACGGTATTAATTTAGTTTTGTTGGTTTAAGTGTTTAACCATCCACTACAAATAATATTGTATTTATTCACACTTTTAATTAGCGTGAACAAATTGAAAATTTTGTCATGCTTTTATGTGTGTAAAGATATGGAGAATTAAAAATGTGTAGAAATTAATCCACACTTAAAATTATGGTATTCTAAAAGTTCACACTTTTTAGTGTGAACTTTCATATTTAATTTGTCACACCACATTTGTCCACGTTACATGTTTAAATAGTGTGAATAGATGTGGTGTTACAAGTTAAATATAAAAATTCACACTGAAAATTGTGAACTTTTAAAATATCACAATTTTAAGTGTGGATTAATTTTTACACACTTTTAAATTTCCATAATTTTACACACATAAAAGTATGACAAATTTTTAATTTGTTCACGAATAACTAAAGTGTGAAAAAAATGCAAGATTATTTGTAGTGATCTAATTGGCTTTTTTTTTAAACAAGACATTAGTAATCACCATTACTAATTTAGAACTTGTTTATAATATAGTATCAGCAAATTACTTTAAAAACCTTAACCCATAACAGTTGGGTAATTATGGACCACAAATGATGATATATGCATAAAATCTTGTTACCTCAGGCACTACCTTTTTGGAACTTTTTCACTGTTTATAAGGACATTTTTTTCAGAACTTTTTCACCACATCATCAATTAATTATAATTTATCTCTCACACACAAATACACCTATATATACCCCACACATATATAAAACAAAAAAAAAGGATAAAAGGACCCCACCTCCTTCCGTCCTTGAACTTCTTGGAGAAGAACATTGTGCAAGACGCAAGAAGTAGGACAATCAATGTCAATAGAGTTCGAGCGTCTTACTGCTTCAAGACTCTTGTCAAGAAGCTATATAAGCACCGGCCACACAACCACATTAGAGAATCATGCAACTATTCAATTATGATAGAGAAACGTTTGAAAATCTCACTTTTGTAGTTTTGTGTTTCCTTTTAAAAAAGGTCCTTTAGACATTTTTTATAACAAAATAATATATATGATTATTTGGTAAGTTTAAGAATAACGTTCAAAATTTTGGTGTTGATATCTGTATTTCAATTCACTCGGTTTTCATAATCTTAACATTTGATTGGTCATGTGACAAACATTTTTAATTATAGGTTCCAAATTAGCTGTCTTACTTAAAAAAATTTAATAAGAAATATTACTTAATCTGTTGTGCTATATATACATGTAAGATGCTTCTTAAAACAGATCAAACTTTATCAAGAATATTTTTTTTGAACCGTATACACTAGCAAGGTCGATAAGGATACACGATGATTAATAAGAAAATTAATCAAAGTCTTCAAAACCAACCCAAAACAAAACGCAAAATCAGACACCTCGATTTTACGGGACGTGTAGCTTAATCACTTTTAATATATATCCGTATGATTATTGTAACTGCTTCAAATATGGTAGGCTAATAAATTCAGCAATACGTGGGACTGACGCGAATCATTTGACTTTTTGTTTTTTCCTGGATCTCGTGTCTACTATATGGTTCAGTGATTATTATAATAAAATAATGATATACTCCGTATCTAGCTTTACACAACTTGATTTTGAAAATTTGATCCATTTTAATTGCATGCAACAAATAAAAGTCCAATTAAGTGCAACATTTTTTTCAAAATTTAATAATTATCCTCAGTATATGCTAATAATAGAGATCATTGTAAAAACAAAAACATGTTGCATATGTACCATGCATTTCCTTTTAAATTGAACAAATTCAATAAGGAAAACAATAATAGCCTTCATCCATGTAAAAATGCTTTTATTTTAATTAAGAAATTAATTATAAGATTACTTAATTTAAAATTTTACATTCCAATCGTATGTGACATTAATAAGTTAATAAAATTGATAATTACGTATCTGAAGCTCCTATAGATATATATATGTGTGCTAATATTCGTAGTTGTTAAAAAGAAAGATTTACGTTTTCGGTGCAATTGCATGATCTTCAATATAAAAATCAAATGACTTTTGTGATTTTAAATTATTTAATTCATCAAAGTATTACTGAAAAAGTCAATATTGTCTAAATTATGTTGATTACCACATTTATAATGCTCAATCCTAAATTTGTCAGCATTCTTACTGTTTGTTAAAGTTAACTTAAGATTTAAGAAGATTGAAATAGAACTATAAATGCTGCGCAACAAAGTTCCGCTTTTCATGCAAAGTTTTATTTCAGCCATGTTAAAAACAAGAATATACATTGATATCAAACAAAAAAAATGATATATATATATATATATATATGAATGAATAATACTTTCTACAAGCACTAAACAACGTTTTTCCTTGTATGGAAAAATGAAACTTAATTCTGATATACAAAAAGAAAAGAAAATACGGAGTATGATACATATATACAAGAAGAAGAAAACGTACCATTGATCCAGTTTTGTTTAGGTTGAAAGTGATATCCGGTTCTATAAACCTCGTTAACTTTCGCAGTCGTCAACGATTGATATTTCATTTGAACCTTGTGAAATGCCATGACTTCACCATTATTATTAATGTTCAACAATGGAAATAAACACACTAGCAATGCAATTATCCAAAATGGCTTAGTGAACACCATCATCTTAATTAGTAGGTATATTTTTTTATTATTATTTGATTGATGAATGAAATGAAAAAGTCTACACACACTAAAAAGGTTTAGATATGTGTGTTCCCAAAGAGGAGAACGTGGTGAGGAAGAAAGGTTGGTTTAAACGGGGTATATATAGAGAAGATAGGTTGGATTGTTTGTATTAGGATAAGATTAAATTAAATTTAGATATTTTGGATAAAATATTGTTTTCTAATATTTCTGCCGTTTTCATGAAGACATCAAAAAATTTTCATATTGTGTTGCCTAAATAACGTATTACCTTACATAATTCTGCATTTAGTCGGTTCGATGGTTATTCAAATTTTGAAATATAGAAATACATGTGCCAATGGTTATCCAAATTATAATTGTTTTCCAAAAATTTGTTCAACTTCGATCAATATCTTATTTGAAAATAGAAAGTTAAGTTTTTGCATGTAGCACATGCATTATTATATAGCTTTAGGAACAGATATGATCTAGCTGTTTTTCACATTTGTTTTATCTAAATAATTTTGTTTGATTAATAACGTGAGGAATAAAATTCATATTTAAATTATTGGATGGCGTATTTTAGTATAAACTTATGAGTTTTGTTAAATACAGTCTTAATTTAAAGTAATTAAGATGCGTTAAATAGTGGATTTCGACATAAAAGCTACAAGTTTTTATACACGTTAAATTAAGCCTTAAGAAGTACTCTATTTAGCATTTTCCTAAACTTATTATTAAGTTATCATAGGAAAAGATAAACACAGTCCCTAACTATGTTTAAAATCTTATTACATGCATGAATGAAATGTACATTAACCATAACAACCTCTTATGATCTCAAATGTTTAACTTTTTATGTATGTAATAAAATCTTAAACATAGCCCCGTTCAACATTTCCCATTTATTATTTACGTATTTATACTTCAATACAGAGGCGGAATCCGTAGGGGGCAGCAGGGGCGCGCAAGTGCCCACCCTCAACTTTTAGGAATTTTTTTTAAAAAAAGGATTAATGGTGATTTGGCTGATAAAAAACAAAACAGTTTTAATTACCTTTTTTAAGCTTCTACCTCGCAAGCGTCTCATCCCACAAACAAAAATAAACCCGTCATTATCAAATTCTCAGTTCACCCATCCAAAAGTTAACCCCTGGACATCAATATATAATGTTCACTTTATTATCAAAATTATAAATTATATGTCATAGTGTTCGGCCTTGTGACTTTGTCTTTGTAAACTAGCCAGTAAGTTTTTATTTTGTAAAGCTTAGGGTTTCTATTTATTAAGATTTTTGATGAAGAAATAATGAAAAAATCTATCACAATATAAAATCTCGTCGTTCTCGGTTGGCAAACAATTTTTGAGTAACCATGTAGTAGTTTATTGCACTTAATATGGCTGACATGGTTGGATTTTTTTACAAAGTTGTATAAGGTTCATATATATAGATAACATGGCTGTTCTTTTTGTAATGGTATAAAGTAATGTTTGCTATGTCCATCACTGAAATGGGAACATTATATTATACAGTAACTCATTTTTGGTTAGTAATAAAAAATTTTCCATGTTTCGATTTTGCCTCCTTGTAAAAAAATTTCTAGTACCGCCACTGCTTCAATACTACTCGTACTGTATAAAAATTATAACCTCATTTTGAAAGTTAAGAAAAGATGAGCACGTGAACTGACCAAATTACCCTTAATGATTAAATTACTAACAACCCTTAATATTAAATTACACTATCAATCTCTAATTATAATATAAAAGGGAAATGAATAATCTTCCTAATCATAAGATGATGACACGTAGAAAAATCAGGAGGCAAGATTAGGAAAGAGAATTAGTTGATACCACATGTCACCTTCTTAATGTATCAGGAGGATTATTAAGCTATTTGGTTAGAAAAATTTATCATTTTTCTTATAAAAAATCTCTATTATCCCCTTTAAATTAATCACCTTTAAATCAATTACTTATAGCATTCAACACCATCCCCATTATCATTTGTCGTCTTCATCATATCGCCGTTTTGTGCGGGTACCATGCTAGTTGAATTAATTTAGATCATCGATCTTTTATGCTCCAAGATATCCCAACTATCTTTATTTTATCGAATACATTCACATCATTTATATAGATAACATTCGATGCCACCAACACCTCTAGACTTCATTATTGTCGCCACTACGTTCTGCTATGGTGTTTTGGTCACGTTTTGAGATCCTTAGTTTTTAGACCATATGTTCTGGCCAAATTTTGGGGATGGCATCTCCACGAAGACGTGAGAGTTTCTGATTTCACGAATCACGAGATTACTTGCTTTTTGTGTACAAGTCTAGTGATAACCCAATCGGAACTTGAGATTGTTAGTCTTGTTCGCGATTTGTTATTAACTTTAATTGATAGGACATGCTCTGTCTTTTATTATGGATATTTGAGATTTTGTTGGTGCTAATTCGGTACTTTAATTGGCTATAGTACTAGTGGTGCTTAAAGTTTAAACTCGGTAGCGAGACAAACTTGGTTTTCCAATTCGATACTTGCGGCTTCATATATACTGGTTTACAACATAGTTTGCGAGTTAGTTCGCTAGTTTCTTTATTGACTACATGATTAGCAAATTTGATACTTTTTGACAAATTGATAAGTTTTCACATAAAACATAGATCAATAAAAACATGTTATGTTGTCTTTAAAAAATTTATTAAAATTTACTAGAAAAATATCAAATTGTGAAGATATTAAAGAACCAGCCAAAGGGCTAAAACTTACCAAATTCAACAGACGGAAAAAACAATTACACCTTGTCCTATATTAATTACTTAGAAAATAATTAATCAATCTAACTTATATGCTTTTAAGAATTTGACAGGTGAATTCCACTAATTTTTTTTTTAATTTTGCCCTCTGATATTTTCACATATTATCAGGCATATAAATCTAGTTAGATTTATCAGTATCTTATACTCAATTATCAATTTTAGTGAATATATTGGTGCGAAGAGGGCAACGATTAAATAGAATAAACAGACAACAAAACACTTACATAAATGGTGTCACCTAACACGTGCAAAATTATATTATTGGAGGCGAGGAAGAATAGAGAAATTATGTACATCTTCATGTAAACATGCATACAAGTGGACAACTTGAAACACTCCAACCGGCCCAACATATTAGTTGCCATAAATGAAATTAATCCAATAGAAGATAAAACCTTTTTACAGAGTATATAACTAGTAAAGTCACCTCTAACCATGTATGATTTCAATTTTATTTTGTAAAAAGATTATCTTCATAGTATATTCTTCCTTTATATAAATTGTATCTCTAGCTACTAGCCTTTTAATTTGAAAATCTTATTTTATCTTGCTAAAATAAAATATATAACTGAATTTTGTTATGTATCATATAAATCTTGATTATTAGTGTATATTTGTGATATATGAATCTTTGAAGCCAATATCTTATTTTATCTATTTTACTTTATTAGAGCATCTTCAATGGGAGTTTGATGTAAAGTTTTTTTTAGACAAAAAAGTCTTTGAATAGTTTATTACCATTGGAGTAAATAGCTTTTTTCTTCAAAAGCTTGATAATCCTCAAGCTATTTGATCAAGGACTTTTTTCTATATACTCACACTAACTTTTGAATTTCATTCATTAAAATACTTTTTTATAACTTTAACTAGCACTCATAATTTAACATCAGAAATTTATAGTAGGGACATTGAAAAAAAGTCTTTGATAAGTTGATACTATTGTGGATGCTCTTACCTCTATATTTTTAATATTGTATCACTTCAAAAATACTAATTATACAATCTATATATCTCTACTCTCTATATAAACAAACTACCCATCTCCAAATTAAACACCCTACCTTTAAATTCTCTATTTTATCCTTTTAATTTACACTACCACCAAACACTTTAATCCTGAAATATCGAAAATACCCTTACGCCCAATTTGCCTCCCTTACCTTCTCTGAAGCTGCTCACATATTATACCAAAAAACACACTCATACATTCCCCGAAACAAAACACACACATACATCCCCTCAGAATCGCCTCCCTCTAAAACACACATAGCCACCGCCCCCCAAAAACGTCGTCGTTTCCGCTGTCTAAAACACACATAGTCATAGGTACGGTGATCCAATAATCGAGCGGGTACCGCTAATTAACCAGCGTTTTTTTCCTATGCCCTGCCGCATCGTGCGGATACAAGACTAGTATATTAATAAACAAACTATCATCTTCTCTTTTAAACTCCCAACCTTTTAAATACCCAAAATACCCTTAATTTTCAACACATCTATATACTATATTAATAAACAAACTATCAACTCCTCTTTTAAACTCTCTACCTTTAATATACCAAAAATACCCTTAGTTTTCAACACATTTTTAACTCACACACTAAATCTACCTAATATATCCCAAAAATATTTTTCACTCATATTTACCCAAAATATCTATCTTCTTTATTCATTAATTTAAATATTTTCACCTAATATCTCTATACTACTCTTAATAAAGTTATTTACAAAAGATACATCTCTAAGCATAAAATAACAACACTACCATTTACATCAATCGCTTTTAGATTAATAACCACATCGTTACCAACACCCCCACTAGCACCACTCGTTACCGACACCGCCGTTGTATTGTGCGTCTACCCATCTCGTTATAAAAAGAATAGATGATTTAGTCCTTCATATGTACATAGGTTGACTTCTCTAAATATAAAAATATATAGTAATGAATTTTCTTTTCTTCTACCAATATATTTAAAGATAAAAGACCTGTTAGAAGATCTAAGTCTTGTTAGAAAAAAGATATGATGATCTAAGTGACAAAGTACCAATAGATATTTATTTATGCATATATTACAGCGTAACATATACGAGTATATATAGATGACAATCAAGAACATCCTAAAAACTTTTAGACTCAAGAACCATATATATTGATTACGTATATCTCAAATTCAACAAAGAAAAATGATAAATCTTTCTAATTAAATAGCTCAATAATCCTCCTAATACATTAAGAAAGTAACATGTGTTATCCATTAATTATCTTTCATAATTTTGCCCCCTGATTTTTTCACATGTCATCATCTCATAATTAGAAGGATTATTAGACTATTTGATTAAAAAATTAATCATTTTACTTCAACAAATACTCTGCAATTATATATAAATAAAAAAATAGATACATAGAAGCATGACTCATGGATTCTCTTATGAGTAATTTTTTAAAATTAATCTATACTTTATTATCTATAATATAAAACAAATATTTATAATATAAAACATATATGGTTTTCAACTTTAAACAATGTATACATGCTAATGCAGATGTACAATACATCTAAACCACATTAAAACAATAACCTACATTATTTGCCGCCACCTTCTAATTAAATAGCTCAATAATCCTCCTAATACATTAAGAAAGTGACATGTGATATCCATTAATTATCTTTCATAATTTTTTCCCCTGATTTTTTCACATATCATCATCTCATAATTAGGGGGATTATTAGACTATTTGATTAAAAATTTAATCATTTTCCTTCAACAAATACTCTGCAATTATATATAAATAAAAAAATAAATACATAAAAGCATGACTCATGGATTCTCTTATGAGTAATTTTTTAAAATTAATCTATACTTTATTATCTATAATATAAAACAAATATTTATAATATAAAACATATATGGTTTTCAACTTTAAACAATGTACACATGATAATGCAGATGTACAATACATTTAAACCATATTAAAAGAATAACCTACATTACTTGCCGCCACCGTCACTGTCGTTGCCGCCGCCACTACCGCTACCGTTACCACCACCAATCGGCACCGCCACCACCACCCGTCACCGCCAACGTCGTCGCATCCATCTCCACCACACACCATGGCCATCATTATGTTGTCGCCTGGTAATCGCGCGAGCATCTTTTTATTAGTGTAATAATAAATAAATAAATAAAGAGAAAATGTCACAAATGGTCTCTGTGGTTTGTTACATTCGCATTTTGATTCCTGTGCTTTTTTTCGTTGCAACTGGTCTCTGTCTTTCTCGTTTTCGTTGCCAAAGCCCTTGGCACTAACTTCCTGTTAGATTTGGTCGTTAAAAGAGGGTATTATTGTCCATTCAACTTTCACAACCACCATATTTACTCTTTTTTTTTTCCTTCTCCCTCATTAAACCCCCAAATTTATTTCCTAAAATAAAACCCTAATTTCTCTTTATTATTTCTTCTTCCTCCTCTTGGTCTACAAACAAACACACAATTAATAATTATGCCATATTGTTTGAAAGTGGGGTAGAAAAGATAAAGGATTTCTTGACTACCAAAGGTCTGAACCTCAATAACAGATTTAAAGAAAAACTTCACTTTGTAATTTCAAATAATTTAAACTTTTGTACAGTAACTAACATATACGTATATTCCATGGTATCATTCTCTAACTCATGTGACATTTAATCATCTTTAAGTGACTACAGACATAATAAGCAACAATTCCGAAACCATTACCGGAATCTTGAGATGTCGCCGACAAGAAGACGCCAGAGAAACCCATGACCATAACCCGCTACAACTCGCTCGGGTCAATGAAGCGCAACATCATAAACCTCCATCGTCATTATCAACGGATGGTAGATCAAATAAAACCACCACCGTCTACAGAGGTGGAAGGTGGCAGCGGTATGGTCATTATTGTGGTAATCGAATGTGAAGGTGGGATCAAGAATGATGTTCAAGTTTGTATATGTGTGTATATATATATATATATTCTTGTATGTATCGATTGATTAATTGATTTGTATATATGATATAATGAAAATGATGATGATTGATCTTGTACTTGCATCTTTTGGGTTAGATCTGCTCCTTTCTCAATAGGTTTTGTTTTTTTCTCAGTTTGGATTATAGATTTGTTTTATTATGTGTTTTGAAAATTGTTAAATCTAAGTATGGGAATTTGGTAAAGAGGATTATGGATTAGTGGTAGGTGTAATATAATAATACCATATAAGAATATTAGGGGAAAAAAAATATTAAATCTGAAAAAGAAAAAGAAGAACACTGATTCCGGATAAAGAAGAAGAATGGTTGGTTGTTCTAGATGTAAAATGACTAAGATGCCCTCATGTGCAATGCATATGAAGAGATTTAACGGTCAAATTTAACAGAAATTAGTGCCAGGGGCTTCTAGCAACGAAAACGAAAAAGGCAGGGACTAGTTGCAACGAAAAAATAAGGGACAAAATGCGAATATGACAAACCACAGGGACCATTTGTGACATTTTCTCATAAATAAATAAAGTATAATGAAGGGGATCCCTTTAATCCGAGTATCTTTTTGACATTAACTACGTACTGTATCATCCACCTTATACGGAGTAATGAATAGCTCCAAACATAGGATAGCTACAAAGGTGTAACTCACACTTGCGAAATGGTTTAGTGTATTATACACTTTTGGTCTGCAGGTAAATAATTTGTGTTAGATTTTGAATAATGCGGTAGGAAATTTACATCATTTTTTACCTTTTTTGATACGAAAGTGCTTTCGTGACGCATATGTGTGTTTGCTGGCTAGTATCCAAATTGCTTTTTTGCAACTTATCTTGAAAATCGAGAGTTTGAAATTTTATTATCGTAAGTATGTCGTACAGAACTACAGAAGTCAACATTTATCCGTAAAGTTGTTACGATTTTTTCTTTCAACGTTAAACGAATAGATATCGGTATTTTGGGAAAATGATGATTTGAACTTACAAACCTTCGAGGAAGTTGTTTGAAATAACTTTAATGAATAAATTAACTAAAATAACAGTATCGATAATATTATTAGATGAATGGGTTGATGACTCATTAATAAGATTTTAGACCTTGGTGAAATTCATCAAGGTTCGAATCTCACTTCTTACACTTGTAGGCCGGAGTGGATTATTAGAGGAGTTTCAAGAGTCATAGAGTTTCATCTCAGACATGCATAATTCGAACTTCACATACTGCCCAATTGAATTTTACTATGTTGTCTCGAATGTTAATTATTTAATTAGCAAGTAGTTTTTTTATAAAAAAAAATATAGTACCATCAGTGTAAAACATTTCACACCCTTCGATGCGTCATTACATTACAATAATAGTTTTTTTATGACATCTATTTTGACATTTATAATGATTGAATTAATTTTATAAAGGATATACACTATAGTAATGCATATATAAAGATGGTGATGACAACGGATGATGATGACGATGATGGTATGATTATTAAGGTAAAAATAATTGATATAAATGATTGGAAGATAAGTTATAGATTATTTTATTAAAGGTATTATATGTTATAAGATGAAGTTATTCAAGCTAATAAATAGAGAAGAATGATAATTTGAGTAGATTAAATACTTATTTGGAAAAATGGATGAGATCAAATAATTTATAATGTAATATGGACATAGATTTTGAGTTGGGTATTGTAAAACAAGTATTAAAGTAACAAAATAGGATACGATCTTGACCCTTAATTGGATCATGGTTGAATTGATGCACGAAGATTCACAAAGTAATTGATATACGGTGATTTTTATGATTTACGGTGATTTTCATTGAAGAATAACCTATTGTTTTATTTGTTTTACTTTAATTGAACTTGTTTTATTTTACCTAAAACCCATAAATTTAGATATAAATATAAGTTAATCTGTATACACCCCTTGCAAAAAGGACAGGTTCCAAATTTCAGTGACTTATTTTCCATCTTCTCCCCTTTTTGATACGATTTAATATATATTTTTTCATTTTTATAACTTTTTATTTTTAAAATAAAAACTCATGAAAAAAAATATATTTTCTGATCTGATACGGTCTGGGTTTTGCCCTTACAGGAATCAATAAGGGAAAATGAGTGGGGTGATGATATGATAGACCTAACGGGTTCCACTCTTTATGGTTTACGCCCTCTAAAATATAAAAGGAAAAAAGTAAGGGGCGTTTGGTACGAGAAAATCATAAGGAATGAAAATGTAATAGAAAATGAAAATAGTGAAAAAAGGAATGAGTATTTGGAAAGCAATTTGATTATGTCGTTTGGTACAAACACAGAGAATGAATATTAGAGAAATATAAAAATTTAATTATTAATTAAAAAATAACACATATAACATCATAAAAAAAAAATCATTCCCAGTTTCCATTAAGAAATTCATTCCTACTCCTCCATTCCCGATTTCATTATTCGATGCAACCAAAAAAATGAAGTATTTCTCATTCACTTTCTCTTACTTACATTTCATTGTACCAAACACCCCCTTCAAAGAAGAATGGAAGGAAAAAGAGATAAACGACTTTTGTGTTTTTTGAAAGAGATGCACTCAAATTATTTTTTTCCTATAGACATAGATATAATCATATAAATATATATATAAACACACACTAAACCATCATGTATTAAAGTATGGGCAGAGGGTAAAAAAGAATATCTATTTTGCACTAAGGTTATCTCCAATGCTAAGGATGTCTTTAGGCATCCTTGAGCTACTACATCATATCATTACAAATCATTAAAGTCTTTACAAATCCTTTAATTTCACCTTCAACCATATAAACATCTTTACGTATCCTTACATTTTTCACATCATTGCCTTTAATGAAATGTAAAGTTAAAAAGATGTTGCATAGGCTATGGATATCCAAAACCATATCCTTAGTGAACGATATATAGGTTATGGACAAGCAAGGACGGACATGCTTCAATGCTATGGACAATAAAAGATCTTGATGGATGTGCACAAACTTCTCCATTGAAGATAGTCTAATTAAGGTGTGTAATAGGATGAGAGATCACCAGTGCCCAGTGGTATAGAATGTGAATATGTGATTTAGTCAATGTCTTTCTCTAAAAGGTTTTGCCGATGAAGTCTCTTACCATGTTTGTATACTGTATAACGATTCGCTCATTGTCGGTCCCTTTTTAACAAGTCTTGATTTGTCAATTTTTTTCGTTTTCTTACTTGATATTATATAATGAGCCACATGAAACATAATACAAATCTGTCTAAAAGCTAGGTCGACATGAATTTCCAACACCACGTGTTTACTCAGAATGCTCGATCAACTTACTTCTTTTTAATTGTTTTTGGTCTATTATAGGTCCCATAACAACTAAAAATATATAAGCTATTAGCAAAAAACAGACAATCCACCAGATCACAGGTCCCGATCCTTGCGAAGCCGGTCCTATGGCTATATATAGTTGATCAATATAATACACATAACTAATTTGGAGTAATCATTTAAAAATGAATCGATCTATTTTTCAAAATTTTGGTTGTATGCAATTATGTGTTATTATATGGCTTAAAATAACTAAATTACCTGATGATGTTAATTTTTTTTCTTTGTCTTTTTGCATAAAACTTTAATTTAGTATGCTTAATGTAGTGTTAATAATACATCTTAATATATCCATTACAAGGATTTGGATGATGAATACATCTATTGGCGAGGTGATTATGTTTTTACAAGTTGAATTATCTTGCAAGCCTTTTGCAACGCAAGATCGCAAACCTCTCATATGCTATAGTCAAGATTCCAAAAAAAAGAGTATGATTTAATCGTATAGTGATAGTTCTTCAAGTTTTTAACATCTTGATAAGAATAGATTGTTGGAAAAACTTGGTGTCTCCGAATTAGCTACTTCCAAAAAAAAATATAGAGTCAAAACGTGTTGTAAACTAAAGAAACAAAACAATAAAGAATATAAGAGATATAGACAGAATAAATAGTTCTTTCATTAACATCATCAATATATATATGTTTATATAGACACAAAGTAAGAATTTTATCCAAAAAACAAGTCTCTTAATACAATACAAATATCTAGTTATCATATATGACATCCATTTAATATTTATTACATAACAGGTATCAATTTATATCTCCTTAGTCTAATATATATCTCTTCATATAAACAGCTATATATTGTATAATATATGTACCTTGAAAAATGTATTTATAAAAAGAAAATATATATGTATTCTTAAAAGTTTCATCATGACATATAACAAAATTAAAAATTGAGATTATGGAAAAAGTTAGTATAATCCGCATGTTACAATTTAATAATTTTAAAAGGATTTTAAGAGAATTACTTATTTTCCTTGAAAATAAAAACACTTTTATAAGGAAAATGATTGTTATTATAATACTTATATCAAATCTATTTTTTTTGGATTGTTACAATAAAAGATACAATTATAATGACTATATATAGAGACTTTTTGTTATTATTGAAATTCAGTTTTAAATTTATATAGGGATTGTAAAAACAAAAAAGAAACATACAAATTAAATCAAATTAATGTTTTAGAAAAACTTAATACATCATTCAAGAATTTATGTTCCAGTTATTCATTTATATATTAAGTAAAAAGTGCATGTATATTAGGAAAAAGTAAAAGAAAATTGGATAGAAACACAACAATTATAACTATTAATTTTTTGATTTCTGTAATGAGATTATGAGTTCGTAAAATTGAGATTTATATAATTTTAATGTAATTTTAGCTTATTGGAATTTACAAAAGAAATGGATTATTTGATATAGGAAATGTTTAGGTTTAAATTGTACTACTACTAATAAATAAATAAAACATTTCAAAAAATTAGTTTATAATGACTTGATGTTTAAGGTAACTAAACAAATGTAAATGCGATGCGGCAGTATAACGACAGTGACAAGGGGTGGTAGTGGCGGTGGTGACGGGTGGTGGTGGTAGCAGTGTGAGTATTAATGTAAAAGTGATTGGTGTAAAAGAGAGTGATATAATTATTTTAACTGTTAAGAGATGTATATTATAAATAATTTCATTAAGGATATTATATATATTTTAAGTAAAATTGTTTAAATTAGTAAACCAAATAAAGAGGTATTTTAGGTTATCAATTACTTAATTGAAAAAATTAGAGAAAGCAAATGTTTTATATATAACGAGTCATATGCCCGCACAATGCAGCGGCGATAGTGGTAGTGGTGCGGGGTGGTAGTGGCAGCAACGGTGGTGATGGGTGTGGGGGGGGGGGGGGAGACAATGGTGGTGAATGTAAAAGTAATTGATGATAAAGGAGGTAGTGTAGTTATTAAAAGGATTGAGGGATTTATGATGTAAATTATTTCATTAAAAGTATTAGAGCCTTATAGGTATATTAAGTAGAGATGTTCAAACTAATGAATAAAAAAGAGAAATATTTTAGATATTTTAATTCCTTAATTCAAATTTTAAAAAAGAGATTGTTGTTTTATCATGTATCATAGATTGAAAGGTATTCCATATATGAAAGTTTCAAGTAGAGTTTTAACATAATTGAGCACTTTTTATGATGGATCTATTCTAAACTAACCAAAATTTCTTAAGATTTCAAGATTTTTTTTTTTTCTTAACATCAAATCTACATCCTAAATTTTCCTCTAGAAGCTATTGTTTCCACCTCATTAGGCTTCGCTATCGCTCATGACTGGTATATGGATCTCTCTAGCTATGTAGTGGTCGGCCTTCTGGAAGCTTCGCCAAAAGCGACTAGTCGCTTCTCGAATGCCCCTTTCCTTCGCTACTAAAAGAGTCACTAGCTTGCTTCATTCTATTCTATTATAGAAACGGTAGCTTCCACGCCTTTTCTGCCTACTGAAATAGATGTGAATGAACGTGATAGCTATTAAAATCCTACCTTAGACTTCATCCTAAATGATAAGAGTGTTGACCAAATTATAAGTTAACCCCACATTGGACAATGTAAAAAAAGCATGAGAAAAAATAATAATGATAAAAAAAATAGGCAGGCAACTAAATCCGAAAAAAACTAAAAAGCAAACAAAATTGAACCGTCAAAAATCAAACTTGTGGTTCGTTCATGAGATGTTAGTTGTTGGTAGCTAGGCAAACGGGACTACGTCAGGCACGAAATTTATTTAAAAAATACGAATGTGTATTGTATAGTCCATTTTAAATGTTGTTTAATTATCATGTAATTCCTATGATCAACACTTTCCTGAACTTGAAGTGTGGAGTGTGGTCAAGGGAGTTGTAATAATGGGTACGATCGAGTTCAAAATGTGATGTTTAGTTAATTAGTTGTAACTTTGATGCATATAAAGCTCTGCTCACTCAAATGATTTGACATTATAAATAAAATAAACAATACATTGGTTCAAGTTGGCAAAACTGCCAAAACAGTTTTAATTCTTTTCATACATCGTATTTTTGCAAGGAAGAAAATCCCGTTGTAATCTTTGACTTCTGATTATTATATACGGAGTAATAGAATTCACTTATTCAGAAGGAAAAAAAAAAGTATGTCTTTAATTGTTTGCTAAGTTCTAACTCTGATCAACTCAGGCAATAAGTAGATAATTGTATTACAAAGTATTATTAATTTTTCTACATATATAAATAAATATATAGTACAGATTGATGAAATTGAAGTTTAAGGGTGGAAGAGCTTATAAGGAACTAAAAGAGAAATGGAACATCTAACAAGATCATTCTTTGTGAATTGGCTACTAACTAGTTTTTGTTCCCGGGCGTTGCCCCGGGAGATATTTCGTAACATCTACACATGCGGCAAAAATTATATAAAATGAAACATTCGTGGCAAAAGTTAAAAAGTGAAAAGTTATAGTAAATGAAACTTTCATGAAAAAAGTTACAAAGTTGAAAGTTATGCGGCGAAAACACAAAGTTATATGCTAAAAAGTAAAGAAAATAAAACTTTTGTAAAAGGTAAGAGAATGAAACTATCGCGACAAAAGTTGGAAAACTAAAAGTATAAAAAGTAAATAAAACAAAACTTTTGTGCGGAAAGTAGAAGAAACAAAAAGTGATGTGACAAAAAGTAAAAGAGTGAAAACTTTAGTAAATTTATGTGATAAAAAGTAAGAGAATGAAACTTTCATGGCAAAATTTAGAAAAATGAAAGTTTAAAAAGTATATAAAATAAAATCTCATGCCAAAAGTAAAAGAAATAAAACTTATGTGACAAAAACTAAAAATTTAAAAGTTTATGTGATAAAAAGTAAAAAGAATGAAAGTTTTATGGCAAAAGTTTGAAAAACAAAATAAAACAAAACTTTCGTGCTAAAAGTAAATGAAATTAAAGTTATGTGACAAAAAATAAAAGGTTAAAAGTTTATGTGATAAAAAGTAAAGAGATTAAAACTTTTGTGGCAAAACATAAAAAAACAAAAGTTTAAAAACTAAATAAAACAAAACTTTCGTATCAAAAGTAAAAGAAATTAACGTTATGCGACAAAAAGTTAAAAGGTTAAAGTTACGTGGCAAACATTAAAAAACCTAAAATTCTAAATAAATTAAGTTTGTGTTAGAAATAAAAGATATGTAAGTTTGATGTAAAAGTGTGAAACAATAAAAGTTAAAAAAAAGAAGGAACGCAAAACGATTCATGGTTTTTAGGATATATATTAATATACATTGATTTGGATAGTTGTGAGTTTAATAGCTTAGTTATAGGATTAGATATGAGCTATATATATTGTAATGCTTGGGACTGTATAAGTTTTTTTTTTTATTCGATTAAATGTAATGATGTTGAAAAGTAATAAAAGAGAGGCAATATTCTTTTTTAAAAAAAAATTAATGAAAAAATCCTTCATAGTTGTACGTATCTTTTATCTATTTATAGTTTGCCGTTGGTCACACGTACTGGAGCTTGCAATTTGGAGTTTAGAGCATGGGTTCTTTTTATTTTATAATACATCATGATCATCAAGATCATGATATGATCTTCATACATTGAAAATTCTTTCTAACTAAATGGTCATATTGGTGCCAAACCTTGCTCGAAGTTATTTGCAGCTTGAATAGTTGCGTATAGAATGATAGCTCGTCATTACAACTCCTATTTTACTAGCCGATTTTTATATTTATAAGAAAATTTTTGAAAAAAAAGGTTTTAATAATGATTGACGCCTTTACGGTTATTAAGACCGCATTTGTTAGAATAAATTGATATATTTTTTCTTATTAAGGGGCTAAACTTAATTTCAGGACAAGAAAAATACGTTATAAATTAAAAGTAGATAAATCGTCAATGGGTTAATTCATAGCCCAATGGCATCCCAGATTCCTAGACTTCTTGTGAATGTTTGTTTTTTGGGTAACCAGGATTCAAATAGAATGGAGCACAGATTTCCCGCAAACCAAATTAAAACAAACGTTAAAAAGAGTTAATTAATTAGTGATTTTATATATAACTCATCAAAATTAAAACAGTTAAAAGAACGTCACATAGACAAAATTTTGATGGCACGACAAGCTACCCTTTTGTTGGTATAATATTTTATTGTGACCCTTTTTACGAATTATCATCGTGAAATTTAGTTTATTACTTTATTGAAAAAAAGGATAGGTTAATTGTTTTTGTTTTCGATTGTACATTTTGAATAAGGATATTATAGATTTTTAATTATATTTAAAATAATCGTATCAGTGTATCACAATCTCTATATGGGTGTAATGAATTATTAGTTGTAATCATTGATGTTGTCGATCATATAATCTTGTTTATGTAATTGAGTACATGACCACACACTATAAGATTTTATTTTATTTTTCTAATCCAACAGTATAGGATATTCTCTTCTGTTTCTTAAAGAAAATCAAAGACTTTCCGTCCACTTATTTTGCTGCGACTACGTGTTCAATTTTAACCTTTTCAAACTTTAGATTTCTTAATTTACTCCAAAAGTCAAAAGTCAAACTCTAGATCTCAAATTAATATTTTTAATATAGGTACAACAGAAAAGGAAAATTTTCGAGTCTAAAAATAAGCTATGATTCTATGAAAGCATGTTGGAGATGGTTGACTACCATTTGGAGCAATGGTGTGAATATTTGAATCACTCGTCTATGTTTCAATTTTCGTCGAATAAAAAGAGCTGACTTTTCTTATCTCTATCCATCTCCCGTTTCGCTTTTGGTTTAATTGTAATTAATTGTTGCTTGTGAGGCTTACAACTCATAAATTCATAATATAAAGAATTGTCTTCAATAAAAAATAATATAAGAGTTGGCATATGATAGTTTTTTTGCTTAAAAGAAAAAGGAAAAACTACTAAAAGCACATTCGTTACCCGTACTATAAATGCATTTATAGAAAACGGTATATTAAAGAGAGTGAAGTGATTTTACTAAAGTCGTCTCATAAGTAGCATTCTTTAGTGACACTTTCTATGAAATGTAGATAAATATATATAAAACTTGATCACGTAAAAAGTAAAAATCTATTCTGATGATACGTAAATGAGTGCTTTAGATCGATAGGGACACTTTATAACTTGTAGTGACGCTTTTAAATGAGTTTTAGCAATACTTTCTAGATGTGTCAGTGTCATTGAATGACATAATTCTCATTTGTACTAACGGATTTTGCTGCTATTGCTATACATGCCTTGAAAAATTAGTAGTTTCGATAATTGAAAAATTAAATTATTTGGTATGATTGTTACAGTTTTGATTTTATTTCGCTTCGACTTTTCGTTCAAAAAAAAAAAGTACATTTGAGTTATATTTTCAACCATAACCGTAGCCAACAAAACAAGCCACATCAATCTCCATCAAACCAAGCACACGGAGACCCAATTTGCACACCACAATTTATGCAAAGTCCAACTGAAACCCGGGGCCCCTACAAGCTATAGGTTGAACATTAGCATTGAGCCATTGACATATCTTTGTCTCACCATCATTCGCACTCAAATTCTAAATTTAGTCATTGAAATGTGAAACCAAATTAAAATCCATATATTGAAATACATTTGAGGACGTACATGGCTTTGATAGCACATACTGTAATATTTGTATAGATGGTTATAAAACTTCGGTTAACTATACTTTAAGAAATTATATAATTCCTAACTTTACCCAATAATGACCTCAATTATGTCACATCAATTGATAAACTGACACATCAATCGACAAACCTCTTCCAAATTTCCAATAAAATACAGCCCATACAATAATATAAAAAAACATACACCTTTAGATAAATAACAACATTATTTATAGCATAAATTTATAAAAATTTCAACATTAACCATAACAATAAGAAACAACGATTTTGTCCTGCCTAGATACGGATCTATATTCATAAATAACTTATACGGTACTAATCTGATAGTTATATATCACTTATATAATAACCGTTTGATGATTTGCGACAAGTCGTTTTGAGAATGATTTGGCTTACTTTTCTAGATGAAGTCATGGAAATACTCATCAAAGTACACACGTTATTTACTCAAATATGGATGCCTCAAAACCAATTTAGTCAATTTTGGTGACACTTTCAAAAACTAATTATCATATTATTCCATATATTTTTTGAGGAGAAAGTTAGACTAGTTCTAATCATTGTCACCTGTATTTATTTTTCTTGTCTACTAATTTAATGAGTTTTCCTGGTAGGTGGAGTTCATCTAATCTAATGTAAATATATAACATGTGACATATGAGCATGTAATAGAAAAATATCACTCCGTATGTGACAAAGAAAAAGTCATGGTGTTTATTAGATTGGGGTTGTAGACTTGTAGTTGTAACAAATTTAGTTTTTATACTAATTTTCATTCTATGATTGTTTTAGACTTTTAGCTACAAGAATATGCAATAATGATGAGGCCATTTATTTTTATTTTCCGTAAGGCCCAGTTTAACATTAGATAATAGGTGGGAATGTGGGATTATTGAAGTACTTTTACATAATAGGATTCAAACATATTTTAAACACTTTTACATAATACGGAGTAATTAGATATCAGGTCCGTGTACAATATACGAGAGTTTATGACATTATCAATATTAGAAGTTAAATTTAGTTTAAAATTTTCATTAATAAAAAATTGATCCATATAATACATTGAAATATTTTTTGTAAATATGTTCGTCGAAATCGTTTACTATGGTATATTATTTGACATTTGAATATCACAAAATCGTAATATATCTATCGAAGTTGTAGACTGTGAAATGCTTATCGATATTTGAATATCAAAAAAATTATAATATAGCAATGTCATTTTATTTGTTTTATTGTTACTAATGGCGTATTACATTCTTATTTTGCAATATAAATAAATAATATGTTATTCTGAGATGAAACATATCCTAAAATATGTGAATTAAAATATAATAATGTTATAGGTGTTTCTTATAAAGATGATATTTTTTACATGTTTTGTCTTTGTTATGTGTCATGATAATTTATAAAAAAAAAAAACTTCAAAAAAAATAATCGTACAATTACTTTAAAATATTAATATACATTAAATTTTATTTACTTTTATTAAATTAATTTTTTATTTATGAGATAGAACCTAATATTAGGATATACATTAGTTATTATTTTATTAAATATATATTAAATATTATTTATTAGATATATATTAAATTATTAACTATTAATTTTAACTTAATATATTAAAATTATCAAGTAAAAAATGTAATTTAAGATGAAAATAAAAAAATATAAATTAAAGTCAAAATTAAAACAAAAGGCATGAGAAAATTAAAAGCTATGATTGGTCAATAATTTATTAGAGCAACTGTGTTTTTGTATATTAAAAGAAAAGAAGATTATGTAAAAATAATTGGATTTTAATTATTAATAATAACAATAATTATCTTAATTATAGTCTAATTATAATTATTAATAACAACAATATTATAATTAAATTGATTACAACTAATAATACAAAATAAAATATTGATATAAATATGTAATATACCTGACCTTTAACTATATGTTCTTATTATATAGACATTATATAATAGAGTATTAGTTATTTTTAAATTAGGTTAAAAGTGTAAATTGGAAATGAAAACAAAAAAGTGTAAATTAATTAAGACATATGTTAATTGAGAAATTGAGAGTTGTGATTGATTAATTGAGGTTAGATGTATATATTAAGATTAAGATTGATCTTTGTGCAAGGTAATTGACTAATTGGGTAGGCTTTTAGTGGGTTTGCGTGTCATTTGTTGGGCTAACATCTAAAAAGTCACAAGGTCTACTGGTCTAGTATATACCACTTCCAGACTTCCAGTCTTCCACGGTCGAACCGTCGAATCCAACATCAAAACAGTTATCGATTCAACCTGGCAGAGCGATAACCTCTCTAAACAAAAGAATATAATAATACCCGAGATAAAATTGATAAGTATAAAAACAAAGCTTAAAACATCTGATGTTGGCATATGTCAAATCAGTGGTGAACATTATAGGAAATACAAAAGTTGTTGATTTTTCTAGTTTCCCAAAGTTCATCATTCAGCGCGTCATGTGCTAATACTGGATCATTAGACTTGTTCTTTTACCAGCCATTTTAGTTGTATGTACAGTACCATGTTAACTGCTTCCAAGTTTTCCAATGTTATGATCGGTATTATCTATTTTAACAAAAACAAATAGAACAAGAAAACTGATCCTTATAATATAATATAAAGCTGTCATTATTGATCTCTAGCAAAAATGGATCAATGAGACGAACTTTAGTTTACAGTATAAATCAAAGTCCATATCCAACCACGAAAACACGACTCCTTTACCAATAATCACCACATGAACAGACGCCATCCCGGACATGATGAAACCGCTTGGCATCACGAACAACTATCTCCCTCTTCTCAACAACAGACACATATTTCATAAACGTGTGACAATCGCCACACACTCGAAGATTTTTGGTTAAACGAATCACCGTTCCCTCAGGTGTACTAATAAGTCCATATGCAATTGCAAGCTTCTCACTATGTGCATACAAACTTCCCAATTTGACATCCTCATTAACATCATGTAACACAAACTCTGTATCTGGAACATACCCAGAAACCCTTAACTTCTCTATCAAACTCTCGAGTTTCTCATATATCGCCTTTGATTCCGAATGTGTGTGATCACCACTGCAAAATTTGTGAACCCCATTCTGTGCCTCAACCCATGTAAAACCCGGGGTCTTTTTTAAGCTTTTACTAGTCATTTGTGTACGAAGTTTGGCCATGTTTTCCCACTTTCCTTCTTTTGCATAAATGTTTGAAAGCATGACATAATGGCTGGGATCATCAGGCTCAATTTCTAGAAGAGATTCGGCTGCCTTTTGCGCCATTTCAACATTTTTATAGATTCTACAGGCAGCAAGTAATGCAGACCATAGTCCTACATCTTTCTCAACTTTCATATTCTCAATCATATTGAACGCTTCATTGAGTTTTCCAGCACGGCCTAATAGATCAACCATGCACGTATAGTGCTTCACGTCTGGTTTTATGAAGTACTTTTCTTGCATTAATGAAAAAACACGACGACCTTCTTCAACTAAACAAGAGTGACTGCAGGCATTAAGAAGTGAAACGAAAGTAATTCTGTTTGGTGTAACTCGGTTTTTTGACATCAAAGGAAGCAATTCAAGTGCTTTTTGTCCATGTCCATGATACCCATAAGCAGCAATCATCGTACTCCAAGTTATAACGTTCTTTTCCCTCATTCTATCAAATATCTTTCGAGCAGAATCAATGCTTCCACATTTAGCATACATATCAATCATTGCCGTTCCAAGAATCACATCTAGTGAACTGTATTGTTTTTGTATGATATCATCAACAACTTCAGCTTTATTCATGGCACCTAACTTTGCACACGCATTAACAATCGTCACCAAACAAATCTTGTCGGGAACAAGACCACTTTCTAGCATCTTATCGAATAAAACCAACGACTCACTAGCATTCCCACAAGCAGTATACGCGCCAAACATAACAGTCCACGTAGTAAGATCCTTAATCACCATATTGTCAAACAACTTCCTCGCGTCATCTATCACCCCACATTTCGCGTACATATCAACAAGCGCGGCACATATAAACGCGTTAGTACTTAACCCAAACTTATACACAATTTGATGAACTAATCTCCCCATTACGAGATCCACTCTATCTCTACATACCCTAATAACACAAGGCAATGTGTAAACATCAGGCTGTTCACCAGACCTAATATACTCCCTAAACATTTCATAACACTTGATATAATATCCAGCCTTAGCAAAACCACCAATCATAACACTCCACGACGCCGCGTTTCGTTCAGGCATTTCATCAAACAGTTTATATGCATCTTCCATTAAATTATAACGTACATATACATATAAGAGTTTGTTAACTAAAACCATATCATTGAAAAAACCATTAACTGTTAAATGGGTGTGAATGGGTTTGAACTGTTTTATGTTTTTACAGTTGGTTAAGGCAAAAAGATAGAATCTTGGGGCCAAAGATTGTGTTTCTTGAATTTGATTATGAAATTGATTTGATTGGTCATTATCTTGAATTGATGATGCAGATGCAATTGATGAAAACTTTTTAGTTCTAATAACTGGATTCAAAGAAAATAATTTATGGGTTTTGAGTTTAAACATTGAAGAGTTGCTGCCCCTAATTGTGTGGAATGGAGTTAATTATATAGAGTAGGGATGATTGAAAATAACCAAACCCAAATAACCCGACCCAACTCGAATGGTTTGGGTGATACGGGTTGGGTTATTTGGTTTGTGGGTCGTCATTTGGGTTAACCCAAATAACCCAAAGCTTAATCAGTTTGGGTTGTGTGTGAAAATGTTATAGTTGGGGTCAACCCAAATAACCCATGACATATTATTTGGGTTAACCAAAACCCAATCAAAAAAACCCGAACCCAAACAACCCAAACCCAAATAATCCAAATATTATTTGGTTTGGGTTACGGGTTAACTTATAATTCTTTGAAACCCGAATAACCCGAACCAAATAACCCGAAACTCAATTAACCCGACCTATCAACACCCCTAATTATAGAGTACTAATATATTGAGGTTATCAAGTCTAACAATAAGGATTATTAAGTTAGGAAATAAAAAATGTAAAAGCGAAGTGGTAAAAATGTTAATTTGTTATAGCCAAGGACTAGCTTTTTATGCCTTTTCGTTGCGGGTTTGGACATGTTAATAAAAGGGAAATGATATTCGTACCACATTAATTGATTAGTTTACCATATTGTACACATCTTATAACACACTGTACAAGTACCTAATGCACAATTATGGTAGATTAATAATTCTATCTGATTCGAATACACTTCCCTTAATAAAAACGAAATTTCATGCAATTAGAATTAATATTCGATAGAACTTATATAATCGTAGCCTTTGTTAATCTACTCACACTTTGTGTTAGGGTTAATACTAACGTTTTAAAATGAGTTAAAGCTATTCAATGAATAATAAATAAACATTAGTTTTAACTCCTTAATTAATAAAGTATGTTATTTTGTAAAAACATTTAGCCTTTATAAGACCAATATATTTCTAAACATTTTATCTTCATTACATATCGTTTATATTAGCCCTTTTATATCAGATGTTTTTAAAATAATAATCACACCATGTCCCCACCACAATCGTCATCCCACAACCATCTGCTTTGCTACCACCTATCGCCAGCACCATCACCTGTCGCGACTATCTCCGATAAAGCCGCGTCGAATGAATATTCGTATAGGGTTAAATCATGCATATTGTCCATCATATATATATATATATACTACTATATAAAAATTATAACCCCTATGTTGAAAATTTACATAAATGAGACATGCGAATTGACCAAAATACCTTTAATGAATTAAATCACCATTAACTCTTAATATTAAATTACACAATTAGTCCATTATATTATAAAATATCTCTATTAACCTATTTAAATCAAATACTTTTACATACACCAATATATGTCGCCACCACCGTCATCACCGACTCGCCGTCGCATTGCGCGGGTGCCATGCTTGTGTGTGTATATATTTATATACATATATATATGTTTGTGTGTGTTAAATCTTATTTTTAAAAGTTTTTTTGGGTAAACAAATGTAAACGAAAAAGTTGTTGCTCCGTATAATTTAATTTAAATAAAAAAAGCATTTTTCTTCCAACCTAATGCTATGACACCAGTACACCACGTATTCCATTTAAAACGGTGGGTCTAACTTATTTTATCTTCAAAATCCCTTTCATTTCTCATGTAAGTATCCAATATTTACTCTTAAATTACAAAACATTTTTCCTTTCAAATCTATCCTTCGAAATCTTAGAAGAAGCAAGTAGAGATATTTACTTTCTAACTTCTCTTACTTTACCTACTCATAGAATCTTGAAATCACCATCACAACTATCAGATGTAATTGCTACAACTTCCACCGACGACGACTATTTCAACCGGGGTAATCCGTTGGTTTCCAGAAATGGGATATTCAGCTTCATCTAATGTCATTGTAAGTTTCACATGTAGATCATTGATTCCTGTATGGATTTAATTTTTTTTCTTTTTTTCATTTTTGGGGTGCAAATATGGTGGTTCACATTGATAACAGAGTTGTCTGTGCGATACACGAAAAGATAAACAGAAGCCGGTGTTGGTTAATGGCGGGAGCTGTTCCCGGCGATGATTCATCTCGGTGATTCGTTTTCAAATTTGATATATGCTTTTTTGATGGATTTGTATAGACATAGATTTGATGTTAATACTGAGTTGCTACTGTACCGGTTCGAGTTACTACACTAACATATGTGAGTGGCACCGATTTCCATTCTAGAATATGTATTAATCCATTGTCAGTTTGTTATGTATCTATATTTGTGTTCATATGTATGTGTGGTTTGCTGAAGCAGGAGCAACAAGGAGAAAAAAATTGTTACTTCCATTTTCTTCACTTATATTATAACACAAAGGAATATGAAATTAATTCCCAAAAGAGTTATTGGCAGGACGCACAAGAAACTATGAAAATAAAAAGAGTGAAAAAGGTCAGGACATCTCATAATAAAAGATTGAAGGTGGCGAAATTTCATTGGATAAAAGAACCACTTTAGCCGACTAAGCCAAAGGCAATCTAACTCCGACTAAGCCAAAGGCAATCTAACTAAGCCAACCGAGCCGACACTGTAGTAGTTAGAATTCGGATTGTTATATATATAATTTAAATGTTAAGATTAAATAATTTACAAAATAACTTTTTTCATTAGTCTAAAAAGATTATGATCAGGTTAACAACTTGGTTAGTTAGACTATGAACTTTCATTGACCTAAACGCTCAATGGAACGTGGTCAATGAGAACTTAGACCATTCTTAAAGGGAAGGTGAATACTATAGGTGAAAAGATATAATGGATAGGTAAATTGTTCAGCTCTATAGGTGATTGGAGAAGGTGAATAGGAAATAGGTGAATGTTTAGTTTAGCCTAAGACCATCTTTAACGCAACACTTATTCCTAACGTTTTCAGTCGAACACGCTGAGTTTTCCGGCGCGGCCCGTTAATGCCTCCGGCGTTTTCATCGGCGTATTATCCCGAATTGGTGGCCGCCGCGCTGATATTCATTGATTTATGTATGTGTATTATGAGTTTGTGATCGTGTGTATATGCAACTGTCTGTGAAGAAGACGAAGACAAAAAAATATATAATACAGAGTAAATGATTTTATGGAGGAGTGGGGGGTTGGGATAATATTATTTTATTATTAATTTCAATTATTTTCTTGAAGTTTAAAGTTTTCTTAATTTACTCGTAGTTCTGAGTTTAAAATCAGCTTTTTGAAAATAATGTTAATCTAATGTTTTAGTTTCTTTAAGTAATTCATTTTATTAATATATTTGATTTTAATATCATATGATTTATTATTAAATAAATAATGATACGGTACTAATAAACTGATATTTCAGTGTGGGGGTTAATGGTGAAAGTAATTCAATGTGGTGACTCAGTGTGTTGCTGACGTGGTACCAATAAACTGAACTTTAGCGTGGTAGGTTAAAGATGGTCTAAGTAAAAGATGAGACGTGGGTCCATTTTAATTTATTTATATTATTTGTGTTATTTTGTTCTATTTTGTTTAGGTATATTGTTTTTAATTAAATAAAAGTGTAAACTAAATGACAGGTTAATTGTTAAGGGAAAAGTAAATGAGAAGGGGATGTTGAAGTGACAAAAAAAGTGTAAAAAAGAAAGTAGGTGAAAGGGTGAATAGTTACAAATGGTCTTATAGTAGAGGACAGAAAATGCTCAAAACAAAGATGATTGATAGAATAGAACACCAGAATATATAGGAATCTTAACAGGAAACAGAGCAAACAAATTACACAAAGAAACCATCTCTACGGCATTGGTCAACAGAAAAACATCAAATCCCAAGAAGGGATTATGTGAATTGATCCATCTATCACCTATCTCCTCGTGTTTAAAAATATACAAAGTAACAGTACAAATGGGTCGCAAATATTAATCAACTCATCATGTAGTTTAGTTGATTTCGGTAAGAGGGGAGCGTTGAGAAGGTGAAATCTTGGCATCCTTTACTTCCGAAGATTCCAATGGATGATTTTCTCTGAATTCTTCCATCAGGGTTTCCATTGGCATCGCACGAAGCGACTCAATAGTTATCTTAGTTGGAACATCTGTGTCACATCTTACAGGAGTTGTTCCGGACGGTTTGTAATCCTGCGCATACAAAATAACATCTCAGTATCACAAGGTATCATTTAGTGAATATGACCCCTAAAGATTCATAGATTATCAGCCTACCATATATTTCTGCTGGAATGTATCACGAGTCTTCTGCTCTATTGCACCAGATTTGGTAGTGTGATCATCTCGTAAGTTCTCAATAATCAATGATTGTGCTTTTGTGAATTCTAAAATTCCATTGATAGCCTCTCGCTCTTCTTCTGATGTACCTACGATCATGCATAAAACTGTATTGTTGATAGACATTTTTGGAAGTTTTGACAAAACTGCAGTATTTATTATCTCCTGCAAAAGAAAGCATATTACAACTGGAGACTTACCTTCCATATGCTTAATGATGTCCTCACAATTCTTTAACATGTCCACTTCAGCAGTTTCCCTAGCAAAACGGACCTCGGCATCATGAAGCTCATTGCTCTCAGAAGCACCTCTGCAGAGTTTGAACAGTAATAAACATTTAAACTTGGGAATGCATTTAAAATATACCTTTGTTAAAAAGTAAAAAAAAAAAAAGATTAATTAACTATCAGTTGCAAAATTCATAATGAGAGGGATTAGAGAATTGCAAATAACTCGCCTGACAAGCTTCTCCATTTCTGAGACATGAGTTTTACCCATGTCATTCACGAACTCATGTGTCTTTCTGGAATGAGTTTTTGCTATTTCAGTAGTATCAACACTGAAGATAAAAAAAATTGCAAAAAAGAACCATCAATAAATAAAGCTCTTCTAGTTAACATCAAAGATGAGAAAAGTGCAAGAGATTTCCCGCTTACCATTTTTGTAGCAATAACTCAACTCGGCAGTGTTTAGCAGCAGAAAAGTCAGAATTGTCTTTTGCATCATCTTCTGCTTGTAAAGAAAACTCCTGCCATTTTCTTTTTGCATCTGATGTGATTCCCACAATTGAAGAAACATGCCCATCCAACTTTGTCTTGTTTCCAGCTGCAGTTTCCCTTATACCAGCTAAACGTGCATCCACCATCTCTTTTTGTCGGCTAATATGACTTGAGACTAAACTCGTGACATCAGCAATAAGCTTCTGTGCATCAGATCTTGATTGTTCCTGAAAGTAAGCAGATTTTTTGAAAGGTTATTCATCAGTTGTTATTTCATACTAATTAAAAAGGGTAAATGGAGGGTATATAATGTATTTTTAAATGTACCTCATATGCCTTCTGAAATTCATCAATATTTTTCGTTTGTGTCTCGTCAACTTGATTTGTATGACTTCCTAACTCTTTAGATACTTCCATCAGCTTATCAAATATACCATTAATGAACTCTGATATATTTGTCGTATGATGTATGCTGGCATCGAATCTCTGAAAAATTAAACGTCATATACCATTAAACAACACAAAAACAGAAATAGACCCTACCAACATTTAAACTTTTCGTGTGAATAGATAAATGGTAACCTTTCGAAGGTCTCTAGCAAAAACAGCAATCTCTCCTTGCTGTTTTGATAAAGTGCCCTGGAGCTCATCGAATATAGATTGTCCTTTTGCAGCTTCTTCGGCCAATAGCTATAATAAAGTTACAATCAAGTTATGTACTAACTAGAAGTATAAAAAAGAAATGCAGAAGCTTTGACAAATATTTCTTCGGCCACATAAGTATTTAATCTTACTGTTTCAACGCAATGAGCATTGGAAGAAGCTTTGACAAATATTTCTTCTAGACTTCCATTAGCACTTGCCTTGTGCAAACGTACAACATTTTCCATGTCCTCAATGTGAGAAACATACAAGTTTCTTGATGCGGATACTTTTTTCTTCAAGTCAGTGATGGCCTGTAACATAAAATCATATAAATAACTAGTGCGTAAAGCATTTTATACATCCAGTGGCAAAAAGCAAGCAGTACCTTGTCATTAATGATAATGAATGAGTCACAAAACTTTTCAATGCACTGAAGTTGTTCATTTTGCTCAGACACAGAAGCAGCCACCATGTTGCAAAGAGAACCAACATCTTGTGCCAGCTCAGATTCAAACTTATTTACAACTGACCTATTACCAGCATTCAGTTTATCCTCTCTTGCTGCATAAAAATGAGAAGATGGTAGTTCACATGAGCCTATAAATGAAATATGTGTCTATGCAATTTGTACATATATAAGCATTTATGCGTCTAGATAAGATTATAAGAAAGAATAAATACCAATCTTCATAAACAAAGATGCATTGTCCTGAAGAGATTTCTCTAAGTCGGATCGGAGAACACATGCTTGATGAGCCAATGCATTTTCTGTAACAATTATCTGTTAATGTGTGAAGTAACAACAATATGACAAATAAAAAAAAAAGTTAAGAAATACGAACCCGCTTTTTTTTGCTCTAATATGACAAACTCCCGCTCCTTGAGAGCATATTGACACTTTTTCAGTGTTTCCTCAGTATCAACCAACATCTTAGTGGTTTGGTTCAGATTGTTCTGTGTTTAGGAAAAAGATATAGCAGAAAACAGAGAGAAATAAAATGTTATTTAATAAAAATATTATTATTAAAAAATAACACAACATGCAGTAAATCACAGGTTTTGATATACCTGTGTCATTCCAAGTTTGTTGCTTAAATCAGAACACTCTTCTACACGGGCATTAAATTGAGTTTGCAATTCCTCAAATTTCTGTGGATAAGTGGGTAAGTGAGAAAAAGTTTGCAACATCAACTTAGAAACAGAGGAACGTTATACCTTTTGCTGATTTTCAATCTGATGTTCCATTCGTATAATTTCTTCTGCCATTGACTTCACAAAAAACAGCATCATTAGGATCAGCGCATGAGATGGGAACCCCAAAAAAGTGCTCGTATAATTATTAGAACACAAACTGATAACAGTTCAATGATATAAAATTGTTACAAGGCAATATGTGATGATAAAAACATTATGTGACCAAATGATAACGTAAAAGCAAAAAGTACAAGTACCTTCCTTTCCATTTCCTCTTGGTAATATCGCTCTTTTGGCAGATATACACCACTTTTCTCACGGGAGGCATTTATCTCTGGAAGAAAAAGAAAAAAGAGTTATCATTTGAGACTTAGAGGGGAATTGTTTTAATCTAACTCTTGAATTGAAATTAGAAGGCATAATCAAACAAAGCTACTATTTACCAGCTTTGAGTCTATCAATTTCAGAATACAGATCCTTGATTAGAGTTGTTTTCATCATCTTTTGATTTACCTATAGACAGAAGAAAAATAGAGTCATCCGATCTAAAAACAAATGAGCATGATTGACCAATAAAACCACCAAAACGCAAGAAAGTAAGTTATGAAGCTTAAGCAGATTGCATGAACATTTTAACCAGCAACACAGGACAACATCATCGCAAAGTAGAAAACTGTGAAATCTATCCTGGTTATATATGAAGACCAATTAGATCACCACTTAATAATAAAAACGTGACAAAGAAAAATATGTATAAAATTTCACTATACATCTATGAAACATAAAGCAATTACTTAAACAAATTAGTATAAATGAAGTGATTTAGCAGATATTAACAAGGAGAAGAATTGCCCAATTAATGTAAAGACGGTGGCTATACCTCTGGCTTATTCTTTATATTCTTTGCCCTGTGGGCATAATCTAATGTGCTCAAGGTCTCTTCAAGACAGTGGACAGCTGGTGATACTGTGGCAATGATACATGTTTTAGTCCTTCCACCCAATGAGTCACGAAGTAAACGAGTCAGTTTACTATCCCTGGAACATTTTTAAACAAAGTTGAGAAATTAGGCATTCAAAAAATGCCAGACATGAGGAGGTAACCAAATATAAATAATTCAAAAAAATCAGATTAAACTTTAGCAAGTTGAAGAACACTAATGACAAAAAAGAAAGAATGTTAAAACATGATAAGATTGATCATAACCTGTAAGGAACATGTCCCAGATGCTCCACGAGTGCACTTATTACTCGTCCCAAAGTAAGTAAACTTTTGTTGATTTCACCCGCTTCTCTTGCACGGCCCTAAAAATTAATAATGTTACAAACTAAACCACAAATGATACCAAAAAACTACGCTTCTCAGTTACTTGTAGATAGAAAGTTAAATAATAGCAAACAAATTTTAGTTTTAAAAATTACCTCCCTTGCACCTGAACGAGAAATATTTTCTGACCCAGCTAAATCAACCAGATTCAGCTTCCCACATTTGATAAGTTCTTCACCCTCTGGGGTCGACTCTTTAATGTGTATTGTAATTGAAAAGAGGGAATGTGACCGACTGAAAGCAAAAACACAATAATATACAGAGTGTACCAGTAAGGATCATGAGTTATCAACTTATCAGAAATGCGCATAGGTTAGAGAAGAAAAATAACCTTGATTGTTTATTTAATAGAGTCTCTGCAGTACGACGTTTGGCAGAACCCCTTTCAAGTAACGTGAATATTTCATTAGCATTCATTACAATCTCCTCTTCTAAACCTTTCACAAGAACTCCACCTTTACCATCTTCCATTAGAGGCAAGATTTTTTTCTGCTTATCCTCAATGCCAATTTTTGATATTTCTTCAGGAGCAAGTAAATCAGTGATTTCTTCATTATACAACTCTAAAAACGTAACTTTAACACTATACTCGGCATTCTGACCCTCCAATGTGTCAAATATTTGTTTCACCGATCTAGGTATAACACCTGCTTCTGATGGCAACTCTCCATTTGGGCCACTCTGAGATATCAACAAGTTTACAGCATTAACAAAAGGATTATTACATACATAAGCAGTATCAAAAGTTTTATATATAATACCTTGGCCCTCTTACACTCTCCTTCCATGGTATAAGTTTTTCCAGTTCCAGTCTGCCCATAAGCAAAAATAGTACAATTAAATCCTTCTAAAACTTCATTCACGATCGGAATAACAGCTTGCTCGTATAAATCTTTTTGCTGAGCTGTAGGGCCAAAAACCTGCATAAATTCACACAATCATAATCATTGGTTGCTTGCCTATATAACCATAACATGCGTAACAAAGTATAAACCAAAAACCATCGAGTAAAGTTCCTTGTTTTTCTAAGAAATCCAATGCATCTACTGTCAAAACCTAGATAAAAACAATAAACCGATAACAGTGTCCAAAACAAACACATTGATTCCCTTTCTTGATAACATTACTAGCCTACATTCTACAGCGAGTCCTTTAATAGATATTTATCGTCTACTTTCAATATTGTTTTGACAAAAAGCTAAAACTAGATGAAACGAAAAACTTAAATAGCTTGTTTGAAACCGCTTAAAAGAATTAATAAATAAGCAGTTTTCTGAAATGCTGCTTAATTGCTTATCTCTACTACTAGTCTGCTAAGATAAGCTTGAAAGTAAATACATACAATAACCTATTCCACACAAAACAAAACTTATAAATATTTTAAAGCATACATCCTTTTTAGCAAACACGAAAACACCAAAGAAATCCTAAATCCGGTACCTTATCAAAAGTGAAAACCCGGTCAATTTGTTTGCCAGCAATAGCTTGTGAAACAGCAACTTCCCTCTGAAACTCATTACACGTCACCACTTGTGGTGCATTGTTCTTAACTTCTTCGTTACTAAACGGCCTACCAATCAAAACAATTTTAACTATTTAATTAATTACTTCAATTTTTTTTATAAAAATCATATAAACCCCAGATCTAATTTTAAAAAATAAAAATAAACAAATTGAAGGGGGGGGGGGGGGGGGGGGGAATGGAAAGTACCTGCATCGCAGTAGCACCTGAACATTCACACCTTTATCATGCCGACCCGACATATTTTAAATTTAATTTAATGAATTTCTTTGGATCGGAATGTTTTTGGTCTGTTTCTATCTGTGAGAGTGTTTTGAAAGAGTTTGATTTGATGGATGAAAATGAGATGCGAAAAAAGCAGCGGGATGATAAACGATTTTGTGCGTTTTTGAAATTTTTTAAGGAGCGCTCTCTGGTCTTGATCTAACCGTTGGTTTGTTACTACTTAAGTTTGATCTGACGGTTTGTATGTGAGATTGTCAATGGGTGGACTCTTGGGTTGAGCCCAATGGAACAAACTGAGCCCAACGATCATTCACATTTACATTTTACATATACAATTTACATTTAACCCAACGATCATTACATTTACCGGTTTACATTTTACCAAAGTGCTTTGCTTGAATGTGGGAGGGTTTTCAAGTAACTTTTTTTTTTTCATTTAAACGGCCGGTTCTACGAGTATTTATCACGTAAGTAAAACAAAACATCATCATTTAGATTGGTTACAGAAAATAAGCACCACAACAGTAACACAAAGACGAAAAAACCTCTTTTTTGGCCGTACTTTCCCAACTCATTTGAACCTATGAAAAAACTAATAAATAGGGTACACTAAATGTAATCAATTCAGCCCCTAACAATGTTAAAATCAACAAACAAATGCACACACAAAAACAAGAGTTTTTAGCGTGAAAAAACCTATTAAAGTGAAAGTAAAAACTACGGTACCCATAAGTCACTTAAAATCCACTATCGCCGATAGTAGAGAAATACAATCAGACCTTCCCTAAATATATTAGAGGCATACAACAATCATCATACACTGGAATAAAGCATCAAAATGTATGAAAACAAAACAAAGACAAAAAGATTAATAATATCAACTATTTTTTTTTGCCATATGTTTCAACCACTGTAACTTGACTTTCAGACCACTTGAGACAAATTCAGCCGTTCAAAATGTTAGCCCAGATAGAAAGAACACACTGACCAAAACTCTAAAAGATCCAACAGTTCAATCTTAAGAGATCTTCAGTTTTAAAGACCGATGCATGGTAAGTTGGTAACCATGAGCTGAAATTTTCCCTCTATATATATATAGGAAAATGTTAGGTAAAGCATGCAGTACCTATCTTAAGTAAAGCAGGGGGTTATGTAATATTCAGGGGAAGATTATGTAAAATTCAGGGGTGACTATGTATGTTTATCAAATTTAAAAGTTTAATTTTGTAACTTTTTTTAAAGTGGCGGTACCTAAGCTTAGGTATAGTCTGTATTACGAATCACTTTCCCATATATATATATATATTTGATCTAAATTTTCAAAATGGCTGCCTAAAACTTATTAAATATAATACTTTTCAGCAAAAGTCAATAAATATCATTGATTTAAATTTGACTTATTTGGTGGGTTTTTTCTCATGGTTAAGAAAATTTAACCCAACATTAGCCTCCTTCTAGGAGTCTCTCTTTTATTCTTTTCCTATATATTATTGTCAACATGTTCTTTTTAACATGGATAAAAGTGGCAAGAAAGTAAAAAACACTACAGTAATCTATGGATAAAACCAGAGATACACAAATTGGTGAGATTTCAAATAACCTGAGCCCACTGACAATCAAAGGTAGCCCATCGTACTATCGTAGATAGCCCGCAAAGTAAGAAAGAAAAATTATACACTAAAGTCTAAACTTCAACTTTTGGCCATATACAAGAAAATTATGTTTCATAATTTATAACTTTTTGACAGTTAATCGATATTCGACATCAGGAAACACCTCACCGTATAACAGTAAAGCTTTGCACGTACTCTAGACTACGAGATGTAGACCATAAGTCGTTACAGGTGATTCAGAGAAAAAAAACTCATAGACTTGTCACCCTTAAGAGTCGAAACCAAGACCTATGGAAAAAACCAAGGATGCATCTGCCAGTTGAGCTAGCTTCATTTGCTTTAAAAAATGTATGTTACTTATAAAAAAAATTATGTAAATGGAATCGTTTTCGGCTCATATATGTGAGTTTTAAGTGCCATGGAAACTCAAGGTAACAACTAGCAAGTTAGAGTAAACAAAGATAGATGAGTCAAATTAAAGAATTAACGAAACTTTAGCTTGATCTTTAGATTTAGTTATACAGTTTTTATAACATATTGATCGAACCTAGCTCACTAATATGTAGATCCTATCAGAAATCTCGAATGTTATTAGAAGGAAGAACTAGTTCTAACTTCTAACTGTGCATTTAAATAGAAAACTCCTTAGTGTGTCCAAAGCAACATTCATGGACATAACAAGAAATAAATACAAAAATAAAAGAGATTAATCACTGGATAACTAACGTATTCTTCTTGTACATGGTTGCTTATTGAGTTAGCTTGTGTATGGACGCTGAAACCTTTGTATCCATGGAAGTACGTCTAATAACACCGCCAAATCAGGGGCTATGATTGTTATATATCTAGGCAATCTCAAAATCGCCATAATTCGGAACAACCGGATAATATAATGTTCTTTAACACAATAAATTTGAATTATTGGCAAGGAAAATACATTATGTTTTGTATCAAAACTCGGTTTGGACAATACAATATATATGTTGAAATCAATTATTTACTCTTCTATATATGTGCACAAAATAATCTAAATAAATTCCTCAACCAAATGACTCAAATCACATTTTCCATTACATGATTCCACGACACTTACCACCTCTTGGAAAGCATTGACACTACATGGAACCACCAATCCATACTTCTGACCAAAACCAAACTCTTCTGACGACTTCTCTAGCAACATCTTGAATAGAGGGTGCGACAAGTAGCCCATTGGGATAACGAACCTACGTCTTTCCTCACCAATGTAAACGGTGAAACACCCGGTTGGTGTTTTGCACGATGGTGAACCTACATCTTCTTCAACGTCGTCCTTGAGTAGTAACCGTTCACATTGTGATGCTTCATCGTCACCCCGAACTTTCGCCTTCTTGGCTAGGTTCTTGAATGAACCAATCTTCTTCCCCAACATATTGTCCTAGAGAGAAAAAATTGAAATATGTTTTTGGGTAATGGCATTGGTTGGGTAAATTTTGGTTGGGCCACTTTTATCATATATATGGTACGGAGGGAATGTTTTAATTAAACAACGTCAACCTTTTGACTCTGTCTTCGGAAAATTTGTAACGTGGGAGCCACTGATTTCTTGTTGGTTTATGAAATTTAGTGTCTTTGTTTTGACTTATTTTGGGAGCAACCAATACGGGGTCGTCCTGGAATTTTAATTCCATAAAAATGACTTATTTATATACTCACAGAAAAGTCATTACATTACAATAGCAGATAGTCAGACAACAAGTTATACCATAACTCCTTTTCGAATAGCAAATCCGATTTCATTTGATACAATGTTTTGAGCCTTAAGAGTCAAAGAATTACGATTAACAAACAGTTTTCAAAACCTAAAACCAAAATCGTACAACGTTGGGGGCAAGAACACCAAAGGTGTCAAAACCAAATGGGACAAATACATGTTGATTCTCAATAAAAGCTTTTTCGTGTTTTGCAATTTTGTTCAACTCAACCTTGAGTGCAGTCTATCCCACAACAAAATCATAGTTCTTGAGTACAACAAGATAGGACACTCCTGTTAAGTTTCAACCAATAATACCTGGAAACTGTAATTTAAAATAAATAAAAAAAAAAATTGATTAAGTTTTGTGCATCTAACTCAATATATAATTTGTCTTCCGGTGATAACTTATACAGGAAAAAAAGTATGTCAAATATGAAATACGTATAAGCATCCAAATATATAAAACATAAAAGTGTACAAGCATATATATATGAACATATAATAAGGTAATCCAATATACTATGTAATTGTATGGAATTTCGTCTTAGTCATGCAAGGTTTACAAGACCAAATTCGTCAGTCTATTCGGAAACTGGTATCAAGAGCGATCCAGTTACTAGTGTTGAACCTGTTTAGCTTACGGTCTGCCGGTTGAACTTGTTAAATACCGAAAGACCCGTTGTTGGGCTTAGAACCGACTTTTTGGAATTTTGTTTCAATTCTTCTTAATGGTGTAAAGTGATAATTATTGTCAAAGTTTATGATTCATCATCATCAACCCCGTAACCCACCGGCGTCTATCAACTCTATATATACACAGTACATCTCGACATTTCGTGCTATAAGTTCCTCTATATCAACCGTTAAAAGAAAAAGTCCCTCTATATCAAGGAAGTGAATATGAAATACATATGTATGACACATATCTTTTAAATAAAATGCAATAATGTATTAATGTATGTTCAACAAATTTGACGATATACAATTTCAACATTTATACGGATACTAATTTGAAAAAACACTAATTTATCTACAACTTTTTTTTTCTTTTTTACTGAGGTTATATACTGTATAACAACTAACAAAATTTATTGTATACATATCATTTCACTTTTTTTAAATGATCATGAACTACACCAAATCCAGCACGATTTTTTTATTGTTGGGTGAAGTTATCTGTCATTTACGCTAGTTGGTTATGTTAAAATTGTTCTAAAAGTTTGATTTCTTAAAATTGCAAATTAATTAAGCTGTATAACCAACCGAATTTTTCTATTTTAAGTTTTACAAAAGTCTAAAAAAGACAAATATGATGATTCGAGAAGAAATTAAGAAAAATAAAGTTAGTGGAGCAGAGATTGCGGACTAATTCGAGGATGTCATCCGTACAACTGTACAAAAATTCAACGTGCATTAATTTCTGTATTTTTAGAATTGCTTCGTGAAACAATTTAAACATATTAAGGGTCAAGATCTTGTCCTATTTATTTTACTTTAATACTTATTTTATAATACTCAACTCTAATAATAAAATTATTTTTATATATACATACATATATTATTATACTATTGGACCTTGAGTCGAGTCTAAAAAAAACTTAATTTTGATTACTTTCCGAACTCGAGCTCAAGCAAAACTCAAATTCATTTAGTTTTTTTTTATTACAAACGAGTCGATCTCGAGTCGAGCATGAGTTTTCTTAATACCTAAGGAGCCGAGATCGAATTTAAACACTAAGGTTAGATCGAGCTCGAGCTCTACACTGCTAAGATCGGACTCGTCTCGGCTTGTTTACACCTTTGTGTATTATAAATATATATTATGTGGAAATGATTAATGTAATGAATAAAGGATAGGAGTATTTTAGGTAGTACAATTCATTGTTTGAGGTTTTTGGGGGTGAGTTGCCTTTTTATAAGGTACAAGCCATATGCTCGCGCAATGCGGCAATGAAAGTGGTAACGGCGCGGGGTGGTGGTGGCGGTGGTGTCGCCGACGGTGGCGGTGACCGATGACGGGTGATGACAGCGATAATGGTGGTGTATGTAAAAGTAACTGACTTTAAAAGTGGTAGTGTAGTTAATCTAAGGGTTAAGGGGTTTATGTTGTAAGTTATTTCATTAAAAGTGTTATACATATATTAGGTAGAGATGTATAAATTAGTGAATAAATAATAAGGGTAATTTGGGTAATTTAAAGTGTAATTTGTGAAAAAGGATGAGGAATTGATACTTATATAATAGCATAAATTATAGATTAATTTACACCATCAGTTTTTGATCTTCCAAACATCTTTATTACATCTACTTAGTTAGTTAAATTTACTTATTTACATCAACTACCCGCCGCACTCGTCTTAGTCTCTACCACCGGTTGTCACCACCACTAATCCTTAATCGCCTTAACAGATTACCGCCATCGCATTGTATAAATATTATATTAGTATATTTCTACAATTCAGTTCAGCGGTTATCATTTAAATCTAATTGATCCATCAATAAAATTATGTACACAACTATCTTTATCTTATTTTCATGAAGGGGATGGGAAAAGAAAATACTATCATTATATAAAGGAATGCTATGTAATACTATCATTGTATAAAAATTGCTTGGTTATATTAAGGAATCATTTGTTGCTTAATACTCCATATATAACAATGAGAAATATAAAATGTATACAAAACACAAGTTTTATGTGTGCTAGGCATATGCTCAGCTTTTCAGAAAAATGTATACAAAGCAATTCTGATCTTTTTCTTGAAAGTTGACTCCATACACCTCCCACTTCCCTCTCTCTAAGGCCTGTGCTTATAAGCACTAACTCCTTAGAACTTTTTCACTGTCACATCAACATCACATAATCCAGAACCCTACTCAGGACACCCACTGCTTATAAAGACAACTTCTTTAGAACTTTTTCGCCACATCATCATTTATTTTATTTAATTTTTATACCAAAAAGACACCATTCAAATAAAATACTTTTATTATTAATAACACATTACAACATTTATTTAAAAAACACCATTCAAATAAAAAAAAACACATTACAACATTTATTTAAAAAATACAATTCAAATAAAAAAAACACATTACAACATTTATTTGAAAAGTTATGATCCTAGACATAATAAAAACATTAATAAACACATCATCAACGTTGACGGTAATTTTCCAGGAGGTTCCAAACATGTTCCACTAGAGCATTGCGAAGTCGATGGTGCGTCCTTCTATCACGTAACTCCCCAAAGGCCCGCATTTGCGTTGCAACCCTTTCATCCCACGTACGTGTTGGCACATTAGTTGGATCGGACAAATAATCTTCCTCAAAGTTGGATATTGCGTTACCATTGTCTTGAATAATCATGTTGTGTAGAATAACACAAACATACATTATACGTTATATTTTGTTCATCGAAAACGGGCGGGCATTATGTTTAAGGATTGCCCAACGACCTTGAAGCACCCCGAAAGCTTGTTCGACATCCTTTCTTGCAGCCTCTTGATAGCGCTTGAGCTTTCCACTCTTTGGATCCATCCGGCATTTAAAAGACTTGACCAGTGTCGCCATTCCGGATAAATACCGTCAGCTAGATAATATCCCTTGGTAAACTCTTCACCGTTAACAGTATATTGGAGTGCAGGAGCCCTACCTTGGAGCAAATCTTTTAACAAATCTGATTCATTAAGGACGTTGATGTCGTTGTTTGAACCTGCGGGGACAAAGTAAGCATGCCAAATCCACAAATCATACGAAGCTACTGCTTCAAGCATGATCGTTGGATGTCCTTTGTCGCCTCGTGTGTACAACCCTTGCCAAGACACCAGACAGTTTCTCCAACCCCAATGCATACAATCAATACGACCAAGCATATCAGGAAAACCATGTATCTGTTCATTCTTACTTACCAAACGTTGGACATCTTCACTTGTCCATGCCTACCAGTGCAATCGGTTTGATTTCTTTGAAAAAGCTGAAAGTGTTTGGGTAGGGGTTCGATGGCGCTAAAGCTGTGTATAGCTTGGCATATGCGGATAAACATATGTTTGCGCATTCGAAATCTTCGTCGGAAATAATCCGCCGGAAACGTTGGTGCATTGGAAAAGTAATCATTCCATAAACGTACCGCGGATCCGGCATGATCTCGTGATAAAACCCTTCTGGTTCTAGGAACATGTGAACCAGACACGTTATCGTTTGATTCTTCTTCGTTACAAAGATAAAAAACGACGCATGCGATCTCTAGATTAAATAGCATGTTCATTTGCGTAGCGGTATTAGAAAGGAAATTGAATTCATCACTTGCTGATGAACTAGACATAATTTGGGTGGTGTTTGAAATGAAATGTTTATGTAAAATGAAATGAGAAGTTTGTTTGATGAATTGTTTGTGTGTTAAAATGAGAATAAAGTTAGTTTTTAAATAAGAAAAGAAAAAGTTATCGTTACAAAAAAAATAAAAATAAAATCAAACGGCTAATAGGGTCCCACTTTTGAACGTCTTCGAACTTCTTCCCCAAGAACAATCCGGAGGACGCTCACGCTTAGACGATCACAGCCTATAGCCGTCCGCGTCTTAGGCCTTCAAAGACGCTCGGGAGAAGTTGTTATAAGCATCGCCCTAATAATACATTTTAACAACCACTACCACCCATTTGAAATTTGGCTTTCCCGGAAAAAAACTACCACCTCCCACCAAAAAATCCAGCCACCATACACACACATAAATAAGTACGTGACAAACTGCATATACATAAATATACAAATCACTAGGGCTGTAAACGAATTGAACAGTTCACGAACAGTTCATGAACCGTTCGGCGAGAAGTTCGTTCGTGTTCGTTCGTTTAGTTAAATGAACGAACATGAACAAATCTCTCGTTCGTTCATTTACGTTCGTGAACATTCGATAATTTGTTTGTGAACGATGGTTCGTTTATGTTCATGAACTGTTGTTCGTGAACAATATTCGTGAACAATAGTTTGTTTATGTTCGTGAACATTTGTTCGTTATGTTCATTTACAAATAGTAATACGTGCTTTATATAATATATATTATTAATACCTAACTATTTAAGAAAAAATTAAAATAAAAATACTTAATTTATAAATATTTCGTTCGTTTGTGCTCGTTCATTAGTGTTCGTTCGTTTGTGTTCGTGAACAGTCGTTCATGAACACAAACGAACGAACATGAACAAGTAATTTTGTTCGTTAATCTATTCGTTAAGTTAAACGAACGAACATGAACAAGGTCCCGTTCGTGTTCGTTCGGTTCGTTTACAGCCCTACAACTCATGGACACACCCATATTTACTGAAATCATGACCATTTGTAATGTGGTGGTTGACTGTTGGTGGTGATTGGTGAATCGGTGGTGGTACTTGCTTTTCGAAGGAGGATGGGTGGTAGTGGTGTTAAGGAGGATGAGTGGTGGCAGTTGTTGGAGGTGACAGAGGCTATCAGAGGTGATACCGGATGGATGGCTGCTGGAGTGATGTTCGATGACGGTGGTTAGAGGCCAAATCGGGTGACTGTGGTCGGTGGTGGATTCCAACAAGATCTGACAGAGAAAGGATAAAGGAAAGGAGAAGAAAAGATTTATAAGTAATGATTACCTTACCCCTCAATTTATTGGGTAATACTCTATTACCCATTATTAAGCAATGGATACCTTTACTTACTATCACCAGACATGTTTATTCATTGTCTTTCTCATTCCTTACCCCAAAAACCCCCTACCAGGCACCCCCTTAGTTCTTTTTAGCGTCAAGGCCCATATATGCTGGAAATTAACCTCACGAATTGTTGTTGTTGTTGTTGTTGTGTACTATAGTTATCCAGAATCGTCATACATATGCCTTTTCCAAGCCCAATGAGTACTAATAATCCCCATCAACATCTGGCAACCTTTTTTTGACATATGGAGACGTTTGAGATCAATAGAATTAGCTCATAATTAAAAAAAACAGAGTTTGCTAAGTATAGTTCATCGGGTTATGGTTAAACAAAAATGAAAGATTATACTACTGTTTGAAATTTATTTGTGAAAGCATTATGTGTTATCATAACCTTTGAGGTTTACGCGCAAAATTCTCAAAAACTAAACCTCAAAAATATATCAACCCGAATCCAAATAAACTACAAGTCTACAATGAGTTTCAAAGTAAACAGGACAAAACATAGTAAAATACATTAGTTTAATAAATATTAATAACAATAACAATACTCGTAACATATTACCAAGTCAGAGTCAATTCCACGTGGTCAAATAAAACGACAAAAGAGTCACATCTTTAATTTATTGATTCGAACGGTGACCGACCTGATATGAATTGATTTGTTCAAAGAAAAGAGTGAATATAAATTGATATACTGAGACTAAATGGGAAAAAAATTTCAATCGTCAATCATTATTTGATTTAATAGTCAAAGGACAGATTATATATAGTTAATTAGTATTTAAACAATTAAAGTATAATAACGAACTATATATAGCTCATTGTCAAATTACATTGCCAAAATGATTATAAAAACCCAATGATCAAATCTTTATCAACCAACGTAAATATAAATATACAATATAAAGAACTACGAGTAATAAGAAAAAAAAAAAAAAAAAGAGAGAGAGAAAAGAAAAAAAAGATACCGATCGATCATCTCACTTGATACGTTGACAACAAATTCTTGAAAGTTCAAACATCTAAACTTTAAGAAAGAAATAGTTCATGGACGACACCGTGGCATGGAAACATGGCAAAAACCACAAGTTTTTGGGAGACCAGGCCAATTGCGTTTTTCGGGGTAGCCACAAATGCATGCTTGTTTTTGCTTCTTTAACATCTTGCAGCAATGAGGCGTTGGCACTCCTCCTTCCAGTAAATTCTGTCTGCATGCTTTTAGCAACACCTTCACGTCGCAGTGTGTCGTTGCCGCCACTAATAATGTCGCGAGAACCACTGCCATGGTCACGACTACCACAACATTTGACACCGCTTTCATATTGAGGAAAGGAAGGAAAGAAGATAGGACTAAATTAATTAGGAGGGTGGTGAATGGGTAGTTGGTACGTATGATGTGATAACATGTGATTTTGCCACCTTATCTAATATCTATAGATGTTTCTGGTTATAAGAATTTAATTATAAGAAAGTTTCTTGTTATTCTTGATCGAATTTAGAAGTGTGTCCAAAAACTGTTGGTCAATAGTCTTACCTCATATCTCTTAGACTATTTAGGCTTGTTCTAAGATTCATTACCACAATCCAACTTGATCCAACTTTCTGTTAAAGAACTATCTTCAACTAACACAATCCAACCTAATCCAACTTTTCACATACATTCACAACCCAATCCATAAGCCCACTATTATTGACTACTTTAAATAAGCCCAAATCATCATTCTAAAATTTAAATAAGCCCACTATCATTGACTCTATTTGACGATAGCAAAGATATATGGATAATAATTTGATGGGAGGAACCGGTGAATACAGTCCACCATATTGAACACGGATGAGTTTGATGACTTTACACCACAAAGGATCACACATTCACTCGAATATATATTCTGAATACCATTTCGTGGACATTGCTAAATTATTGTCCTTGAACTACCAACTCCATGTTTTACTAGGTAAAATATCAATTTTAAGTCATTGATCCAAAAGCCTATTGTAAACATCGGCCAAAACTCATTTGACCCATGATAGAACCTATCAACCTAATGCGCCCAACCAAGTGAATCAAATTTGTTTGTAAATAATCAATGGGGAATTTTTCTCTTCTTCTTAAAGGCCCAGTAAAAAACTCAATTACCATCAACAACACGTGAATTAGGCCTAAAACCTTCAATTGACCAACAACTGAATTAAAATTCAATTACCTAACATGGTTGGCTAAGATCACCGACATATAACACTAGTTTGATGAGACGTAAAATTCAGAAACAGATCAAGAGATTAGACATAGTACTAAAGCAAAAATCCTCGGATTTGGAACTACAAACACATCATTATTACATGCATAGAATGATTATAACTAATTTAATTTAAGACATTTGGGGATGGGGAGATAACGAAAACCACAAGTAGTCTTGGTTAACCGTTTGGATGATATTGTCTAAATATTTCAATAATTTCATTTCATTTGTTGCATAATAGAATAACTTAAGTACAATATGGCATTGGCAGATGACAAATGCCAAAAACCTTTGCGGTACCCGGCCAATCTGTTCTTTCTTTGTAATCACAGATGCACTCCCACTGATCCGAAAAGAGGCTACAACAGTTTGCTGATGGCATTGCACCTTCTTTTAAGGAATCACCACATAAAGTCAGTAGCACGTGTAAGTTGCAACTTGTCTTTTGTGCCATGTTCATATCTGCCACGACAAGCACGATGGCTGCCAACACAAGGAAACGAAACGACATGACCTTCATGGTATTGACTATATTAGGGTATGGTGATCGAATGCTAAGAATTTGGTTTGAGAAATATGGAATTTGGTTTGAGAATTTATATCGGGGCTTCTAGGTGTGTTAATTATGGTATAAATTATGACACCTTTTAATTATATTAGAAGATTGATTGAGGTAGTTATATCTTTTGCGGTTTTATTTAGGGGATTTATTGATTTAGACTTAAGAAGTTAGACCGTTTCATATTATTTCAAAATTATAACTAGTTCGTTTTACCATCTTTTCATATTTTAAAAACCATATATTTGCAAAGGGTATCTTGTGATTTACCATAGAAGAATATCATTATTTTGTAGAAAACATCAAAAATAGGAATGAGTATCTCATGATAACTTAACTTAAGAATGCCATCTAACATTAAAAGTGATGCCATTTTTTTTGTTAAGGTCGAAATAACTAATAGTACGATGGATAGGTCTCTTCAGAGGTTCTGGCTGGTATTACTGCTATAAGTTCGTTCGGGGAGTCCGTGGCATAAACAAAGAAGGATTTGAGTCTGAGAAAGACTGTTTCCCCATTTTCATACGAATAGTGAAAAATCTCATAGTTTATCCAATTAGACCCTCTGAAATTGTTGTTCTCACCTCGAGTTCGAATCTTGCTAATATTTTAAAGAGTTTGTTCTCCTATATCTTGGATGAATATAGTATTACAAAATGCATCAGCATGAGATTAATAATCATTGGTTACGGTTTATTTTTATGTTATGCTTTGTAAGTCTATAGAGAATTTCTTCCCTTTTTATTACTTTTCCACAACATGAAACTTACATAAAAAGATGTAAAAATGTATAATAAATTTTTTATTTGACAATACAAATAGGAATAGTAAATAAGCATATACCAAAGCTAGTTTTATCAAATTTAGAACAGGCAATATAGATTGTTGGTGATATGGAGGTAAACGACTTAGTTAGATAAATAACATAGGCGCTGTTTTATTTTATTTTATTTTTAATAAATAAATTTAATAATTAAAAACTTAATCATTTATTCAAATTTCATGTTTTTTTTAATTAATAAATAAAAATAACCATTAATTACTTATTTTTTACTTAATGCATACATGTATTGTTTATACAATCAGTCACTTAATACATTTAACACTTAATGAATAAAAAACATGTCCTAAATGCTACATTAACAAACAAATCTATAGTAACATAGTTTACAATATGTGTCATGAATAGACACCAATTGAATTATTTATCCTTTCTCTTTCTTTATTCTCTCTCCTTTCATTATTGGTCCACATGGTAAAATTATTTTGAGAACTATTTTTTTTTTGAACTTTTGAGAACTTTTCAAATCAAGTCCAACCGATGATTGTTTTTTACATGAAAATTATTTTTTAATTGTTTTCTGAATAACTTATGTGTAATTTTGAAGTTTATAATTGCGTGGAGCATGGATTATCATCCGTTATACAATTATAAACTTCAAAATCACACATAAAATTATTTTGAGAACTATTTTTTTTTGGAACTTTTGAGAACTTTTCAAATCAAGTCCAACCGATGATTGTTTTTTACATGAAAATTGTTTTTTGATTGTTTTCTGAATAACTTATGTGTAATTTTGAAGTTTATAATTGCGTGGAGCATGGATTATCATCTGTTGTACAATTATAAACTTCAAAATTACACATAAGTTATTTAGAAAACAATCAAAAAATAATTTTCATGTAATGAATAATCTTGATTTGAAAAGTTCTCACAAAAATATGTTCTCAAAATAACTTTTCACTTGGTTCACATATGTTTGTAAAACTGGTCTATTATCTATACTATATTATAAAGCAGATTCTTTCGAATTGAAATTTTCAATATTGATTTTAAGTACATCCCCAAAATACCCCTCTCATCTATTCTATATTTATCTAAAATAACCATAATACCCTTTCTCTCTCCTCGAATCTCAACCAATCATCTTTTTTTTTCTCTCCTCCATAAATCATTTATTCATCCAATTATTCAAAATCTTTTATCTCAAAAATCATACGTCGATAAATTATAGAAATTGTATGGGTGTTCTTAAAATTTCATGCTCTTTCATTAGAGATGTCATTCGATATACTTTCGACGAATTTTTAAATCCGAGGCCGGAGGCCGTAGGCATTTGACTATCACACTCTCTGACTAAGCTATCACCCCCACCATCTCACCGTCGCAACGCGCAGGTACTTACTCTTGTCCCTTGTAAAACAAATTAACATCTCTATTTTAAGAAACTCAACATTTTTTAAAATATCCCTAAACTACCCTTAAATAACCATAACAAATATATTTAGAAAGGTTAATTTTTGCATCTCATTATTTTTTGTATATAATCCTCGACTTATATTTAGAATGATATCCACAGTTAGATGTCTCATCGCTGCATCTCATGAACGTAAGCCAGACAACCTGTATTGACGTTACGACATTTCACGCGTGATAAACCGTTGCTACTGCAACGCCCATACACCCTTCTAGTTAGTAAAAAAAACGTATGTAACCATAGCATTTCTCTTATTATTACTATAAGGGTTATTTACTGAAATGGTACCTGGACTATCCACCATATTACTGATTTCATACCTATAACTTTAAAATTACTCTCATCATACCCCAACTTATCAATTCTTCACACGGACGATACCTGGCCTGACGGGCGTCAGTTTGACCGTTAAGTTGGGGTATGACTACGGTAAATTTTAAAGTTTTAGGTATGAAACCAGTAATATAGTGTATAGTCCAGGTGTCATTTATGTAATTAACCATTATTATTATTATAATTTATTGTAAATCCTATTAATTTCTAATGGAAGTGATGTTTTTATTATTATTATTATTATTATTATTATTATTATTATTATTATTATTATGGTTGTTGTTGTTTTAATTACACAAAGTATTATTTAGGAATAAATAATTTTAAAAAGTACATTGATATTTTTTGTAAATATATACTTTTATTTTATAAAAGAATACATTATTTTTATAAAAAATATTGTAAATATTTAGTTTTTTTTATTAAAAACTATTAATCAATCAAATTATAGATCCATGATGATATTATTTATTTATTTTTTATTTAAAAAAAATAAGTAAATCGGAAGCATTACATTAATTTCATGTAAAACATTGATAAATGAACGTGAAGTCTTGAATGGATACCACCACATGGAGTTGATTAAATCTGTTTTGAGCTGATTCAAACCTTACATAGTAGTTGTACAGGTACTAATACAATACAAGAAATTATGATATTCTTTCCGGTTCACCCCTTTAAAAAAGAAGATTGAAAAATATTTTTTATAAAAATAAAAACTTTGTACTAAAAATGATATTTTATAAAAGAAAATATTATTTTATTAAAATTTTTTTTATAAATAATAGTTTTTGAAATATTAATAGTTTTTAATAAAAAAAATAAATATTTACAATAATTTTTTTATAAAAATAAAATATTCTTTTATAAAATAAATATAAATATTTAAAAAAATATATAAATATACTTTGTGTAATTAAAACAACAACAACAACAACAACAACAACAACAACAACAACAATAATAATAATAATAATAATAATAATAATAATAATAATAATAATAATTACATAAATGATAGCTGGACTATCCACCATATTACTGGTTTCATACCTAAAACTTTAAAATTTACGGTAGTCATACCCCAACTTAACGGCCAAACTGACGCCCGTCAAGTCAGGTATCGTCCGAGTGAAAAATTGATAAGTTGGGGTATGATGAGAGTAATTTTAAAGTTATAAGTATGAAACCAGTAATATGGTGGATAATCCAGGTACCATTTTAGTAAATATTTTATCATTGGTAAAAGAAACAAGTTTTTATTTTTTTTAATGGAGTAAAAGAAACAATATAAATTAAGGACCTATATACTTAATAAACAAAAATAACCGTCAATTACATATTTTTCACTTAATGCATACGAATATTATTTATACATTAAGCTATTTATTATATTCAGCAAAAAAAAGGGGCCCTAACTTGTGTTATTATTTTTGCTCCTTTATAAAACAAACCATTTCTTCCACATTTTAAACTTTCTATCTTTGAAAAACTTAAAATACCCATAACTTTTAACGTATTCTTAAATCACACACTTAATTTACCCAAAATACCCTTAAAAATACTTTACAACCTTTATCTACGCAAACTACTTATCTCTTTTATTCATTAATTTAAATATATCCACATAATATAAATATAAAATCTTTAATGAAATTATTTACAACCTACGTTACTTAACCTTTAAAATAACTACACTACTATTTTTTATATCAACAATCATTACATCAATAACCAAATCACTCGTCAACTCTTTCGTATTGCGCGGATAGCCCTCACGGTATATCTTAATTTTCATTTTAGTAAAATACAAGCCGGGCCCGGTGACCCGGTTGATAGAATCCGACCCAAACAAGTTACGGGTTGGCGGGAACTTTACCGCGTCCCATTTTAGGGTTCCAAAAATATAAATTAATCACTCTGCCTCACATAATCCTCCACAAAATCAAAAACATCTATTTATCAAATTAAGCCTTTCTGTTCAATCGATTTAACTCGCAACAAACAGGTCATATTACTGATTATCATATATAACTATTACTATATTTATGTGTGTATATCTCTGTATCTATGTGTTGTAAAAATTATTATTTTTTGAGTATGAGTTTACTTGCTTTTGATATGATCCCTTTATAATGCTTCTCGTAAGTAGCTGTGTTTGTGTTATTTTGTTGATTAATTGAAAAAACGTGATTTTTTGTGCATGTACACTATCTGCTCGACGAAATGCCTAAGCTTTTTTTCTTTATTTTATATTAACAAGGGTTAATTCCTTAGAAATCTTGTGAATTTTTTGGGTTTCATTTTTCCCTTATCGACCATCGTATGTGATTAAAACTTTAAAGTGTTCCCCTCTTTAGGCCATTTTGTTGTTACCAAAACGACGTCATTTTGGTAATCTAGAAGGACAAGTGTAGTGTTGATGGCTTAAAAGGAAATTTAAAAGCTTGATGGCATGAAAGGGACATAAAAAACAGTTTATAGGATTTCTAGACAGTTAACTCTATCAACGACACATTTCATTTTGTTCCCAACGAGACGACTTACTCTTTTATATATTTTGTAACCCGGAAACCGACAACAGGAAACCTCTTGTATGAGGTGACGTAGTTTACCTTGTTGATACTGTATGTGATAATGATGTGAGGAATATCTTAATATTAGCTGTATCGTGTTTGAATATTCGAAATGTAAGTCATCAGGGAACCCAAATTGTTTTAGGTTTATAAGCTAAATTGTGTCATATCCTCGCGGGCCAAATTATGTTAAAGGATAAATTTAAAAGGGTAGGCTTGTTATTTTAGTAAAAAAAAGATATCTTTCATTATGTCTATGTCACAACAGTCTAGTTGCTATAGTTGTGGCAACTAGATGCGGTATATAATCAAATAGAAATGAGTCTCCAAGGTTATAGTTTCTACTTTATAGTTTGATGTAGCGGCCCAGAATCCTTGTTATGCTGTTCTTGCTAATCTATCTTTTGAAAAGAAATCAACTTAAAACATCCTAGTTATTTTTTTCTTGTATTTGAGAGTACTTGTTTGTAGATTGAATGATTTTGAAAGTGATAGGGCCGAATTCTTTTTTCTTGATTGGTACATTGATGCAAGAAACTTTTGGAAGGAATTTTCTTTTTAGAGTACTTGACATATTACTAATCGAATCTGAAGTTTTTCATAAAATTGCTTTTGGGTTTTGTAGTATATGGATACATCAAACCCAGCTGTCCTTGTGAATGGTGACTTTCTTTCCAGCCATGCTGGGCGAAGAGTTAGGACCGTGATTCAGGTAGTAAAGCATGAAGCTGGTGGCGTGATTGGGCGAACAACGGATGAGAAACAACTCATTGTCAAGGGTCAACTACCATCTCCTCTTAGTACTTTTGTTGAAGTAATTGGAGTTGTTGACAGTGATGGAGCCCTTCGCGCTGAGATAGTCACCAACTTTGGTGATACATTTGGTATGACATATTTAATATCTTTTTTCTTTAAATGGAAATGTTGGTTTGACATGAAACGTGAATTAGTGATAATGTTTTACAAGTAAAACAACACAACTATTTCTGTTACTACAATGATGGTTTAGCTTTGTCAAAACAATTTTTTTTTGTAAATAGCTTGTGATATTTGTCAGCATCGAATATATTTGTCTATAACATGTATAGTATAAGATGCATTATTGTCAAGCTGAATCTTTGACAGCCTATACATGTTGAACCACCAAGTTAGAAGATAGTTAATAGACTACTTTTGTGGCTTATCTGAGTTCTGAAATATACCTTCTGTCAATGTATTTTACCTTTCAACATGTTGCTGGTTTGTCAATCTTACCCCAGTTTTGAAATAAAGGTTGTTAAGTTGATCCAGCGATAGATAATTCATTATGTGGCCTTGATAAGATTTGTTGGTATTAAAAGATTGTGACCTATATAACAATTTCTCCTCATGATTTTCTATGCATTCTCACTGTTGGCCATTTGAGCAAAGTCTTGTATGTAACTAATTGTGAATGAATCTTTAACTTTAGAACCTACCTGAGGGGCTTGTTTGTCTCATCTGCTGTAATTATCGGTGCTTGTACCTTAGTTGTCTTGTTGACAAAATTTTTATGGATGTGGCCTTGACTCTGTAACTGAGGAAAAGCACAAGACAGATTGAAAAGAAAAAATTTCAATGCATGATTGAAACATGTTTGAGCTTAATATAACCTTGAGAAATGATATCAATACTTTATATGACAAAATGACCAATAAACCAGTTAACCACTAGTGTGGTGGTCCGTTTGCAAGAACTTGTGCCTTTAAATGTAGAGGTCACAAGTTCTATCCTTGGCATAAACCCCCAATGTAAAGCAAGCCGCCTTGGGATTAATCTGCTTGTAAAGGGAGTGGGATTATCCATGCTCTGAAGAGGCTGAAAAAATGACAAAAATTTGATTTATGAAATGTGAAATAGGAAAACATCTTCATCTTAGAACATTTGAAAGGAATGTAAAATCTTCATGAGTGTATGTTGTCTTGTATTAACAATTGGCTTGACAATAAGTAGCTATATAGGAAAATTACTAGACATGAAGAGTGATTGTTTCTTAGGATGTTGAATCCTCTTTTGCAGATTGTTAATCTAATTTTTACCTTTGTATTCCAGATGCAAATAACTTCAACCAGCTATGCCGACATGCTAACGGGGACTATAGGCACTTGTTCATCTAAGGCTGCAGCTTGTTATAAATGATGACGAGAATTGAATGGTGCTTTGGTTGATCTAAATGAAGTTTACCTTTTGGATCCAGTTTTTTTGTGTTTTTATTTGCCGGCATTTAGCATCAGTGATCTGGTTTAAGGCATAGTACAACCTTATTAAGCTATTAGTATTGTGTTAATATACAAATCTTTGTTTCATGGTGTTTTTCTTGTTGCTTTCACAACATATACATGCACAGCGTCAAAATGCAAAGCCAAATTCATCCCCGGCATACAATATTAGAACTAAAATTAGAAGAAAATTATAGTTCTGGTTTTAACCCAACTTCAAGTCTTCAACTATTCTAAAAACTGCAAATTTTGATGATTGTTCATGTTTTCCTGATGAGTGACTTCAAAAAAACAATGCCGACATCCGAGTTTTGAAATTTGAGTACTATGAAACTTATGATTAGCATGTCTAAAAGACTATAACTGATGCAGAGGACCCGTGACCCAACCTAACCGACAATCTCTTTTATTTTAATAAGTAATCTTTTTATATTATTTGTTATCTTTTAATTTTGTGAGTTATATTTTTCTATTATGGATTGATTTGTTTTCTATTTTAGTGATGTTAGGATTATTATAAATAGGGATTCTAGTTATTGTAAAATTCAGTTGATTATTGAGTTTTATAAGAGAATTGACAGTTTGTCAAGAAAACCTATATGGTTTGGTCTTTGATTAATCTTTTTGTTTTTGAGCCATTTGATTGCGCTTCTTTCTGCATCAGTTGGTATCAGAGCTCAGGTTGATTCAAATGGCTCGACGTGATTCTGATTATCATATTCGTAGAATCGTCGAACGAGGCAACGAAAAAGATGGTCACGATACACGTGCTCGTGGAGATTGCTTCTACCGTAATCGTAGATCCGCCAACCGAGGCAACGAGATGGTGGTCCGTGACCCACGGGATATCTTTGAGATCAAACGGCGAGTCCGAGATCTTGAAATACAACACGAGATCAGGCAAATCCGAAAAAGGATTCGAGATCTCAAGCTGCAACGGGAGATAAGGAAGGAAACCGAATCGAGATACACCGTCCGAGACGATGTGAACGAGGAGGAGGAGTATCCTTCTTTTGATTCCAATCCCCGGTTCTTTGAACCAATCTATCCGCTTTTTGTAGAAGAAGAGACACCGAGATTTGATGAAGATGAGGAGGAGTTTGGCTATGCTTTTCCTCCGGTGTTTGATGCATATGAGGAAGAGGAAGAAGTTTCATTAGGTATGTATCAGTTGTCACCTGTGTTTGATGAATTTTTTGAGAACAAGGTTGAGGTTCCGTTAGGTAGTGGTGGTAATGCGCAAGGTGTGGATGTTCCAATATTGTGGCCTTCAAATACGGAAAGCTTGAATTCTGAAAGATACAAGATATCATTTTCTACTAACATGGAATTTAAAATTAGAAGTGATTCTACAATCGGTGGTAAAAATATTTTGGTTGATGTAGCTAGTAATGTGGGTTTTTCTAAGAATTTAGGTTACGTGAGACTCATGCAAGGAAGTATGGGCGGAGACAACTATGGTGCGACTATTAGTGATTTGCTAAATTTTGGGATGTCCATATTTCAGCCGCTTCAAATTAGAAGTGATATCCATTTTGTTAATAGAAAAATCTTAGCTGCTTCCATTAAGGAAAATATTTATTAAAAGGTTGGCATAAATTCATCTATGCGTGATAATAATACAAGTGGATCAATGATGATTATTGAAATATTAGATGAGGATTTGTTCATGCATGTGAGAGTTGTGAAGAATTTAAATAGTGATGGGTTACTTTGGTTGTCTAACTCTAATCGATCATTAATGAATTCGATCGGCAAAGTTAAGTTGTTTTTGGAATTTACGATGATAATAATTAAAGGGAATGAAATTGATGTTCCTTTCGATCCAGGAGGTTGGAGTTTTGAGAGTTATCAAAGACTCGAGGAGTCTTTTTCAAAAAGGGAGAGAATGATGTAGAGGACTCGTGACCCGACCCAACCTACAATCTCTTTTATTTTAATAAGTAATCTTTTTATATTATTTGTTATCTTTTAATTTTGTGAGTTATATTTTTAAATATTTTTTAATTATGGATTGATTTATTTTCTATTTTAGTGATGTTAGGATTATTATAAATAAGAATTCTAGTTATTGTAAAATTCAGTTGATTATTGAGTTTTATAAGAAAATTGACAATTTGTCAAAAAAACTTATATGATTTTGGTCTTGATTAATCTTTTTGTTTTTGAGCCATTTGATTGCTCTTCTTTCTGCATCAATAACACAATACAAATTTAAATCTATCATACCTCCAATTAACAACACGTACAGATACTTGTGAGTTGCAATGAGTAATTGCTCAGAACTCTAGTACATTAAACAAACGATATCAAAAGAGTACATTAACTTATCTTTGCTATCTACTTGATCAACAACTATATCAAATAACTATGTAATCAGAAATTTTGACTCCTACAATTGCCCAACATTCACTACTAAACAACTTTTGAAGCTGCATTCATGTCTCAGTGGGTGCCACTCTGCTTCACTTTTATGTGATTTCCTAATACACTTGAATGCTCCGATTACTTCCATTCTACTTATTGAGCTTTACAATAGCAAAAGAGAGTACTTTTGTTTGTAGCTTTATTCATTTGTGGACGCTCCACTAGCTCAGAATATTACGATACACAAATCTATGAACACTGCAAAAGAACAGACATGGTATCGCCACTAAGATCCACAAGGATAAAAAAAACCCGCAGAAGTTTTAGTTAGTCATTACTTTAACTTATAGTTTTTAATTAACACCGGACTTGCCTGCATCTCCCCATTCAATAGGCTAAGCAGCTAGAAGCTTGCCAGCCTTGGTTATTCACTTATAGATTGGCTGATTTGGATATTGTTTAATCTCTAACATGTCAAACGAGTAACATAAAATTTTCTAGCTAAGGAACGGGTTAAACATGTTGGAAGTCACTTGAAGTACTTGTAAGTTTAAGCACAGAAACTTCGATTTTTCTATTTAAAAATTAGACCATAGTCGGAATACATGATCTTCGTAATCATTACATATCTTAAAAACTAAATGGTTATACAGATTATGAAAATTGGACAAAAACCTAAAACTACTTGGTTTGACACATAATACAACCATCCATTTTGCGACCTCTACACAGAAGTAGTAATTCCATTCATTGATATACACGAGCTAAAAACCACCAGAAACAATCAAGTTTACGAGCAACAAAGTCAACTCTGAAAATATTGGCATGCAGTTCTTCTCGTCTCATTCATTACTATCTTTCCCATTACCCACTTTAGTTTCATTTCATGAATTACATACTGATCAGTGATCACACCTGATATTTCTAATATACTTGATACTTGCACAAGAATATCAGAAGCGCAAATAGACATTTACTTTTCAAAGGTTCAATTGTGTATTTCTAGTCATTCCATAGAATAACAGGATTTGTATAATCTGTACAAAGTTGTTGCTGGTAACTGACGGTTTTAGGAAGTATATTCTTTTTTGGCGGAGGGTGGGAGGGGGGAATGGGATTCAGGAGGAACATGGTAGAAAGGCAACGGTTTTTAGGCAAACTTTCTAGCTATTAACATTGCCAAAATATTATGTTTCAGGACAAAGTTTATTATAAAGGCACATAATAATAAAAAGTTAATGACAGCATACGAGAAAAGTAAAGAAACAATACCTGCTCACCTACTCTTCCCAGGTGAAAGTTGAAAGGTCTTCAGGTGGCTCGACCCAAATGCTTTCAAACGGATCTTGTTCTCCCCAGTCATGACACTGTTTTCGAGGGTAGTATCGTCTCTGGTCAAGAGAATATGAAATGCACCGTTTGCCATAAAACCGAACTTTAGAGAAATAAACACTATTCCTCATCATTCCAAGTAGATCAGTTCTTGCATGGGATGACAAGAAACTCGCAAATAATGTCACACCTTCGAGATCTTTCATTTCTACCCACTCTTTATTCGTCTGGTTTAGCTTATAAATAATCGGGTTTTCACTATAACAAGTGTATATAACAAAAATCTCACCGTTATGTTCTGCCATAAACTTCCCTTTCCACCAATTTTTCACAAAAAAATTATCAGGGCAACGTGGCGGGGGGACAATACGAATACTCCATGTGTGCTCCACAGGATCATAAACTCCCAACCATCCCGTCAAACTTAAACAATAGAACAACCCATTGCAGAAAACAAGCTTATTCCAAATACTACTAACAAATGGCAATCGATTATGATAATTTACAGTAGTCCACTCATCTGCACCTGGGTGGCAAGTGCTGATAGCAACGACAGTTGGACTAACATGCTTAACTGTAAAAAGAATACAGTCTGGAGACTTCGGAGAAGTAGAAAACGCAACAATTTGATAAGTCATTTCAAATCTTGGTAACTTAATCATTTCCCTCGTAAAGGGATTAAAGAATAGAACACGTTGTGTTCTTGGTTTGTATAGCAATAGCCACCCATTTTTATTGTAACAAATCCTACATCCATGTAACTCAGGCAATTCAAGGGAGTACGTTTTCCGTTGTGATGGGTCGTAAAAATCAAAAAGGTGACCGAGCTTTGGGAAGTACATAAGCCATGGCGGCTTATTCACTTTTCTAACTGAGAGAGCAACAGAGAGCCATCTTTTGCATACAGAAGAAGTGCGGATGTTATCCTTTAAAGTCAACTGGGAAATTATTAATTCCAAAAGCTCTACCGGAAGGACAGACCACGTCTCGTAATGCTCCTGCTCTTTCTTTCCTTTCTTTGACAATCTTTTAGCACCCTTGAATGTTTCTGATAGCCTGCAAACCCCAAAATTATAAAAATCAGATAGGAACATTGGTGTCACAGATCAATCCATGACATTCCAAAATCCAAACTTCAATATTTTATATAAACCATATCTAAATAAGCTTTAATGTTTTGTAATTCCATTCATTAACATGCGATCATATCATAACCCCATATAGCTGAAATCGTTCAACATAAAAAAAAAACCTCAGATGTGAACAAACCAAGAATACACACAACTTCCTATTCTCTTCAATAAAATTTAAAAATGGACACTAGCATGCTAGGAACTATGACGACACTCCCGACTAAACTGACCCTACGCTTGCACCACCACTGGGAATTAAATTTCTGAACTCAATGAACCGACCCTAAACTTACACTGACACTTAGGAATTACATTACTGAACTCATTAACCGGCCCTAAACTTACACTGACACTTAGGAATTACATTGCAGAACTCATTAACCGGCCGTTAAGCCTAAACTAACACTGACACTAGAAATTACATTGATAAACTCAAGGAACGACCGTTTCAAAACTACAAACAAGAATCATCCCCAATCAAGAACCTACTTTTATTTATCCATAGATAAAACCATAAAAATATAAGAGATAACAAGCACATATTTTCTCTCCATTTACCCTATATATATACTCACCAAATCCCAAAAATTTGTGTAACCTTATATAAATCCTTGATTTCTACAAACAAGATCAAATGTTCAGATCAGACTACGAATCAATTTAGCTCAAAACCCCTAATTTACAAAAAAGCCCCTAGCTTTATCATCAAAATCACCATCAATCATTACACACACACATAATCCAATCAAGAAATCACATAAAAACCATCAAAATTCAATAAAGGTTCCATCTGAATTACAATTACAACAAATGATAAATTACCCACTTGCAAATTACCATAATTTAACAAAAAGTAGCTGAATTTTACAAGTAGATACAGATCTCATATCTATAAACCCTAAAAAAACAAAATTCCTAATAAAGAACCCCTCAAAACAATCAAAGATTCAAACTTTTTAGCATCACAATTAAAATTTACAAAACCCAATTGAAAGTACACAAATTTAGCCAGAAAAAGAAGGACTTACAATTTGAGCTTTCTTCTTTTTCTTCCAGCCATAATAACTGTGTGTTTGAGTGTGTGTAATATTATAGAGAGAGAGAAAGAAAAGATGAAAGAAATGACTGTACGTTGTTAAATAGAGAAAGCAGCTTTGGGTGTTTGTATTTTACACGTGTACACTAAGGAGTGATCTAGTGTGACGGGACACAGGGAGAGCTACGTGGTGGTGATAGCTAGTGGGGAGTGTTTGGTTAAAGGATTAGAGGTTGATGTGTCGCGTTTTTATTGGTTGAGAGTGTTGGGAATACATTCGGTGCTGGTCTCTCGTGATTATGTCGGAAACGACGTCATTATGTTAGAAATAGAAAAGAAAATTAGAGATAGAAATAGTTTTGGGTAGTTGTTAAATTAATTTTCTATATACCAGTCGGTAAATGTAAATGTATGTAGTGCCTTACGTTGCAAAATATGTTTTAGACTTATCTGAATGAGGAACGTGAACAACCGTGTTTAGTCTTATGTCATTTTTTTAACCGCGATTTAATAGTTAATAATTAGCAGTTAGCATTAAAAACACCACAGTAACGTCCAATTGGGCAATATGCGAAGCTCGAGCTATTTTCTCAAAAAGGTATAGGATGACGTGGCGGAATTGTGTAAATGGCCATCGTTTTATGTGTTTTGGTTTACGGAATCTCTCTTAGTCTTACATAAGGGCTCAAATAAGAGGCCGGACGAAACTTGTGAATGTAGTAATATTGACGGTTACGTAGAGCATATTGAGGATCGAGATATAAATCCATTTTTGAGCAAAATGACGCACTGTTATTTTGGTTAGAGAAAATAACCTCAATATCAAATTTTAAGAAAAAATATATCAATTTATCCAAATTTTTTTGAATTTTTACAAAATGCCCACAAAAATCGCAATAATTTTGGAAAATCGCAATGAGATTGTTAAAATCGCATAAAGATGATGAAAATCTCATAAAGAACATTGAAAATCGCATAAAGAAGATTGAAAATCGCATAAAAAAGATTAAAAATCGCATAAAGATTTTCAGAATCTCATAAAGAACTTGATAATCGCATAAAGAACTTACAATCACGTAAAGAACTTCAGATTTTACAAAATCTTTAAAAGGCCCATTGGTAAGCATTTGGGTAAGAGGTTCCTTCCGATATGTAAAAGTTTTTGATGGTTAGAAGACCCGATGACCCGTTGACCCGTGTACTCCCTAGTAGCCTAAATTGCATTACTAAAGATTCTAATATTGAAATGTAGTTATGTGGCTCATTTAGTTGGAAACTTTAAACAATTAATAGCCTTGGTATGTAAGATATGTGTTTTAAGTTTCAAAAGGATTGACAAATTGTTTTGAAAGGTATGAAATTGGGTAGTAAGACCCGTGGCATTAGTATTGTTTTTATAAGACCATTGGGTAGTGAGACCCATGGCATTATTATTGTTACTATAAAACCATTGGGTAGTGAGACCCGTGGCATTATTGTTATTGTTATAAGACCATTGGGTAGTAAGACCATGACATTATTATTATTGTTATAAGACCATCTGGTAGTGTGATCCATGGCAATATTATTGTTGATAAAAGACCATCGAGTATGGATACCCATGGCATCGTTGTTGTTGGTGTAAGACCATCGGGCTAGGCGACCCATGACATCATTATAGTGCATAATTTGAATGTAACCACATATATTTTCGTACTCGCTAAGCATGTTAAGCTTACCCGTTATATGTTTTCTTAGGTTCATTTTACTTGGCCAAAGGCGGCAAGGGGTTATTTATACATGATGGGCAAGGTGGAAGCTTGAACTTATAATTCAAGCTAATTCCGGTAAACCATGTTTTGTTACTATTTTGTATACACACAAATTTTTTAGAAATATCACATCTCTCTCCCTAATAAAGCAAGGTTTCTTAGACTAATTATTTTTAAAAAATTGCCAAGTGGCAGCCTCTACTTTTTTTTTTCACTCGGCTTCCATCATCAGATAGAAAGAATTAAAATAATTTATTTATTTATTGTTTTAAAAAATCATCAAATAAAACTAATTAATTTATTTAAATTAAAATTAAAATAAATATAAGCAAGAGTTTTCTAACTTCTCAACTTTTCTCATAAACAAAATCTTCATCATAAGATTGAGTTCGTAAATTCCACCTTTGAGCCAATAACATCATCTTTATTCATCAAAGAAGTTAAAGAGACTCATCTGTTTCATATTTCTAACCCTAGGCGGTGTGTAAATTCCGATCCTGAAATTCATGATTTATGTCCTCGTGTTTCACTATGACAGGTTATATGGGTGTAATGGATTTTAGATTTTCAGGTATCTTCCCAAATTCAATTAAGGTTTTTTTATATTTCAATTTTAGGGTTTAATTTGCTTTTTTTTTCCAACTCCGGTGTGTAATTTTATAAACTTCCCCTTCATATTACCTTTCTCTTTGACTTACATGTGTAAATTAAGACTTTTTTTTAGGTTGTGCATAATATCATATAATTATAGATAGTTAGCACTCGATAACGATAATATTTATAACTTATTGATAATATTATCAAGTACAAAATTGTAATCAAGTATCATAGGACACTATCTTATATTTAATCATATATGTCTATGTCATGTTGAAACCTCAACAAACCACACTAAACAAAATTGAAATGTACATAATAATGAAACTACAAACTGAGTTCATTTGATTCGATTCGATACTTGCATGTAAACGATTTAGTACAAACTATTAAAAACCAGTTTATTTTGGGTTTTTTAACCATGTATATAACCCAATAGGTCATCCATGGATGCACAGTTGTGTTGTGACAAGCTTGATGTTGCACAGAGCAACTGTTCAATGGCAATAAAAGAACGCGACTCACCTCATAGGGGTTGAATCCCCCCAACGCAGCTTGAGAAAGTAAGTGAGCTTTCCTCTTTTCTACATGTTTTTTCTATTTTAATTATCGAGACCATATGGATGATTTGGTGTTTAAGTTGTAATTAATATACCCCTGTTTTGAATCCCTTGCTTTTTTTGAAATGATTTGGTTGCCTTTTTTTTATAATTCACAAGATAAAGTGCGTCTTATTACACAGATGAATTACTCTCAGTATATTGATGGTCTCTTGATGATTTAAAATCTTTTGGGTATCTAGACTTGCCAGGAAATTTTCATGGTCCATGGACGAGGTGTTGATGCTCGGAGATAGAAATTAGTTACCCAATGCAACTTGATTATGTATGACTTTGTTATCTCTATAACTCCACTCATTTTTAGCCATTAAAATGTGTTATTGTCATACTTCCCATCGTTAAATCTAGAATATTACTTTGATTTATACTTTAAATACATACCTTTATTAAGTTGAAGGATATACAAAGCTCTGCGTAAGCCATGGGAAAAAAATTGATTTTGATTGATGACTAAAACTTTCATAATTTGTAGATGTTAAAATCGGTCTACAAATTCTCATTTTCAAATCAAAGATGCAATGATGCTTGGTGGTCGTTATTACCCTATAAAGATCAACATCTATGACTTTTTTTTTCCCTATATGTATTGTAAATTCTGTCCATCCATGCCACTTTTATGATGAAGCAAACATGACGGTGAACCTCTACTACTATTCACAACAATTCTTTTTACAATCCAATCAAGTATCACACAATTTACAAAATTCGTCATATCATAAAGGACTATCTTATTCTTTTCTTTTATTTGATTGCAGTATATACCTATTCAATTTTGTAGAAGATATTTGACTTGTGAAACGTAGTGTATGGACCTTCTTATTCACATGTGAGGTGGGTGGAAATTGGGTCCAATTCAATGCAATGTGTAAAAGGGACGTGCTACACTGTATCGAAAAGTTTGAAGAAATTTACTAATGACAATCATTTGGTTCATTAGTTGTGGATGATGTACATTTGTTAGAACTGGCAAGTGAGATTGGAAAGGTGCAGAAAGTCTCCATCATTTTGGCTTGGTAACATGAACTAAGAAAGATAGTGTAGATATATTTGATTTTTGGTGTAACTGTATGTCAGTATCATTGTCTTTTCATCTTCTTTTTGCTTTTCGTTAGTAATGTTGGAGTTGGCTTGTTGGGTGGTGCTTCTGAGTTTTGACAATTTCTTATGATGCTTTGTTAATCGACTATGATTAGTCTAAAAGTTGAATAAGAAAATATGGTGTAGGTATTCCCCTTTATATTTCCCAATCCTTGGTTGTTTTGCTTAATCAAAACGTTGGTACATGTCACCATATATATGGCTTTTGTAAAGACCCTTTGATCTTTGATTCGGTCAATCGTGATCCATATAACAAACATGTAATTATTTTTCTGTATACATTATTTATTAAAAAAATTATTTAGATACCCGGTTAAACCCAGGTTGCTAAGCTATTGTTGAAATATAAGTTAAAGAAAATTAAGTTTCGGCCTTCCCCGGGAGGCTATGAGCTCTAGCTTTAATACTACATTATATATGGAAATTATTTTAAAAAGGGTAATGGAAGGAACCCTAGTCCCGGTACCACAATTGAATACTCATCGACTCACCCCGTATGAGCTATATGATGTTGGTACAATACCTCTATCCTAATCCCCACATGATCTGGGCACCCCGAAGGATCGAACTTGCGTATTTAAACTTCACATGTGAGTCTAGGCTTCATTGATAACGGGTACTTTAAATGATTTATTTTTTGTGCCAAGTGGGGATCGAACCTGAGACCTTATGGAAATTATTTTTGAACATATTAAATTGTATATTCAAAAAAAGGGGTCTTTAATTTGCAGGTGTTACATTTTTATAAAATCTTTATGCGATTATGTTAAATCTTTATGCGATCTTGTTAAATCTTTATACGATTTTATTAAATCTTTATGCGATTTTGAGAACCTCATTGTGATTTTGTATAATCTCATTGCGATTTTTAAAATATATTGCAATTTTGTTGGGTATTTTATGAAAATCCGAAAAAACTTGAGTAAATTGATATATTTTTTAAAAAAAATGGGTATTGAGGTTATTTTCTCTTTTAGTTATTGAGCATGTAGAGATTATGAAAGTTGTGCAGATATAGTATGAAGCATTTTTGAAAATTAAAAAATCTGCTACAAGAGTCTCTTGATGTAGGCAACCACCTCTGAGCCATGACAACACGATTTAGCTGTCGAAAGATTTTGTACGTGTTTAATCAAATTTTTGGAAGACAAATGAAAGAGAATTGTCAAATTATTTTTGTCCAACTAAGAGATTAAAATAAATCACAAAATCACATATGAAACCAAGAAAGAATAAAAAAGCATGTAACATGTGCGAAGCATTATTAACACAACGATCAAACACATATATAGCTCTTGCACTTTGTCTTCACATCGTTCAGCCCATATGTTTACCTTCTCTTTCAAGAAGCGGAGAAAATGTGAGAAGAAACTCTTTATCCAAAATTTATTACTTTTATGGCTTATAGTTAGTTAAAACTTAGAGTTGATTGCAAGACAAAGCAAACTATTAATTTGATATCTGGCTTAAAAAAACAAAATTTTTGGTATATTATTAGAAAGTAGATATAAGTTATTATGGGAATTGAAGTTTAATTATAAATTGAAGTATTTATAAGTTTTAGAATTTTTAGTGAAAATATGTTTTTAGTAATTTAACAATAAATAATCATGAAAAGCTAAAAAAAATGTTAAAAATTATATTGAATTTAATTATTTAATAAGATTTACTTCTTTATGGAAAAGTTAAAAAAAATTATTTAGTGATGAATTTTTAAAGGTTGTAAGTTTATAAAACTTTTTCTACAACTATTAATATAATTAATAGTTAAAAGTTTTTTAGTTCCATATTTTTTGATTTATAATTTTAATTATGATACATATAAATTAAATTTTTAGGTTAACTAAAATTTTTAAATGGTTAAGAAGTGGTTATTCCAATAGTTTTTTATTATATATAAGAATAGTTAGTTGCAAAATGAGTCCATGTGGTTTTCCCATTTTAGCAATGGGAGTCCTTGTGGGGTGGAAAGTATATAAATACCTCCACACGTGCATACTTGACGACCACTTTTAACGGATCCGTCAAATTTGGACCAATTTTGCAAAAAATTCTCAAAATAGGTACCACTATTGCCACGATTCTCGAATAGGGACCCCCTTTGTTAAAATGTACAAACCACAAGGAGCAATCTTACAATTAACTCTAAAACTTATTTTGATAAATCAAAAAATTACTAGTTTGAGATTTGAGTAACTCGGATCAGTTAAAGGAACATCTCATTATATGAGCTCTCTCATTAAGATCACTAGACACTAGTCCATTCCTTCACTCCTTCAGAGCCCAGCCCAAGGGAGCCCAACTCGATTTGACTAGAGAGTATAGTAAGGAAAATTCAGAGCTATACCCTACAATTAATTTTATCCTAATTCATAATTTAACGGTCCAATTTTAAAAATCGTTGAATACAACTAATTAAATTATAGATATTAAACCATCTGCAGTTTTGTCATGAGATATTGAAATGTACAATGGTCACGTTTTTTTGTTAACCGGCATGATTTAAAAAAACTGATAATGTTCTCACTTCTTATATGTTGCTTTCCTTCGTCATCACATTATTTGCCTTTTCTTTGCCCCAAAAACACTTTGCAACTATGCCAATAATCCACAGTTGGAGTAGTGACGAAACATGAGCCGGAGGTTCATTCTAACATATAATCAAACATATAATCACGAGTATGCGCAATGGAAGAATCGAAACATATATGCAATCAAATTAATTAACAAAGAAAAGAAATTGAAACGTGTACCTTTTAGCAAACTTCCAATATAATTGATAATAATAAGATTATTATTATTGTGGGGTTTATAGTAAAACCCCTCTATGATCACACATTAGACAACCTTATACCGTATGCTAGTACTCCGATCACGAACCAAGAACCATTTGTTAAAACCCTTTGATTAAAACCCTAAGCCCTTTTCCTTGCTTAAAACCGAAAAACCCCTTTGGAGTGGGGTTTCGGTCGAACCAAAGAGAGAAAGAGAGAGAGGTTTTTCACAATTAGATGTATTGTTAATGTGTGTAAAACCCTTAAGCCTAAGCCCTTTATTTATAGGTTTAATTGGAAGAGTTTTTAACTTGGTGACCAAGTAATCTCAAGGCTTTCCAAGCCTTAGATTTTCGGCCCTATGGTGTGGAATAAGGAAACAATACCAATTACTAATTTCACTCCAACTCCTCCTCATTTAATTATTTAAATCCTTAATTAATTATTTCGTGATTACATTTTAATTAATATATTACACAATATACTAATTAATAATATAGAGTTACCGTGTCATTTTGTGTGACCCCGTAGGCTTAAATTATTTCCGGATATGCGATTATCATAACGTGATCACATAACAACACAATCCTCTATTTGGTCTTTGAGGGTTTTTATCTGGAATAAACATGGTGGGTTTGGGCTACTCAGGACTGTGTATGTTCCCGGACATATGGGGTTAATTGGTTTTCGCTATAAGATAACTCCAAGTAACCAGATTTTATCGTTGCCCTTTCAAAAAATAAAATAAATACTTTGCAACTTCACCATTATAAAGTTTAGTCGTGCTATTCCGTGTTGACAATGTGGTTTTCATATATTACATCGCCATTATATTCAATAGTAAGTTAGTAACTAGGAGCGACTGAAAGTCATTATGATGGAAAGTTTCCATTGAATTTTTCTAAAGCATTGAGCTCGTGACATTGACTTCGTTGATTTGAATATTGGAAACTAACGTAGTGTCGTAGTAGACGGGCCAAAAAGTAAGGACCGTTGATTGACCAAGTAAATAAAGTCTCCCATAGTGCAATCAAACTATAAACGTCGACAATGACACTTCTGATAAGATTGTCATTATTGCCCATTTAACAAGGCAACAACTATATATGTATGTTTGAAATAATTGAATGGTTATTTTTTTTATGATAAGTTAGGAAATGATGATATATATTTTGCAGGGGCAAAAGAGGGAAGAGTAAATAAAATAGAGGTTTTCTTAATTGTGAATTGAAAGATGCAAAATGTGAAAAACAATAAAATATAAATTAACGTCGATGAGAACGAGATGCTCGACGAGGGTTAATAAAAAGCTTTTATGGTTAATAACGTATGGACTAAAGAAAAGTGAAAAATTAATGAACAAAACAATTAAAAACTAATATTCCCAACTCGTTGGCTTAAGACAATCGAGTCAAACTGTTGATTAAAACTTTTTGCTTTTCAATTATCATTTGAAGAGCTTTTTCAAGTTATGGAATCTAAAAAAAAGCTTGGATCGAAGATACTCTTTTAAGGAACTCGATCTATATAACAATTAGCCACTACTGTCTTTTGATATGTGAGATAATAAAATATGTAAAGTAATAAAGTTTTGTGTACGGGTGAATTTTATAGATCAAATCTAGTGAGAGTCATAAGGATTCCCTTGGAAATGATATTTCGTCTTTATCCATGCTTATGTCTGCTTATTGTTTGTTACGCACCGTCTTATCGTTTTATTATCTTTATTTGTTATATATACTAGGTTAACTCCCACTTAGGATACGCGACACTGAACCTATTGTAATAGTTACTGTAAAAATTAATATTAATAGTCTCTAATGTAACATGCGAGTGTTAGATAACGACATTAGCCCCTGCATACACTCACTGATTCAAATTGACCGGTTTTAGAAATTGCAGAATGATGTGACTTACCACAATACGACTGATGAATACTACAGTTCCCATACACACGTTTTTCGAAACCGGTATTTAATTTGAAATACCGGTTTCGAATCTAGTATATATATATATATAATTCGGGTGTTTATTTAAGCATTTGTAACATAGACATCAAATAACTTATAAAAGTATATCAATATAAGTTATTTTTTAAAACAAACCTTATGGCTTTTTGATTTTGAAAACACTAGTTTCGTTGATGATTGAAAACTGAGAAATATATGTTTGCTAATATGTTTGCTTATGTTTGCGTGAACATCTATCCGAAAATATGCATGTATATATAAATTTGAGTTGGCTACGTTGCATTTTTTTCTTTTCGGCGACTCGTGAACCCGGTTTTGGAATTACTGGGTTCGAGTGTGTTGTCACATCGCTACTGCACGTTGTCCTGTTTCTTACTGTTACTCTGCAAAAGGCTGTACAAACTCTGAAACCGGTAATCGAGATACCGGGTTCAAATGTACTTTTCCTGAAACCGATAATGCAAATACTGGTTTCGAGCAAAAAATTCAAAACCGGTATTTGCATTACCGGTTTATCCACTTTCATAAATTTTTTTTTTGAAAATTTGTTTGACAAAACACCCTTAAAAAACGACCGTTTCAAAAAAAAATCGATAATCCATAGAGTGTGATAACAAATGTTTTATCCGTACGGGCTTCACCCTCATATTTAAAAATTCGTCGAAAGTATATCGAATGAGATCTCTAATAAAAGAGCATGAAATTTTAAAAACACCCATATAATTTTTATAATTTATCGATATACGGTTTTTGTGATAAAATTTTTTGAATGAATTACAGGAATAAAATGATTTATGAATGAGTGGAAAAAAAAATGAGTGATTGAGATTTGAAGAGAGAAAAAAAATGAGTAGTTGAGATTTAAGGGTATTATAGGTTTATTATGTAGAGATGTTTAAGTTAGTGAATAAAGAAGAAGGGTAATTTAGGTAGTTTAAATCATCTTTTGAGATTTTAAAAAAGGGCAAAATGATTTATAAGATAGTATAGATATGGATATAAATATAGATATAGATTATGGGGTTTGCTAAATACAGCCCTTAGGGCTGTGTTTAAGGTGCATAAATTGTTTGTACATTTACCATGAAAATCAGGGGGCGGACTTTTAATATGGAATGTACAAGTTTTTTTATGCATGTTAAATACAACCCTTTAGCATTTTCCATAGATTATTATGTATATCAAAAGTACGTTAGTTACTAACTGTTCTGGATATAAATGGATAGACCGAATTATTTAACACATATTGTCCAGAAATCGAAAGACATGTGGCTTATATTATTTGAGTTCGATCGGGTTATCATACAACAACTCCATGATGAAAATTATTCGACATGTCCACCGTTTTGGATGATTAATCATTATTTAATAAGGATCCTGTTTTTCATGCATCCATTAAACTAAAATCAACAAATACATATTATGTATCTCAAGACTCAAGCTATATATTGCATGTAGAAGTTATTGTTTGATGTGTGTATCAGGTAACTATAAAATCTCATCTATAGTTATTTTTATACGTTATATATGCACTTTATCACCTTAACCAGGATTAAAAGATACCCCATAGCACAAAAACCATTTAACATAGGTCTTGTAGAAGTTATTGTTAGGTTTTTTAATAACATTTTTAAAGATTTTTGACTATGCTTAATTAGTTGCTTTAAAAGTTTAATTTGACACTTGTGATAATTTTTTATTTTTCATTCAATTGCACAAATTATTTATAAGTTTCATTTTTAGAAAATTTTTTAAAATTTAAAATTAGTTTTGCACAAATATCTACTTGTATTCATATACTACCTTGATAAAACGAACTTGTACGTAGGCCAATCTACTTCTATCTTCAATGTAATTTTACCTATACGTATATTTGACTACATGATGCATCTGGTATATGATAAATATAATCAACTTCTAACTCATTTGCAACTGGTTATATGAAAATTTTCTTTTGTTTAATTTCATCTCAGAACTCTCAAAAGGTAATAATGCTTGATACTTTAATTAATTACTCGTATATGTGAATATGTGATATTATCATTTTACCATAATAAATCAACTTACATTATTGTTCAAAATAAAAGCACATGCATTCCATTTCTTTCCCCAAACAATTGGTGGATATATGAAATCAAGAAAAACTTACCATATAATGGTGAAGTATTGCACGTATCTTAGATATTAACCATGGGTTTTTATAAGTATTCGAAAAGAAAAACCTCAAATTTTGTGATATTTAAGAATCGAACTCAAAACTTTAAGTAAAATTGAAAATATCTCTAGCACGATATCATTGGCTTGGCTATTTGATTTGTCATTTATTAACATGAGATAATATTTAGAGTTTTTCTATAAATCAATCAAATTAAATACATTTATTATTCTTATATCTTTTAACAAAACGTTTGTCTTGAAGTGATTCACAAGATTCATGCATTCCACCCAAATAATAATTTTCTAACACTCCCTTCCACTTCCTATATATATATATATATATCTCATGACAAAACTTGACCACTCTCCAACTCTTCACCTAAACATGCCTCAACTTGATTTCGAATCGCTACCTTCCATATGCACTGATCGAAAGATCGCGTGTGATCCCGATACTCTCGATTATCCCCCTGAATCATTCTGGCTATCTAAAGACGCTGAATTCGACTGGTTTGATCGTAATGCATTCTTAGATCGAAACGAATCCATCAAAGGAAACTCAAATTCAATAAATCTGAACTCCAACACAAAAAACATACATTTTTTGAAACCGAAAGGTAATAATATTAATATATTATTACCAAATGCGCAAAAGACACGTAGAAATTGTAGGCTTGCGAATATATTGTTGTTTCCTAAGAGATTAAATTCTTTATCTAAAGAGACCACCTCGATGGCAGAACCCATGTCACCGAAAGTGTCGTGTCTTGGTAGAGTTAGATCAAAAGGGTGTACTCGTGGTCAAACGAGTACACCACAAAATGAAAAAGAAACACCTGACAGTCAACACCATGACAAAACCGGGTTTGTATGGTGTGTAAAGTGGTTATTTGGATCTAATTGTTACAATCCTAGAAAATCTAAGAAATTGACGGTGGAAGTTAATCAAGTATCGGAATATTCAGCTCCAAGAAGACCGGCGATTGATTCGGCGTAGACTTTGTCTACTGAGACCGAGATGTTGACTAATTAATAATGGCTGGCCCCGAATATCTATATATAGCATATGTCACGTTCTAAGAAATCAATTTGTCCAAACTGTAAAAAGGTAAAACTTTCGGGATTTACTGTTTTTTTCTTGTTAAAGATTTTTTTTGTTCATATTATTTTACTGATGACAATGATAGTTTCATAGATTATTATTATTAGTAATTTTTATTTTTTTTTGTATATAATTTTAAAATGCAGTACGTAAATGTCTTGTGTTTCCTCCCTTTTTTTCTTCTTCTTCTTTTTTTTTTTTTTTTTACCAATTACTTGTATTAACATTGCATAGATGAAATTAGTCGGAAGATTTGTTGTTAGAACTGAACCTAGGCCATTAATGGATTGAGTGGTTTTAGACCTTGAAAGATCATTAGGTAAAATTGAACATTGGTCATAATCAGCTACAACTAAGTTAAAAACTTGGGCTAATTTGATCGACGGCTTAATGTTTTTTTGAAAAATTATCTCACATATATTCTCATCAGTTTAAAAAATCAATTTTCGGGCCAAAAGGTTATAACTAGCAATTCAAAACCGGTTCATTATTGGTTGTCTTTCCATAATGTAAGGACATACTTGACTCACTCAATGGTCGTGACTATGTAGATAATGGGTTTGAACCCAAGACTATGGGTTGTTTGGTGGGATTGTTTATTTTTCTACGCACATTTTTTATAAGTGAAATACTGCCTTATTTTTAATAAGCGATTATAAATATGAAATCCCAAACACCCCACGTTTTTACACAAGAGTCCACTAATGCTTTGTGATCATCAAAGAAGGAGTGAAATTTCGATTTGAATCATAACATTCGTCATCAAAAACTCAGACTTAGCCCACAAAATGTTAGATGGATCACAAAAGCAACAAACAAAGAATTAAGAAGAAAAAGAAAACCCAGCTGACAATAACGTAATTTTTATTTTGTATTGTAGGTTTTGCTCTATAGTAGTCAAACAACGTTATCTTTATAGTTTAGCGTTATTTATAAAGTCATTGAAGGATTAAATATTACGATTTATGAGTACATATATATATATATATATATATATATATATATATAAACCTCATAATAATGATACTATAGAAATACCTTTTGTCAATTGAACGACACTCGAGTCGTTGTGGGAGTTATTATGCGAGGATTAGGCCCATTTTAGCGACTCTAATATATAGTCATAACTCAAAAATGTGTAACTCTGCTTTCAGCCTGTAGATGCTATTTGGGCGTTTGGTCAAACTATTGGGCTCATGTTGTTCATCAGTTTTTTGTCCAACTCACAGCCCAAAAAAGGAAATGGAAATTTTATTGGGCTCTTTTTCTAAATCTAACTGATTTCTCTAGATCACAACCAACATATCATGTTATGATATTATCTTTAGCACAAACGAGCAGAAGAATGAACAACTGACATGGACAAATATCAAAATTAATACAGTAGTAGAAACTCGAGTCACAAATGTGGGCAAGTTTTACATACTTTTATTCAATTAAAAGTGGCCCATTTGGTCATCATACATCTCTATTTTTCTTCCATTTAATGGTTGAACGGGTCTTGAGTTGCTCTTGCATTCCCAAATCAACGGTGCTTTTAATTCTGCTACTTGTTCTCGTGAAATGGACCTCACCTATGATTTCATTAGACTCAAAATGTTAAAACCTCACATATGAAATAAGTCATAAATGGAACTAATGATGTTTCTTTAATTAGTACTCATATATACCTTGCCAAGAATGTTCCAAATAACTCCTTCGGTACATGGTGGTGTAGAAAAAGAACCCACATATCGGTAATACTTGCGTGTGTGTTTCCTAATTTGTTTCGTGGTGATGGTCCCAATAGCAACTTGAGCTTGTTGGCTGGATGAGCTATGAACCATCTTCTTCAATTGCACCAATTTGTTTTGTATCTGTTTAGTTAAACAGTTTTAAAATCAAAAGCTTCAAGCTTGTATTTCTTACTATCTTCATTGCAAGTAACATAACATATAAGTATTTAACAAACCTAGGAAAATGAATGAATCATTTTTTAAACATAGCCCTTGACTTACCTTAGATAAAAGAGGGTCAGGATGGCCATAATGGTAGAGAAGAGCGATAACCGATACTCCTCCATCAGCAGCCTTATGAACCAAATGAAGCTCAGCAGCATACCTGTAGTAAGAATATTCTAGTAGTCTTTTAATCTACAGCTTAAATACTAAAGTAAAAACATACGGTTATAATGACATACTGAACGCCATCGATGTGATGCTCAGAAGGAGAATGCCAATGCATTTGTACAAGACTATAGTTTTTTCCATTCAACTCAAAGGCTCCTGCATTTCCATCATAATTCATCTGCACCAATTTGACCAAATCATTGACCATGATCATTGTCAAATCATAAATTCAAAGTCAAACAGTATACTTAAAAAGTCAAACTTAAAATAAAAAAAAAAAAAAATCATACTGCGACATTGAAGAGATTGTCAACAAGAGTAGCATTAACAGAAACATGATATTCGATGTCTAATGGCTTCAAATGTCGACCAGAAACACATTTTGACTTCACTATGTTGACCGGAGACTGAAATTTCCCTTTGGAACAGGCCGAGTATGTTGGGCTTAGACTCCCCCATTTTTTGGGGTTTGTTGGGCCCAAGTATCCAAACTGTGGGCTTCCTCCATTCACTGTTTATCAAACATTAAAAAAAAAAAACACATGTAATGTAACACCTAAAATGCATGTTCAAAGCATAATTAAACTACGATTGACATGCTTTTGTACACTCAATTGTTGTATAACGCAGTAATCATCTAGTTAAAGACGACTTCTTAATGTTCACATAGTTGATAACTTTGTTTCACAATGGTTTACTTCAAAGCGTGTTATGCACACTTAACTCGTTAGAGGTAGAAACTTCACCTTGTACATTTAAAAGCATGTAAACTTGGATTGTATTAACAATGGACCAAAATGGTACCGTAGACGCCCAAAGTGTATGCATAGCCATATTAGGTGTCTTAAAACAAGACAGAAAGACATTTGCAATTGGAAATAGGTAAGTTACAAAGTAAGTTTTAACTTTATAATCTATGTACTATTGATAATTCCTACAAAGTAACCATATTATCTGTTTATAATACAACTAACACGAAAATTCTAGAATTGTGCGGTATACATATATATAAAGATAAAAGGAGCATACCGTGGTTGGCACATGTCGTAAGGATCAAGATTAATAAGATGGAGAAGATTTGAACAACTTGACAAGCAGCCATGGATGAATGTGGAGATATATGTTTAATTTGCCTATAGCTAGATGATGATGATGATGGTGAAAGACATAGGGTATAATAGATTTATCTCTTGCATATGACATGTTTGAATGTTGTCTATATATAGAAACAAGAATGGTTTTGGAGGATAGCCAGAGGCCTTGATCCAAAGTTAAAAGCATGTGTACTTGTGGCCTCATTTTCCCTTTCAATATTTCTCTTCTTTATTTCCGAAAAGACAGGCATTATGTGTTAATAAAATAAATGAAATCATCAAACTTATAAATAAATACAAAATTAAGTTTGTGTAGTAATGTAACATATGATAAAGATAGTGATTGAAATGGAGAAAAGAAACACGGAAAACTATATTATCATTTCAAATCAGTTTGTTGAGTACTTTTTAAGAAGCATTTGTTTATACATATAGCATTTTGACATTAATTAATTAACTCTTGTAAGTTGCCATCGATCTATTCATAAAATTAAAGGGGTGCATGGCCAGGGGTTTTAATTTCTCAAATATATAACCTAATAAATAAGACGTGGTTTGCCATTAATAAAAAGTTATTAATTCTTATGAGCCATCCAAAATGGGTCTTGAATTTACTAGAACCCAATCATTAATATGTAGATCGAGTTGTTTTTTTTTTTTTTAGTCGACTGCAATGTCTATTCATAATTCCAAGAAACACCATACATGTACATGATATAGATATAGATTCCTATAAAAGCAGATAACAATACAATGACAAATGACCCAATGACAAATGATATCACTTTGATGTTTTCTATATATAATTAACTTTAACACTATATATGTGAGACTGAGATGGGAGGTTAATTTTAATAGAGCAAGTAACAAATGATATCGATCACTTTGCTATCGTTTGTGTTGAGCAATAATTTCATTGAGTTGGGAAGTTAACATTAATTAATATTGTATTTGTTGTTTTCTATTTATTATATACAAGCTAGCTAGGTTGATGTTAAAAATGTTTAGCTGTTTGATTTTGTAATTTTGTAACTCATATAGCCGGCCATATAGGATCAATAGTTTATGGTAATATTTATACTTCCACGTACGTGAGTTAACCGTAGCTCATCGATCAGCCAACTCTTTTCTTTAATTTGATGATAAAAAGTTCCACGATTTTAAATAGCACCATCATTTCTTGAACTAACTGTTCTAAGTACTAGTTAATCATTTTGCATAATTAAGTACTCGATAGTTCAAAATTGGTTTTATTGATCCTACCACTTGAACCGCCATCATCCCCTCCACCACTAAAAGTTCATTATAATAACCTTACCTCCATCCTCCCCACATAAACACTAAAATACCATCATCCATACATATGGTGGTCTCTTATTTGTGTTGTTTTATTTAACTTATTATTTATTCATTTTGTTGTCTTTTGATTATATGTTGGAATAAAGTGATGTGAAGGTTCTAGGAGGTAGGCCAAGATATTGAAGGGTTGGTAATCTTGAGGGTATCCAATTCCATGTTTGACTTAATATATATAGATTGCTAACAGCCAATTAGAAACCTGCTTGCAAAATCCAATAAATTAATAGTGTATCATTCAAATCATCTTAGAATTTCTATGTGATAATTCTTCGGATATTTAAATTAAAGATGCATGATTTTGAGTTTATGATTTGTATATTTTCGGAGTGTTGCATTGTGCTCTAATGATGCAAGCCTTCATTCATTGTCAGCTATGGTGGTATGAGCACCATTCATACGTATATTCCACATAAAGTGGTGGTCCAAAATTTATGATATAATACCAACTTTACTGTATCAAGGATAAAAGATGAAATTGATTTATTTAACACTTTACATTTTTACAAAGTGTATGGTTGTATACAATCTCCAATAAATGATGTAACTATCTATACTTCTATATAAAAAAAAATAGCCTATTTTATTTATGGAAATGTTACTTTATGCGATATGACTAATATACCTCTTACTCTTTATTTAAATCATCCTTTTTTCCACTAATTTAATTATATATATTAATATATCTAAATTACCCTTAATGAAATAAATTATACCACCAGTCCCTCAACTATTAAAATAACTACACTAACTATTATATTAATTACATTTACATCCATATCATTCGCCGCCGTCACCAGTCATCACCGCATTGCCGCCGCCACTGCTGCATTTGCGCGGGTACCATGCTAGTACTAAATAAAAGAAATTGTTATAACATCACTATTTTATATAAATAACGTAATTGACATCTTCAAATTCATTCTTAAAAGATTTTTATTTTTTTCAAAAACTCTAATAGTTTATACATAATATTTTAAGTTGAATCATCTAAATAAATTTACCATAATAGATTATTAAATTATCTATATATTATGCGGGTTAATAAGCTAATTTTAAGGTAAATTATTTCAAGGTTATGAGTACCGTTGGACTACCGCAACTTCAGTGACAAAGATACATTTTCGTAAAACTTCTATGAATATGCCCGGGTTAATCCCGGGTTAATTAGTTAGTATACTTTATATAAATATTGACTGAATTTAATGTTTGAATGTAATATACATTTACCCACCTAATATTGAGACTCGGAATCCATATGACATTCTGAATGGGCTTAATACTGAGATTAGTAATGTAGAAGCAGTCCAAGAAGATTCTGAAGATGAAGTTTATGAAGAGGATGGCCCTACTGCTCAGTTTATGAAGCTGAATAATGATACTGTATGTGTCTAGTTGTCTTGTATTGTTAACTCTCGCCTACGGTACAACATTTTGCTAAAAGACATAGATGATTTTGATGATGATGTGGACGAGCACATTGAGATACATGAGGAGGCATCAACTCGCTAATCAATTCTTGCATTGATTAGTTTTTTTGTTTTTGTTATTTTGGATGACTTTTTTTGGTGGTTATTCTCTCACATATATGGGGTCTCTCTCATATATATGAACTAGTGTGATATGCAATCACACTATTTGCTTTGTAATGTTTTGCGTTAGTATAAAAGTTTGAATAGGGTAACTCCTTTTACCCAAACTTAGTTTCATTCTATGACTTAAACAGTACATGGCTTCGCTTGTTCAAGTTTATGGAGCTAGCTTTTTTGTAATTAAATGATGTTACAAGCTCATAAAATAAGATTGTTTATTACTTTATTGTGTTAATATCAATATGTAACAAAGTAATGTTTTTAGCAACTTTACTTCTTGACCTGTCAAGCAATGAAGCAAAACATCCAATGAAGAATGGGTTTATGGCAGAACAAAAAGCTTATTTTGTGGATAGGTCTTTAGATCTAAGCCTTAGATATGCGGACCCTACGCACCATTTGGGTCCTCTTTGACTTACCAAAAGTATAGTGTTAACATTGTGAGGACCAGAAAGAACACACTGTACCTCAGTTGTAGTGCCCCAATTTCCATGTGAAAGTGTCACTTTTTGTACTGTGTTTTACTAAATACACTGATTTGGGTTTTGCGATTTGTTGGGCTTTTATAAGGGTTTCTAAGTTATGAGAAAAATACTAAAAGCCCAATGCTTTTGGCCCAAATACAAGATGTATAAATACTTTATTTAAGCCTTTTAGGACATTTGGCATGTGAAAAAGTGCAGACATCTTACAAGAGATACAATAAAAAAGAGGTCATTGTTTTTTCGTTTCTTTCCTACAACAGCTCATAAACTAGGGTTTAAGTGTGCCGGAATGCAGTTAACTAATCACCAAAAGTTATTGTGTGCACGAACTTTAGGTCAACTTTATTGTACTCAGGAAACTTGAAATTATGTTTATTGTGAACATAAAACAGATGTGGGACCGGTTACTTCACATAAAACTTGTTTATTTTCATATATTGTTTTTATTGTGTGCATAAACTAATCCCAAAAAGTTATTGTGTGCATGCCATGTTGGAATAAACATGGTTTGATTCAAGGGAAAATACTCACCAGATGATCCTGTGGAACCTATAAAGGCATTAAACATGTTTGTCATTGATTTCGGGTTCCCAAAACAAGGTGATTGAGTTAGGATGAGATGGGTAATTCGGCTGTGATGTTATACACGAATTTGAGAGGAGTAAACACACGAATTTGTGTGGGATTATGTGTGTGTGATTAACCTTAACTTAGGGTTAATTACCCTCTATTTATAATGAGAGTAATTACACTTATCACCCTTTAGTAATTACACATTCAACCCCTGTAGTGTTTAATGTGCATACCATTAGTCCTCTTATTTACAATCACCTAATGGGAAACCCTATTCTACGTCTTTAAGAGTAAATACGCTCATCATATATTTACCTAGACATAAGAATTTCATTATCGTCAATTATCATATCAGGAATGATACATGATCAGTGACGGTCACACTAACGTGGTTTCAACATTCTCCCACTTGACCGAGCGATCATTTATCTATGAGTATTTAAATAAGTTCCGGAATAATACTCATTTTGTTTTAAACCGAAATCATAGCCAATAAGTACAGTCGTAGAGAAGAACATCAACTCAGGACCCCCACTAGTCAAACTATGACTCAAATTTAAAACTAATAAGCAATGATCAATTGACTAAGACAAATTTTGTCACAATAATGTCAATACACCAATATGAGTACTCAAAGTGTAACTAATAGACAAACAAAATTTGAATAAGGAGGGAAATTTTTAAACAATAATACTAATGACCAAATAAGTACAATATGCTATTAAATTAAACTAAGTCTTTAGTAAGCCCCATCTTCAACACGTGTCCTACGAAGACATTAGGAGGAAGACCTTTGGTCATTGGATCCGCTAGCATGTCATTTGTACTTATGTACTCAATACAAAGAACATTTTCCTCGACCCGTTCGCGTACAAACATATACTTTGTATCGAGATACAACCCAGCGCTAGTTGAACTGTTACTATTCGAAAAAGTTACGGCAGCTGAGTTATCACAGTAAAGCTTCAATGGTCTAGAAATGGAGTTGACGACTTTGAGTCCAGTGACCAGATTCCTAATTAACATCCCATGGCAAGTAGCATTATAAATGACAATGTATTCAGCCATCATGGTGGACGTTGCAGTCAGTTTCTGCTTATGACTCCGCCAAGATATAGGTCCGCTAGCTAACATGAAAATATACCCAGAAGTAGATTTCTTATCTTCCTTGCTTTTGGCAAAGTCGGAATCGGAATAGCCTACTACTTCTAGATTGTCACTTCTTTTATACGTTAGTTTGTAGTCTTTGGTCCCTTGCAGATATCGTAGAACTTTCTTAGCCGCTTTCCAGTGTGCTAATCCAGGATTAGATAAGTAACGCCCTAGCATACCGGCAATATAAGCGATATCTGGACGAGTACAGACCTGAGCATACATAATGCTCCCAACTACTGATGAGTAAGGTATCATCCTCATTTGCTCCTTTTCAATCTCAGTGCTCGGACTTTGGAAAGTACCGAATACATCTCCTTTAACTACTGGAGCTACAGTGGGTGCGCAATGTTGCATGTTATAGCGTTCTAAAATCCGCTCAATATAGGCCCTTTGAGAAAGACCTAAAATACCATTATGTCTATCCCGATGTATTTCGATACCTATAACATAAGAGGCATCACCGAGATCTTTCATGTCGAATTTCTGCGAAAGCATCCGCTTCGACTCATGCAACATATCCAAGTTATTACTTGCTAGTAGAATATCGTCTACATACAAAACAAGGATTATAAAGTTACTCCCACTGATCTTGAGATAGGTGCATTGATCCACTTGATTCTTTATGAAGTCTTGTTCTTTAATAACTTCATCAAACTTAAGGTACCACTGTCTCGATGCTTGCTTCAACCCATATATGGATTTTTTTAACTTGCAGACCATGTGCTCTTTACCTTTTGGAATGAATCCTTTAGGTTGCCACATATATACGTCTTCTTCCAAGTCTCCATTTAAGAAAGCTGTTTTGACATCCATCTGATGAAACTCAAGATCAAAGTGAGCTATTAGTGCCATAACGATCCTTAAAGAGTCTTTACGAGACACGGGAGAAAATGTCTCTTGATAATCGACTCCAGCCTTCTGAGTATAGCCTTTCGCAACCAATCTGGCCTTATAGCGTTCGACGTTTCCTTTTGGGTCTAATTTGGTTTTGAAGACCCATTTGCAACCAACAATTTTGGATCCTTCAGGAAGTTCAACCAATTCCCAAACGTCATTATGCTGCATGGAATTAAGCTCTTCAATCATGGCTTCATTCCACTGAGTGGCCTGATCACTATTAATGGCTTCTTTATAGGAGGTAGGATCAATAAGCTTTCCAACATCCTCAACTTCAGTGAGATAAGTAATGAAGTCATCAAAATTAGTGGCCCTACGTGACCTCGATGATCTCCTGAGTTGATTTTCGGAAGATCCTTCAGCATTAGTGGTCTCATGATTATCATTAGAAGGAGTTGGATCAGTGACATTCGGAGCAGCGTTCTGTACAAGAGGAGTTATCGGAGGAGTAATAATAACCGACGAATCGTTCCCCCCCCCCCCCGCTTCTTGTACTTCTTGCAAATCGAAGTTATGATTTGTCGTGCTCCCACTGATCTCTGAGTTCTCTAGGAACGTGGCATGCTGTGTATCACTGATGCGATTAGTGTGTGAAGGACAGTAAAACCGGTAACCTTTTGAGTTATCCGGATAACCGACAAAGAAACATGTAATAGTCTTAGGATCAAGTTTCTTTAAGTTAGGGTTATAGAATTTAGCTTCGGCAGGACAGCCCCATACTTTCATATATCTAAGACTCGGTTTCTTCCCTGTCCAAATCTCATGAGGGGTTTTAGGGACAGATTTAGAAGGAACTCTATTGAGTATATGAACGGCTGTTTTTAAGGCCTCAGTCTAAAGGAAAGTAGGTAAGTTAGTTTTAGCAAGCATACTTCTCACCATGTCCATTAAGGTTCTATTTCTTCTTTCAGCAACACCATTTTGTTGAGGAGAACCAGGCATGGTGTATTGGTTAATTATTCCATGATCCTTACAAAAGTCATGGAAAGGACCAACGGCTTGACCAACGTCAGTATGTCTACCATAATACTCACCTACTCTATCTGATCTTACAACTTTTATTTTACGTTCAAGTTGGTTTTCAACCAAAGTTTTAAAATCAATAAAAGTTTGCAAGGATTCAGACTTTTCCTTAATCAAATAAAGGTGCATATAACGTGAATAATCATCAATAAATGTAATAAATGAAGTATGTCCTATAATGGAAGCGGGATAGGGGCCACTTATATCAGTATGAATTATTTCCAACAAGTTGGAACTTCTGGTGGCTCCTTTCTTATTCCCTTTAGCCATTTTGCCTTTGAGGCATTGAATACATGTTTCAAAATCACTGAAGTCAAGAGATGGTAAGATTCCATCCTTTACGAGTCGTGTCATGCGATCTCGTGAGATGTGACCAAGACGTTTATGCCACAACATGGAGGAATTCTCTTGTTACTTAAGTGATTTTGTCCTTGTTTTAGTTATATCATCAACATTAAAAGATAACAAAGATTGTGAGAAATTATGATCTAGTTCTAATTTATACAGTAATCCATCCAAGAAACCACGACCAAGCAATTCTTTATTAAGAGTAATAGTAATCTTGCCGAAACCATGAATTATTACAAAAGTAATGGAACTAACGTAATTAGATATCCAAGGCTTATTAAGTAATCTTGCCAAAACCATGAACTAACGTAATAACATAATTAGATTGTAAGTGCAACCTAGAGGGGGGTGAATAGGTTGTACCCGATTTTTAATTTGGTTAACAAAACTTTTTGATTAATAATCAATCTTGACTTACTAGTTACAAAACTTGCATGATTTGAACAACAAAGAAGTTAACACTTGTAGCAATAACAACCAATTGAATCCTTGAGAAGCAAATATGATAACAAGATAATGAACAATAATAAGAAGATAAGGGTAAGAAAGTATATCACCACATGAACACCATGATATATAGTGGTTGGGGTCGGATGTTAACTAATCCGCCTTAATCCACTCCTTGATTCACAATCGAGATTTTGTAGCACTATCTTTCTCCAAAACCGGTGGAGAGTCCGCAATACAATCTTGACACTTCAAGACGAACCAACACTTCCTAATCACTAGGAATACCAAGTCTTGACACTTCAAGACACACCAATGATTCCTAATCACTAGGAGATCTTCAATTCTTGACACTTCAAGAATTTTTCCAACTCTAACCACTAGAGTTTAATTTACACCCAAATGATCTTGACACTTCAAGATACAAAGTTTCCTAACCACTAGGAAAACACAAGCTCTTGACACTTCAAGAGAATACACAACAATCACACTCACTAGTGTAATTGAATACCCAATTTGTAGGCTCTCAATATTACACAAATATTATCCTCACTACAAATTTGACACTCTTGCTAATAATCAATGATATGAGATTGGAAATGTATGTATGAGTTTTTCCAGGAGTTGTAGATGCAAGAGGTGAGGTGCAAATAAGCCCAAGTCTTCATTTTATAGTCAAGGAATGCTTTATGACCGTTTGACCCGGACGACTTTTAACTGAGGCCGTCCTCCATGGCACAAGAGCCGTGCTTCAAACAAGAGCCGTGCTATACCTGGAGATCTTCAAAAAGCCTTGATTTCCTCCCATGCACTCTCCACTACAACAATAATTTACCTAAACCAATATTACCTTCAAAATAAAAAGAAAGAAAGAGTGGAAGATGTTTACCAATTGAGGATGGATGGGGATTGAGAAAATCACAAGATGTGTTATGAAAATGAAACAAAATCCCACTAACTTCAAATACAAATCAGATATATATAAGTTCTTGACCAATTTTGACCATTCCAACAATCTTGACTTTTATTGACTTTCAACACTTAGAAAAAATTTGGCCTCCAAATTTTGGTGAAAAATCAAAGTATTTAGATTTGTAATTTGACAATTGCAAACATCTTAGAATGGTAATGTAAGACTTAGGAGCAAGTTTCGGGTCATGAACATATGTAACGAGTGCTCGGTAAATCTCATCAATTTGGACAGAACAGGGACGGCCTTTGTTCCTACAAGAGCCGTCTACTGGAGCCGTCCCCTGAACAAGAGCCGTGCTCTTTTATACTTAGAAAATTTTCGACTCTCAGATTTGGCGAAAAACGAAAGTTGTTGTTTTTGAAATCTTTCAATTGTAAACATCTTAGAACATCAATATAAGCTTGTGGAGCAAGTTTGGGTTCACGGAAATGTGTAACGATGGCCGGGTGAAAAACTAGAGAATTGGACAGAAGGAGCACGACCTTTACAGGACATGAGGCCGTCCTCTGGAGCCGTGCTCTGAACTGAGGCCGTGCCTGGGTTTTTCGACAAAATGCTACATTAAACACAAACTTGACGTTTTCATTGTTTTTGGTTCGGAATTAGCTTATGTAAGCCCAAATCATTATTTATACCATTTTACACATTCCATATATTGTTATGGCACGCCACACAATGATCGACGCTATAGATAGTGCTACTTTGCGTCTTTATTAAACGTTTTTTAGAAGGATGATGAAGCATGTAAGAATATACGTATGATCAATTATATATAACACTTACTTTCATGTGGCATGTTCTCAATCATCATCAAAACTAAGGAGTGCATTATAAAAGTTATAACTTTATTAAACCATGTATGCACCAACATAGATATCCAAGGCTTATTAAGTAATGTCTCTAAAAGTAATGGAACTAACGTAATGCCTAAATATGTAAGAGGCTAAAGTAATGTTCCTAAAAGTAATGAGACTAAGACCATTATACTAATGAAGCCAGTGATAGGTAACCTATTGTAAACACCAAAACAATAAGTTGACATAAGGCTCTACTTAGATTTACATCACCTTTGGGCAGAAGTAACTAATATTTAAGTACACATGAGCATTAGGGTCATGCGGTACAATGCTTATCTTTTGACCTTTGGGCACAAAATTAAGAATCGTGTATCTTATGCATGAAAAATGTTCCTTTTAGCACACAAAGTGTATTAAATCACCTTTGGGCATAATCAATATACTTAGTGTTCATTATCCAAAAGGAAGAAAAATGCACCATGGGAATCATATTTGACCTTTGGGCACAAATGATGAAACCATGTACATTAGTGCGAAGCCCCCACACATTACAGGGGTCCAGGGGCAGCGCCCCTGGGAGCGGGGTCCAAGGGGTGGCAGCCCCTGGCAGGGTCCAAGGGGCAGAGCCCCTGGCTGGGATCGAGCTATGGTAAAAATATCTTAGAAAAAATAAATTTTGAAAATAATAGACAAATTTAGCCACAAAATTATAAGGTAAAATTAGTAAGCACGAGTTCATTCATCAGCTAAAATCATCTTTAGTTTAATACGAACTTAAGTTATAACTCGTAAATAAGTAAGCACGAAGTAGACCATAAGTTCGTGATGATGTAAGCACGAAGGTAACATAAGTCAACACGATGTTCGTGTGATGACGTCAGCACGAAGAAGTCATAAGTCTACACGAAGTTCGTGATGACGTCAGCGTGAAGACAATCTGGTTCGAATAATGACGTCAGCACGAAGTAGTAATGAGTTCATGTGAAGATAGCTGAGTTCGTGCGAAGACATGAGCGCGAAGGTGGTGCAGAAATTGTGATGACGTCAGCACGAAGTAGTTTTAAGTTCGTGGTGACGTCAGCACGAATTCGTGATGACGTCAGCACGAATTCGTGATGACGTCAGCACGAGTTTCTTCATTCTGCAGCTTCTAAGTTCGCGTAAAACCCTCGAAACGAACCAAAAACATAACAGGACTTCGTAACGCCGCTCTGATACCACATGTTGGAATAAACATGGTTTGATTCAAGGGAAAATACTCACCAGATGATCCTATGAAACCTGTAAAGGCATTAAACATGTTTGCCATTGATTTCGGGTTCCCAAAAGAAGGTGATTGAGTTAGGATGAGATGGGTAATTCGGCTGTGATGTTATGCACGAATTTGAGAGGAGTAAACACACGAATTTGTGTGGGATTATGTGTGTGTGATTAATCTTAACTTAGGGTTAATTACCCTTTATTTATAATGAGAGTAATTACACTTACCACCCTTTAGTAATTACACATTCAACCCCTGTGGTGTTTAATGTGCATACCATTAGTCCTCTTATTTACAATCACCTAATGGGAAACCCTATTCTACGTCTTTAAGAGTAAATACGCTCATCATATATTTACCTAGACATAGGGATTTCATTATCGTCAATTATCATATCAGGAATGATACATGATCAGTAACGGTCACACTAACGTGGTTCCAACATGCCACACAAGCAGTTAACGAGCCAACGTGAAAGTGGTGACCGGCTAATTTCTTACCCGGTAACTTTTGTTTACTATGGAACTTTTGAACAAGTTTCTAGAATACAATAAAGTCGAACTGGAGTTTGTGCACACAATAACTTTTCAGGATTAGTTAATTGCATTTCGGCGCGCTTAGCCCCATAAACTAGTAGAGATCTAAAGATTGAACGGGTGGATATGTCACTATATCTGGACAATGACTTCATAGTATCAGAGGCAACATTTTGGACGGTTTGAATTTGTCTTAGGTGGTCTCCGGCTCGAGCCATAGGAAATGAAAAGGAGGCCAGAATTATAGGTGAACTTTTTCCACTTTTTTGGTTTCATACTTCTTGATTTTATATATTTATATTCCGAGAGCATCATAACTATTGTATGCCTCTAGGATATCTAGAGATTACCCATTTGTGTTGGTCACTTGGTGGTGGTATTGGTATTGGATTTTAAGTAGTTTGGCGTTCATGGTTTTTACTCTCGTCTTGAGGTTCTTTTCAAGTTAAAAGCGTTATGTTCATTGTGTGTTGATTGTTATCTAGTTTCTGTTTTGGACTGCTTTAGAGCATTTGGCATAGCATGTTTGTTTACTTCCTCGTGGAGCCATACAAGTAGGGAAAGTTATACCAAACAAAGGTTTGATTCCACATTTATAGTTTACCATTTTGTGAATTCCCCATTGCATCAGAGCTAGGTTCTACTAAAATAAAAATGCTTACATGACGTGCTTAGTCGCGAAGAAGAATTAAACATGGAGAATTGGAGACACATCGAAGTGTATATGAAACCTTTCATGCTAATTAATTTTGAGTCGACGAAGAAGAAACCATGATGATGAGAAATAGGGTCATGGATCAAGCCGTGCAAATTAAATTCGTGACACACAAGAGAAGCATTCTGATTATATAACAAAATCAAAGATGGTGTGTATATACATGGCCATTGTTTTTTCTTCTTCTTTCTTATTTTATTTTATTTTTGAAAGTAACATTTATATATATATTAAAAACAAAGTTACGGAAATACGTGTAAAGAATAGTAACGAGCCGTTTTATTTCTTTGAGCTCATTTTTATTTTCTTAATGGACCGCTTTATTTTTCTTTTGGACCCATCTTATATTCTTAATTTTGTACTTGACAAATTATGTTTTGATATTAATATATATATTAAAAAAAGTTACAGAAATGCGTGTAAAGAATAGTAACGGGCCGTTTTATTTTTTTGTGCCCATTTTTATTTTCTTAGTGGGTCGCTTTATTTTCTTTTGGACCCATCTTATATTCTTAATTTTGGGCTTGACAAATTATGTTTTGATATTTTAAATTGCTTCCAATTTGTTTACAAAAGATCACTTATTTTAATTGCATATTATAATTTTTTAAGTTTTTAACATTTTTAAAATTATCTCATCTTAGTACAAGTGAACTATTACATAGTATATATACACATAACAATAGGGTGTATGTTTTGGATATATACACCTAACCATTGCCGAAAAATTTGATTGTTATACTTATTAGTTTCAATGTTATTTCGGTTGATGTTTTATTATTATGAATTTTTTTTTAACTTTCTATTTTCAATGATTTAAGAAATTAGCTTTAGTTATGTTTTTATTATTAATTTGTTTTTTATTTTAAATATTTTACTTTCATACTTATTATCTTTTAGAATTTATATAATATATTAATCTGTTATAAAATTATATCATCGATTTTTTCTAATTTATAATTGCTTACCCATTAAAAAATCAATATCAACTCAGGTTTTGAGTTAAATAATGTTTCTAAAAACATGTGATAATTTTTACATAGTACGGAACACAATAAATATAATGTCTTCCCGGACATCGCCCGGGTAACATATCTCGAAAAACGTGTAAAAAATAGTATACTTTTTATTTTTTTTATTTTCACCACATAAGTTTCAATCTTTACATTTTTAGCACTAAACTATAATACTTTTTAGTAAACTTTTTGTTCTATTTATTTTCACCACAAAACTTTCAATCTTTACACTTTTAGCACTAAACTAATATTTTTTAGTAATAGTATACTTTTTTTTTCTTTTTACTTTCACCACAGAAGTTTCAATCTTTACACTTTTAGCACTAAACTATAATACTTTTTAGTAAACTTTGTATTCTTTTTATTTTCACCATAATATTTTAACTCTTTACACTTTTAGCACTAAACTTTCACAGTTTTTAATTTTTCTTTCATTTTAAGGTACGGGAAAGTGTGTACAGAATAATACACTTTTTATTTTATTTTTTATTTTCACGACAATAGTTTCACTCTTTACACTTTTAGAACAAAACTTTCATAATTCTTAGTGAACTTTTTAATCCTTTTATTTTCACCACAATATCTTAACTCATTACACTTTTAGCACTAAATTTTTTTACTTTTTGATAATCTTTTATTTTAACTACAACATTTTAATTTCTTACACTTTAGCAACAAACTTTTTAACACATATATTAAAAAGAAATGTACGGGAAAAGTTGTAAAGAATAATAAACTTTCTATTCATTTTATTTTCATCATAACATTTTAACCCCTTATACTTTTAGCACTAAATTTTTAAAATTTTTGCTTTTCCTTTATTTTCACCACAACATTTAAGTCTCTTACACTTTTAGCACTAAACTTTTACGCGAACGACTTTCACTTTCACACAAAACTTTTACAGTTCATTTTTTAACTGACAAATGTCAGTTTTTAATAATTTGAATAATACATGTTTTCTTCAAAAAGTTTATGTCAAATTATCTCTTAAATAATATTTTTTCTAAATCGTTAACAAATGTGATGTCTCCCGGAGCAACGCCCGGGTGACATATCTCGTTAAGTTTATTTTTTGATGTTATCACATTTTCATAGTTCTTGGACTTCTTGGGCCACTTATGCATCACACATTAAAACACACACACACACATATGGCCCATAAAGTTTCATGTAAAAAAACTGTTGTGATCCAAAAAAATTCGGACCTTTTATTCTTATAAATTGAGAGTATGAGACATAAAAATGTTACAAAAAGTTTCATAAAGATAGTTGCATCAATCTGTTTATTTTTCTCTTTATCTTCTTCTTTATGTCACAGTCTGTTTTGTAAGTTTTGGTAAGTCTATCAGTAAAAATGAAACATTACAAAAAAAATAAATATAAAAACCAATGGTATTCAATCATAAGCCAATATAAAGATTGGGACATTAATGATAAATCATTTAATAATAAACCCACGACTAAACTTGATACTTAGGAAAAATTATTTACTCGTAAATAGCCCAAAACAAAATTAATAAATAAAATTAGTCCAAAAAACAAAAATGAATCCAATCAAAAACTTTGATTTATTTTTTTTTACCCTCATCCTTTGAAATTCTTGGATCGGACTAAAGTATACATAAGTCATTTGAAAACCTGAATAGTTTAAAATCATTCTCATACGTTAATAAACATGATACTCGTGCAATGCGGCGGCGGTGACGGCAACGGCGGTTTAATGGTGTCGGTGACGATGGGTGATAACATTGACAATTGGGGTCGAGCGGTGTACTCGTGTAAGTTGATGTAATGTTGATAGTAAAAATATTTTAGAAGATAAGGACTTAGAGTGTAAATTAGCAAGATAAAGGTTTAAAGTGTAAATTAATTTATTAAGGGCAAATTTGGTAATCTCTAATAACCATTTCCATAGGGGTGTTTATTAAGGGTAATTTAGTACTTTTGCATCTAACTTTTTTTTTAACACTATTCAAAAATAGGGGGTTTGATAATTATTATAAAGGAGTATAAATATCTCACAATATATCTTGGCCGACGAGATTTTGTCCTCCTTTTCGATCTGGGTTATAAGATGGGGGAAAGGTAAACATTTTTCAAAAAAAAAAAATGTTACCTGAGGGATAAAAAGTTAAGGTGTAAATGTCACATCATCATTTATTAGATATGTCATCAACACCATTAGCCATATAAGCAACTTATCTAAAATCTTTATTTATACGGGGGTAAACGGAAAAAAAAATAAGCAAAGTAAAGTTTCATCATATATGGATTGACATATGTTACTAATGTAGTTTGAGTCCATGTGTAAAATTGAGAGACACATGTTTGATCCTTAGTGATGCCTAAACATGTGGGATGTAAAGGTATTTTATCGACATCATAAACCTTACGGGGTCGAATGATGACGATTTAATGTGGTTCCAGGACAAGATCCCCTCCTTCATTTTTCCTTTTCTTAGAATGATGGAAAATAAAAAATGTAAATGTTTGTACACCGAACCAGGATCCTAGAACGGAGAGGATGAGGGGTTTATGGTTGTATGTTGGCGATTCCCTTGCGGTAAGGTGTGAGAACCTTTTGTACGCCAACTATGTGTTGTATGTGTGTTAAGAGTGTAGAGAATGATCTCTATTGTGTATATTGTGTCCCTATTTATAGGATAGATGTATCGTGTCCTCCAAGTAGGGTTTTTCCCTATTGGAATAGATTTGTTGCTACTTTTAGAGGATTCATAGTTATCTTCCGCGTAACCAACTGTCTAAGAGATAAGTGCGGATTTTTATATTGGGAGAATGTATATCATTTCCATAATTATCGGATCCAAGGTAGTCTGCGTGTAGGCTTCGTAGTGAGGCTGGATGGGTAACACCAACAAGCCCCCCAGTTTAATATAAGGAGCTGCAAAGATCGTTATATTAAACTCAAAGAACTTCTATAACACTTGCCCGCCAGAGCATCGTCTTGTCTATATAACTCCTAACCCTGCTCCCCCACACCTCAACAACTTCGTATGTTAAGGCTATCACGAAGGTTGATTGAGTCTTGTCATTTAAGCCATTACAAGGGTCGATCAGCTGTCGAGATGCAAGCGAACAAAGGTTTTAGAAATTATATTGTAGGTGTTTGGAATATTGAGAGAAGCTTAGGGGCTTTGTTGTAAATGTATCCAAATGTTGTAGTGAAATAATCATCATCCTGAAGTGGAGGGGCAAAAGTTGCTGCTGTTGGGAAGCTAGGTAATAGTCCAGCCAAAGATGATGTGTATGCTGATTCACGGGGAGGAAAGATTGTGGGCAAGCCAGTTCGTAGAAACCTGCGTACCACCGCTAATGATTCTTCAAATGGTAGATATATTCTTTTGAGAGCCATCTCTCTTTCTTCTTTCTTTCTTTCTTTCTTTTTTGTTTTTGTGGTGATGATTTTCCCTTATTGTTATTGTAGCTCACGAATATTATGAGTCGGAGTAGGTTTTTCGTTCTTCACTTCCCAAAAGAACAGTTGAGGATGCTCGTGCTCAAAATCCGCTAGAGTTCTTCAAATCTATGAGTGAAGACAGTGATGCTCATAGTTTGATGGTGCAGCAGCTGTTGACATGAGTGAAGGTCTTGAAAAAATGGCCCAGATGTTGGAGAACAAGCTTAATTCTTCTGATCAAAAGACTGTGACTGACTTGAAGCGTAAATTGAGCGAGGCTGAGACTGCGTTGGATTGCAGGGTAGTGACTTGTCTTCCAAGGTTGAAGAGAATGCCAAATTGAAGGCTGAGTTGCAAGCCAAGGCTGCCGAGTCTGCTAAGCAGTTGTCCTCTTTAACCACCCAGGTAGAGTCATTGAGGTTGGATCGTAAGAGATTGATCACTGAATTTGTTCCATATGCTTGTAAAACATTGTTGGGTAGTCGTGAATTGTGCCAGTCCATTGGTGATGGTATCTCTGCCAATCGTGAGGAGGAGAGGGCTAGGGTTTTGGAGGAGTTTGCTGTGGAAGGTCATTTTGATTTGAACAGGCGTGTAGATTATAAGCCTGGTGCTTCTGAGAGAGTGGTTGCAGCTGCTGTGTAGTGGGAACAGGCTGCGTTTCCGTTTATTGGTGTGTTGAGTTCCATCCCTGATGCTTCCACTGATGAGCTTTTACAACTTCATCCGTAGGTATTTGTGCTTTTGTTTGAACATGTGTAGGCATATGTATGTTTTAAACAATATGTTTTTATGTATGTGTATGGAACTCCTAACCCTTTCTACCCACGCCAACAACTTCGTATGTTAAGCCTATCCCAAAGTTTGCCCAGACTTTGTAGTTAAGCCATTACAAGGTTTGGACAGCTGCTAGATGTGGGTAAGCCAGGGTTTTAGAATCCTTATGTGTCACCTAGGCTTGCTCCATGGTGATGTTTATAACCCATTTGTAGATGGGTGTAAGACATATGTTATGTAACTGCAGTTTGTATGCATGTTTGTTGTGTTGTAAGTAGGTGCTTGTGGGCGTCCCATAATATAATTGTTTTGTATGTGTGAGGTTGCGATCCTCTTCACTTAGCAAATGGTGCTCGAGAGCGACCTTTTCTGTATGTGTGAGGTTATGATCTTCTTCACTTAAAATTTGGTGCTCGAGGGCGACCTTTTCTGTATGTGTGAGGTTATGATATTCTTCACTTAAAATTTGGTGCTCGAGGGCGACCTTTTCTATATGTGTGAGGTTATGATCCTCTTCACTTAAAATTTGGTGCTTGAGGGCGACCTTTTCTGTATGTGTGAGGTTATGATCCTCTTCACTTAAAACAAGAGTATGTAAGCAAAATGAAATGTTTTTATTAAAATGAAGCTAGGCAGGATTACATGGATCAATGTCATGAGTGATAGGCTGTGTTCCCTCCGCTTATTTTGTAAAAGGATGCTTCCCTAGTCAATTGTATAGGCGGCTTCAATTGCTTTGTCTTTGTTGTTGGGTGCAGGATCCTCTTTTATTTGACGAATCCCTTTAACTAGATGTGACAGCTTTCCAGTCTTTACCGCTTCATCTATTGCTTTCTTCAGTTGATAACATGAATTTGTATCATGCCCTATATCATTGTGAAATTCGCAGTACTTGCTTTTGTCTCTACGCCCTGTGTCAGGCATCTTGGGTGGTGCTGGAAATGTCTTTCCTATTGTTTCTGTTAGCAGGATTTCCCTTGGTGTCTTGGTCATTTCTGGGAGTGTCATCGGATTATATTCTCCTCTTTTATCTTCTCTATTATAGGGGGTGTAACGGGCTTGGTTGTCTTTCCCTTCATTCCATTTACCTTTTTTGTTTCTTGATGGGTCTTCACTGTTTGTTGAAATTTCTTTTGTGTCCAGGAATTTATGCGCCCTTTTTTGTGCCTCGTCGTATGTTTCAGCCACATCTGTGTTCAAACGTTCGACAAGCTCCCTACTTCTACATCCGTGTATTAAACCAGAGACTCTTTAGGATTCTGGCACCCCAGGAATTCCCTGAGTTTCACTTGTCTATCGTTGGATGAAGTCTCTTGTTGTTTCGTTCTCTCTTTGTATGATGTTGTGAACTGAGACATGTGTCTTCTTGTGTTTCTTTTGTTGGCTAAAATGAGATTGGAATTTTGATCTAAGATCGTCAAAGCTGTTTATAGATCCTTCTTGGAGGCTTGATAGCAATTCTCTTGCATCGCTCGTGAGGCCCATTCTAAATGCTTTGCATGCCACTGGCTCTATCCAATTTTGCATTTCTATTGCCCCTTCAAATGCTTGAAGGAAGTCATTGGGGTCGTCCTTCCCGTTATACGTCCCCAGGTGGGAGGGGTATTTCATGTTTGCTGGTAATGGATAATTTCTGATCCATTCTGCAAATGGTGATTTTTGCAAAGTTTTGCTCAAGGTAAATGGTCTTGGGATGATAACTTGTCCTGGGTACAAATTTTGATTCTAGGGGTATGTTGTGTAAATGTTGGGTCGTGGTCCAGTTTTCTGAGTGGGTTGGAAATATTGTGGTTGTTGTATGGACCGATATTGATAGCCTGGGTGGTTTGGACCCTGGGTATTTGAATGGCCTTGGTTGTGCGCTTGGGATATTGGATGTAGTTGGCATGGTACGTATCCCGTTGAACTTGCTTGATTATTCTGCATGTATTGCTCTTGTCCCCAGGCGTGGGAGGTTGCGACATAATGACCTTGGGGTCCATTTGGGAAGGTGTTTTGTTGCCCTTGTGAGTGGTTTTAGTGATTTGGCATATTTTGAAAATGATTATGTTGATTCTGGATCCTGGGTTTTGTGTACCCAGGGTATTGATATGGGAACCTGGGGTTTGTGCTCCCAGAGTATTGGTTTGAGATCCTGGGGTTTGTGTTCCCAGGGTATTAGTTTGAAATCCTGGGGTTTGTGCTCCCAGGGTATTGGTTTGAGATCCTGGGGTTTGTGTTCCCAGTGATGATGTATCATGGCTTTTGAAGGCTTCATCGAAATTGATCGTCCTTCCGGTTATCACCCCACTTGTATGAAGATGACGTAGGGTATTGATGATGCTGTCATGATTTTGGAGTATACATGCCACGTCGAACAATGGTGTTGAAGTGGAGGCAATGATTGTTGTTCCTGATGGAGGTGTTATGGGTGTTCCTCCAACGTTTCTGTTCAGATCTATGCTTGCATTGGTTTGGGCAGGGCCGGTTTGTGAGATGTTGAATCCGGGTGCTCCATTTGAGTCATCCATGTTCTAGGATTAGGTTTTTGTGAAAGGAAAAAAAAAAACTTTCGTGATTTTGGTGGTTGATGGGTTGCAAGTGAGATGGGTCCCGTTGTAACACCCTGCCTTACCACAACACAATATTGTCCGCTTTGCCCGCAGGCTTACGACTTTGTTTCTAGTTGCTCGGGCAAAATTCCCAGAAGAGTCACCCATATGGCATTGTTGCCGCCCGAGCACGCTTAACTATGGAGTCCTCCTCTCATCCACAGCCAGTACGCCCAAAACGCGTTGTGTTATGTGTTGTATGTGTGTTGAGAGTGTAGAGAATGATCTCTATTGTGTATATTGTGTCCCTATTTATATGGTAGATGTATCATATCCTCCAAGTAGGGTTTTTCCCTATTGGAATAGATTTGTTGCTACTTTTAAGGGATTCATAGTTATCTTCCGCGTAACCAATTGTCTAAGAGATAAGCGCGGATCTTTATATTGGGAGAATGTATATCCTTTCCATAATTATCGGATCTAAGGTAGTCTGCGTGTAAGCTCCGTAGCGAGGTTGGGTGGGTAACACCAATAGTAAATGACCACATAGAGGAACAAAGAAAAAAAAAATAGATTGTGTTGTTACACAATGAACCGGCCTTTTCAAAATTTGATGCACGCTCTATATTATTATGCACGTATATTTGATGTATTTGCATGTAATTAACCTACTAAAAAACAGAAGTATACTTGTATCACAACTTCTAAGAATTGAAAAAACAGAAGTATACTTGCAACACTCATTAACAAAAAATAAAGCTATAATTAAGTTGCAGTAAATTATCGTTTATGTGCTAAAAATTATACAAGAATAAAGCAATTTACTATCAGTTATTCATAGCTCTGAAGTTATAATTAATAAAATCCTGTATAAAAATGCCAAAAAAAAAAACCTTGTAGCACAGCTTCTTAGAAATTAATCTCAAGCATAAAATCAACTACTTTTTCTAGTGGGGGTGGCAAAAGAAAGATAGAGACTGTTTTGCATGCTATTAAATCATTGTTTTGTTTTGATTTTATTTTATTATTTTTTCTTTTTCTAATCGAAAGAGGAATTTAATTATTTATTTACAGGGCTCTTTCAAGTTCCGATCTAAAAAGTATCAAAAATATCTTACAGGTTTCTTTTAGCATAGATGTATATAGTGTTGCTATGTATAAAATCAACAAAATAAAATATAAAATAATCATTATAAGGTAAAATTTTCTGAGCATGCGTATGGACGGCTACTAAAGCAAAAATCCAGAATGGAATACGATTTAATGATATGTGATTGTGTCATGACTTTGAATACATTCTTCCCTTACAAAAAAAATAATAATTAAATAACTCAATTTACAAATTTAAGCTTTACACTAAAGTATATATTATTTTACTCCTAATGGTTGATTAGATAATTCACTTATCTAGTCATCTAGATACAGACCGGTAACCTTAAGATAAATTTAAACAACACTTAACTATAGAGTTTAACCACTTTTTTTTAACAGCTTTTTGGAAGTAGTGGCAGATAAAACTAAAAAAACAAAAGCAAAATGAAATTTTGTGACATATTAAAGGTAAGTCTTTTTAGAGATTTAATCTAAAGTTATAAGTTTTGAACAGATATCTAAGTCTCACACAACCTAAGGGTGGTGTTCAATTCAGAGGGATCGCATGTATTTGGGTCATTTGGATCAGGATATACGGATTTGACATAACATACATTTATCCACAAAACAAGTTAGTTTATTGCTAAGCATCGTCATCTGACTAATATATAATGACCAAAATATTAACAAAACGTTTTCAAGTAGATGAAATCACAAGGAAAAGGCATGAAGCTTTCAAGTCTTAGAAAAAGGCATGGATTGTGCTTGATTTCTTGCACATTATAATTCGTTGCAATTCAGAAGAAATGGAGCGTCACTGCTTGTTTAAAATGATATGATGTCACCATAAAATAAGCTCCAAAGATAAACATAAAACATAAAATATACTATCATAGTGGACAAGTGATCGGCCACTGTTGTTTGATAATAATCGATTTATTATGACATATATCTACCACAAAACGGATTATTGGCTTTTCTTTTCTACCAAGCTATCTTAGTGTGGATAAGAAACACCTAAAACACATTTTTGATGAAGAGATGAGAGTTTGCAGCGACGGAACTTGAATAAATTTTTTGAGAGGCCAAACTCATGAATAGACCAAATTTTTCATTATCTGTCAGGATTTGATCTAAGTTCACATGTTTCCATACGACTAGTGGCAAGGAAATCTAAAAAAGTAGCTAGCTAGTTTAAAGATTTATCACAAAGTATTTAAGTTATGATCACGCATAAAATTTCTTTCTATATTCAATACACACCAAAAGTGAGTGCTTAATTAACACCTTATATCAAAACACTAAATATATCTCGAACTTATGAGGGGCCAGGGCCCCTCCTTGCCCTACAAAGTTCGCCTATGACGGTTGGGTAATGTTCTTTCTGTGTGTGAATGTCTAGAGCTAGGGAATTTTATGTTGACATGCATTGTGTCAAAAGGCTACCCTAAAAACTGTACCACTATTGATCCCCATCCATCCAATTCCAATATCATCAAACACATTGCCAACATAATGGAACATTGACCAGACCAACCTCCACTATTACCTCTTTCCCACAGGTGAGGTCAGACTAACCATCAGCTTCATTAAATATTACACTTTTAGCCCTACAACTATATGGACTAGCCATATAGCCCCTTACACATGAATTCATTCATTTTGCCTCCCTTGCTGATAATCCCCCTTTGTGGAAGTCCATTAGTTGCAACATGTGTAACTTTGGCATATGAATCGAACAAACATTTAACAGTTAAACAAATTTCAAAATAAACTATTATCTTATAGGATCAGCTTTGCAAACATACATGGTCTGGTCATGTTTTGTAATCTGATACAACAAGAACAGATAGGATATGCAGTTTTCAGAGCAAATTTTTTGAGTTGCAACATGTGTATCCTATCCATATAACTCAAACTTATTAATTAGTTAATCTATTATTAGAATGAGAATGAGAACTAACATGGTACGTTTGAGATGTTTCTTTCACATCAAAAATTCAAGATGCAACAAGAAGCATGTCGTGTCATTTGACTAACTTATAACCTACGCTATTCCATAAGCACAAGAACATAAATTTCCCTTGGCGTGCAATCGATAAGTAAAAAAGTATAAAGTAAAACTTTAATGCTTAAACGCAAATATTCCAAGAAGACAACTATCAATATAGTCTTCGTTCTTAATGAAAATGAAATGGCAAATATATACAAGCGAACTTGATTTGTTATCCCTTGTACAAGTTCCAACCATATTAGTGTCATTATGAGTAATTTGACAAAACAACCGTCCAACTAATAGGAGCTCTGAATTGCTTCCTATTAAAGTTTAGCTAAATCAAGTATTCAAGAAAAATCTAAGCAAATTACACTCTAAATAAGTCATCATGATTCATGGTCCCCCATTCCAAAAAAGAAAAGAAATAATCTTAACAAAGACGATGAATAAATCAGATGATTCCAGTGTGACTTATTTAAGTATAATTATAATTATTATGCATTAAAAATAAAGCTTCCATCCTACTCACAAATTTCATATTGCTTATATCATTGCATATGTCAAGTTAACATCACTTAGCACAAAGAGCTAATACCCACGATTCATTCATTCCCTAGTGTAGTGGAGGGTATAAGTTGCAATCATGTTCATTCCCCTCATATAAGCTTGTCTTTATCGCGCATACGTTTTTGTAAAATTATGGCTTCATTCTTCCACTTTTTCGTATTCATATCCTATGCATGCTTTTTTATGTTCATTTGGTAGGTGTAAAAAAGAAACGTTTAAAAGCTATTACTCTGTCTCTCTCTCAATAGAAACCCCCACAAACGATTACAAAAATCTTAGAAAAAAACATATTACTCGTTTTTGGAAGTTTTTTGGCATGTCAATCGAGTCCCACATGACACGTTTTGTGAAGTGCTATATTTAAACATAATCATGCATAAAACTGAAATGGTCAACCACTTGGTAGAAAGCTTTAGTGGTCCTACATGATCCTAACTGATGTATCACTGTTAACTTGGTTTCTGGTGATAACCCACTATCGCTACCAAATGCAATGTCCACTTTCATAACCATATGTAGAGCAAAATAATATGCAAATAGTTATAACAACTAGCATCAATGCAAATTCATGGCCTACTTGACCTTTTAACCAGCTCGGAAAGCATTAGTCTATTTTTAAGCATAGAAAAGAAAAGAAATAAATAGGATCAAGATTTGTTACCTTAATCTAAGAAAGCCGGCAGGGGCCCAAATGTTGCTTCTCTTTTTGTCACCTCAATGGAGCAAAGTTCAAGTTTCACTTGCTGCAACAAATCGAATCCCCTTCACATCAGCAGCGTAAAATTAGCAAAGAAGATGGTGAAATAAATGAATATATATATCTAACTTTTGTTTGAATTATGTTTTTAGCAACACTTTATTTGTACTCACAAAAAGCTTAAAAACTTTGAACAACAACAAAAGTTCAATTGGGTAATCTTCCAAAATAGTGAACATTGCCAAAGTTACAGAAAATTAGGCACCGCATCATTGTTTGGAACCGAGTCACATAATTTACTTCATATTTTCCAAAGCTGGAGACTTTTTATCAAAGACAAGCACAGGAAAAATGTATAAACTTGTCTCATTTCGCTATTGTGTGTATTCAACTAACATAACTGTATCAAACTTCCAGTTCCTACATAATGTATGTATGTAACGTGTTATTATAACTTGTAAATCGATAACGTGACACCTGTTTTGATAGTGTGGCAACTTATATGGTTGTTATGTCAACAAAAAATACTTGTTGCCTGATGAAAAGGTAATTAGGTACATACACTAGAGATGGATAGAAACTTTTATACACACGGTATGAGTTTCGAGAGTTGAATACACACAATAGCAAAACGAGACAAGTATAGTATACTTTCATGCATTTGTCTCATTAATAAAAGTTAGCCGACTTTTAAAGGGTGGAAACAAAAGTAGTTACCAAAAACCCAAATCACACCGAAGTTGGTTACCTTCTTATGCAATTTGTCCGACATAGAAAATAAAAGAAAACTAAAACTAATCGATCTAAAAGTTAATTATTTGATACCTTAATAATATATTTGATTAAAGTAACTGTAAATGTGGAATTTTGGAGGTCTTTATGAGAAGATCAAGCATGAGCACCAACAAAGAATCTATGTGGGGTCCAAAGTGCAAATATGGCGTTCCTGTAAATATCAAAAATCACAAGGGTATCCTCCTAGTTTATCTCTATAAATACAATAAAATTCTAATCCAAACAACCTTATTCAGAAACTAAGCATTTTATGTCTAGATACTGAAAGAAAAAAGATCGTGTTAGCCACCTTGTATATGAAAATAAAACGAGCAAGAATGGGGAATTGTATAATTCGACAAAACAAGATCATGCAAACAGGTTGGGAAGTCACTGAACATAAAGAACACATGAAAGTTGATGGAGTCTTACCCGAATTAGTTCCCGTCTGTGGTCAGATGTATTATCCTGTGCCAGTTTCTATACCTTCTGTGGAAACCAGCAAGAGCCCGGATCTAAAGGCAGAATCAGAAGACGGGAATGGAGCCGTGAGGATTAAGTTGGTGATAACTAAGCAAGAGTTAGCAGTTATGTTGAAAAAAGGTGGTGTTTCAGTAGGTGAGTTACTTTCTCATATGAAAAAAGAAAGCTCACATGAGAGTGTCGTGATTGAAGATGAACACAATAAAAATTGTGGAAGATGGAAGCCTGTGTTAGATAGTATACCTGAAGTAAGCTAGTGCCCATGATTTCGTAACTGTATTGTTTAACTTTAGCATACAAAGAACCTGTAGTTTGCAAGCCTAAGAAGATAGAGTCAAAATTGATCAGCATAACTTGTAATAATTACCAAGATAATAATATATTTAGTTACTTGTTATCTTGTATGCATGTTGAATCCTTTTACTTTATGTACAAGCAGTAAAAGGTAAATCTTTCTTCAATTGGCATCAGAAAAACTGACTGAATCGGAAGTGTATATAAAATGGCAACTCTTACTTTACTGTATATCGTCCATGACATAGATATTTGATAGGACTGGAACTTTAAACCTAATCTATTTCATTGCAATGAAATTCAACTTGGTTAGAATGCTAGATAATGCAATGAATATGTGCAACCAATAAGGCAATAAGTGATTGTGTTCGTGCTCTACTCATGTTAATATGGAATTGGAGATGGATCCGATAAAGAACCTCATCTATTATGACAGGTTTTGATTGATCACAAAAACAGTAAAAGTGATTTACAAGTGCAGTCATCTGTTGTTAAATGGCTCGAAAGCCACCCATAGTGTATCTGTAGTGTGCAAAACCTCCTAAATCATTTTATTGAAAAAAGGTAGAGAAATATCTTATAATATTTAAACAGACTCACTAGACCCTTTAAACCTGTACAAAAAAGAACATATTTTGACATGTTACTGACCCATTTATTTTGCCACCTGACAATAAGCAACATAAAAATTAGCTACGCAACCAGAAATAGCTATTTAGATGAAACTGCTACCCCTAGAGCAGTTAAACAACTAAAAACACAAATAACTGTACGGCTACAAGTTCAAAGACACCCTAGAGCAGTGAAAGGATTAAGGTGTAATATATCTATACAGTTGCAAGTTAAAGTACTAGACTAATAGCAAATGTCTATTTACCCGCGGTCGAAAAGATTTGTCATTCTCCCTACACTCTCATAGACAACTAAATTAGCCGGTAAAAGCTCTTTTGTCCCAACTACCAAGGAAATGGTACAGTTTTTATTCAGGCTTTTGCGTTAAGTGTAGAATTGCAGGTTCGATCTCACAAACTCTAATACTAAATAAATTTAAGGGAACCAAACCTTCTCAGAAGGAAACCTGAGCTGGAATCAACATGCTACGTCAAACTCCTTAAAGTATTTGCTTTGGTCCACAAAATGATATCGTGGTTTTAACTCCTATCTATATTGGGACACTAGAAGGCATACATAAAAATATAAAATGTGGCATGCCTAAATTTTATTTGTAAATATACCAAGGATTATGGTGCCCAAAGGTCGATATATATGCAGCAGTATTACTGCTTGCTCTTTCTCAGCAATCTAATATCTTGTTGAGACAACTAACAATCCCCAACAATAAAAGAGCCGAAGCAAAACCCATGATGTGTTCACAAGTAAGTAATTTGAGTGTGCTTTACATTTACAGTGTAAATAAGTAGCACGATCAACAAACATTCAAGAATTTACGTTTTTTATTGATATATATCATAGGAAGAAGCAATTCTATACATTATATACAGTCAACATATCATGACAATTTAAACCTTATCCTTTGCATAGTTTGTTGAACTCATCACTTTTGTTTCCAATGAAAACACCCAGACATCTGTGTGCCCAGATTGCTGACCATTATAGAATGGTAGCTACTCTTGTTTCCTTTCCACTTCCAAGGAAATCTCATTGCGGCGTGCAAATGGGAGAGTGAATGGTGGGTTGTACTGAAAATACATAAGAAATGTTATTGTCCTGTTGATTAGATTAGTTTCGTTTAGGAAAAAAGAATTAGATTACCTGTGCAACCTCCACAGATGCACCACTTTTTACTTTAAATTGACTATCGTTCTTCAGGGTATTCCTTAGTGTTGATTCACGGCGCATAACATCTTCATCAGAGACAAAACCTGAGTTGTCATTGAAATGGAGTGTCAAGGATTTCAAGATGCATTTAACTTCAAAGTTTGTCATCAAAATGAGCTAATGTATCCTTTCCATAAAAACATTGTCGTGATGTAGTCACTAACCTGAAAAGGCAACGACAGCCACAATTCTGCCTGGCACCTCTTTGATAGTTACAGCAGAGTTTTTGGGCAGTGGCAAGTTTGAACCATACTTTGAAGGCATGATAAATGACATTTTCCACTTCTCTTCATCTTCCATCTGAATAAAAGTCAAAAATCAGAAATAAAGTATCATAACTTCAGTTTTATTCCTTCATATATATTAATTATTCATTAGCTCATTCCAACTAACTACTAATCACATATTGACCACATTTAGATCTACTATGGGACTGAAATAGTACTATATGGGCATAACTGAAACATTCGTCAATTGTCTTTTTCCTATTGGAAGTTGATTCTACGCATTCTCACACAGATAATATCACTCGGGCAAACAATTACACATCACTTAACCATAACATCTACAATCTGTTAAAACCGACTCGGTGCTATGAACAGCAACTGCTCTGCTCATGCCTTATCAAATATAGATGTAACCTATGTTCTAATGTAAAGACTTCTTCTATGTTCGTCGTCTCACTTCTCTGATCTATGTCATGCGACTCTTTTGATACTTCAGAGTCTACATTGTTTATGATAGATTGATGGAAGTTGGAAGAATTGAAAGTATCTTCATATAAAACTATTATAGCATAGTATTTAGTTTTAAATGTAAACCAGCCCCATTGAAAAATGAAAAAAAAAAAAATCATAAAAAATGATAATATGAAAAGTACCTACTTTCTTTGTTATCACAGGGGTAGTCATATCCATTGTCTCACCACCAGATTTGTCCCTACGTGTAACAACAGGAGTCGTCATTTCCATAGCCTCATTTGCAGTATTCTGGAGAAAATGTATATAAATTCAGAAAAGTAGATAACATTAGTTCTATGGTAGTAATATAAAAAAATTTAACCTTGAAAGCTTTGATATAACGATTGAGTACCTTACCAAACAGGTACTCTGCCAGGACATTGAAAGATTGGGAAGAACCATTCAGATCGAACCCATACTTTCCGGGCATTGTAGTCTCGGCTACAAAGTAAGGCTGAGTGAAAGTCAGAAACAGAGTTATCTATTGATTACTGGTAAACTACAAGAATAATGACATGTTATGGCATCCCATCATACTTTCAAAAGTGTATCATTTTATGCAACATACTTTTTTTAATAGATCAATTTACTTGTAAAAAGTGGTCCACACTCATAATCTCAATGTTTAATTTGTAGTAAGTTTAGTTCATTTGAGGGATTCAAGTTAATCTTGGAAACAGGTTGGAAGGCAGTGCAGACCCGTAAAAGTTACTAAAAGATTCAGGACCCAAATAGCCGGAGGTCAAGCCTGCAGGACCTAGGGGCAGCATCCTTGTGGCGATCTAGGGTATAGTCAGTATGTAAATCAGTGAATCCAAAGTCTCTGTAACAAGCCAAGTCATCAAGTGCTTTTCGAATCAGTCATCATTCGTGAAGCCGTGAGCAAGTCAACAACGTCAACTGATGCTAATCAGCAACCAAACCGATCAGGAATTTATGTTTCCTTGTGAGTTGTACACACAAGCCTATTACCGCCCTTAACCGCTAATAACTTCCTGGAACCCGTGCCATAAACTTCCAGATTAGATGTTCTATACTTCTATATATACATAATACACAAACACGAATACATGTCTCTTTTGCAATCAGGTTCTTGAACTTGCATCTAAATCAAGAGCATTTCTCCTTTATATCTATTTTTCTTAAAATGATATTCGTGATACTATAGGGTCAAAATAATAACTTTTGGAAAGTCATTACACAATTTATAAGAATATTCGGTATTCACTCGCTTTACCAAATCACCACCAACACAGTCTAGCTACGATAGTATGCTTTTTAAAACGAAACGTTTGCTATTACATGCCATTACATCTAAACTGTAACAAATAAGGTTAAAAAAAAAAAAAAAGATTAGAAAGTTACCTCAAGTTGTCTAATCTCATACTGATCATTTCTTCTCAAAACTTTATACTTAACCGTTTCAAGGTCGGGAACTACAAACATACAAATCCACATAATTAAAAACCCTAAACATTAAGTAGTTAAAAACATATTAATAAAAATGTTTCATTTCAGTCAATATTAAACAAAACAAGCAACCTGACATCAAAGCTTCTTCCAAATTCCGACTCTCGAACCTCTTCGGAAACACGTATTTCGCAGTTTCAGTTGCCAAATTCGCCAAAACTGCAATCAAGAGTAAAATGAAAAACAGTCAGGCATGCAAAGAATTAGATACAAAAGTAGGTGAGTTCAATTAAAATGAAGTGATGGGGATATGAGAAGACATTTACGTCGCTGAGAGAGGGAATTGGTTTGAGAAGCGAGGGCGAAAACGAGAGATAATCGAGTTTCGAAAGCGGAAATGCTGTTGTTGGAAGTGGTGGTTGTTTTTGTTCTGGAAACGATGACAGACGGTGGTGGTGGTGGTGGTTGGGTGGTGATGGATTTTGAGATTAGGGTTACAGTAGAATAAGAAGAAGGGTGGATTGACTGAAACATAATTGTGAGTTTTTGGTGGGTAGGAGTGTCTCTGAGTTTTGAATTTCAGTTGGCAAGTTGTGGTGGTTGTTTAACATATAAATATTGCACATTTTATTATACAAAACGGATTAGTTTTTTCTTTTATTTTTCCCTCGAAAATTCAATTATCAATGATTCTTTCAAAATGGCTTAGCACTATATTCGTGTAGAAAAGCTTCAATTTTCTGGGAAAAGTGTTTGGATATTATTTTTATTGGTTGGTTTTGGTTATGCTAACTTTGCGCCTCGTAATAGGTACCAAAGTCGAAGATTTAAGTCGAAACCGTGTCAAAAGATGACTGTTGTTGCATACTTGGAAGTTGGAACCATCGTCGTTGGCACCGACTCTTGTTGTTAGACTTAAACTCTCGTAACCAATTAGACTACCGGGTCAAAGGCTTTTGTTTGGTACTTTGAAGTACAAGTATGACCTTGATCAATAGGAAAAAGAAACTTCTGTCAATGCAGAAAGAAGAAATGTTGATATTGATGGTTGGGGAGGCTGAGTAATGGCGAATGATTATATTAGTTTAAAGGCAGTTTAGTATATAAAGTTGTTCATATAACTTTTTAATAATGTTATACAACAAATAGGATTCCACATAATTTTTGCCTGTTTTTACTAATCCATATGAATCTTATTGGTTAGCTCCTTATGTATCACAAAGAATAATGAGAAATAAACATTACATTCAAGAATGATGAAAAGTTGAAAAACATACTCATCCAGTCATCCATCTGTATAAACTGCAATACAGCAGTGGCTTCATATTAGCAAACCAATCAAATTTGTAGTTAATGATAATGGGGTTATTTCTTTCATCACACAAATACAGCATGGGACAAGGCCTGCTAGAGACCCATCCCATATAGCAGATACGAGTATTACACATGTTGCAAAGTTAACTGATGCAACAGTTCTATTTGTGAGTACTAAGATGAGCAGGTTGCCTACATGTAGAAATGAGTCTGGGTCAAACGGATAACTACAGGAGGCAGGTCAAAAAAGACTTCTTAAGGGGGGTTCTTGAGTAAATGTTTGACATCATGATCCAACATTCCAGCTTTTTCTTACAAAAGACATTCCAAAAACTTGAACACACAACAGGTGACTTCTAACCTGTTTGACCAAGTATGTGATGTACCGGCTTAACTACCGAGCGATATCCTACTATAACCCAAATGTACCAAGTTCCACACGGACAGTTTCAGTTTCCCTATGGTGGTCTTAAGTTCCAGCTTGGGACAAACGAGAGACACATGCCTATATATAAGCTAAAAACCTTCAAGTAGCATTCAACTTAACAAGTCATCACAGTTTTTCAGCATTACAGAAACACAAAGACATTAAAAGCCTAGACAGAATTACTTGTTATGCCATTACACTTTTATTAAAACTGTCAAAGAGAAGCTGAGGAGCCTTCGGAAGCAAACTTGATGGAAATACTGTTAACACAGTGTCTTTCATCCGTTGGTGTCTTAAATCCCTCGCCTTTAAACACATGACCCAAGTGCCCTCCACAAGCTGTGCAAGTGATTTCGGTCCTCCTCCCATCGGGGTCTGGCTGCAAAATATCAAAAGTTTAACTTGTTAAAACAAAACTTAGTAAGCTGAATTGCTGAAAGAGCAGCATCCTGTGCACCATGCTCCTCCATTCTATGAGACAGAAGTCTTTAGGGACTCAAACCCATAAATTTTCATATCATGAACAAGTAACAGGTAAACTTAACAGCACAAAAAAACTAAACACAAGTTATGGAAAATGTAATGAGATTTAGAAATCTCACAGTGCGGGTGATAGTTCCAGGAAGACCTTCATAGAAAGCGGGCCAACCACAACCAGAGTTGAATTTAGTAGTCGATTTATAGAGCGGTGTTCCGCAACCAGCACAAGTGTATACCCCATCTTCAAAATGTTTGTCATATTCACCAGTGCCTTTCGGCCTGTGATCAAAATCCGAACATTTCAAAATGATTAGCTTATGTCCGACTCAACTAGGCAAATCGAAAACCGACCTACCCTGTTTCATATAGCAATCTTCAAAACAAATTATATATACCCCTAAAACTTGATTCATTGAAACCATTTCATGAGTCAACTTCGAAACTTTTCTATATACATTTTGACTTTCGTAATATGTTTGCTACTGAAACTTATAAAAAGGCATACTAATTATTTGGGGATCTTAAACATAAAACAAGTGGAAATGATAGGATCAAGTAAATTAGTATATAGATATAGATAGACACTTACTCAGTTCCTTTGTTACGAAGGATGCGGAATTGTTCAGGAGATAGTACTGCACGCCATTCTTCCTCTGACTTCACAACAGAACTCATTTTGATATCAAATTCAGCTCCCTTTTTGATGACTTTTTACTTTAAATTGGAGATCAGAGCGATGTAATTAGTAGAAAACAAATTTATGTGTGTTCCAAAATGAACCTGGCCGTATGGATGGTACATGGGAGGGTTTGACTCCTGGGTAATAGCAAAATTAAAAGCAATCCAAATGTTATTTTTTGAGTGTCTTATTTTTATGACTATACACATTAATTTTTTTTTAATATAAACACCAATATTTTAATATAAGTCCTTGAAAAGAAAAAAAGAAAAAGAAAAAAGTGCTTTAGAGGTAAAAAGACGAAAATACCCTCATGTGCAAATCATTGCACGTGAGGGGGTAACGGAGGGAGTTAAACGGCATGTGGATGTAGGGTGATTTGTTGATAGAGAAAATTGTTTTAAGGTGATCTAATGATAAAAAAAAAAGCATAGGGGCAAAAATTGATAAAATGACAAACCACATGGTATTGTAATAAAATTTTCTCTTTTCTATTTTACCATTAAAAAAAAGAGAATTTTTTAAAAAGAAAATGATTGATCCTTCAATCAAATTAGCCTAAAGATTCTCCTAACTATTGGATTATGACATGTGGAAAATCAGGGGGCAAAATTAGAAAAGAGAATTAGTGGATACTGCATGTCATTTTCTTAGAGTGTTAGGAGGATTTTTAGGATATTTTGTTATGAGGATTAGCCATTTTCCTTTTTAAAAATTAATCATCTTCCTTTTGTGTGTGGTGAGATTGATATAATATATTTACGTATGCGACGTCTTTGAAAACAAATTATAAACTTATTCTCTTTAATACATTTACCAAGATATTACATTTTGATAACACTGATTCATAAACTCACAATATATATATATATATATATATATATATATATATATATATATATATAATGACTCGTTTGAGTTTGGTTAAAAGAAAGTCACCTATGAGTCGACTCGTTTATGATATAAATCAACTCTATTCGTAAGAGTTAACTCGTGATTCACACGAGTTTAACAACTATGGTCCTAAAAAAATTTATCTGATAATCAGTTTACAATGTGACATTTTTAAGTTGATGCATCGTATCGTGTTGGTTGTACCGAAACTGATTATTATCAGTGGGAAGAGAATATCGTGTCAAAGTTATATTTTAAAAAAAAATCTAATCCTAAGTTTTATTTTTTGATTATTAATAAAGTCCAAACTTTTTACATTTATTATTTTATTTAATTTAGCATGGAAAAATAAAAAACCTTAAAATTTGGTTCATAACCTAAAAATTAATTCTATTTGAAAAAATCATTGTATTCTTAAAAAATGATGATATGTTCTCTTAAAACATCAACTATAATCCTCTCAATAATTTAATTATCAAATATCATGATGAAGTTGTTTGAATTATTAATATAATGACTTTCAAAAGTGATATATTCATATATTTTCTTTTTATAGGCCAAAATTTAGCTTGTTTTGAAGGCCAAAGTCATATAAGTAAAATATTTCATTAAAATGAGTGTAACTTGAACTACAGAAAGTGTTAAAAAGGTAAATGTCATGAGAAATGTTATACTTACAAACAAATGTTTACAAACATAGATAGACCATTATAAAGTATTAGATTTATTTTATTTTTTATATCTTTATTCACTCTTATTGTTTTATTGGTCCACATATGTTTGTAAATATTTATTTGTAAATGTAACATTTATCAAATGTCATACCTTCTGATTGTATAAAGTTTTTAAAACATGTTATAACTTTCATATATTATCGTATAATAAATGTTATGTATCTCGGAAGAATGCCAAAATAACTTGTTTAGTTATATATTTTAACCCAATCGATTTCTGAGCAACATAACACCTCTAGATATTCAAGAGTGTATCATATCCGTAATTTGAATGACGTACGAATCATAAGTCCATACACTCAAAAGACGTCCTTCTGGAACATGCAGGACGTCTCAGATTTCGGGGTACCGTTGCATAATGAAAGCGGGGCTATACCCATCTTAATTTATTCAGTTTGTTTAAAGCTCGTATTTATAGACATCATTGTGTGATATGTTTACCATATTTTTTTTTCTAACTTAAATGAGAAAAAAGTAAAAATGAGAAAAATTAGAGATAATAATGGGAAAAGGAAAGCCGTAAACGTGAATACCTGTTTGATCATCCACCAGGTCATTTTATGGGGAAAAATATCTTATAATAATCTTCTGTATATATAATAAAAAAGGGAAAAATCTATATAGTTACAAAGGGGTTAACCAAAAACGGAGGAAAAAGAATTTTGTATTGTAATAAACAACGTTTCTCATACACCACCACCACCAATAACGATACATACACAGAATCTCGATATCGATTTTTAGATACGGATTTCTTTATATCTCCCCAGCAGATGAATTTGTAAACCAAAAATAACAGAGCAGAGATTAATTAAAATAAAATCCAATCGAATTGAAGGATGCAGTCGTCGTCATCAAGGTCATTAATTCAGCGGGTAGGGCCATTTCTATCAGCACGAATTCGTTACAACTCGAGGCTTCTCAGCACCACGTCATCATCAGCAGCCGCCGTCGCTCAATCGCCTTCTCAATCCTCCGTAGAGCAGGAATCTGTTCACTTATCTGATAATTGCGTTAGGGTACATTTCTTCATTTTTATTATTATTATTATTACTATATTTGCCTACTTATTGTTAATATATAAGTTAATTAATGTTAGGTGAATACTTTGTGTAGTAGTTCTCGATATTTTTGTGGTTTTTGTTCGCCCCTAGCCTGTAATTAGTAGAAAAGCAAGTTGTGTAGGGATATTGCAAATTTCAAATAGCATCATAACAAAGTTACATCGTTGATTTAAATTTTAAAGGTGAATTATCATTAATACACACAAAATTTACAACTATACAAAACAAATACAAAGAATGCATGGACACTGCCATGACTTACAAGATACCAATCTAAACCTACAGACACATTCAAATCAAAATACAATCAAAAAACAGATTCAGCAAGCAATCAAGCTCTATTTAAGTGTTAGAATGAGACCAAGTAGCGTCATCTTTCACCGCTCACTATTCTCATTCGCACACACTTAAACAAAGCAATCAATCCTTACATACTCAGCAGCAGCAACCAAAGACAATTCTCCCTTACTAGCTTCCATCTTCTTCATTCCTGTTCAGAAACAACAGCCAGAGCATTATTTCTCCATGTCAAATTCCATCTTTTAGCCACTATCTCCACTGTCCTTGTATTCTTTACACTTAAAGACAGCAGCTTGTGTTTGATATTCTCCTTTATAATTCTGCATAACAATTCCTCATTTCTTTCATCTTTCCTAAACACCCTCCTATTCCTCTCCTGCCAGATAAAATAGACAGTTGCAGCTAATATCAGTTTATTCACCACCACCACAATATTATTTTGAATTCTATTCTTTGCCACCTCATTCACCAAATCCTGCAGCTTAGAACCATTCTGCAGCATTGGAGCTAATACTGCCATATTAGTCCAAACCTTCTTTGCATATGCACACTGGAAGAACAAGTGCTCATGGCTGTCTTCTCTTCCATTACACAAAACACATTGCAATTTAACATTCTGTAGCCATTTGAGCATTTTATCCTGTGTCATCAATTTCCGTTGAACAGCTAACCAAAGAATGAATGCATGTCTTGGTATCATTTGATTGAACCAAATCTCATTTTCCCACACCACTTTAGGCCAGTTACCCCTTAAATCCTCCCAGGCATATTTTGTGCTAAAATCCACCAAAACCTCTTTATTATTAACCCACTGTACTCTATCTGTCTTCTCCTGCAAATTTGGTACATCAATATTTCTAAGAAACTGAAACTTGTCCAACCAGTCAGCAGGCCACAACCACACTCCATCACCAACCATCTCTGCAATTTTAATATCATCACACAATCTTGCCTCATATATAGATCTCTTTGTAGTTTTCCCACACAGTGGTCCATCCTCACACCATTTGTCATACCAAAGAGATATTTTCCTCCCATTTCCAATCACATATTTCACATGCCCTCTAATCATATCTCTAATATCCAACATAGTTTTCCAACCCCAACTGTCCTGTTTATCAACAATGACAGTCCAAATGCTGTTATGTTTTAATTTCACAATATTCACCCATCTAGCCCACAAAGACTCATCATCCTCCAAAATTTTCCAAAATTGTCTTATTAAAAGCACCTCATTCCATTTTCTCATATCTTTCAAGCCCAGACCCCCATGTTCTTTTGGCTTGCAAACATCTTTCCAGGCCACTCTTGCTTTTCCTTTACTTGAATCCCCAAAATTCCGTAGAAAACTTTTAAAACACTTTTCAATCTCTTTAATCACAGTTAAAGGTAGCATGTAAACTGATGCCCAATACAACTGCATGAGCCAAAACAGAAGATACTAACTGAATTCTTCCAGCATAAGAAAGTCTTTTGTTTCTCCAGCACTCAATCTTGTCCTTAACTTTCTCAACAAGTATTTTACAACCAGTTACTCCTAATTTCTTTGCCAATAAAGGAACACCCAATTATCTTACAGGCAATTTACCACATTTGAATGGCAAAATTTGCAAAATATCTTGTTGATCTCTATCTGCTATACTCCCAAAGAAGATAGTGCTCTTTCCAAGATTAGGAACCAAACCTGAAACACTTGAAAAATCTTCCAATGTCTTTTTAACAACCTTAATTGAACCCACATCACCTTTACATAATACTAGTAAGTCATCAGCAAAGCACACGTGGGACAATTTCAACTCCTTGCAACCAAAATGATATCTATACTCTCTTGAATCCCCTATATTCTTACACATTATCAAATTAAACACTTCCATTACTAGTGTAAACAGATAAGGAGAGATTGGGTCACCTTATCTCAAGCCTCTGCCTCCTTTAAAATAACCATGCATTTTTCCATTAATGCATATAGAGAATTTGGTAGTAGTAACACAAAGCATAATCCAATGCACCATCTTCTCATGAAACCCAAATTTCTTTAAAATTTCTTCCAAAAAACTCCAGCTAACAGTATCATATGCCTTTTGTATATCAATCTGCATAGCGCACCTTCTTGGCCCATTTTTCCTGTTATACCCTCTTAATAATTCCTGAGCAAGTAATATATTGTCTTGTATGTGTCTTCCAGGCACAAAAGCACTTTGATTTATATTCACAATTTTACCAAGACCATTCTGAATTCTCTTAGTCAGAATCTTACTAATGCACTTGTAAAGTACATTACAACAAGCAATGGGTCTAAAATCAGAAACTCTACTAGGTATGGCAATTTTGGGGATTAAAGCTATAAGTGTTGCATTCATTTCACCCAACATTTTGCCATTGATGAAGAATTCCTTCAGAGCAAACATGTTTCTCAATCTCACTCCATGCTTTTTTAAAGAATCCAGAAGTGAAACCATCAGGTCCTGCTGCTTTATTGCTATCAATGTCAAACATAGCCTCCTTAATTTCCTCATCAGTTACATTCCTAACCATTTCATTAGCTTCCTCACTCTTAAGGACATTTTAAAAATACCTTCCATTCATGGTTTTACATTAACTGCTTTTCCAAGAAAATTCTCAAAATGCTTTACAAACTGTGGAGCCACTTCTTCTCCTTCATATCTCTTCCCCACCTCATCACAAATAACCTCCACTTTGCTCTTATTTCTCCTTGCCTTCAGAATACTATGAAAATAGGCAGTATTTCTGTCCCCTTCCTTTAGCCATTGAATTTTAACTTTTTGTTGCAAAAGTTGCATCTCATCATTAGTAGAACCATATATTCATTAAGTGTATTAACTGCTTCTCTTTTAAGCTCCTCATTATGTGGATTTTTATCACATGCTTCTTGATCCATCCTAAACTTCTCCTTTAAGATAGACACTTTCTTAAATATATTCCCATTCTGCCAACTTAGTCTATTTAGGGGTTTCTTAATCTTCTTCAGATTCTGTACAAGTCTATACATATTACAACCTTTTCCTGTTCTATCCCATTCCTTCTGAACCAATTCTAAGAAGTAAGAACCCCTCTTTTTCAGTAATGAAGTTAGAAAATCTGAAAGATCTCCCCTTCCTGATAACCTCATCCTTAAACACTAATATAACAGGGCTATGGTCAGATATGAGAAAAGGCAACCCATGTGCTTTAGGATACCTATTGAGCATCTCTTCATTCACCAGAATCCTATCAAGCTTCTTTAAGACAATGCATTTTTTACTCTTTAATGATTTTGTCCAAGTAAAAAACATGCCACTGCTCCCAATATCATCAACCTCTAAACTATTGATAGCTTCTCTAAAATCATTCATATCAGTGGTGATCTTGGAGCCCCCAATAGAATGCTCATTTACACTAGCAGTAACATTAAAATCACCAATAATAGCCCATGGATGTTTTCCTGCAAACTGCTTATGCTTCACCAAGTCTTTCCACAAATCTCTTCTTTCAATTCCACTGTTACTAGCATACACAATACTACAATAATATTTAATCTTTCCCTGACGAGCTTCAATATAACACAACATAGTTTGATTATTCATATCAATAACCATAATTTTCACATCATTTTGATTCCACCCAAGCAGAATCCTACAGCTAGTAGGACAATATTGAACATTAGAAATCCACTCCCAATTCTTAAACACTTTATTCCCAATTTTATTCACAGAATGCAGTTTCAAGTGAGTCTCAATTATGGCACAAACCTGAACTTTTTCCTCTTTAATAAATCTCATAACCTCATTCTGCTTAAAATCTGTATTCATTCTTCTTATATTCCAACAAGCAATTTTAAAATCCATTGCTTAACAATCTTACCAGTAATACTCAATTTAATAATTGAGTATCACCCCCACCAATCTCATCTGCAGCCAAATTCTTAATTACATCATTCTCAACCTCCCATATATTCCCTTCCTCATCATTTTCACATTCCTTATGCTCTGCTTCCCATCTCTTTTTAAAATGATCAATCATCCTCTTTGACCAATCCTTTGTAATTTCCATTGATGGTTGTTGAAACATCCCAACATACTTTTCAACTATCAACTTCTCACCATATCCTATTCCATTGTCCACATCTTCCTCTTCTACAGCTAAAGCACTATATTTATTATTATTTTGCATCTCTTTTGCTGGTTTATCATTCTTTTTAAGAATGGTCTCCTTATGATTCTCAGTTCTATAATCATTTTTAGTCTGCCAAATTTTCCTGGACTGACCATTATCCCTTTTTTTTTCTTCTTATTAATCCAAATATTTTCAGTATGTACATCCCTTTTTCCTTCACCCTTGGAATTCTCATAATTCTTCTCTCCATGCTCTTTCACACTATTTACCAACTTTTGACTTTTACAAAAACCAAAAACTTTGCAATAATCACACATATCAGGTTTCCAACTATATTCTACATCAACAACTTTACTTCTCTTCACATTATTCTGACCATCCTTATACACCACCTCTATCTTATCCTGCAAACTTTTACTTGCATCCACCTCCATCAGGACTCTAGCATAACCTAATCTCCCTGTCCCTTTATGGCACATAGTAGTAGTCATATTATCCATCTTCATAGGAATTCCCAATCTGCTAGCCAAGGTACTAATGCCTTTTATACTCCATGCCTCTAATGGCACATTCATCAGTTTTATCCACAAAGGAATCTTACCGTGATCAGACTTATTGATGGTAAAATCAACATTCCACTCTTGCACCACAAGAGGCTTGCCATTCACCATCCAAGGGCTTTGTTCGATCACCTTATTCATACCTTCTACACTCCTAAACTTGAAATAGCAAATTTCATTCAAATCTTTCAAAATCTCTCCAACTCCATATTTTCACCACATTCTTCTCAAATGATACCTCATTTCATTCAAGTTCATCTTACAACCCACAAAAAACCCACATGCAGTATGTTGCCATTTCTTACTACCCCAGCCACTAATTCATCCTCAAAAATCACAACCTCTTCTCCTAACTCATTAATCTCAGTAGGCACAAAGAACAAGTTGCTATCTAACTCTTTACTATTACTCTTAGCAATTGTAGCATAAGAAACATTATTATCCTTTAAAACATTTTTATCAATAGTAAGAAAATAATTGTTACCTAAACTGCTCAGACTTGCATCATCAGCACATTCCTCCATCATCTCCTTGACACCTTGATTAGCATCAGCTTTCTGGTTCTCCTTTAGTCCATTGCTTTTGCTACCCGTTTTACTCTCTAAATCATCATTAATATTGCTTCTTTTGCCATTTTCACCCTCCAAATCAGATATATCCTTCATTGAGCTGACGTCATCTTTCTCATCACTGCAATTTACTTCATTATCAGCTTTCTTTTGATTATTATTCTTATTATTCAGTATATAATCTCCTAAATTTATTGGAGTTTTAGTCTTTCTTCCAGAAGATCTTCTTTTAGGCATTTGAAAAAAAAATCCCAAATTCTAGGGTTTTTGATTCCTTAGAAATTCTTCAAAATTACTCCAACAGTGAAATGCGGAATGTAAAATAGAGCGATAATAGAAGAAAAACGAAGAAAATTGACAGTGGTCTTTTATTATTTTACTTCTTGAGTCCAAGAAGGCGGGACATAAGCATTAGATTGACAGTAATCTGGTTAAGTTAGGTGGCAGCAAGTTATTTCTATTGAGTCCAGGAGGCGAGACTTAGGCATTAGATTGACAGTGATCTTTTTAGATTTTTAAGTATGTTACCATCAATAATCCGACTGTTGGAAGAGGGCCGGCTAACGCTGTATAAAAATACATCCTTTACTAGGCCTGCATTAAGTCATAAGCTAGATGTAGATCTCACTTCAAAAAGCTAGCTCAAAGGAGGAGGGGACAGCAGACAGCTACACTTACACACCACCAACCAATCTCATATTTGGCTTATATGGGATTGTAACCCACCAGCTAATAGTCATTATCGTACATTTTGATTTTGTCGCCATGGGATGACAAGCATGCCGACATTGTTTCATTGATGGCAAGAATGATCGTAAGTAACCTGACTCTCATCTTATCTTTGATCTACTATCTGTTATAGATCAAGTAACCATTTAATCCAAGGCCAAGTCCAACTGTCAACCAAGGTTAAATTTATACAATGTCTGGATGTCTTTATCCGTTATTTGCAGTAGAGTATCTACATATCCTCATATTTGGCATTGTTATGCTACTATACTAGAACCCTCACTAGCCATACAATTACTTAAGCTCACCAAAATCTAAGTACTTCTTGGGGGCAATCAATTTGTTGAAACTACACCAAGATGTGATATTCTTGTGGAAAAACTCCATAATATGTAATTGTTATTGCATGCAAGCTTGCCAAAAAGGAGATGTCACAACTAGTGTCAAATTACCGGAGATGGTATAGTAACTATGATCATGGTTGGTTCCTTGTTGCACCATTATTGGAAGCTATATATGGTAATATCTTATTACCATTTAATTAGGGTAAAAACTGGCAAATTATAGATTTGGTTGTAATTTGTTATAGCAAAAAGGTAATTTTTGGTCATTTATCTTTTTTTGTTGGATATTCTTTTTACATTTTCAGTTTCCTGATTGCTTTGTTTATGGTTATTTATCTGTTTTTGTCTTCAGGTTTTATGTATAATCACTATGAATATAGATTTAGCTGTAATTTGTGACAGATAAAGGTAATAGTATTACAGAAGCTGCAGAACTAGGAGAAATCTTGTGCTGATTTATATCCCTAGGCTCTTACTTTTCTTTAGTAGCAATTACTTCGCACTTTATTGAAATGTGTTTGGTCTTTCATGAGAATAGTTTTTACAATTTGATATCTTTCAAACTTGTGATATAATTTTTATTCAATAAAGTTTAGTTAAATATTCTTCTTATTGGAAATTCAACCTTTTTTTATGTTCTCTTAAATCATGCAGAGGATGAAGGAATTGCAATCTGAGGAAGCTAAGGAGAAACTGCTTCGATTAAGTATAGAGGCAGGTGGTTGCTCTGGTTTTCAGTATAACTTTGAACTTGAAGAGAAACCTAACGATGATGACAGGTTTGCTAAGCATATTCAACATAAATATATTACACATTAGATATAATGGGTATGTTTGGGAAAACTAATTGGAGTTCTGGTTGTAGTTGGGGGCTGGAACCGGGGCTAGGGCTAGAAACTGGAACTTTTTTTTTCAACCCTCCTTACAGAAGCTTATATGTTAAAGACCTTTTAGGTCTTTTAGGAGCTTTTCAGGGCCAAGGCTATTCTCAATACTATATCCAAACAAGTATATATTTAACATGACGTTATACTTAAATGCCTGGGGCTTTAAGCTCTTAAAAGCCCCGTGCCAAACATATCCTAAGTATGATGATTATAATCATATAAGTATGTGTTAAACTTGCACAGGGTTTTCGAAAGAGATGGCGTTAAGTTGGTGGTTGACTCAATATCATTAGGCTTTGTAAAGGGTGCAACAGTTGATTATGTTGAAGAGCTTATACGTTCTGGATTTCAGGTAACTTACTTTTTTATTTCTTGATTTGCACAATTGCACTTCAATTGATTCATTGCAACAGCAACACCTCGAAATAGTATAGCAATTATATTCAAGGAAAATATAGGGATTGTGACATTATTACACTACGTGGAATGAATAGCTTTATTTCGGAAACTGACATTGTTATGATTCAAATTTCGGAAACTGACATTATTATGATTCAAATAATCACACTAATTGAAGTCCTCCCATGAGTTCTACAGATTGAATCTTTAGTCGTCAGGTCTTTTCATTGAATTGTCTTTTCTGTCTTTACATTTCTTCTTGGCGTTAATGTAGTGTGTGGGTATCAGAGGAGGATGGGATGGATATAGGGTCAAAATTCTTCCCCTTTCTTACTTTTCTCCAATGAGTATTGGTCGTCATGTGTTTTCAAGTTTTCATTGGATTATTCTCTCTTTCTTCACATTTCTCCCCGTCTTTCTATTGGGTTGTGTGTATTAGAGGTGAATGGGTTTAGTAATGGGTCAAACATTGAACTCTTTACTCCTTCCCTTCCATAGCCATCGTGTCTTTTCATTGGATTATCGTTTCTTTCTCTACTTTTTTCTTATTGTCTTTCTTTTGCGGTGGGTATCGGGTAAAAACACCTTCCCTCTCTTTACTTTTCTTCCATGAACATTGGTCCTATGTCTTTTTAAGTTTTCAATGGATTATTGTTTCTTCACATTTCTCATCGTCTTTCTGTTGGGACGTGTGTATTAGATGTGGATGGGTTTAGTAATGTGTCAAATCAGGTTATGTTGGGTGCTGGACTCCTGATTTTTTTGTGTGGTTTAAAACGCTTTAGGTTGCTCCACACGGCACACACACTTTTGTGTCCACAATTTTTTTTTTCCATTTTCCTATAAATAATTTGTGTTAAATATTATTACAAAAAGTGTGTTACTATTTCAGTAATCTTAAATAGTTAAATGTTGGAATAATACACTTTAGGAGATTGTATTTATAAGAAATACACTTGGGCACTTTGGGTGACTTTCAAACCGTTTAGCACATCTCATTAATAGCTAAATTTTAATTTGATCTATGGGGGATAAAACATAATCCAAATCGACCCATGCATAAGGAAATGAGGTGAAATTACGACCTTTGGTGATACTTATGCGATGACACTTGAGAGTTGGGTAACACGCTTTGCAAGTTTGCTTCATATAAACCTTCTGGTTCTTATGTGCAGGTAGCAGAAAATCCAAGTGCAGTTGGCGGTTGTAGCTGTAAAAGTTCATTCATGGTAAAATAGTTTGTGGGGAAACAAACATGATTCAAAGTCACTTTTGTACACAGATTCTCCAGCAATGTTTACGGAATTGAAACTTAGGTTATTCTATTAAACACATTCACATTTTGATAGTAGATGGTAGTACCTCAGTGTTGGGTATAGTTGCATTCTTTTTATGTCCAAACTTTGATTTGGAAAACATGAATAAATGGGTTCTTTTTTCTCCTATGAAACATTACCCGTGGCTGCAGCAAGAAACCTTACCCCATGACTATTAAAGTTGATAACAGAATGCCGCAATTGTATTATTAAAGGTTATTTTAGTAATGTATTTATGTTTGGTGGAGGCGAAGAAATTTGATCAATTAGTATATTATGTTTGACTCCAGTGGGTACTTCATGTGGAAAAGTCATTTTCCTGAATCGCATGATATTATATGGTGGGTGAAATATTTGTGAAATCAGCCTCGGCAGTTTTGTTTTATTTCTTCTGCTTGGTTATAACCATTCTGGTTTTAAATCACGTTTATTGTGAATAATATATGACTAACAAATAAAATATATTATTTTTTATTTTCGGGAACAGTATCAAATTTTGTGGTTTTTTTGGGACCGGTGCTGTTGGTACCTGGACCGGAATGGGATGGTAGTAATCTCATGGTCATCCCTATCATTAACTACATTTTAGCTACAAAAAGATATATAGATAAATGAAAATATAATCAAACATATGTATGTGTTTAATTTTGAATCGTATCGTCGTTACAATATAACTTTTCATTAGGTGCAAAATAAGTGCTATATCTATGTGGTGTTATAAGTGGTCCTTGAACCTCAAGATAAAGTCTGTTATACACTTACGGAGTACATAGATGTGGGAACTTTCTTTTAGAACCTTAAAGTCGGAAGGTCTATTATAAACTAAATCCTAGTTATTCGTTTGAATAGCTAGTGTTGCACCAAAAATTTTATTCAATGTTGATTCTATGGTTGGAGATGGTTTCTACAAGAAGTTAGATCATTTGATTTAATGCATACATTGGAAATGGCTAAACACGTCATATGAATGATTTAGCTCAGATTAAATCTGTGGGCTATAATGCTATATACAAGGGAGATGAACAAATGATCATTTGACAGACAAGAGAAAGTAGGGCGAGATTGATTGATGTCGGATTGGATTTAAATGCTATCTGGAATTCCAATGATTGGATCTGTAAATTGTATGAGATTGTGAATTTTTTAAAACTAGAATGGATCCATTATTTAAATCAAATTATTATCAAAGTAATATATTTGTTCATGTGTTGCATATGAAAAAGGGTATCACAGACAAATAATAACAATATTAATTAATAGATGGGATTGGATTTATATTATCAGACGAACATGAGATTGCATGTGCTTCTTTGTCACTTGGCTAGGGCGTAGTTTGAGCAAAATTAAGACTAAGAGGGGTGGTGATGGAAAGAGGGAGGGGCAATTTATGTTATGTATTATGTGAAGTAAAAAGAGTTGTCCTTGAAAAAAGGTAAAAATAGATGAATTTTATAAAGCATGACAACTTGCGTCATGTAACATGTGGTATATGAAAATGTTGTATATATATAGAGCCATAGAGGACTAAGAGAAAAAAAAAAAAAATTTCAAATTTTATGTACTTACCTCAGTCCCAGTGATGGTCAAGGAAAAAAGGGCGACCGTGAGGGTTCGCCTAAAGGGAGGTTTGCCCCATGGGGGCGGTGTTTGGGGCGGAAGAAGGGTGCCCCCATGCCACTTAAGCAGGTTCGCCCTTCTATTTTTCTCACTCTCTTCAGTCTAAGAATCAAATAATGTCATGCAATCAAATGTTTTTAATAGTAAGATTAAGAGATTTTTAAACTAGTTGTAAGAACTTTAACTGTTTTTAAGAAAAACTTTCTTAACAAGATAAAAAAAAAAAAACCAGAAAAGTCGATCACTTTTGATTTTTAGAAAGCTTTTCTACAAACCAAAAACCGCAATTTTTTTTATCTATAACTTGGAATTAAAAAACAATTGATGTTTTCCATATATTTCATATTTTATAAGCCTCTTCCACTAAAATCTAACTCTAATTACCACACTCTTCATGCTCCTAACCTCTAATCTCCACCAACCTTTATCATCTACATCTAATTCTAGACTTCTAGTCATCTTTTTTTTTTTAACATTCATGTCACGGCTAGCCGTTACATCCATACGGGCAGACAGTCACTAGCGACCGATCCATGAAGTCAGGGACCACAAGGGAGGGAAAACCCACCAATTTAACCACTACAGAAGGCACGATGTTAAATTAGAGGTAAAACCTCGCCTGCTCAGACTCGAACCATGGTCTTCTAGAATCCAAGCATTATTGCAGGACTTCAGAATGCCGCTGAGGTTTAAACCCATTGGCGACTTCTAGTCATCTATCATCACCCAATCCTTTCTCTCAATCCATTATCGTTTTCAGAATTTTTGCCATTTCTATATTTGGATGCATGTTTTGCATTTTTAGTGCTTTTTAAATATGTAGAGTAAAAAAGTAAAGATTTAAAACCAAAACCATAATTTTGCCTAAAATCTAGCTACTATATAGCATGTTATGACAAAGGCACATCTTCTTAATTATGACAATTTGTGGCACGAAGAGAAGGATTATGGTCCAAAATAGACTTGTTTAATTGTTGTATTCGATGCCTTACGCCCCTCTTCTATATTTGGGAATCAAACCGTAAAACTTGAGTATTGCATTTTGTCTAAACTAACATAGAAGTATAGAACGAAAGTGAATACAATTTTTGTGTTGCAATTCTGCTAAGGAATGCAAGCCCTCTTTGCGGTGTTATGATTGTATAGAAAAAAGATGTCAAAAAAATCAAGTATTTTGGTATATTTTTAATATAATATTTGGTTATTTAGGCTATAATTTTTTTTTTATAATAATACTATTAATTATATTAATAATTTATACTATATAATAAAAAAAAATAACTTCATATAAAAAGTTATATTAGGGAAAAATGTCTATAATACCTTTGATGATTATATTACACTATCAGTTCATTTATTTTTTAAAATATCTACATTAACATTTTACATTTATCACTTTTACATCAGTTATCTACACCACTTGACGACGCCTTTACCACAAACAGTCGTGCCTAACCATCACACCGTTACCGTCACAAACACCGTCGTATTTCACTTTCCGTGCTAGAAATAATAATAACAATAATTTCAAAAGCTATAATTAAGAAATAATACTTGTAATAATTTCAAGAACAATAATTAGTGAAAGAGATATTAAAGATAAATACTAATCTTTTATTTTGGGTAATACACGACCACGTGTATCCTAACAATTTCCACCTCAGCACCAATAATTTTAAGTTTAATAATACACACATACAGACAACTCCCCTTATAAATAGCATTGTCTTTTAACTATTTCGCCAATCCACGTTCTTCCCTCGATCCTTTTTTTTGACCATTTTTCAAAAACAGAGAAAATAAGAAAGATGGCTCCTTATTCTTCATCAGAAGATGTTGAAGATCCGACCCTTCCAAACTACTCTGATTATGCCCCATTGCCCGACATCAATAATGAACTACCCGCCCGCCACCCGAAAAAAGCAGCAGCCGCTTTTTTTCTCGTGTCTGCCTTCTTGGTTGTTGCCTTTCTAATCTCCGGAAATGGCGGAAGGCCTCGACTTTTCCCCAACGGCAACAACGAAGAGGACTTAAACAACAACATTAATTTTATTAATAATAATTATCATTCATCATCATTGTCACGTGGGGTGTCTAATGGCGTGTCCGAGAAAACCTTTCATCCGTTAATGTTGTTGTCATCATCATCGGATACATCAGATAACGCAAATCCATGGACTCCCAATGTGTTGGATTGGCAAAGAACTTCTTTCCATTTCCAACCCCACGGAAACTGGATGAACGGTACATACTTAATTAATATATTATTTACATTTATTTGTGTATGTATATATTTCTTTAATTAATTTGGTAATGTAAAAAAATTATCATTGATCAAGTTTGGGTCTTTGTAGCCAGCCTGCTACGTACATATTATTAATTTGTAGCTATATATGTATAGCTTTGACACACATAAAGTATACACGTCATTTAAACTTGGAGTTAAATATTTCACATGATGCATGAATGAATGAAAGTTCCTTGTGCATCAGTTAAATAGATACATCGATCGTTACTTTAATTAGTTGTGCAGTATTATTATATATTGTTTATTTTATATGAATGAGTAATAATATTTTCTTGTCTACGTTTGTTGATTTTGGTTTGGCATTTGCTTAATTAATTGGTCGTGATACGATGGCTGCCGATTTTATCTGCAGATCCTAATGGTACGTAAGTACAACTTTTATTCTTTTAATAAGCATCAGTTGTATATGTTTTACTATCTTACATTCTTACCTACCTCGTCTTACAATAAATTAAATTAATAATCAATTTTAGAGCTTAATTAACTAATAGTTTAATACTATACATTATATTTTGGTTAAATTGTACGTCGACCTCATATTTAGAGAGATTTGAATTTATTAGGCAAAGTGAATATATATCAAATCTTATAAATCTTGATAATATATATTCGATTATATTTATTGATCATATACAAAAATATAAAATATAAATTTGGATTTTTTTTTTTAAAGAGAAAGATATATTTATTTAAATAGATTTGAATTTATCAGGCAAAGATAATATCAAATCTTATAAATCTTGAGAATATATTATTTATTTTTCAAACTAATTTGATTAAGATTTTCTCAATTTTTAACTTTTATATATATATAATAATTACAATCCATTTGCATCCAATAAATTTATGGAAATGAATGAATGAATCACCAAAATAACAAACTGTATTGTCATATTTCGGCAGCACATGCAATCAATCATTTCCAGATCGATCTAACATCTTACAGACAACTAACTTAAATAATTTTAATAAGTGAAAAGAAAGAAGAAAGACAACTCACTTTTTAAAGAGTGTGAAATAGTATTGTTTAGTCCATAAATTAAGTACCCACCCGGCCATACTCCAAATATTATTAAAAGACAATAATTGGCCTATGCCTAGCTTGAAATTTGTTACGTCGTATTATATATGCACCGTCCAAACATATATCTAACGAAATCCTGACGACCCAGCTAGTTAACTAATTAAAATACATATGTTTAAGTTATGATCAAGCAAAAGAATATATTCAAACTTTGGTATAAAAAACATTTGAATTGAAAGAAGTATATATATTTTTGGAAAGGCAAATTTTATGAAGGAACGACTAAATAAATATGCATTATTGCAGGTCCAGTATACTACAAGGGATGGTACCACTTGTTTTACCAATACCATCCGGACGCTCCCGTGTGGGGCAAAATCGTTTGGGGACATGCGGTGTCGAAAGATCTCATCAACTGGCGCCACCTCCCAATCGCTATGGAAACCGATCAATGGTACGACGAGCAAGGTGTTTGGACAGGTTCCGCAACCATCCTTCCAGACGGTCAGCTTGTCGTACTTTATACCGGGTCAACAAACGAATCGGTCCAAGTCCAAAACCTAGCTTATCCCGCTGACCCATCAGACCCACTTCTCATCAATTGGGTCAAATACCCCGGAAATCCTGTTTTAGTCCCTCCACCCGGTATAGGTGTTAAAGATTTCCGTGACCCTACGACCGCATGGAAAACCCCCCAAGGTAAATGGCGTATCACAATCGGGTCAAAGATCAATAAAACCGGCATTTCTTTGGTTTACGATACCGAGGACTTCAAAACTTTTGAGTTATTAGATGGGTTGCTTCATGCGGTTCAAGGTACGGGTATGTGGGAATGTGTTGACTTTTACCCCATTTCAAAACATGGTGAAAATGGGCTTGATACGTCTGTAGATGGGCCCGAGGTCAAACATATAGTCAAAGCTAGTATGGATGATGACAGAAATGACTACTATGCAATTGGTACTTATGATGCACTTAAGGGAAAATGGACCCCGGATAATCCTGAATTGGATGTCGGGTTTGGGTTGAGATACGATTATGGAATATACTACGCCTCCAAAACCTTTTACGACCAAAACAAACAAAGAAGAGTTTTGTGGAGTTGGATCAAGGAAACCGACACCGAAGTGTCCGACATCAGAAAGGGTTGGGCTTCCCTTATGGTACGTTTAAATAAATCACATAATTGTTTAAAATTATGGATTCGATGAATTTGGTATTAGATTAACAGGATTGTTTCATAATATATAGGGTGTTCCAAGAACAATTGTGCTGGATAAAAAAACACAAAGCAACATAATTCAATGGCCCGTTGAAGAGATTAATGCTTTGAGGACGAATGTAACGGTTTTTAAGAATGTTGTAGTGAAAGCCGGCTATTTAGTACCTCTTAACCTGCCTGCAGCATCTCAGGTTCGTATATATTTGTCGCATTACATTATAGCAATACCTTTATTTTTTGGGTTTTTGCTAAATACAACACTAAGAACTATAGTTTATGTGCATAACATAGTTGTACATTGTTCAGGGTGGACTTTTAATATGAAATATACAAATTTTTTATTCACGCATTACGCATTTTCCTATTTTTTTTTAAAGGATATCGTTGAGATATTAACACTTGGAATTGAATTTTACAGTTAGACATTGTTGCTGAGTTTCAACTTGACGAGGCGACAGTATCACGAGTGAATGGAGCTGAGGTCGCATACAGTTGTGCTAGTAATGGAGGAGCTGCACAACGAGGTGCATTAGGGCCGTTTGGTTTTTCAGTCCTTGCACATGAGGGACTCATTGAACATACCCCTGTGTTTTTCTATGTTGCTAAAGGCCTTGATGGAAATCTTAAAACTTTCTTTTGTGCTGATCAATCGCGGTATATACTCTATTCCTTATGATCAAATCGTTGGTTTTAATAAAATGCTAATTATCGTTATGTGATTAATTTGATAGGTCATCTACTGCTAGCGATGTCGATAAGTCCATCTATGGAAACATTGTGCCAGTACTCAAAGGCGAAAAGCTATCGATGAGAATTTTGGTGGATCATTCGATAGTAGAAAGTTTCGCACAACAAGGACGGACATGTATTACTTCAAGAGTCTATCCAACAAAGGCAATCTACAATGATGCTCAGTTATTCTTGTTTAACAATGCCACCTCAGCAACAGTCACTGCTTCAGTCAACGTATGGCAAATGAAATCTGCTCAAATTTAATTTTATTGATTATTTAAGTTTCGTATGTTTAAAGTCATTTTTTCGATCGATTTCTTCATTTTTGTACATGAAAATCAAGCAAACTCTGAGAAAGGAGGAGTCACCTTGTAATTGAGTATAATATGTATATGCAATTGGTAAAAATTCATTTTATTTCTTTTAAGATCATTTTAAATTGAAAATATTTTCTCAACTACTGAACAAGTTGAAAAAAAATTCTTATCCAGTTATTATTTGCACATATTATTTCATTTAACATTAAAGAGAAAATATAAAGGATGCCTTTTAGATTATATTATTTGCATATATTATTGCAATTTTTTTTTTTTAAGTGCAAATAATATTATTAATTATAAAAAAATACCATCTAACAAGACACTAGAGACCAAAGTACAACAATACAATCTAGAATACACAATTACAAATCTAGATCCTATTCGAAAAGTTTTCAATAGCAATTAACAAGCAGAATTTTTCAATTCAAGATTTCATCCTAGTAAGCGGTATCAAATTAAACCGGCATTTAAACCGATACAACTGTTGTCGGTTCTTGTGATCGGCACCAATCGATACTGGTATCAGAGAAATCATGAAAATATGGTTTTAACTTAAAAGGGTCTGGACAAAAAAAATCATATAACATAGAGTCAGACTATAAAACATCAAATCACAAACAATATTTGATCAAATGGCGCCAAAAGATAACGTATATAGGTAATCACTTGTTTTATTAAATACGAGTAATGTTTTTCGTTCTCTTATGCAAACGCAATACTAAACAGCACCTTAATTCATAGTAGTCTAAGTGATTCATATTATGATATTATGATAATGATCAAAGCTCTAAATATTATTAACTCTAACTAATAAGGTTTTTTACGATAGGGTGTATTGAAATATGTTCGTTGCTATATATACACATCATATTACTTAAACGTTATTTATGATCCTATATTTGGAGAAATAACACTTGAGTCGAATTGAGCTATTAACGAGCCGATCGAGTTTGATTCTCATTCATAGTCCTAGTTATCACTTCTGCATTTTGTCATATTTTTGAGCTACCTAGCTAGCTAGGCTTATAGTTTGGCTTAGTTTCCTAGCTATATTTAGTATTTTGAAATAAATAAAATTAAAATTTATGACCAAAGTAATAAAACTTTCCTTCAATATATAGAACTTCATTTGACTGACAAACTGACAAAGTAATATCCAATATATACGATAAAGTGTGTAAAGTAAACAAATTTGGATCGTATATGAGAAACGTAAAGCACACAATTTATATCTCTCAAATTAATTCTTAAATACATGATCGATCATGATTTGAAGAGTTCAAAAAGTATACACAACTTATTAACGCGTAACAAAACTAATTGAAAAGCTTCGACACAATTTACATACATATGATTAGGTCACATCTTGATGACGGACAATCAAACCACAACCACAATTTTATCGACTATATATAATCATCATTATTAATCATATATTGCTCTTGAGTTGAATAATGTGGTGGTTGCTATAGTCTTGGGTTTGAATAATGTGGTTTTCGTCTTTATCTTCCCACAATTGTGGTAGCAATTATTGGACACATCATCACGAGCGACAAAAGTACTTATCCATTTCAATCAAACCGAAATTTATTATCCAAGTCCATGAACCAACTACTAAACTTGCTCATTGTGTGACTACTTATCTGCCAAATGGCGCATATATATATATATATGTTGTATATCACTATAATAATAATAAATAAATGTTAAATTGTAGTTTACGTGTATTAAAGGAAAATAGGACTTGCATAAAAAAATTATATTTTTTCATATTAAAAGTCCATCATAAATTTTATGGTAAAATGTAGAATTATTTAATTAATCTTAATGAAAGCTCTTAGTACTTCGTTTAACAAAAACTATAAATAATTCATATCAAAAAATCATTTTTGAATTTCATGATAAATATACAACTATTTTATGAAACTTAACTATAGCCATAATCCCTATATATGGTTGTATATAACAAAACCCTACTTAAAAAAATCTTTATATTAGAACCAAAATATGCGTAGCTATGTTTTCTTTAAATAGCTTTCTTATTGTTCTCCTAATTCGTTGGCTTCTTGTTTTTGGTTACTTGTTTTTTCCGAACATTCAGTCCAGACACGTCAAAAAAAACCTCACCGTGTAATAATGAAGCCTTATACGTACCTTAAAAAACGATCGAGATGTTGAAAATGAGCCGTTACAGATATTCGAAAGGATATATTTTATATCACTATAAATAAGAGTCGTTATGTATTTATAATCAAAAATAGATAAAATCTAGTAGACAACCACACATGCCTATATGTTGTATTTAATGCTCTATGTATTGTACAATCCGTGGAGATCAATGGCCAAACTTGACAAACTTAAGAACTTTTGACAAACCTTGGCCAATAAACATATTCTGTGGTGTTGAAGCAATTGCATGAGACTCAAAACTAATACTCCGTAATTAATAACTTGAACAAAATAGCTAATAAATTGATATGTAACCTACTAGTGGACACATAAATTTATGTGTTGAGATAACTGAATAACTGAATTTTGAGAAAAATAAATAAAAGTTTGAAATGTGTAAGAAATAGATGATGAAATGAATTTCTAGATTTAGGTTCTCTGATGACCTTTAGGTTTCAGTTTTAATCCTTATTCAGTCAACTTTGAAATAGGTAGTCATTTTATTATTTTTTAGCTTGGATATACCCAGATTTAAGTCTGGGAGACAAAGTTTACACCTATTAATCGTCATGTTTTTGGGCGGATCAGTAGGGGGTTTTCCCCCCATTGGGTATTTGAAATAGGTAATTCTACTTCGAAAGAGCTCTCTAGCGTAGACCCGATTAAGATAATGTATGTTACACCTCTCGCTGTCGAATCACGACACGAAACTTCAAGCGATATTTACCTGTCAAAATAAAATAAAATACCCAACCCGACATCGACACATCCCATTTATCAAACCATCTAGCATGTTTATCGACACATCCCATTTATCTGTAGGGGATTTTCTCCCATTGGGTAATTAGGACACAAGTTAATTTGATTCACCAGAAGAGCAGTTAGAATTAAATAATTGAAATCCATCAAAGAGCTTTCTTTATTAATATTATTATTCTCTGTATTTTTGTATGTACATTTTCGTAAAGGTGAGAGTAATTACATTGTAAGTTTGATTTATTGTGACTATATGTACAAGTTTATCTTTCAATTTCGAAAAAAGAATCAAGTAGACAAGCACAAGCTGTGTAGTATTGTCTACTTTGTTCATAATCGATAAATAACATAAAATAATATTTCACGAACAAAAGGATTGCTCCAAATAGCCCAACTCCAGTAACAAGGCCCAATGTTCTTTCCCTCCAGTCTGGAGTCCTGGACCAATATGTCCCACGCTGCCTTAATAAGCCCAAGACTGAGTCTTAGGTTTGTTTTTCTTTCTTTTTTTTTTTTTGTATTACATTTTACATGCTTATTTATGTGAAAGATAGACTATTAAATTGTACCAGACCTATTTGATGTTGTGATATAATATACTCATCGGGGTAATATCCTATTACCTAAAAACGATAGGCTATTAAATTAAATTCTTCAAGTCATTAAAATATTTAATGATTTTTAACAGTGATGGTCACGACCTCGTTTAGTAATCTAACACAAATAAAATACAAGTTAATTGAGAGTGTATATGACTTATTTTATGGTGATTCCTTGTTTGATTCACCGCCTCTTTGTCACAGTAATGAAAAACATGTAACCATAGTAATTTTCTTTTCTTCCAATAAGTCAGACTGATGTGAACCCGATATGACTCTCTAGTTATCACCAACTTGATCACCAATACTTAATGGTAATTTTCTTTTTAATGACAGTGTTTGTACAGCAGATTAGGTTAAGGGGTTTGGAGGTCTTTGATGGGTTGGACGGCGATTCCCTGTTGGTAGGAGTTTTTCTCCCTTGTACGCCGGTTTTAGATGTGACTAGATCTCTTAGGGTTTTTTTCGTTATGAGTATGTTGTCGATGATTTAGGGTTTTCCCCTTTTTATAGTAGTTTTTCGTGGAGAATAAGTCTCCTACGCGTTTCTTATCTTTGGCAACGATCACCCTTATTTAAGGAAGTGATATGATCATATCTTTTCATGTTTATCCTCTTTAACCCGGGTTATGTGATACCCTGGGTGACCTCTTAGCCTTCCTAGGGTGAGGCTTTATCCTGGGTGACGGTGGGTACACCATCAGACAAGTTGGGATCGCTCTCGCATTGGAATCGTTTTCGTGTTATGTGGACATTGCAAGTTTGTGCAACTTCACGTTGGGAAGGTGTAAGACTCATCTCGGCAAACTTTCCCGTGATCTGAAAAAACGGAAACAGAAAAAATAGCTAGGGCTTTAATATGCGCACGTACGTATATTATAAAGTTTCTCATCTCGTTGGGTAGCTATATAAATTACATAAAAATCTGACATCTTTCTCGTGAGGTTCGAAACTCTGAGGGAAGCTCCTCAAGCGGGTCATGGTGCTGCAAAACCCGACCAACTAATTACTTCATACTGTAAAACAAACACGGAAGGAATTTTAACAAATTAAAATATATATGTATGTATATATATATATATATATATAAAACAAAACAAAACAAAATGCTAGCTAGTTAGATTAATGTATTATATAATCACTATTAACAAAAAAAAATAAGGTTGGATCGGGGGAAAACTCTGGAACCAAACAGCAAGCGGCATACAAATCATATATCATAATCCATCGGTGTGTATATTACATATGTATTGATTCACAATAAAACATGATAATAAATAATTCAATACAATAAACGGTATATTCCAGACTAATGCTACTTACTACTAACAAACAAGTGTATCGCTCGATTTGCTTGATGATATAGAAAACTTATCGAAAATTTCTTTCAGCGATTTTTCTTTTAAAACTACCGGCCGGGTAGGTTGCCTTTTTATACTCTTTTCTTTCACCTATTATTTCAATTGCGTAAATGGTCCCTGGGGTTTACTACGTTTTGCAGGCGTGGTCCAAAAACAATTGCATTTTTTCTTCCATGGTCCCTCTGACGCATTTTTATTTATTTTTTTAATAATAGGATCACCACGATGTGTATAAATCTGATTGATTGTTGCTGGGAATCGAACCTGGGCATAGAATTCACAAGGAGAGCCTTCGACCAACTAGTCTAACAGCCAGTTGATTCTCACGCAAGTTTGGTTGCACTCCGTATATATTAACGGTTCGGTCTATTATCACAGGCATCTCCAACATTAAATGATGTTTTGTGGTTGTGACAATGAAGCAATGATTCCTACTTTACGGACAGACAAAAATCTAGGAAGGCGGTTTTATGCATGCCCCAATCAAATATGTTTACATTAAATTTCAATTAGGTGGTTATGCATTTTTACCCAAATGTTTGGGTTTCTTGTTTTATATAGGGTTCGAAATGTGATGTATTGGTTGGGTTGATCCAATGATGTGTCAACGTGCAAAGGATATATTATACCAAGTTTCTTAAGGTCGAAGAATTAAACTAAAGTACAACTGAAACAAATAGATCATGAAGCTAGTGAAGAAATTAATTAAAGATAATGTTCGTGGCTGCGTCTATATATTATAATGTGTTTCTTGTATCTCTTCATCTAACTTGAACAATCATCTAGCATTGTATTTCTATGAGGGTTGTAATTTTGATTTAGTATTTGTCATTTGTTTGTGGCAACTTTGTAACTTTATTTTGTAATCAAAATATGCATGAATGAAAATGTTTTCAAGATTGAATAGAAATTGCAAGTTTATTTTGTTGTAATTAGTAGGAGATCGTATTAGTATCATACAGTATAAACAACATGTTAATTTATGTAGACAACAAGATACATAGAGTGCGAACATGCACCACAAGACACATTTGGTAGAGTACCATTACATGACCAAATTAATTAGTAGTTGTACATGACCAGATAAGTTATTAAACGTAGTAAAAGAAAGGGAATCAAGTAGCATTACATGACCTAATTATAACTTATCAAATGTAGCAAAAGACAAAAAATTAAGTAGCATAGCGTTACATGACCAAATTAGGGCAGGAAAGTTTTGGACCATTACATCACCAAAAGACGAAACATAAGTTCAACGACATGCTATGACTTGGAGTGCAGATAACATCTTTTGCCATTTGGACTGCAAATGAGATTTGTCTCACTTGTTCTTACACTTGCACTTTGACTTGGCACCCTGTTTGACTTGGCATGAAATTTAATGTATTATACCTGATTGGAGCATGCATAAAACCACCTTCCTGGGTTTTTGCATGTTTATGAAGTTCAAGTTATTGCTTCCTTGCCACGGCCATAAAATACCATTTTTATTGGAGGTGGTAAAGTTCTTGATTTTTGAGAAAAATATGTTGAATTTTAATTGGATTTGGGTGAGAAAATGGGAAAAATTAAAGGAGTATGAATCTAAAGGGGAGAGAGGGGTTTGGAACGGACAAAAAGGAGAGAAAAATCAGTAATACCCTCACGTAGCAGACACGTGAAGGAGAAAACAACAACTACGTAAAGTCCATTTGAACAAAGGACGAAACATGATCATTATCCGTCTATAAAGGATAACCAATGTCATTTTGAAGCTTAAAGGATGAAATGTGATATTTTGGTGGACGATCTGTGAAATTAACTCTAATTTTTATATGGACAAAAATTAAGGTACAAGTCAAATGCACCGTACTATAGGTGTAGTATAGATATAGATAATTCATAATTGTAGGATATGTGTGACAGTAAGAATAGGTGATATCCATTCAAATTGAAAATCATCAATCGTTCAAACACTTGAAAACAAATGATGAGTACATTGCTCATGCAAACACACAATTAACTTTAATATTTACGCAAACAATTTGGTTTTGTTAATACTTAATACGAAAATATTCACGCAAACAACTTAGGTAGGTCCCTGACGACTTATTTGAGGGAGAGAAAAAAAATCAAATGGGTTGGATCAACATACCATGTTACAATTACAAAGGGGCGGTTACACTATTGCATACCTTACCTATACTACTATAAAAATAGAGCTACAAAATGATACTAGCATATCCAAAAAGTTCTTACACCACTACTCGACGAGGTTTTTGACTTTGAAATTGCTTCATAAGGTCCTTATCACTAATACCATCTAACACATCCTTTTCGATATATGATACTTAACAATCATTCATAAAGTCATCACTCATTTTGTTGCGCAAATCAAACTTTATTAACTTTATTGCTGAAAGTGCACGTTCCATGGTAGATGTAGCAACCGGCAAAACCAATGCCAATTTCAAAAGAATATACATCTTTGAAGTAATTATGTATTCACTTCGGCATAAACAAGCCATAGAAAGAAGTAATCTTGTATTCACTTCATTAAACCGATAATTTAGCTTTTGTAGTTGCATATCTATGACTGCATAAAAGACATCAACTTGATAATTGTCCAAGTCGCTAACATGTGAAAAAAATCAACTTATTAGTGGTTGGTTTATACAAATTGTGTTCTATACTTGAATGGTTAAATAAATTAACTTTGAAATAATAATAAAAAATGACTAACAAGTGAATCTCTACATCGACTAAATCCATCATAATACGGGTCGCTCATATCTCGAATCTCAGCATCATGTTTGTCACAAAATGAAGTAACCTTGTCAAAAAGGGGTTCCCACCCTTCATTCCTAAATTCTTGCAATTTTTCCTTTGATAGTCTTACTTGATTCATCACAAATATAATATCTTGGTCTTTCCTTTGTAACAATTTGTTTAAACGATCGGTAACCCCCAATATATCAACCATCAAGTGCAAACAGAAGATAAAGTCAAATGATTTAAGTGATCGACCTAAGGACGCAGTTTGCTTCATGCTTGTGATCTTGATTAATATTTTCAACCCTGAGGTCTGTTAGTACCTCACAAATCGAAGAGTATATGATCTTGATATTTAATAATGTAGCATAATGGGAACCCCATCGAGTATCACATGGTCGTTTGATACCGACTTCTTGATTTTGACCTTTACCGCTTTGTAGTTCTCCTAAATTAAGCATATAAAGTTAATCAGCCTATAGGATATCAAGAGAAATACCAACTAAATAGGAATATATTATACCTTCCGCCACTGATGCCACAACTTTTGTTGCTTGCTTATCTTGCATGAAAAAATCATTAACTTTGGTGTGAGTCTTAGCAACAAACACTAATGCCAACTGGAGTTGGTGAGCAAAACAATAATTATGTGGATTTTGTGTCATTTATAATCAAGGTTTTCAAACCACTAATAATTATTTAAGTATTTATATTTACTTATTTAGAGTAGAATTCACACCAAAAAACCTAATATAATACATAATATGATAATAATATAAACACAAATATAAAAATAATGAGTAATAAATAAATAACCTTTCAACAAAGTACAAATTGAAAGTTTCAATTTGAAGATCTTTGATGGGCATGGATGTGTCTGGCGGAGGCGCAGCAAGCCAACAAAAACTTTATTCTTTTTGTTCTTTTGTTTAGTTCTGTAAGACTAGGAGGAGTGGAGGCATTCCCTCCAAGTTGGGAATGCCCCTCCACCACTCAGACGTCGACACGTGGCACTGATAAATGATTGGGGGCATTCCCTTGATTTTGGGACATTCCCTTGGAGTGGAGGCATTCCCTCCAAGGGCATTCCCTGATTTTTTTTTTATTAACTTTTTTTTAAATAATGAAATTAAATATAAAAATAAATACAGATTTTGAATATTAACGGATATATTAAACAATAACGACTACTTTTCAAATTCAGAATTTTCATCTATAAATACCCCATCATCCTCTCATTCTCAAAACACAACTCAAAATTTCAAAAAATTCAAAAACACACACAGACGAGATGAACTTTGGGCGAGGAAGAGCACGAGATGATCCAACCCGTCCTATCGGACAACCGCAACCCACACCAGGCAGAGGTCGAGGCAGAGCAACTCGTGCCCCTGTTCAGTCACCCATTCCACCACCTGTTCAATGCCGACGTGAACCTGAAGGACTGCATCCTCGTCGTCTGAAGTTCAGAATGACGGCGCAGTTTTCAACCCGCCTAAACCTGCAATCAACAGACGACTTCACTAATGAAGAGTTGAACGCGGTATGGGATTCTACCATGGCTCAAATCGAGAGCGGCCAACTTAGGCCATGCATTCCAGGGCAGAACCGCATTCACGATGATGGGAGGCCCGAAGGATACGAGACTGATCCTGGTGAAGAGTACGTGAACGATTTTCGATCGGAAGAGGAAGATCACTACGAATACCAGCGCCGTAATGACGGTGACAGTGACATTTCCTCGACCGATTCCCTTTATGGTTGGCGTTACCCACCACTCTCTCCTGATGTTTAATTTTTATTTAATGTATTTGTGTTAAATGTTTTAATTTCATGTTAAGTGTTAAGTGTTTGAAATAATTGTAATGTTTCGTTTTTAATAAATGTAATGTGTTAAGAAAAACCTTTATTATAAAAACACTAAACTCGTACATAACATAAATTAAAAATAAATAACATAAATTAAACATACATAACATAAATTAAACATAGATAACTTAACTAAAACCGAATAACGTAGATAGATAACTAGAAATTCATAAATATCGCACTAGCTCGTAGAATATTCCACTCCGCGATGTACAGAAAATCAGGATGGGTGAGACGATACTCGGCCAAAGCATTTTCGAGAACCATCTGGTTGTTTTGGTTGATTTGGTTGTTCAAACGAGCCACGATGTGCTGGAAATTCATAATATCCCGACGCATCTTCCGTCATTTTCCTTGCAAACTCTCAATGGTCCTTTCCTCGCCTTGATTATTTTGTAGATTATCAAACACTAACTTTATACGAAGCCAAAATGTTCTCCCTTGTTGGTAGGTTGCTGCGTTTGGATCTTTGGATACTTCAAGCCAAGCTCTCGCTAAATTCGTAGTCTCATCTGCAGTCCATAGTCTAGCCATTTGTTGTTTGATTTTTTATAAAATAAAGAGAAGAATGGAGAAAATAAGAAGATAATGAAGAAGAAATGGAAGAAAATGTATAAAAATGAGGAAGTGGTGGTGTTTAGTATATATAGATGGAGATATTTGATTAATTAAAAAACAAAAAAAAAAAAAAAGAAAAAGCGTCAAAAATGAGAAAAAGACAAAGGAAGTGCAGCCTCCCGGACGCGTTCGAAATGCAAAGGGGCACGCTTTTCAACCAGCCGGAACGCCCCCCGGGACCGAGCTCCGACGTTCCGGGGGCGTTCCCGGCGAGAAAATTGAGAGGGAACGGGCTACTCCTTGTAGTCTAACCGATAAGACCATTGATCACGTGGGCTTTCTTTCTTTTTATTTTTTTATAACTTGGGTTTATAAAGGTTAGATATTTAAGTGGTTGATGGGCTAGCACACATACTTAATGGATATAATTTAAGTCCATATTAAATTTTCATGTTCAAAAAGTATAAGTATAAGGTGGGTTCTGACCAAATATTTATGTAGGTCCTAAAAAAAATTATCACATCGTCTCTAAAATTTTTTCGAAACTTAGGTAGGTCCTAACACCCACCTTGGACTACTCTAGGTCCACCCATCGTATGCTTCCTTCCTGTGTAAATTAGTTTCTCTTAATTAAGCAGCCAAATACACAACTTAAGATATTGTAGTACTAAGTTGAATGATAAGGAACTCCATATCAATACACAAAACAAGTTGATAATGAGACGTATCTAAACATCCCTAAGTTCCTGCTTTGACAAGTTACCTGATCATCAATTTTCAGTAAGCAATAACAGGTAATAACCCGCTTTCATCTGAAAAACTATATCAATATCATATTACAGCTGATTTGGTATGACTTGCAAACGACATTACGTACGCATATATTTTAAGAGCAGCATTCCACTGCAAAAAAATACTGTCAGGTTATTACCATTAAAAGAAGGGGAATGCGGGTAGAAATTCATTGTAAGATAAACACGTTAGTATCTACTTAATGGGGATGCAATGGACTTCTCAAACAGCAGATAAAATACTTTTAATACCAAGTCACAATTTTCGCAAGTTTTGTTGGACTACAGAGTACCTTCAATCAAGTTCACCACTCCGTCATAGTAATCATGTAATCAAAAACATATAGTCAGACTGGTGCCAACCTGATGACTTTTTCTATGACCTACTCGCCAATAATTTATACTATTTGATAGAATATGCATTACTATGGCATGATATGCCACTAAGAATTCAAGTTAATTGTAGCACATACACTGATAGAAAAACAAAGTTCATACATCACAAGTGTTCAGTAGCAGACATTCAAAAGGTTGTGGGCATTGTCTCGCTTGCTGATATCCATAGTTCTAGGAAACTTGCTCTCTGATTCAACAGAAGATCTCTACAGCAGAAGGTTGTGGGCATTGTCTCGCTCGCTGCAAGAGTAAGGTATTGTTGTATGAGAACATAAACTTTGGACAATCAATGCAAGAATCTTAGGTTTTACAGAAACTATGAAACATTGTTTAACTTATTGGCTTTAATTGTCAACAAATCGAATAACATAGTTTTACAGAATACACAAAACAATGGTAGCTAAAGTTTAGCTTTAAAAGTTTGTAGGGAGACAGGGGCATGTTCAGCATCTCTTCACCTTCAGAAAATGATGACAAAAAGAGTAAAAGAAAACCAGCCCAGACCCTTAATTTACTTACCGCCATGCTATTATGATCCCAAGGGAAAAAATGGAAATATTTCATGCCCATGATTGCATTGAAACTTGTTCAAATTGCTTGATTTTAATTTTATATCAGACTACAAAAATATCTACCTAAAACATGCAATTAATCTTCATGTGTTTGTAACTGTAAGTATGGCAAAGTGGTTGAAAATTATTGGATATAACAATAACAAGAGAGACACTATGAGACATGAATATATGAACACGTGGGAAGAGCAATGAGAAAGTCACAGGGGCAGATAGCATCATCATATATCATCTCCTTGTGAGGAGCAACTAGCAGCTTTTAATTAGAGGCAATAACACTAAACAAAAAAAGCAGCTGCAAGTAGCTATGTTTGACGTCCATATATAGGGGCTTAATTAAATTAGAGACCATATATAACACTAAACGAAAAAAGCATTGGAAACATACTATTTCCAGTCACTTGGCATACGATTGCCCCCCTTGAAGTATTTAGAAGCTATTTTGATACCATTCTCCCCATCTTGCAAAGCGGCCAAAGCCTTCACGTCATCTGGGTGTGTCTTCAAACGGTCCAGGGCATCAACTATTTGCTTAAGTATATTATACACAGGCATTGGAAGCCCTATTGGAAAAAGTTAAGTGAGATTGTTGACTTGATTGGTCATTTTAGGTTTTTAGCAAACAAGGGAAAATGAATGGCCTATAAAAATGTGGATGCATACCGTTATCATGATACTTAAGATGTCCAACGAGTCTTTTGATTGGTTTAGAGTCGGCAACATTGGTGCACTTCTCCAGTCACCAGCTGACAAAAGGAGCTGATATGTAAGTATGAATGAACAGATAACAAAGAAAATGTTACTCATTAAGACTTCATTTTGAAGCAAGACAGGAGTTGTTGTTAATTAGCTTAATTAGCAACGTGTATAATAATAATAATGTGCTTACAATCCTGTGTGCAAAACTGGGATTAATCTCGCATAGGAATCGTTTTGGTGTTCTGTGGACATTGCGAGTTTGTGCAACTTCACGTTGGGAAGGTGTAAGACTCATCTCGGCAAACTTTCCCGTGATCTGAAGAAACGGAAACAGGAAAAATAGTTAGGGCTTTAATATGCGCACGTACGTATATTATAAAGTTTCTCATCTCGCTGGGTGGCTATATAAATTACATAAAAATCTGACATCTTTCTCGTGAGGTTCGAAACTCTGAGGGGTCCTCCTCACGCGTGTCATGGTGCTGCAAAACCCGGCCAACTAATTAATTCATAATGTAAAACAAACACGGAAGGAATTTTAACAAATTAAAATATGTAATTGTGTATATTATATATATAATACTTGAATTTGATTCTGTAAATTTGCAAACAAAACACTACGCTTATAAAATTATTATTAAGGATTCATACCTTATCGTTATTACTATTATTTTATCACTATTAACAACAACAACAAAAAAAGAAGGAAATTGCGACAAAAGTCAAAAACCAACAGCAACAGCATACAAATCATATCATCATCGATCAGTATGTATATTATATATGTATTCATTCACAATAAAACGCGATAGTATATATTAATAATACTTACAAACAAACAAGGTGTATCGCTCGATTTTGATGGATGATGGAAAACTTAGTGAAATTTGTTTCAACGATTTTTCTTTTCTCTCTTCTTGGAAACCCTAACCTTTCAAACTATCGGGTCGGTTTCTTTCACCGACTATTTAAGTTGCGTAAATGGTCCCTGAGGTTTACTACGTTTTGCATACGCAATCCAAATACATTTGCATATGTTTTTCAACGGTCCCTCTGACGCGAGTTTCGCTGCACTCGGTCCAAATTGTCTTTTCATACTATGATAATAAATAATTCAAATAATAATACTTTAATAACAATAATGTAATACTTAGTATAATCTTATATCTACATATAGTCAAAACTAAAGGCGGTTGGAAGTTATAATTAGTATAAAAAGTTAAATTAAGACATTTAAATTATAATGGAGATAGTATAATTCTCAAACTTTATCGGTGTAATGTAGTAACCCTCGTTCCAATTAAGGTCAGTCCAACTGGTGAGAGACACTTTCACTTTTATCCAAGATCTTGAGTTCGATCCTCAGGAGTGCTAAGTCTTGGACTTTTGGGTCTTTTTTCCCGAATACTTGTAATAAGTCATGATCAATATTTCGTTGTTTAATAAACGTACAATGTTTTACTACTATACAGTGAAGTTTCCTTATGTTTAGAAAAAAAAAGAAAAAAAAAGAATGTAACCCTCGTCTTAACTCTTTACCACAAACCCAGAGTCAGGCCTTTCTAATACTTTAAATATTTCTTTGATGATCAGTTACAATATAATTCAATCTTTTTAATACTCCTTCCGTCTTTTTTTAGTTGTCCACTAAAATCTTTTTGTTTCAACTTTGACTATAAATATTTTTGTTTGTATTATATGATACTTGATGAAAATTATATCATTAAAAAGTTCGTTTAAAATCAAATTTATTTATATATTTTATATCAAGCGTTATAGAATATAAACAAAAATATTTGCGGTCGAAGTTGAGACAAAAAGACTTTAAAAGTCAACAGTGCACGACTAAAATGGAACAGAGAGAGTATTTTACAAGCATAACGACAGTTTTTGTGACTGTCATTTTAATAAAATGAATATAAGCGATTAATCTTTTAAACAAGGGGACTTAGTGAGGTTATACCTATCTACAAGAACAAGGGGGACGTGCAGAGTTGTAGCAACTATAAGGGCATTAAACTCCTAAGTCATACCATGAAGCTCTGGGAGAGAGTGATTGAGACGAGGCTTAGAAGAGTTACGAAGGTGGCAAAGAACCAATTTGGTTTTATGCCAGGGAGGTCAACGATGGAGGCTATCCACATCACCAGAAGCCTTATGGAAAAGTATAGGGAAAGACAAAAAAGCGCTGCACTGTGCCTTCCTAGATTTGGATAAGGCATACGATAGTGTACCACGAGAGCTGATCTGGAAGACGCTCTAAGCGAAAGGAGTTACTGGGAGATACATTAGTGTTATCAGGGACATGTATGATAGGGCGAGGACCGGTGTTCGAACACCGGTGGGGAGCACAGAGCTTTTCTCGGTAGAAATGGGCCTACACCAAAGTTCGGCGCTTACCCATACCTTTTTACATTGATCTTAGACGAGTTGTCCAATGGCCTTCAGGAGGAACTACCGTGGTGCATGATTTTTGCCGATGACATTGCACTGATTACGAGATCGACAGAGGAGCTAAACCGTAGGTTAGAGAAATGGAGAGAAGCCCTTGAAGACAATGGTTTGTGTGTGAGCCGAGAGAAGACTGAATACCTACGATGTGACTTCGATAAACAGGAGATAAGACAATGGGGATGAGGTTATTCGCATTGGGGAGCGGATATTGGGTCCGAAGGCGTCTTTTAGGTACCTGGGATCAGTGATACACAAATCGGGGGGGATAGACGAAGATGTGACACATCGAATCCAAGCTGGATGGATGCGGTGGAGAGCAGCTTCTGGAGTCATGTGCGACAAGCGGATACCGCTAAAACTAAAAGGCAAGTTCTACAAAGTCGTTATTAGACCGACTATGTTATACGGGTCAGAATGTTGACCGATGACGAAAGTCCAAGCATCTCGAGTAGAGGTAGCAGACATGAGGATGCTAAGGTGGTCTTGCGGGAAGACCCTATCAGACAGGATCCCCACGGGAGTTTTTAAAGCCGAACTTGAAGTATGGACCATCATTAACAAGCTAAGAGAAGGGTGCTTGAGATGGTTTGGCCATGTTAGGAGAAAGGATCGATCAGCATCATTAAGGAAAGCGGAGTTTATTCACGTCGAAGGCACACGAAGAAGGGGAAGGCCTAAGATAAGGTGGGAGGACCGATTAGCGAATGACCTAATTGAACTTGGTTTGTCGGAGGACATGACGTCGGATAGGACGACCTGGAGAACTAGGATTAAAGTAGAGGATTAGGTAACGTTTGAATTTTGCGGGACTTTGATCGTCATCTTTTTCCCATATTGCCTTGCCTAAGGTGGTTTGTGTTGGTTTGACCGGGTGAAGTAGGCCCAACATTGGTGACTCGACGCCAAAGAAGGCTTTGACCTGACAGGAGGAGAGGTAGGTCGACAGATGTGGACTGAAAGAATACCGCAGGTTACGATGGAGTTTCCTGATGGAGGAGGTGGTCAGTGAGTGTAAGGTATATGGGAATAGGTTTTTGTAGACTTTTTTTTTTTCGTAGACTTTGGTTCTCAGTAACCTCCGTAGTGGTTTTGGCCTGAGTAGAGGGAGGCCAAAATCGAGGGGGGAGGTTACTCTTGGCTGCCCCAAAATGATCTGCCTGTTGGAGGACATGACCGATGAGTGTTTATTAGAGGACTAGGACTAGTGTAGGGGTTTTGGGAGCTTGGGAGAGGATTAGGTTTAATCTAGCTAGGCGGCTAAATTAGTGTGTTTCATAGGTTGCGCACCACCCATTATTTTTCCTTGGATCCATCGGGCACTAGGATTTCTTAGTTAATTCCTTATATGTAGGTAGGTTTGGGCTTTATTCAGAAACACTTTTAAATTTGTCTACGTTCTATTTGGTTGTTATTATATGTGTTTTGTTAAACATGTACTTTTAGTTATCTAGGTTGCTTGTTACTACTTTTCCGTATTCTTTTGTTGTCGGGTGTACTCATCAGACAGTTCTAGAGGACTAAGTGTGTAGATTACCTTTGTCGTTTTGTGAGCGTTTTGTGAGTAGACTAAGATTCAGTTTACCTTATCGGCCTAAGGTACTTTGCTCCGTAGGTTGTTTAGAAATAGTTTAATCCCTTAGTTTTCAGTCAATTCATATGTATAGGTTTGGTTGTCCTTGCTGAAGGCTTTGTTTATTACGCTCCTACATTTTTATGTATAGGTTGGGTATTGTAAAACAAGTATTAAAGTAAAACAAATAAGATAAGATCTTGACCCTTAGATCATGGTTAAATTGATGTACCAAGATTCACGAAACAATTGATGTATGATGATTTTTATGATGCACGGTGATTATCACTGAAGAAAAACAAATTGTTTTATTTGTTTTACTTTAATAGTTGTTTTATTTTATCTAAAATCTATATATATATAGTGAAAAGTTATTTTGAGAACCCCTTTTTTTGCGAGAACCTTTAAAAACTTTTCAAATCTAGCCCAATCGATGATTATTCTTTACATGAAAATTGTTTTTTGATTGTTTTCTGAATAACTTATGTGTAATTTTGAAGTTTATAATTGTGTGGAGGCATGGATTATCATCCGTTATACAATTATGTGGAGATTTGGATTCTTGATCACACGTGCACGAATATTGCTATGATTACATGTGGTCAACTTGCATACATGTGATCATAGCAATATTCATGCACATGTGATCAAGAATCCAAATCTCCACATAATTGTATAACGGATGATAATCCATGCTCCACACAATTATAAACTTCAAAATTACACATAAGTTATTCAGGAAACAATCAAAAAACAATTTTCATGTAAAGAACAATCATCGATTGGGTTGATTTGAAAAGTTCTCAAAGATTCTCGTAAAAAAAGTTTCTCAAAATAACTTTACCATATATATATATATATAAACGTGTTGAAAGTTCCCGGAACAATTATTATAGTTCGCAAAACCTTTTGAAATTGTTATGTTCATACAATAATTATATTTGACACAATATGAATCTTGTACTCAAATTTATATGATTACTTTAGTGTTTTTTAGTTTATTTAAAGGGTGTAATATTAAAGTAAGGCTGGGTCCAGTTTGAAGGTAATGGGTTGGAGGTAAAAGAGGGGTCGGTGGTGATGAGAAGGTGATAATGACGTGGTAATACTGTTTGTAGGTGGTGCCGTGGTGGGGTGATGGGTTGGGGATGGTCTAAATGTTTCTGAACAGAAGATGTTACGAGTCAACCCAACAAGATATGTTTCAACTCACTGTCTTGACCTGTTATGCAACTCAACTATTTTGCTATTGCCACCTTTAACACAACCCTGTCAATCACATGTCAACCTATGTGTAGGGTTCAAACTTATAGCTGGGTTACATTATAAAGTTTTTGTGTATAAGTGGCCATATTAATTGGAAGTTGTTAAAGTAAAGCATGATGACTTGCTCTGAAAAAATGACTTGCTTAACCTTTGTTTTGTAGAGTAACGGGCTTCTTGCTTCTGCAAGTGATGACAGGACCATAAAGATATGGAAGTTAGAATAATTGCAGAGACCGCCATATAGTTCTTTGCCTGACACTTATCTAACCAGGTATCCGTGACACTATGGAATTTTTATTTTATGCAGTGAGTCGATAGTTAGTGAGTCGATAGTTATACACTATGGAATTTTTAGTTTATTACATAGTAAACTTTGACCCTTACAGCATCACTGATTGCACTCGTCTTGAGGTCTATTGTTTTATATGTGGATCATCACAATCAATTTCTCCCTCTTCTCACAAAACTAAAAAAAAAGTTGTTATGTGGATTGTGGAAGTTTGAGTTTCTTTAATTTTTTTGGTATTACTGTTGTTCAGGACGTCTAGCAACTTGTTACTCTTATGAAAGTTTTTAACTTCTCTTTAGTATTTTGACTATTACTCCCTGTCTTTGTTATTTCTGTCAAGTGTCAAAGACATCAAATCTTTTCACCAAGGGAAAACATAGCTTACTATGGGCCTTCTGTGGGCTTATTAGAATGTAGGAGACGAGAATATAAAGGGCCTTCTGTGGGCGTATTAGAAGGTAGGAAACGAGAATAGAAATGATTGAAAACATGCCTAGAAATAAGCCTACACCATTCACTTTTAACACATGTTGTAGGCTTTTTTCCCCTTATCTGCGTTTCTGATCTTGCTTTGTCTTTCAGTATCATATGTAGTCATATCTCTAGGCTTACCAATCTTTTGTTTTAAAATGATTAAAGGTGGTTGATGAATAAGGGAATAGCTATGAGTAAACGGTGTGCTTGTTTCTTTTGTTACATTGTAGTGAGTAATGGATAGTCCTTGTAAAAGAGGGGTGGAGAACTCTTCAAGTGGGGTGTAAATTTATTAGTGCGACGCAAATGTTTGTTTGTATAAGAGGTGACAAAACAAGCTGGTTGGGTATCAGGTCGACATTTGTTGGTTGGCTAAAAGTCGCACTACAGACTACACTTGACATCTCAACAGACTTAAATAAGATTGACTGTGCAATAGATCAATTTGGAACGAATATACACAAAGAGACTTTGGAGTGGTGATAGACTGTTTGCGACATTAATTATAATTTGATTGAAGTTATATGGGAACAGAGATGTGGTATAATAATGGGGTGTTACAGATACTCGTAGTCTAGGAATTTAAGCTTCAATAGCTACAAAAAGTTTTCTGCCGTAGAATTCAAAGTTTGTTAAGGTCGTCACATTCTTATAACGTCAACATGTCATTTAACTAGATTAGAGCTTCTACTAAAGTTGGAATTTCCGAAAGACTTCATATGTGACCATAGATCTGAAGTTAATCACCAGATGTCAAAATTAACCAATTAACCAATATAGTTAATGACACACTAATTGTCCATAACATATTTGGAGATAAAGCACCAGGCATATTTCAACTCGTGCATAATATGCCCGACTTGACCCATTACCCAACCCATCTATTTTGTCACCTATTCCACCGCTATAATTCACATGTAAAATTAAGTGTAGGATTCAAACTCATGTCTAGGTTATGATGAGCTTAAGATTTTTGTCAATGTGTTATGACTTGCTCTGGGTTGATCCTTATTGCAGGGCAGCAGGCTTCTTGTTTTTGCAAGTGATAACAAGACCATCAAGATTTTGAAGTTGGAATCGCTGTAGTGAACACCAGATGATTCTTTGCTAAGTATAACCCTTCTACAACACAGTAATTGCACTTGCGTTATAAGCTATTGGTCTGTGTGATATCTGTTGATCATACTAATTAATCTCTCTACCGTCACATGGAAATTGCAACACGTTTTATCTTTTCTATTATCTGGAAGTTTGTAGTTATATTTAGTTTTATGGTAGAAGTACCTAACTGTCCAACATATTTAGCAACTCCTCTTCAATTTTTCTTTTACTATTTTGACTGATATTCACTTTCTTCTTATTATTATTAGATTTTTTTTAAGTACATAACTGTTCAAAAATTCTAGCAACTCCTCTTGAACTTTTCGTTTACACTTTTGGCAGTCCGATATTTTTTGTTGACTGATACACTACTACATATTGATTTACATGGTATAACTGTCGAATGATATACTGACATATCTTTTCGATATAGGGAAAATTTATCTTCTTCGTGGTCTTGTTCAGTGTTATTAGAAGGTAGGAAATGAGAATAGAAATGATCAAAGGTGATTGTTTGCTGTAGTGAGATTCGATAGGAATAAATAGTGTGCTTGTTTGTTTGTACCTTGTAGCGAGTCATGAGTATTTCCTTAATGAGTGTCTGGAAACTACACAGTGCGATATAAGCACCATTTGTAAAAGATTAGTCAGGTGGCCGGGTGTAGTGGGGGTAGCTGGTGGACACGTTGTGGGTTGGTTGTAACATTTTCGTGTTGAAAACAAGTTTTGTTGTTGCTCTCTGAGGAGTTTGCTCTCTGAGGAGTTTTGGGGTTGGTGTGGTAGTCAGGTTTATGTGATCAATTCGGAATATTGAACCAAGAAATCGTAGGTTAGAATCAGAAGATTTGTGTATAGACTAGCAGTACCCTTGTGTTGACTTATGTACCAAAAGGTAATACCGTGGTTGGTGATGTGTCATATTTTATACCATTTCTCACGTGATTTTAGAACCAATTATTCGTTATTTTTATAGTTTTATATCCAACTTTCGATGCTTTGAAGGTGTGTTAAGTGTTTTCAGGTTGGAAATTGATTAGACGAATGAATTGGTTGAGTTTGATGATATATGGAAGAAACGGGAGGAAGATTCGGTTGAAACCAAGTAAAAGACAAAGAAAACGAATCCTGGAGTTTGTAACTCCCGTTACTGGAGTAATGGCCATTACAAAGGAAAATCATGAAACTCCTGTAACTTGCAGTTACTAAACTATCGGCAGTTAGTTTTTCAAAGGAGTGTAACGGCAGTTACTGGAGTAACGGCAGTTACAGGGGAAGTTCAAAGGTAACGGCCATTACTCCACTAACGGTCATTACACGCGAATTTTGTATATATAGACGATTAGGGTTCTGCTTTGACGGACGAATTCTTAACATAATTTATATAGTTTTCTCATAGTTTTAAAAGCTTTGGAGCAAACAAGTGGTTAGGGTTTTACATATTTTCAGCATTGGATTATAATCATCATTGCTACCGGATTTTCGTCAATCATTTGGTATAATGTGATTTCTTCTCTATTTGTTTGTTCTTGTGTTTTTAATATGAGTAGCTAAATCCTTAGCACCCGCTTGGGTAGTAAGCATGTCATAGGGTCGAATTAATGTTGCTTGCGAGCGTTGAACAAGGTTTATATGTTTAATCGAAGATCCACATTTATTTGGATTAGAATATTGTTTTCAACTTTTATATTAATTGACTGATAATTGTAATTAGAAGTTCAGGAGAAATCTATGTCATTGTCAAATGATTTATGAAATGGTTAATCGGTCTATAATTAACCTAAAATCGTTGGAGTTCGGGAGAAATCAACGATAAAGATTTTTAAACAATTAAATTCATTTCGAGTGTGTTAACGCTTATGATAGAGGGATCTGATTAGGCGAATAAGCAGTTCGGGAGAAAGCTTTCAAAAGATTAAATCATAAAATCAACTCAGGAATTTAATGCTTAACTGTTTAGAGTAGAAATTAAGTGCGGGAGCAATAATTATGTTTTGAGCAGTTAAAGTTTCAAGTATAACGGGAGTTCATCTTGTCTACATTTTGAGTCGTTCAACAAATGCAAGTAATATTAAGACCCGATGATTGGCATGTGAGCTGATCCAAGTAGGTGTTCCTTTTAAATCAGTGTTAAGATTCAACCAATCAAATACTCTTTGCGATTAATTCTACGGGATTACTGACTTTCTTCACTAACTTTTGCAACGTGACAATTCGGTCACAAAAACCCCCTTTTTTTAATCTGAATCATTTTATTGTAACAATTGCTTCTTAAGTCCTTGTGAACGATCTCGGCTTACCAGTTTTAACTATACTGCATGCGATCAGGTACACTGTCTGTGAGTGTGTAGTAGTCAGTATTTTCGGTAAATCATGTTTATAAATTTAAAGCTAGATTTCGCACATCAGTTGGTTTGTTTCTGAAAACAACTCAATCAAAAGACCTCCTTGACATCGGCAAAGGCCTAAAGATTACATGATTTCGCAAATATACGACTATCGGCATACGCGAAGTTGAATTAAATATTTGAATGGGATACCATATAAAATGGATCATTATAGTTGGAGTTGAAATTTCGTCGTGGGTTTCTCGATATGCATTTAGAAAGTGAAAGTTAAAATATTGAACAAATACAATATTGTTCAAACTCTCAAAACACATCTATATTTATATTATCTATATAAACAAACTATCTTCAAAAAATTTAACACTTTACTTTTAAAATATCTAATTTACCCTTTTAATCTATATTACCACACCCTTTATCCCTGAAATTCTAAAAATATCCTTAAAAAAACCTTACGCGTGTTTTTTCCCTTCCTTGAAGTTGCTCACATAATATACCAAAAAAAACACACACATGCGTTACTCAATTTAATAATCAATCAACATAAAAAACGTTCACTCTAAAACAACAACGGCGGTTTGCACTTTCAACCAAACTAAGAAACACTCGAGTTGAATCATACATTCATGTAATAACACGGTACCGCTGTTTAACCAACTTTTTTTCTTATGTCTCGCTGCATCGCGCGGGTACAAGGCTGGTATTAAAAACGGAAATGGCTTTGTTTTTGTTATTTGGGATTTAACAATAGACTCGGTTGTTTATAAAACGAGAACAAGTACCCGCGCGTTGCGGCGGTGAGATGGTGGGGTGATATCTAGGTCATAGAGTATGATAGTCAAATGTCTTAGCCGTACGAGCTCCGCCCTCAGATTTTAAAAATTTGTCGAAAGTATATCGAATGACATCTCTAATAAAAGAGCATGAAATTTTAAGAACACCTAACAATTTTTATAATTTATCGACGTACGGTTTTTAAGATAAAGATTTTGAATGAATTGGAAGAATAAATGATTTATGGAGGAGAGAAAAAAGATGATTGGTTGAGATTTGAGGAGAGAGAAAGGGTATTATAATTATTTTAGATAAATATAGAATAGATAGGAGGGACATTTTGGAGAAGTACTTAAAATTAATATTGAAAATTTCAAGTTTAATGTTGAAAATCTGGAGAAAATCTGCTTTATAATATAGATAAGTTTGTAAAAAATTGAAAGAGTAAACGGTAAATTTTGATTCCATAAAAAAAAAAAATTAAGAAAATGATGAATTTTAATTCCATAAAATAAAAACTAGGAAAATGTTAGATTTAATTCCATCTCAAATATTCAAATACGTCTTTGATACCTCTTGTTTGTAAGCCTCAAAAACTACATTTCAAAATATCTATTAAAGAACAAATAATATAAAAATACAACAAAAAATCAAAATTAATCATAGCTCAAAATCTCTTCAAGAAAAATATTGACAGATGCCAATTGTTGAGCTATATTTATTTAAAATTACCAGTAATATATATCTTAATAATTTCAATATTTGTATCGAGGAATCTACAAAGCAACATGTAAACAAAATCCCATTAAATTAAAAATCTCAAAACAACTTGTACAAATTAATCTCAACATGATCGAAATCAACAACTATTTTCTGTCCTTAGTGTTGATCTTCCTTCTAGAATCAAACTTTGTCTAGCTGACATTATACTATTCTTCTCTAAAGATGAATCAAAAACAGTGCAATCTATCCATTTCTTGAGCAAATCTTCTTGTCCCCATATATCCGGTATCCAAACCCGACCCGACATCTCAACCCGGTGTCTCTTTAACTTGTCTCTTCCACTAATCTCTTCAACAACCACTACAACTTCACTTTTTTTTTCAACCTCCAACAAATTACATGAAGTAGTTTTAATGATCATTTCATGTTCATCATCATGGTTGCTCTTGCCAATAAAATCTTCATGGGGTCTCTTTAAAACATTATGGTTTTTGTGGGCATCCATATTATATATTAAAATGCATGTAATGAACAAAAGAATGTGTGTGTTTTTCTAAGTGTTGATATATGATGATGCATATATTGTGGAGAAAAACATGAAGATTTTATTTATGTGGGAATAAAAGGATTGTATTTGAAGTGGGACTAAGGCTGGCATTAATGCACGTCGATATATAGAGTGTGTGAGTTTATGTGGTGTATGAAAAGTGTGCGTGTCTTTGTTTTCCATGAGAGAATCAAATCAATGGCGCACACAAGTTGGCCTTTTTTAACCAAACCAGATTCAATACTACTAGTTTGTTTGTTTACTTTAAAAGTTAGGATTTTTTTATAACAAATACTTCGTTGTGACTTGTGACTTACATTATCTCATGCATACAAGATACACTATTTGGATTAAACTCTATGGTTAAAAAAAAGTTATTATCATATATACTAGAAAGTAGAAACAACCATTTTAGTTTATTCTCTTACTTTCAGTTTTATTTATTCTTACTAAAAAGATGTGGTGCAAGATAACTGAACAATGCTGTTAAGGGAAAAACAAAAAAAGATAACTAAACTATTCTTTAAAAAACATTCTTGGATTACGATTACTATTTTAGTGTATCTTAGTATTCATTAGTGTACTTTCATTTCCTTGAGTTCCCTCTCACCTAATTTACTTGATGATTAGTTGTTGTAAAGCCGTTCAAAAATAATAAAAAAAAAAAAAAACCTTGATAACTAGCCTCCTTTTTGCTTTGATAATCTATTTTATGATTATATAGTGTATCGTATATATTTGGCATTTCGCTAGTGATTTGTTATTATCTTATTTTAATGATGATCACAATGAGGTTGTTGCTCTAGCTAATGCTTTTACATAATCACTAATGCGTAATGCCACAATATTGTAGTACGTCGTAGTTGGTAATATTTTTCACATGTCTTCAAGTCGCAACAACCCAAACTGGGATGAAGCCAAAGATAAGAATCGGCGTTAGGAATCGGGAAACATTAAATGACATCTTCAAACATTTAATGTAAAAGCAACTAAACCAAAGTAATAATGTTCAATAAATTTCTATTTTGAGCTAAAAATTCTTGAAACAAACATTTAAGTTGTTAATGCTAGAAAATCAAAGAAAAACCATTCCAATTATTTTTTTGGGTATAGATATATATATCTTCAAAAACAATAGGTGCGGACATCATAGACGGTATCAGAAATTTTTTTTAAGAAAGACAAAATTACAAAAATCATTAAAGTATAATTAAAAAAGACAAAATTTAAAAATACATAAAATTAATTTTAAAATCCATGATAAAATTTAGATATTGAGAGAGCATTGGCCCCTTCTTCCCCACCACAGTCTGTAGCCTATGGTGCATTATATAATAGATCGATTTGGGTGCATATATAAAATTGAAAGAGTGGATATAAAGTTACACTTTTTATGTACGTTAGTTGCATCTTGCATTTAGTATCTTCCATAGATATTTACTCGGTTTTTTCTTGTTAGTTAGTTAATTCTTCACCGCTAATCTATTTGAGATGTTCATTCATATGATACCAAAAGAGAAATTGTGCAATGCAATGATAATGATGACGGAGGTAGAGGTAACAATGAAAATATTCTTGAGAATATATTATACGTATTTTAAGGAAACTAGCACCGTATTCGCACAATACGACGGTGTTCATGGTGATGACGGTGTGGTGGTTGGAGACAACTGTTGGTGGTGGAAATGACGTTGAGTGGTGTAGATAATTGATGTAAAAGTAACTGATGTAATGAGTTAATTGAGATATTTTTAACGATTAAAGAACTGATAGTGTAATTTTATTATTAAGGGTATTTTAAATATTTTTCTCATGTAACTCCCAACACGTGGATTATTTTTTTTAAAAGATAGTATAGATTAAGTTATAAAATAATAAAAGATGTAAGAGATAAAATATATACATCAAGTTTTTTTTTTAATTTAGTCATCTTTTTAATATGTTATTATATATATTACACATTACGAGCATGGTACCCACGCAATGCGGCGACGGTAGTGGGCACGGCGATCTAGTATTGTCGGTGACGGTATTATTTCTGTTGGTGGCAGTGTCAAGTCTCAAATGGTGTAGGTTGATGTATAGGTGATAGTGGAATATTTAAAAAGATAAGGGCTTAAAGTGTTAATTATTAAAATAAATGTCAAGGTCAATTCTGGTAATTTAAAGATAGAAATTACTATTAAAAAAAAGAGTCATTTTGCTTTATAAGTAACACACAGTACGAAAATACACTTGACTTATTATTACTTTTTTTAAAGGTGAATTTCGCTTGAAACTTCGTGTCGTGATTTGACAACGAGAGATCTAGCATACGTTGTCTTAACTGGGTCCGTGCTAGAGAGCTCTCTCGAAGTAGAAATGCATATTTCAAACACCTAATGGGGAGAAAATCTTCTACACATCCGCCCGAAAACGCGATGAATAATAGGGGTAAACCCTGCCCATCAAACGTAAACCTATACTCAAGTCAAACCCTTATAGATACTATATCACAATATTGATTTAATGAGGATCTGAACCTTGGACCATAAGTCACTAGAAAAACTCCAAACCACTACACCAACTCATCATTGGTTAAAGTACCTTTTTAAGTAACATCCCATAAATATCATTAATGAAATACTTTACAAATCTATCTCTCAATTTCTAATATAATCTGCACAACTCGCAGCCGCCACCGTCGTCACGCCACTCCTGCCACCGTCGCTAAGATCACCATATTGTCGTTGCCACTGTCGCCATCATTAGGGGTGTAAGAAATGAGCCCAAAAAATGGTCCGAACCGCGTTATTCGAAACTTAAAAAACCGAAACCCAAAAAAACCAAAAAACAAAAAAAACAATGTGTAACCGTTCGGTTACGATTTTCAATATTCATTACCAGCGGTTAACCGAACCGAACCGAATTTTGATATATACCTACATATAATCATATATATGTATATTTACACATATATGTATTACATGAATACATCATTTACATATCTATTTAGCTAATTTTTATATTTGTTGTCTAAAATATGAACATTTTTACTAACTTTCTTTCACAATGTATGATTAATTTTGGATATTCTAAGTAATATTCTTATATATATATATATATATATTAAGAAAAACTGTTAATTTTGTTTAAAATATTTATCAAAAATATTAGTTATATCATATAAAATACATTTCAAGTAGTAAATCATGATACTCTTAAATAAAAACTTGCATTGCATAAATATAACATTAGAAAAAAGTAATTCAAAATTAGATGTAATGTATATTTATTTATAAAACAAAATATTAACGTAGTTAAATAACTATTATACATAGAAAAATGAATTAATGCAATGTCAATTGGCTATTATAATTGAAAACTTAAACTTTATATTAGCATAACTTTAATAAATGGTTAACTAAAAATAAAACCAAAATTAACCGACTTTTTCGGGTAACCGAAACTAACGGTTCAAAACTTCTAACTAATCAAACCGAACCGAAACCCGAAAAACGGTTCAAAATTTCTAGATAACCGAACCGAACTGAAACGTTTACAACCCCAGCCATCATCACCATATTGTCGTCACCACCGTCGTCATTTTGAGCGGATTTCCCTTGTGTTTTTATACATATATGTATGTATACATAAATAGCAGTTGGATTCAATTTATCAAGGATACCAATGAAAAACCGTAACCAAAGTATACTATAGTTATTTTTCGGTTTTAAGATCTTTGAGTAAGTCGGACCGATTTTCAATTTTATCGTTTTGTTTTTACAAACCCACCAAAAAGAACAAACTGTCTCCACAAAATGATTGGTTATCCCACACTTCTCAACAGCAGCTTGTCTCATGTGCAACCCATATACACACGCACCACACCAACGAGGCAACGAGTATACAGATTTTATTTTTAAAAGTCCAAGAATAATATAATACAGAAATAGATAGATACATAGTTACATACAAAAGATCAACAACAATAATACATTGTATCTTGTATTTCTTTATTGATGGTGTACCCATCGTCACCCAGAATAAAGTCTCACCCTAGGTAGGCTTAAAGGTCACCCAGGATATCACATAGTCTGGGGAAAAGAAGATAAACACGAAAATATACGATCATATCACTTCCTTAAATAAAGGAGATCGTTACCAAAGATAAAAGACGCGTGAGAAACTTATTCTCCACGAAAAAGCAGCTATAAAAGGGGGAAAACCCTAATCATTATCATTATGCCTTCTACGGGAAAAACCCTAAAACACATACACGATCCACGGGCAAAACCCTAAGAGATCTAAACATAACTAAACCGGCATACAAGGGAGGAAGACTCCTACCAATAGAAAATCGCCGTCCAACCCATCAAACACTTCTAAATCCTTTAACCTAATCCATTGTACAAATAATTGGCGTCATCCTCGGGACAATCGCTACTCATCACCACAACCTGCATCAAAAAAGGTTAAAATCCAGAAAATTTTGCACCAAAAAAGGTCAAAATCCGGAAAATTTTTCTCACAAAAACGGTCAGATTCCCTGTTTCGATACTCAGATCTCGATAATGTATGCCGGCAAAGATCCTAATAAAGCAAGCATGAAACGAAAAGATCCAGAAGACTCGCAAATCCAGTCAAGAGATCTATGTTTTTCAGCTTTGGGAGACAAAAAAGCCAGCAAAGATCCGTTAATAATACAAGCACAAATATTCGATATCTCAGTACGAAGAGTATATATCGATAATGGAAGCGAATGCGACATTATTTATGAACATTGCTTCCTGCAATTACCAGAAGCAATAAAGGCAAGAATGACAAACCCTACAGGCCCACTCGCAGGATTCGCCGGAAACCGCGTATGGCCCCTGGGGGAAATAGATCTCGATGTTACCCTGGGGAACCCTCCGTTTGCACGGACGGAAACCCTAGATTTCACTATAGTACGAGCACCCTCACCATACAACCTTCTCCTAGGAAGACCAGCAATACAACGAATGGAGATGGTACCTTCCACAGTCCACGCCATGGTACTATTCCAAACGAAATCAGGCGTCGGAATGATAAAATCAAGTTATGACCAGACAAAACAAATTAGTGAGGTAAAAAATCAAAGGAGGAACCAGAAGAAGTGAAGACACCCAGCCAGAGCGATCAGGCTCAGGATAATGACAAGGTACTCGTGAACCCAGCCTTTCCTGATCAATTAATTACCATAGGGAAGGGGCTGCCAGAAGATTTCTAAAAGAAGTTACTCAAATTATTACAACAAAACATCGATATATTCGCATGGGAATACGCGGATATGACAGGGGTCCCCAGGGTGCTCACCCTAGGGGAACAGACCTTTGTTACGGAACACAGGTTGAATGAACGAAAAAGCATGGAACCTATAAAGCAAAAGAAAAGAAGTTTATCAAATGACAGAGATGAGGCAGCATGCAAGGAAGTAGACGAGCTTGTAAAAGCCGGGATCATAAGAGAAGCCACGTACCCTACGTGGATCGCAAACCCAGTAATGGTAAAGAAAGGAAACGGAGGCTGGAGAATGTGTGTAGACTTCACAGATATAAATAAGGCATGTCCAAAAGACTGTTATCACTACCAGAAATAGACTGGAAAGTTGAATCTTTAGCAAAACATAAATGGAAGTGCTTCCTAGATGCCTATAAAGGATACCATCAAATACAAATGGCTAAAGAAGATGAAGAAAAGACATCTTTTCATACAAACAAAGGAACATTCTGCTATACAAAGATGCCATTTGGGCTAAAAAACGCAGGAGCAACCTATCAACGACTCGTAGACAAAGCTTTCCACAAGCAAATCGGGAGAAACCTATAAGTCTATGTAGATGACATGGTCATCAAAAGCATAACGGAGGAAGAACTACTTGCAGACATTCAAGAAACCTTCGAAACGCTGCGAAAGATAAAAATGAAGCTCAACCCCAAAAAATGCTCTTTTGGAATGGAGGCTGGGAAGTTCCTAGGGTACTATATCTCGGATAGGGGAATCCAAGCAAACCCATCTAAGGTAAACAAGATACTCGAACTACCACCTCCAAAGACAGTAAAAGAGGTACAAAGCCTAAACGGCAAACTCGCAGCACTAAGTCGCTTTCTCTCAAAAGGAGCGGATAGGCAATTGCCATTTTTCAAAACACTAAAGAACTGTGGGGCCAAAAAAGGATTCGAATGGACAAAGGAGGCTGACGAAGCATTTGAACAAATGAAAAAGCACATAGCAGAACTCCTCACCTTGACATCCCCAAGGAAAGGAGAGACCCTGTACATATATCTCGCAACCTCCGCCGAATGCGTAAGCGCAGTCCTATTAACAGAAAGGGACAGGAAACAAATGCCAATCTACTTCGTAAGCAGGATACTCCAAGAAGCAAACAACCCAGAGATGGAGAAGCTTGTGTTAGCACTTGTTCACGCAGCAAGAAGACTACGCAGGTACTTTCAAGGGCATCCAATTGTGGTACTCTCAGACAAACCGCTGAGACAAATTTTAACAAAACCAGAAAAATCCGGAAGAATGGCAAAATGGGCAATCGAGCTAGGAGCATATGATATCGAGTATAGGGCAAGGCACGCAGTCAAAGGACAGATCCTAGCAGACTTCATTACCAAAATAAGGGAAACAGGAAATTCAGTAACTCACTCCACGACACTCACAGTGACTGGGGAAGCAGACTCTGAAACCTGGGAATTATACACTGACGGAGCATCAAGTTCAGAAGGCTGCGGGGCCGGAATACGCCTAGTAAGCCCAGACAAGCAAGAATACACATATGCCCTAAGATTCGAGTTCGAAACAACGAACAATGAAGCAAAATACGAGGCATTGATAGCAGGATTGGACCTGGCCAAAGACATGAAAGTCAGAAGTATCAAAGCTTTCGTGGACTCCCAGCTGGTAGCCAACCAAGTAAAAGGTGAATACGAAGCCAAGGGAGAGATCATAAGGCTATATTTGGGAAAAACAAAGGAATTAATCGAGCAATTTGAAAGCTTCGACATCGAGCACATACGAAGAAATCAAAACAAAAAAGTCGATGCTCTAAGCAAGCTAGCCTCGTTAACATTTGAACACCTGGGGAAGAAAGTACTAATAGAGGTCCTGAAAGAAAGATCCATATACGAAAAGCGGGTGCATGATTTAGTTAAAGAAGAAGGAAAAAACTGGATGACACCGATAATTGAATATTTGGTGAGCGGAATATTGCCAGAAGATGAAAGCGAAGCAAGAAAAATAAGAATCAAAGCTCCACAATACAAGTTGATGGAAGGGAACCTTTACAAGAAGGCATTTTTGACCCCATGGTTACGCTGTGTGGGACCCAAACAGGCAGAAACAATAATTTTTGAAATTCATGAAGGAATCTGCGGACTACACGCAGGACCCAGGTCAGTGGCGACAAAAGCGCTACGCCTAGGGTATTTTTGGCCATCAATGCACAGAGATGCAGCCAAGCTTTTGCAAAATTGTGAAGCATGTCAACTGCACGCAAACGTCCCCGGGCTACCAAAGCAAGATATGACATCGGTAACATCTGCATGGCCATTTACAAAGTGGGGAATTGACATAGTGGGGCCACTACCAAAAGCATCAGGAAAGGTAAAGTTTCTAATTGTGGCTATTGATTATTTCACAAAATGGGTAGAAGCAAAACCTGTGGCAACAATAAATGGAAAAACAATTGAGAATTTCGTCTGAGAATATATAATATACCGATTTGGGTTACCACAAATGATAGTCTCAGATAATGGAAAACAATTTGCGGAGGGTACATTCACATAAATGTGTCAAAGGCTAAACATAAAGCATTCCTTCACATCAGTATATCACCCACAAGGGAATGGACAAGTAGAAGCAATCAACAAACAGATTGTGAAAGGCATGGAAAAAAGGCTGGGACGAAGCCATAGTGGTTGGGTGGATGAATTACCATTGGTACTCTAGGCACATCGTACAACACCCAAGCAAAGCAATGGGGAAACCCCATTCTCCCTAGCCTTTGGATCAGAAGCAGTCTTACCTGCGGAAATACAAGTCTCCACATGTCGAACGACAAACGTCAATGAAGAAGACAATAACACAGAAATGTGTATAAACCTCGACCTCTTAGAGGAAAGAAGGGAAATTGCTTCAATAAGAGAGGCTGCGTATAAGCAAAGAATTGAGAAATATTACAACAAAAAAGTTCACCCAGATAGCTTCAAAGTCGGTGATTACGTCCTCAGGCTCAATAGCGCAAGCAAGGTAGAATACCTGGGGAAAATGGGGCCAACGTGGGAAGGACCATACAAAGTCGATAAAGTCATCGGAAATGGTGCGTACAAGTTTTCAACGACAGATGGCAACCCCGTCGACAAGACATGGAACGCAACAAATCTGCGTAAGTTTATTGTTAAACAAATATATATATATATATATAATATATATGTATATGCATAAATAAAAAGAGAAAAGGAGAGAAGATCTCCAACTCTTACAAAATATCCTATTAAAGTACACTATTAAAGAATGGTGGGGACACCTACCGGACTAATACAAGGACGGGTTACAAACCCTCCAGTGTACAAAAATTATGATTCATGGTGAAAAAGGATCACAACCTCACACACATAATTTCGAAAAGCCAAAAAAGGCAAAGCATATTATAATAAAGTCATGACTATAACAGAATGCATGCCCAAAAACACCAAACAAGGCAATGGCATTTCAAAATCATACTCCTATGATTTTATCAAAGCATATGCCTAACTGCTGAAAAAGCAAGTACATACAACAAAATCCTGAAAAAGGTAAATATGCGTGAAAGAGGAAAAAAGGCAAATATTGTAACTCCCACAATGATATAGGGTACGATACAAGCTCATGTATACAACTAAGACATTGATGAAGCCGTCAAGACAGTACATTGGCATATATGGTGATAGGAATCCAACAACAGCCAAGGCAAAAGATGACAGCTCCAACAGCTAATATTACGAAACGGGTAATAAAACACCCGATAAAAACCGGATGAAGAATCCGAGTATACCACTAAACACCGGATGAAGAATCCGGGTACAAAAAAAAAATAAACCAAAAACCGGATGAAGAATCCGAGTACAAAACCTAAAAATCGGATGAAGAATCCGAGAACATGACTATGACCCAACCGACGAATCCGGGCATATTTTATAAATATCAAAATCTTCACAAGCAGCTTGGTCGACAAGAGACTTCCCGAAAAGCGGATTCACCTTGGTCAAGTGGTGTACAAAAGGAATTACTTCCGTCATTACCTTCTTATACTTCACTTCAGAGCTGATAGATCGGAACGAAGAAGCTGCAGCTGATTTTCTCTATTCACCATCCCATCTCGAGCGGTCTGCAGCTGGATATCTTTAATATCTAGAGCTCGCTCCAAATTTTGAACATCGGAGGAGCAATCGTCGGAAGAAACAGAGGCAAAACCAGCGGACGTGCCACAACCTTCAGAACGCCGCTTCAAGATTTCCAGATCCGACTCCAATCGGCGAATTTTTATCATATCCACATACGACCTAGCACCGAGCTTAAACTTCTGTCCAATAGTCTTTATCCGGCCATGCTTGTAGAAAACACTCATCTTTTTCCGATAACCCCACTTCATTTATTTATTTATGGAATCTATCAACAAAAGTGAAAAACAAAACCCCGAATCCAATTGCTTACCTTACATGGGGATACGGGACGCACTATCGACAATTTGCAAGAAGGGCCATTCAAGATTCGTTTTCGTATGAAATCGTCCCTCTCAACAGCCTTCTGAAAGACAACGGACTCCCAGATGCAAACACGCAGGGTACGCTTGAAGGGTACGTTTCACTCTCAATAAACAAGGAAAAGATTTGCATTTATCAAGAATCCTATATCTTAGGAAAGAATATCAAATCAAATCCCTTATTCTTAGAAGTAGGCATGAGCACGGTCCAAAGACCGAACCGGACCGGACCGGACCGACTAGACCCGAAGACCGACGTGGCAGGAAAATCTAGACCGAAGACCGGCCCGATATATGCTCGGTCGGTCCGGTTCGGTTCCGGGTTAGCCCGGGCCGGTTCAGGTATTAAGTGGTTGGACCAAAATGTGACATAAACTCAAAAAGTGGGCTAAATTTTGATTTCTTGTTGGGCTAAAAGATTAAAAACCTGTTGGGCTTATTAAATCACCTGCTGGGCTATATTATCTCACCTGCTGGGCTAAAAAATGAAAGACAAATTACAATTCACAAATCAACATGTACAGAATATGATTTCACACGTTTTTGATCAGAACATCAGAATCAGATTACCAAATACTAACATGCATGCCAAAAGCCAAATTACCAATCACAAGTCTTTCACAGTAGCCAAAATACATGCCAAATTGCCAAAATACTAGTGAATCACATATTCACAGTAGCCATGGTGGTGATATTTCATGGTACTAGACTACAATCCTACATTATTAACAATTCCATGCACCACATCAAGTCATGAATGGCCAAAAATACATTGCAAATTACATGCACTACATCACTAAACTACGTCAAATTGCCAAAAACATAGTGCGACAATGTAGTGCAACAAAAGAGATATATTGTTATACACATATCTTCATCAAGTTGTTATAATCATCCTAACTTCCGCTTCCTATCTACAAACATAAACACAAACAAATTCATAAAAAGACACATATATGTAAGTTCACAAATAGACATTGATTGAAATTACCTCTAATAACGTCTTCATCTTTTTCTAAATCCACACCTTCATCATCAATCTTAACCACCATCTTGTTTTTCACCCAATCTTGAGTGCATATCAATGCCTCCACTAAAGATGTAGCCAATCTAGTCCTATAGGGATCCAATATACGACCACCCGTACTAAATGCGGATTCACTAGCAACGGTAGACACTTGTATTGGTAATATATCTACAAAATACATAGACATTATAAACTAAAAAAGTATACAATCATCAAAATAAAAATTAAATAGAAATATAGAAGTACCTTTAGCCATCCTTGCTAAAATTGGGAACCTTGGACCATTGAGTTTCCACCAAAGAAGGACATCAAACCCGGTATGAAGTTCGTCACGTGGCTCATTTAGATACTTATCTAACTCGGTTGAAATTTTATATGAGCCACCACCCCATCCAACCAAAAAAGCATTCACAACCGAGTTTTTAGTTTGACGTGGAGCAACTTCATTCGAAGATTTCTTTGATACATTTCTTCCATCTAAAGTATCAAACTTCTCTTTGTATTTAGCAAACAAATCCCCAAAGGCCTTCTCAACTACATCCACCTTAGCCTTAACCATTTGTTCAAATTCATCATTCATGATCTCCGGTCCACGGTCATAAGAGATCACCATATCAAACCCATGTGTAATACCATCCAACTTCATGGTAGGATCTAGAATTAGAGCAAAATACATATACACATTGAGATTCATATACTCTCCCCAATACTTTCTAAACTTGTCTCTCATTGCTTTAACCATTTCACTATAACCCGGGTACTTTTCCCACACACGAAGGTGACTATCTGTATCAAGGACTTCCATGAAAAAACGATGGGCAACTGGATAAGATGTGCCCGAAGCCAATTCCGTTTGATCTTTAAACTTCTCAAACAACTTTACAAAAGTTTCAATGTCTTCCTAATCCGAACGGGTAAACTTATATTCCGAGTCATATTTAAAAAATGCATCACGCAATTCCCACGCCGTTTTCAACATATCTAAAGTGGAGTTCCATCTAGTTGGGCAATCCGCACACAAGAACCTTTTAGACGTACATTTTGCCTCAAGTATGCATTCCTTAAACCTATCTATTCTTTGTGTGGAGTTCTTGATATACCTAACGGCGTTACGGACACGTTCAATAGTTTTATCATAAATAGCCAATCCATCTTTCACAATCAAATTTAGTATATGTGCCATACACCTAATTTGAAAGTGTTTGCCATTATCATACAAAGAAGGCAACATATCTATCAAATACTTAATGGCCTTATCATTAGAGCTTACATTATCAAGACTCATGGTCATCACATTCTTTAGTCTCCATTCATTGATGCAATCAAATAATTCACGTCCTATATCATCACCTTTATGACTATGGATGCATTTAAAGTTAATGATTTTTTTATGTAGCACCCAATCATCATCAATAAAGTGTGCGGTCAAGACCATGTAGTTTTTTTATTTATTAGAAGATGTCCAAGTGTCTGTTGTCAAGTGCACTCCTTGGGTAGTGTTACTTAAAAAGTTATGTAATTTCTTTTTTTCATCAACAAAGTATTTTGACACCCCCTTTGAAGCGGTCCATTGTGAAGGCAACTTGTAAATGGGGGACAATGATTCAACAAACTCTATCATAGTCGGATGCCTAATTAAAGAAAATGGTAACTCGGCTAATACAAACAATTTCAAAACCGCCTTCCAAATTCGATCTTGATTATACTCCCACTTACAGACACTACCACTAGCATTTTCCCCATCCCCACTGGTTTTGGTTAAACAAATGTTACTTTGTTTTTCTTGTTTATTTTCTGGGTTTTTATCACATTTCTTCCAATGACGGTTTAAAGCGGACGTACCATTTTTAGTACTATCAGCTTGGTAAGACTTGAGACAATAAATGCATTTACCTTTAAACAGTCCGTCTTCAGCATCGGTATGTGGTTCGAAGTGATCCCAACAAGGTGCCTTCAATTGCCGCTTCTTGTTCGGGTTACTTTTTGAAATATAAACCCTCACACCTTGACTCACTTTCTTTCCCCGTTTCCGTTTTACCTTCTGTTTTCCTTTAGTCTTAGTCGCTATTACTTCTTCAGCCGATGATAAGTTCACTTCATTAATATGTTCATCACCATCCTAAAACAAGTTAAGCAACAAAAACATGATTAAGGGACTGTTTTTTGAAAAAGAAAATATGTATATGCATGTATATTATGGGCTTATGGCTAGTGTCCTACTCCTACTGTATTCCTATATCCCAACAATTATCGAATTTATGGCTACTGAATTAATAAACCATTCATAATAATTTAATAAACATAAAACAAATTCATCTCATATGATAAAAATCATCTAAATATCTAGGGTTTTTTCGGAAATAATATTACAATTTAATCATGAATTTCGTAATAAAACTTATCCTACCTTGGATGATGATGATTGAGACATATTTGTAGCCTTGAATTCGAAAAAACGAGCAGATTTCTTGAAGATTTGAAGAAGATCTAGTGAAGAAGAAGAGATACAAAAAGCATAATTTTTATCTTTTTAACAATCCCCATAAACCTACTTTGTATTCTTGCAAAGTCTAAAGTGATATAATGTAATTTAAAAACATAGTTATTGAAACATATAACAAGCACGCTCCTTTTTTTTTTAAGTGGACGGTTTGCCTTGTTGGTATTGGACTAATTAACATATCCCACCAAAGCCCATTATCCATAAATTACATAAGCCCCTTTTACAAAACAGCCTTAAACCAAAATTCACTCGGGTTTCGGTCCTGGACCGGCTTTTTCCGGGTTTTGGACCGAACCGGACCGAAGACCGATTTGGCATGAAATCCTAGACCGAAGACCGGACCGTTTGTGGATCGGTCGGGTCGGTTCTGTTCGGTTTCGGGTCAGTCAACGTCGGGTCTCGAGTTTCCGGTCCAAAAGCTCATGCCTACTTAGAAGTGATATACACGGCCCGAAAAACCATACTTGGGGAATAAGTCACGAACCCCCCATAAATAGGGGGAAGGATGGCTAGCATTACATCTTCGGCTAAGACTAACAACATGATCTTGGCATATCATATTATTAGTCTGGGGGGCTTGATGGTGTACCCACCGTCACCCAGAATAAAGCCTCACCCTAGGTAGGCTTAAAGGTCACCCAGGATATCACATAGCCTGGACGAAAAGATACGATCATATCACTTCCTTAAATAAAGGAGATCGTTACCAAATATAAAAGACGCGTGAGAGACTTATTCTCCACGAAAAAGTAGTTATAAAAGGGGGAAAACCCTAATCATTATCATTATGCCTTCTACGGGAAAAACCCTAAAACACATACACGATCCACGGGCAAAACCCTAAGAGATCTAAACATAACTAAACCAGCGTACAAGGGAGGAAGACTCCTACCAACAGGGAATCGCCGTCCAACCCATCAAACACTTCCAAATCCTTTAACCTAATCCATTGTACAAACATTTATGACGTGACAAATTGTTGAATGTTGATTTGTAAACAAAAACTAGATTTCCATATCATTAATTCATTACATTAATCTTCAAAAATAAGATCTTAGAGTATCTTTAGATTATTTGATGCTAGATGAGAAGTTGGAAACTATTCGTGGAATTCAAATGACATTTAAAACTTTTAAGTTTATTAGGAAACACAATTTTTATTTTTATCTACCATAAATTTATTAGATGTTGCCTTATGTTATTTTAATTTAACATAAATTATAGATGTAAACCACTGAACACCTCTTCATTCGTTGCCCCTTTACAAAGTCGTTATGGCTCTTCCTTCAATCTTGGTCCCAGCTCCCCATTCAAACACCCGAAAATCTTCACAAACTCATGGAATCTCACAAGACAATTTACATAAACCCCCACAAACAAAAACTTATCCATCTTGTCATTCTTAGTTTCTGCTGGATAGTCTGGAAGAGTAGGAACGACTATATTTTTTTTTCCTACAAGCCGTCCTCCCTTAGTTTAGCAATCAAGGAACTCAAAGGATTAAGTTTTCTTTGGTTGAATAATAGAGCAACCTCAAGATCAATTAGTTGGATCCATTGGAATTGTTTTAATTTTTAATCTCTGTAATATTTTATGTTCCCCGCACTTGTATGTTCTTCTAGCTTCTTGCTAGATTTCATATAAATAAAATATTATTTTAATGTTAAAAAAAAAAAAAAAACCATACTACGAGTAATATTCTATCAAAATTTACGTGTTTTCCATCATTTTTCTATGTTATCGTACTATAGGTAATCGTGTTGTGATTTTTGTTCGAACTTTTATTTTCCTAAATATATACTAAGCTATTAACTATACTGTTTTGTATGTGATTTTTGTTCGACCTTTCATTGTTCTATTCTGTTCATTTAGCACATCTTATGTAACAATACTAATACCCTGATCTGTCCAATGGATGAGTAGTTTCAAAATATATTAATTTAAGTTAAAAAATTGGAATTTTGAGTATATTAAATAGATACCGAATAAAATTAAAATACCTAAAAATTAAACATAAAACGATTAATCTAGTTAACTCATTTTTTTCAACTTTAGTTAAAAAAAAAATTTTTGTTTGTTATATTTAAACTTAAACACACACAAACAACAATTTTAGACTATAACTAGATTTTAGACCCATGTCAAATACACGGATTTACATTGTTATAAAGATTAGATTATTATGAAGTGTAACTATATGCAAGCTAAAAAGTGTTATTAACTCAAAAGAAAAATAGCCAAAAAAATAATCATGAAATATGCTGAAAACGTAATTAAAAATAAAGATAATCGGAACGCTCATTTTTCAAGTAGATTTTCATAGTTCGGAATTAATAAATAATAATTGAGCGGTATATTTTTTTTTGCCCTGTTAATAAAAGATTTACAGTCAACTTTTAAGATAAATACATGTTATTATGAATAATATATTAATGAAAGTGGATTACATATTCATCCACTAATACTTAAAAAAAATAATAATACAATTACTTATAAAAGCTAATAATGGAAGTGGATTAATTAGTTTTATATTTATATGATAGAACGTATAATTAAAATATATAATAGTTATTATCTTATTGAGTGTATATTTGCTATTATTCAATTCTATTGAATATATATCAATTATTATTTATTATTATATTGAAATTAATGGTTAAAAAGTGTAAATTTAAAATTGAAAACAAAAAAGTGTATATTAAAATAATTATAATTAAGTATTTAGTGAGAGTAAAAAGTATAAATTATTGATGGAAAATAAAAAAGTGTAAATTAATGAGATGATTTTACAAACATTAATGTAAATATAATATATTTGGATAATGATTATTGTGATTTTTTTAATTTATAATTAGATTAATAATGTCATCATCAATTTTCAATTTGATAAAATCGAAAGCTATGATTGGTTAATAAACTATTAGGTCAGTTGTCTTTTAGTATATATAAAGATTACGAAAACTAAAGATGGAAACATATGAAAATTAACTCCATATAAATATTGAATCTACTTACCCCCTTTTTTATTCAACTTTGGTTAAATAAAAAATTTATAGTTTGTTATATCTAAACTTAAGACAAACACAAACAACAATTTTAAACTATAATTTCGAAAACTAAAGAAAAATATATAATTTAAAAAGTACATGTCAATTCATCAACAAAGACTATTTTGAGCGTTTTGATTTTTTTTAGATTGTTCCATTTGGAAACAGTTCATACATGCACAACACGAAGTCGTAGATGATGGTTAACATGTGTTGGCTTAAGATTTTCAAGATGAACTAATGCGGTCTAATTTTTGTTGTCGAAGAAGAAGCCATGATTAACTTATAATGGACAATAAACTAAATTATTAATAATAATAATAATAATAATAATAATAATAATAATTTAATGTTAAATAAATAATACTGTAATGATGATGATTAAATGTGAAAAAAGTGTTTTATTAATAATAGGGTCGACCTATAGATTTAACAATTAAAAAATTATTAAAAAAATTAAAGATTAATAAGGAGTGAGTTTTAGACTAAATAAAGGGATTATGGGTATAAGTGTACCCAAACATCCTATTTTGGTTATATTATAGATATTGATTAAAAAAACTTTATTAAGTGCTTGCTTAGTGCTTACATCTTATTTCATGTTAATAAAATCCGCCATTTTGTAAACTACTGTATATATTTTTTTTCATGTTAATATTTTTTTATTTAAGTAGTCTTTTCTCTCTCACACACACAAATTAGATTCCATCTCTATACATCTTTCTTGCACTCAAAACCCCCCCTTTTTCAACAAGATTTGATCTGTATCAATATCTATATCCATATCTCCAACACACAATCTGCCATCTTTTCTATCAACCATATGATGTATTTCAAACTCTTTTGTTGATCAATCCTTTTGTTGGCTTGCTTCAAGATTCTTGCTTTATCTCACTTGGTATGTTTTAACTTTATTTCTTGTGTTTTTACTTCGAATTACTTGGTGGGTGTGTTATCTTTTGTTCAATTAAAGTTTAAACCTTTCAGTTTATGCATAAAGTTCATCGCTTGTAGTCAATATGCTTGAAAGTTTATAGATTTTGCATGCAAAGTGATATGATGTTATCATTCGGTTAAATTAGTACCTTTTTTTTTAGATTTTAGTTTGTTATTTCTTTGATTCTTGCTTGTAATCCCTTATTTGACATAATTATACTTATCCTGAATTTTGATCTAATTATGTGCTTGTTTTACAATTTGTAAGATTGTTAATGTTACTAGTAGTTACTCAATTTACCTATGTTCATTTAGGGATGTTTGGATGCGATTTACAAAATGATAATTGCAATTTGATACATCAGAATGTGAAGTTATCATTAGATAGAAGTTTCTTGAAAGCCAATACTTAATTACTTATTAGTCTCTCAATTTATTTGTTTACCGCAAATACCAGTTACTCCTCCAGTTATCCAGACTTTAAAGTTTCTGTAATTCAGTTTAAGTGCACGTCAAAGCACCCTTTAAACTAGGTTAGTTCATATGCAAACTGTATTACACAAATTTGCAAATCCGTCTATTTGGTTGAAACTTTGTTTATAGGCGCGTTGTTACCAGCGTATTCTTGTCAAGTGGCTGCTTTTGGTTTGTTTGTAGAATAAGTAGAATGTATGGTCTTGTTCCCAGTTCGTTTGACTTTGCATTTATTATTTTTTTGGTTCAATTATATAGTATCTTTTCCATAATCAATTATTGGTTCAAATATATAGTGATGTTGGAATTTATTTGATCCATTTTGCAAAAGGAATTAACTTAATTAAATGTTAGGATTGATGAGAAAAATGGACAATAGTAGTTAGAGGACCGAAAAACTCAAAGATAGGATTCACGTAGTCTAACAGTTTGCTAACATCGATTATCGTCGGTAGCATTCCTACGATGTCAATGAATTTGGTAGTACATGAAAAACAAACGATCATGTTCTTTAATGAGTAGCATGTTGTTTGTTTACAGGATTGGATCTGTCATTTGCAGGATTTGGACGCCAATTCTACATTTGGTTTAAAGATGGACCATCTTCCTGTTGAAGTCATCGGTAACATACTCTCTCATCTTGGGGCTGCTCGTGATGTTGTGATTGCATCTGCCACTTGCCGGAAATGGCGAGAAGCTTGGCGGATTCACCTCCATACACTTACTTTCAATTCAAATGATTGGCCCGTTTATCATGAGCTCACAACAAGCAGGCTTGAAATCCTCATAACTCAGACAATATTCCAAACCACGTGCCTCCAATCCCTTTCCATCATCATGGATGATGTTGATGAGTTCTCAGCAGCACCCGTGATTGCTTGGCTGATGTACACACGAGACAGCTTGAAACAATTACATTATAATGTAAGAACGTCACCCACCATCAATATTCTTGAAAAATGTGGTCGCCAAAAGCTTGAAGTGTTAAATTTATCACATAATACCATTAGTGGTGTCGAGCCAAGTTATCAACGTTTCCCGTGTTTAAAATCTCTTTCTTTAAGTCATATCAGCATTTCCGCTCTGGATTTAAGTTACCTACTGACTGTTTGCCCGAAAATCGAGGTTTTGACACTTTTAAGCCTTGATATAGCCATGTCAGATGCACAGGCATCAATGGAATTGAATAGTCATTCTCTAAAAGATCTATCTGTTGAGGCCGTTAGTTTGGAAAAATTTATCCTTGAGGCAGATAGCCTAGAAAAGTTGCAACTTAAAGATTGTACACTCGAGGTTTTCGAGCTTGTTGGTAAAGGGACGTTGAAGCTTTTAAAAATTGATGATGTCAGCGTTATTCATCTTGATATAGGTGAAAATACAGAAAATCTTGAAGTTGTGGATGTTAGTAATTTTACAATCATGTGGACAAAATTTCATCATATGATTTCAAAAGCATCAAGGCTAAGAGGGCTACGGCTTTGGGGTGTTGTGTTTGATGATGAAGACGAGGTTGTTGATATGGAAACTATATCTGTCTGTTTTCCTCAATTGACACATTTGTCCTTGTGCTACGATCTAAAAGAGGGATCACTCCAATACAGTTTGCAGCGGGCGTTTGAGTTGAAGAATGTGATTATGTTAGAACTTGGGTGGACGGTTATAACAGACTTGTATTCACAGTGGGTGGCTGGGCTCTTGGAGAGGTGCCCTCGTCTTAGGAAGTTGATTATTAATGGGGTTGTATCAGAGGCTAAAAGCCATGAAGAATGCCAAGTTTTAGCTAATTTCACGACGTCCATCGTAAATCTAATGCGAAAGTATATGCACGTGGATGTTCAGTTTGAATATGAATAACAAATTTTATCATGGAAGATCTGTTCGTATATGGACTTGATCACAGGTAATGATTTTGAACCACCATTGTATGCCATTTTGTTTTTGAGTGTTCAGGTTCTCAGTGGTAAATGTATGCAATTTTCCGTGTGATTAGCTCAGGATTTTGCATTGATGTAATTTTGTGGTAGCAAATATAATGCATAAGTCTGATTATATACTTATATATTGTGTTGGCATACGATCTCCTTGTTCTGCTCCTTAGTTGTTTTAATTAATTTGCGTTATATTTTCTTCCCTTTTTCTCTTGGTCTCCATGGTGCAACAAGCTTTAAACGACTGTGTATATAATTCATTAATCAATTTTCCGAAACTGCTTTCTTTGTGAATCACTATTCCGTGTGCACTAACTGCTTATGATTTGTCAAAATATCAAATTTAAGTGGATTAGGTAACAAATTGGAACATAGGATGTCTTTTTCCCTTGGCACATAGTCCGTTCTAAAAAAAGAACTTGCAGAACCATAACCAAATAGAAGATCGAGATAAAATAAGATCTTTCATACATTTTGAGACTACGTATACGCAAGCTTACATAATTCACATTAATCGCATCAAAATAAAGCTGTATATGGGCAGAACTCGAGTGGACGCCTTAAGCTAAGTTTGAGCTTGATTTACGGTCAAGTTTGAACTCGATTCTGTAGCACAATGGGCCTTGACAACACAAATTTGACCTCTATTTGAAGACTCCAATGGCATAATATTCCTTAGATTTCATGTTGGATCAAGCAAAGCTCGATAAAACTCAAAATATTTGAGCTTGATTTACGTGCTAGGAGTCAACTTGTAAACAGGCTTATATACTAGCACTTATTTATTAGAAACTCGGACAAAAGTACGAGCCTAATCCTTGTATGCTCAAGCTTGGCTCGAGCTTGCCTTTTGTATTCGAAATTGAACTCGATAAAGTTTTAAGCGGTAGGTCAAATGACTTAGTAAAAAGCTCAATTTTTTTGTGCACGATTAAACCCCCCAAAATATGCATCATAGGGAAGATACCCTTATACAAATGTTTTTACAAAGAAATACTCAAATAGATCTCGGGTACGTAAACAATAGACAGTAGGCTACATATTACAGTACAACATTCTAAAAACTAGTTTAGAATCTCAACAACACAAAGCAATAGGAACCGGAAGGAAACCAAAACTTGAACCCCTTCCATGAACCAAAAAGCAATAAGACAATTTCACACTGGAGAAGGGACATTGATCAGCCACCGGATTCATCTGCAAATTGGTTTAGATCAAGAATACAACATACTTGCAGTTCCAGTTGGAAGATTCTGATATACTCCTTTTTAAGAGCATTCACATAGCAGCTTTATTAATACCATATATCGTTAGCAATTTCGTATATCAATACTATGGAATGCCAAAGCGTTTACTCTTAAGCAAACCCTGGATTGTGTGCTAATGCTTCCTCATAAATCAAGTCCTTAATTTGTTCTTCTCCTAGAACTTGTTGTTCAAATTCAAATGAGAACGGATCCATGCAGATTGGCTCATCAGCCACATCGTGTAGTCTTGCAAGGTAAGGATGATCTAATGCATCTTCAACTGCAATCAAATTATGGTTCAGTTAGGTGTGCTTTTTAAACAATGCAAATATACAGTGCCGGCTTAAGGTTTTTGGGGGCCTGCTTCATTAGTATACTAATTGAAGTTAAGAAAGAGAAAAAAAAGGGGTAGCTCAATTTATGTTATTGAACTACTAGTAAAAAAAGTATGTAGGTTGATGCAAAACCCAATAAGGGTATGATTGTAATGCAAATTGTATAATGATAGTAAGCCCAAATTCCAAATAATAAGCTTACTATACAAAAGATTGAGGCCTTAAAGTTATGGGGCCTAAAGCGATTGCTTACCCGCTTATAAATATAAAGCCGGCTGTGCAAATACAAGCTATTATTATAATGGTGTTACCTGTGATTCGTTTAGCTGGATCCATTGTTAACATTTTGTCAACTAAATCAATAGCCAATGGGTGAACGTGTGGGAAAATCTTCGACAATGACTGGCGAGGATGTTGAGGGAGTTGAGCAAGATACCTTTTTGCATCTTCATTTCTAATGAACCGAAGATCAGATTCTGTTGGTGTACCTAGAAGCTGAAAAAACATATATTAGTTAAGATCCTAAACATATTTTCTTAAAATTTCATACGGATATAAAATTAGTAGTCAAACAGCCATCTTGATATTTTCTGTAAGGTTACAAGTTTACCTCTGTTAACAAGCGCATTTGATGGACGTGATCTTTACCGGCAAACAAAGGCTTCTTGTTCATAAGCTCCATGAAGATGCAACCAACAGACCACACGTCAATGGCAGCCGTGTAATCTGACGAGTTGAGTAGCAGCTCAGGAGCCCTATACCATCTGGTGACGACATATTCAGTCATAAAGTCATTCTCAGCACTTGTTCGTGCAAGTCCAAAATCACAAATCTTCAAATCACAATTTGCATTCAATAGCAGATTACTAGGTTTAAGGTCTCTATGAATGACATTAGCAGAGTGAATGTACTTCAAGCCTCTTAGCAGTTGATACAAGAAGTACTACAAACATTGCAAAAACACGATGGTCAGCCAGACCAAATAGCTAGGTAAAAAGGTCCGAGTTACAACAGAAAGATACCTGGCAATGCTCTTCCGATAAGTTTTGATTAGACCGGATGATTTGGTGAAGGTCAGTATCCATAAGTTCAGTTGTAATGTAGACATCAGTGAACTCTCTCCTAACAGGTGGTGGAATTATATCTTTTATAACTATTACCTGGAAAAGTTTGAAATTGCAATCAATACAAGTTCCATAAACAGACATCACATACTATATTATATACACAACAACTATGACCAATAAAATTACACTCCCCCTACTAGATAGTAGATTCATATATCTATCAAAAAATTCTCTAACACTGTTGCACTAGCTACTGTACGTATATAAGCTCTAATCTTATGGAGCTTGTTTACAATTCCAAAAGGTTGACATTCCTGAAACCCCAAAATAACCATATCAGACAGCCCCTAGCGTAAATCAAGATCACTAGATCCCGCTCGGATATTGGCGTTGATATACCTCCAAATGTATTAATGTCCGCATAACCAACCAGGCTACACGCCAAAGGAAAGTTATCGACTGCTAGTAGGCATCTGCCGGTTGTAAATTACCATATCATCTCCTGATCGCCTAAAATAGTAATGCCGCGACATGCCTAATAACAGAATCTGTATTGGTATATTTGTCTGTTCTGTTTGACATACTATTATTAATAGAGTAACTAATATATATGTTTTGACATATGAATTCAATCATTCAGGTGATAGTTAAATAATGATGACATAACAACGAACATATATACAGACTGATTGAATCTATGAAACAAATAGTATATATGTAGTAAAAGTAAATTAAGAGTAATTAATTAAGAAAAAGGATGGATGGAGAACTGGCATTTTCATGATCCAAATGACGAAGGAGCTTAATCTCACGAAGCGTTCGTTTAGCGTCCATATAATTATCAAAAGCATTTGCAATCTTCTTCACAGCTACCATTTCGTTGGTCGAAGTGTCCAACATCGAACTGATTCAATCAATATATATATATATTACTAACTATAATTATAATAATCAATCAAACCAACCAACCAACCTCATCAAACATAATAAACGTACAGATATCAACAATAAGAAGGGGGAAAAAAGTCAACGGGACATAAAAGTTAACATGTTTTTGAGTTATATACCATACGATTCCGTAAGCGCCACGGCCAATAGGCATGATGGGTGGACGATATTTGTTAGTGATTTCGAATTCATTACCGAATATGTTGTACTTGATGAACTGGCCGCCGTGGGTTGCTACTGCAGGGAAGTCGGTGTATTGACCACCACCACCACCACCGCTAGCGTCTGCCATTAGTTACTTAAGACAGACAGACCGACAGAGAAAGTGATGTTCCGGCTATATTATTATATATATATAGATATAGAAAAGAAAAAAAAAAACAGAGAGAGAGAGAAGGAAAAGGGGGAGAGTGAGGTGAGGGAGTGTGTGAGGTGAATGGATTAATGTAGGAATAAGCTTTTATTATTTATTTTATAAAACTGGACCTTAATTAATTAATGTAAAGGCAAGTTGAGGGGGGAGATCAAGGAAGAAGATGCCAAAGACAAACGCTACGCGTTTCCAAGTATCTTATGTTATTATTTGGTTTAATCCATACTAGTAGTATTATATTTTTTCTTGTTAAATTGTTTCATGAAAAATGATTGATCATTTTAAAAGAATGATCTAAAAATCTTCTTTACCATTACATGTAACAAAATCAGGAAACAATATTAAGAAAAAAAACAATGGATATTAGATGGAGTCCTTTTAAAGTTTTAAGAAGATTTTTAGAATAATTTTAAAAAAAAAAATGATTAATCAATTTAAAAGATAAACATAATAATCAACCTAATAACATTATTATGACATTTGACATAATCAAATGAAGAAATTGAGAGATAATGAGTTGATTACACTTATTACATGATAAATTATTAGGTATTTAGGTTGATCAATTATTACATGATAATAAGTGGATTACGCTTATCACTACTCATTTTAAAAGCATTTATCATTTTTCTTGTTTCAGTAGTCATTGAAAGATGTTTAATTAGTAAAAATCAAAAAATTTATCTTCATATTTCTATGAGTTTTTTAGACAAACTTTATCAATAAACTATCTCAAAAATGGTAGAAAATGTTTATTCTAGAAAGAAAAAAAACATATGAATGGTTATACGTGACACAATTTATTTTAACACAAACAAAAATTTAATGTATATTTCTTTACTATATTAAAAGAATATTATTTGCTCCTTTTAGAACAATTTGCCTATTCATCAAACAAACATATACGTAAGATGATCCTTACACACACATTTTTGTTATACACAACAATATATGCATCAGTCAATTATATTGTACAACTATCTGATGCATGTAATGTTGTGTATGGTAAAAATTAGGGATGTGCACGGTTTGGTCCAAACTGATTAAACCATTTAAACCGAGGTAACTAGAGGGATTGGTTGGTTTGAAATCAAAATTTTAAACCGTCGGTTTGTTTTTTTCGTAAACCATTCGTATGGTTTGGTTTGAGATATTATACAATCCAGGAAAACCAAATCGGACCATTTAAATATAACAATTGTAAGTTTATTGTTATGTTAATAGTTGATATGTAAATTATATATACTTATTATATATGTTAAAGATGCAGGCATTATATCAAATCATAAATAGTTATGTTTGTTTTACTTAACAAGACTTATAAATATTTTGCTATGTCATTATATCGAATTTTAAATGTTACGTATTATTATATGCTTTTATGCATTTAATTTTTAAAAAAAAATAAAAAACCATTTAACCGTTCAAACCAAACCAGTTTAATTGGTTTTAGTTGGTTTGGTTTGAAATAACAATTTGGACGGATTGGTTTGAAAAATTTTTAAACCATATGTATTGATTTGGTTGAGTTTTTAGGCTAAAACGGTCCAAACCGGACCATCCATATCCTTAGTAAAAATGTGTCCCATATTAGAATTTGCATATGGTGTATATGATTATAATGGAATAAGGACGACAAAGATGGATTAGGTGACAATCGGGATGGAGAGCGGGGAAATGTATATTTTATGGTTAATCTACCAAAAGTGTGTTTTAAATATCCATATTAATTTATTTGATTAATCATAACCAAAGAATTGAGTACACATTAAAAAGATTTGTTACTAATTTATGATGTTAATTAACAATAACAATTAACATCACCAATAACATAACAATGACAATTAACAATCACAGTTTGAATAGCGACAAACTCAAGATTAAAATATTAAATTTCATTAGGTTTGGAATTTCATTTACATGTGAATATGTGATAAAGCAATTATATAATACTTGTGTCTTGTGAACAATTTCGTTGGGCGTGGTGCATCTAATTTCAAGTTCGAAACCGTTTTAACCTAACATTTGGAGATGCTAGAAAAATGGTCAGAAAATAGATTTATAGAGTCAAGAAAAACTTGTCATATATTCCTAATATAACCTAAAAAAATATCTTTCATTTACCCGATGACAATGAAGATAAGATGATTACGACAAATCATAGAATTCATTTATCGCATTTCATTACAAACCCCCCACCCCTGATGGCATATCGACCCCTACAGATTGCCTTGTGATGTGCCACACACAAACAGATACGATAGTCCTTAGAAAAAAACGATATTCTTTTATCTCATTGCTTAATACTAACCAACACTAGGTTACCCGGACAATGCAACGGTGACGGTGAAATAGCTATGTGGTTATTAATGTAAAAATAATTAATTTAATGGAGGCAATATAGTTATTTTAAAAGTCGAGAGATATACGTAAAATAATTTCATTAAGGATATTATAGGTATATTAAATAAAAATACTTAGATGAGTGAATAAATTAGAATAGTAAATCAGGTATTTTAAAGGCTAAAAGTTAAGATATGAAAGAAGAATAGTTTGCTTTATAAGAGAGTATAGATAAAACCTTAATGATGTTTGTATATTTTATGCTTCTAGTTTTAGTATTATATCTACTTTACAAAAAAAAATAAAAAATTTATAAGTTATCTAAATTTATAATATATCAACAGCCTTCACAAATATCAATTTCACACATAATAAAATAAATATTCATGCCCCCTGAATGCAATGGCGGAACTTGAACATTAGCTATGGAGAGGCGGATTTTAATGAGACATAAAACTTAGCTTTGTTAGAGGGCTAATATGTATTATGAAAATTATTTTTAAAAAGTGTATAAGAAATTAGTGTTAAAAACAAAAACTTTTGGAGGGGCTCGAACCCCCTTTGGCCCCTTAAAAGTTCCATCCTTGCCTGAATGTGAGGGGAGACAGCATATAAACATATGTTGTCAATAGCATATTAGACATGCCCAAAAATAAAATCTTCTTTTGAGTGTTAATGTTAAACTTAAACTTCAATATTAATAACAATTTATCAAAACTACATTACACCAATAACCTAAATTACTCGTTATCACCTATCACCACCGCCGTCACCGCTACCTCCGCACGCCGTCACAACCTGTCTCCACCGTCATGCCGCATCGCATGAGGATGACTCCAGTAAACTAAAATTGAAAACAATAATATTTTTCGAACTTTCTTTTAATTTTTTTATGGTGCCATAGCTGGTCATGACATCTGTATATTAACTTAATGATTGAAACAGACGTGGAATTAATTGTCGATTGATTACTTATATTATAGACTTCCTGCCACACAGCTAGCATAAATAATATTTTGAACGGTTAAATTCAATTAAGATACCAACAAAGCCGCCGGCGGCTAATCGATTATTGTTGTTGTTTGGCTTCTCTTTTCTAACACGAATGTTAGTCCTCTGCATACATACAATAAAATTAAGAAATAAATAAAAATATTAAAATACGTCGACTGGTCTATATATAATTATAATATATTTATAATTTTGATCAAGATATCTATCTATAATGTAATAACGTTCTCTACAAATAGATACAATAACTCGGTTTGAATAGATTTCCATTCATTAATCTTATACGCGCGGTTGAAAAGTGATCAATGTGTTTTTAATCTAATCATATATCCTTAATTAATACTCGTATTAAGATGACAACAATTATGAGGTTCTGTGTTCTAGATGAAGTATTGATATTGTTGTCTTCTAAGTCAATCGTGTCTTTTTTCAAGAGTTTTGATATTCAGGTGACGGATTCCGCATATTCTTTTCTAACACATGTTTGGATCATGCTATGATCGTGCAGTTATTGGATATTAACAAGTCCAACAATGTTAGTAATAAAATAAGTTCAAGCCTTTAATGATATGAAAGTTCGAATAATCTCAGAACATGACTTTGGAAACTTCTAGAAAATGTAGAACATACTTTTGTATCTCCGATATGTTGTTACTACTAATATACATGTATAATCATTTAAGTATTTAACGGTTTATATAACCCGGCCCAAATGATACAAGTCTTATATATAAGTTGGGAAAATCGATTAATTGAATCTGGTTATCCCACATTTAAGCTTAAATATAAAATCTTTCACATACAAATATTAAAAAAAAAAAAATTTGGTAAAATACATAAATTATTTGGTTACATGTTTTATATTTGATTAATGTGATAAAATGTTAGGGGTTTCATATCTGAACGTGTGATAATTCATATTCATTTTTCTTATATAAGTTTAACAAGGGTAACATAATATATACTCCGCACTTATTCCGCTAAAAACTTCTGAGAAAGGTTATAGTAAACCCGAATTCTTAGATATACATATGAGTTATAACGCGTTTATGAACTTATAATGGAACTCATACACTTTCAAAGCATTGACACTTTTTAGAGTTGATGGATAATTTAAACGAAGTAAACAACCATATGTCCATATCGTACTCAATGTTGATCATGCCATCACCAAATATGATATAAGATTGCAACTCTACTCAAGACAATGGTTCTAGCGCAGATTTTGCCACAACCCTATAAAATTTGCCAAGACTATATAATTAACTTTTAAATATTTCACATTAATCTTTTTGAGCAACAATTTTACTTCGTGTTGATGAATAAACCTGGCTAGTTAATTTCATGTTGATAAATACTCAATGTTTTTGGAAATATACAAGATAGTTTTGTTAAGATCTTCTAAATGATTTCAGAAATACTATAAAAAGAATAGTGAAGACCTCTTTCAACTTAATTTTAAAGCTAGTTGGCTAAAACATATATTGAATCGTGTAAATCAGTAAATGATGCTTAAATAAAACATTTCAACTTTGAAAACTAGATATCACAAATTTATTTGGTATCTAAAATTTGTAAGAAGGCAACCAAATTTGGGTGAACATATAACCAAATTTGGTTCACTGTTTATACTTGGGAACAAACATTTGTTCCACAAAACAGACAATTAGGTTAGCTATGATAAAATAACCATTTTATATATGTAACATGTAAGCCTAATGGGGGTAAAATATCCATAGACAGATCTTTGGCATGATGTGTGCAGTAAGCCAGTAACCATTTGCTTTATGGAAATGGGCTACTGTTATACGGAGTAATTTAATTCAAAACAAACAGAGATGCAAATGGAAGAGAATCGGATAAGAAAGGCACAATGAGATCATTCCCATATTCCCATTGATTAAAACTGGAGCAATTACCAATACCAATACCAATAATAGGGGGTTCCTTGTTCAATGTGTTTTTTAAGCATAATCCATCCATTGAAAACAAAACAAACGCCACTTAAAAATCAAAAATAAAGATGATGCAGCAGCCATCACTAGTTGATTCTCCCCTTTGGCATTCTTGCTCCTCTATCATCACTAACCTTAAGCCTCAGCAAATCTACAATTGTACGATACAAATAAAAAGTATCATCACACACTGTACAGCAAAACAAATGCCACTACATATACAGAAGTATGAAACAATTTTAAAGCTTACCCGAGCTCAGAGAGCTTCATGTGAGAAACAGCATAGTCGGCAAAGAAGGCATCCTCATCCTGATTCAAATTTAACCAAACTAAGTAAGCATTCCAAAATGTTGCAAGTTAAAGGTATGGAGAATAGACAGACTTTGTACTTACAGCAGCATATTTCTCAACTAGGGGTCGGAATACAGGGTCTTCAAGAAGCGCCTTGTCAGTAGGCAGTTTCAAGAGTCCTTCCTTCTCACCAGCAAGAAGTTCTCTGTTCGAAACATCACGAAAAGAAAATATTTAGAAACACTTTAGAAGTATATAAACAAGAACATAAGTAACTCAAATCTCACGTGAAGTAGCTGTTGTCGAAAATAAGGGGGTTGGGAGTCCATGGTCCTTCAAATCCAGATCGCTCCTTGTGGGCAGCTCCCTATAATATCATAAAAATTGCACTTCCACGTTAACATCTGAAGACGGTAAAAAAAATCCAAAATATAGCACAAAGTATAAAAGCAATAACACCAACCAGAGTATGGCCGCCAGAGAGAGTGACAATATCAATGTCTTCAAGACCCATGGTGTGAACAAACACATTCCTCAAATGGTCATTTCCTGGAGAACATAAAATGGAGATATTAATCTATCTCAAACAAATTGCCACAAACATCAAAGGAAGACATGCCAATCTCCTATAAATAACATGATGATTTTGAAATTATATAGGTATCACTAACCCTGGGTAGCATCAGGAAGACGACCTTCAACTGGGGGCTCATCTTTGTCCTGAGGCAATATAAAACTTAGAAAGTTAACCCTCACATTCAGTTTAGCATAAAAAAACAACTAGAAGCAACAATTTCTATTTCCTACCGAAGGAGATACAAAATATCAAATAGAACAACCGACAAGGACGCAGAATATAATGTAGAACAATTCAGTAATAGCTAGAAATACCTTAAAAAAACTGAGCAAGCAAAAACAAGACTAACCTCTCTTCCAGGGTGGAAGGGAACATCTGGTCCTCCAGTGATTTCAACAGCAACAACACCAGCCAACTACATCAACACGTTAAGCATATCAGCAACGAAAAGTAAATCCACGGACAAAAGGGAACTCAACAAAAGCATAAAATTAGAATTCAACAAAAGCATGAAATTGGAATTTACTTGATAAAAGTCACCATAAGAGAGGATGGGAAATTGTTCTTTAATAGGTTCCAATAGCCTGACAGCAATGTCAAGTCCATTGTTGGCAGCATGGCCTAGCTCAGCCTTGTGCCTCATGGTGCCAAAAGGACCTCCAGTTTTAGTTTTCACGTCATAGGTACCAGCAGAGTGCCATCTGTTACCCAAATAGCCCAAAACAATATGATTAAAACATATTTCAGAAAGCTAAACAAAATAACATCTCCGTTCAAGTTAGAAACAACCTTGATTTTGTTTCAAGAACTAAAAAGGATATCGGTTTTAAATAGCATAAGCATGGCAAAGTATGAATGAGAATCAATTTCCAAACCCCTTCAAACCAAACAAGTTCCACAATTTTATTTAAATTTGCTCATCCAAAATCACCTAATTGAAACATCCCCTAAAATCGCATACTATAAACATTAATCTATGACTATCATGGAAATGGAAGCAAATAATCAAATCAAACAGCTAAATGGTGAACATAAACTGGCAAAATTTCTCATTAAGCTGACCACATTATCTTACAGACAAAAAAAAGGGACTCGAATCTTACGCGAGACGGAGCATCAAAGGAGCGCATTTCTTATCAGCGATGAATCCCCTAAGCTTCCTCTTGGCTTTGTCAACAGCCTTAAGGTACTCCTCACTAACAGTTGGATAGCACTTTCCCATGTTATCAAAAACCTGTTATTCGTAAATCAAAATAAATTAATTAATATTTTATTTATTTTTTTTGAACGGCAAAATAAATTAATTATTTCTACTTAAAATTTTTCACAAAAAACACAGCACTAACATAACATCATTCAAAATATCAGATCATCTAACAAATGAAATCCTTCACAACGTAACATACACATAATTTGAGAAATATATATATGTATGTATGTATGTATGTATGTATGTAAGTATTTACACAGACATATAGACAAAATTATTTGAATAGTATCATAAATTCAATCCAATTCATTTTCATATATAAACCTAAATAAAGAGTTTCACTAAAAAATCCAAATTCATATATCACCTATATCAGCAATAATTGAAATCATTCAAATTGTAACATACACAAAATTTAAGAAATATACATGCATGTACAGACATATCCACAATATTATATGCATATAATCATTATTTCAATCCAATTCATTTTCATATGTACAGGGTTTCACTAAGATCCAAACTCATATATTACCTATATCAGCAAAATTTGACTACTTCAACTATTTATTCAGTTAAATCAAAAAAAAAATAAAAAAAAATCACCTACTAAAAGCACACTGAATATATCAGTCTTAAATCAGAATCAATTATTAAAGCCTAAAAATCACTGAAACATACGCAAATATAACCAGATTCATACTCAGACTAAACAATGTAAGTGCGATCTAACAAAAAAAAAAGGCATATAAACAGATGATCGGCGGTAAGATGTTATCTTCTATATCTATATCTGTATCTATAACAATATTGATGAATAGAATATAAATAAGTATATGGACTGACCTGTATAATAGTAGATGGATTGCAAATTTGAGATGAAATTTAAACCCTAAAAAAAGTAGAATAAGAACAAGAGTGAGGTGAGTGAGGGCGTGAGGGAGCCACAAGCAGTGTTAATTTATAAGGGGGGTTGATTGATTTGATGGAATTGAAGAAGGTTCGAGTATCTTTATTTTCAACCGTTGGATGGGTTTGATGGTAGGTCAAGGACGGCCGTGATTTGTTTAGATTATTTTTGGGGTTTGTTGAAAATAAAATCAAAGTTTTGGGGCGATAAAAATCAAAAAGTTTGTATTTCTTCGGGTGAAAAAATCGAATCGTATCCTAAAGTTTTCATTTAATATGATTGGTTGGTTTATTATGTATGAATAGACTAATGTACCCTTGTGTATTGTTTTTCTTGTAACTTGTTGTATATTTTATCAGGAACGTATGGCAAATGGCATATTGGCAGGGGAATGGGGGTAATTCATGGAGCGTCGTGCAATGCACCAGCAAGCCGTGCGGAATTTAAATCTTGTTTGACTATATACAATAATACAAATACAAAATTAATACATTTTAAAGAATTTGAGATAATTTTGTCACAAAATTTGTTAACACGAAACATAACATGAACTAAACAAGTTTTATGTTATGTTCACTTTTAGATACTCATGCAATAAAATTATAAAAATTTAACAGGTTACACGATATAAAACAATGAATAATGATGAATATGCTTCATAAATATGCATAATCTATTGAATTTTGACACATATATTCCACTTATTATCTTTCTTAATCTTTATCATTAATTTTACCATGTGTCAATCATACCTTATTATGCATACTTTTAGGCTTAAATTTTAGGTACATTAATCATTTTCCTAAAACAATATATGACATATTAACAGTCATTAAAAAAACTTAATGAAACATGATTTGACCCGCTAATACCTGTTAAGGTTGTGTTATAACATACAGGGGCGGAACGTAGTGGGGGCTTGGGAGGATTCTGGCCCTCTTAAAACTTCTATTGGATATATATGTATGTCTTGGCAAAATTTTAACAACGTTTGTGATAGCGCAGCTGGTTATTTATTGCGTTAAAGATCTTCTATGAAAGTTTGGAGAGGTAAATCTTCCCAACAGCTTTTACTTTTTTTTTCCACTTTCATTTCTTTGCATATTTATAGTTCATTTTTTAATACCACTCAATACATAATAATACAAGTAAAACTACGTATTTAAAGTTTATCAAATATCAACTCAATACATAATACAAATAAAACTTATATATATATATACATATATAATATCATTTACACATATTTAAAACTTATAAGATACATACAATTATTCGTTTTGTGAAGCTTGCTTATGTATATATAGGGGTTGGGTATCGTAAAACAACTATTAAAGTAAAAACAAATAAGACATGATTTTGATCCTTATATCATGATTAAATTGATGCACGAAGATTCACAAACCAATTAATGCATAATGATTTTCATGATGCACGGTGATCTTCAGTGCATAGAAACATATTGTTTTATTTGTTTCACTTTAATACTTGTTTTATTTTACCTAAAAACTATAAATATAAAGTTAAAAGTTTAAATGACTATATCAATAAAGTATAAAATTAACCGTAAAAGTGTGAAAAATAGGTAGCGCAAGACATATAAGTGTTGCATTTCGTTTTGTAATTCATTTTGGCCTTCCAAAAAAAAAATAAGTCAAGTTCCGCCACTGATAACATACATTAACCCATAAATACACGCTAATACTTGTTAAAAGTCGTTGAAATATATATATTAACCGGCTAACATTAGTGTTCAAAAAAAATAATACAATTAGTTTTTATATCGAGTATTTGGATTTATAAAATTCGTGTCTTAACAAAAAATGTTACATCTCCGTTAAATCTATGGATTTTTTAAAATTTAAATTATTAAGTACATAGCATCCCAATACTGGTTTTTTAAAATCTTTTTGTTAAACACTTGCTTTTAAAAAAATTCTTCCAATAATAAAAACTTAAAAAAGGTCTTTGAAACATTTTTTAGTATATAGTTTCGCTTCCTAAATTGCTCACTCGGGTTTTCCTCAGCAAGGCTAAATTTGTCATCTCATATATCAACGTTGGGGCAATAATTATTAAAAAGTCATCATGGTGGCCGTGTGAAGTGTGAACGCATATAAAAGGCAAAAGATCCCATCACAAAATGACAGAGCAACTCCAAATTTATATCTCACGGACCAATAATAATCGAGCAACATCTGTCTGTGAGGAAAGAATAGAAAAACATGCTTGATGAGATGAAAACTTGACCATACTATTTGTAAACCACGACACTTTAACCAATAACTGGAAGACATGTAGACAAAAAGGATTACAGCCTCGCATGTGTACATTTGAAATGGAAGAGCGAAGTAGACCGATATTTGGTCAAATCCAAGCCACAAATTGTTTAGTCTCGCATACATATGTAAAATAAATTGGTCCAATTGATAAACATAGACGTTTCATGCATGGATCAGCTTGCTTCCACTTCTATTTTAATACAATGAAATTATCATGTTTGTATTTTTTAGTTAGGTTAGTTTATAATTTTTCTATTTATATATCAGTTATTTAGTTGATATTTTTATATTTATATATTGGATTTTGTTAGGTTGTATAAACTATTTATAACTTTATCATAAAATTTAAATGATATACTTTTAATATAAAAAAAATTTATATATAAATTAATGACAACATTTAGAGCTATCATTAGAAAAATCTTTATACTTTTAGTCATGTTATGTTTCTTATGTTTAAAACATGATAAATGCAAATTTGAGGTGTACAAAATTGACGTTTAAGATTGTCTAAGTCAATTATATTTCTTTTCTAGTAAAGGCAAAGACATATAGCATTGTTGTAGATAAAAATATAATTACATAGTCATATGCATGATGATGGTTTATTTTACCTTTTAACCTTATTGATGCAAGATTTTAAGATACTTTGATTGGCATATCCAAATTTCCCAGAAACACACCACAATATGAGAATTTCTTCATGTGAATATATCTTAATAACACCCACTAGCCACGTTTTTGTCACCATACGAATTATTTTATCGAACTAAACGTCTCTTCCCATGACTACTTTATAACTTTATCTAAGGAATTATAATCGATCTTTAATCTTTAGTATAGTGACATTTGTTTAAGAAAAACAAAAACTAATAAAGTCAAGAGACGGACATCAGCATCCGCGTAGTTTATTATTATTACGAGATTTTCGACCCGTGTTCAACACTGTACACGTGGTTTATGATATTATCAATATTAGATTTACAATATTTAAGTCATGAAAGGTTATAAATTTGAAAATATATGGTTACAAGTGTTATACTTTGCAAGTTGCATTACCATAATCACAGATTCGTTACTTTCATTATTAGCTGATACATATTGATGAAATTGTTTGCCGTAGTCATTCCACAAGGCACATGCTATAATAATTTATTTATCATGGAATTTTTATGAAACCAGTTTTACTCATAATATGATATTATATGAAAAACAATTAAAAATTAAAATATAAACATACATGTGATCATGTAGTTGACATTCAAGTATATGTATTTGATCATGATGCGGGTCTATAATACGAATAGATTTATTTCCAATCATCTGTTCTATGATAATTACATACCAATTATGATTGTTTTCATATTCTTTGATAACAATTACGACTCTTGATTTGCGTGACAATTGTAACTTTAAACATTAATACACAAAACTAATATATAAAAAGGGATAAAATTATGTACCTTTTATATTGAGAGATTATGTTGAAAATTTTTTACTAATTAAATGATTGTAAATTTTAAAACATTCTCTCAAGTTGTTGGCTAAAAATAAATATAAATTAAGTATTCAGGGCTAAAAAGGGTAAATTATTGATGGAAAACAAAAAGATGTAAATTAATGAGACTTTTTTCTACAAACTAATATAAATACTAATATTATAATATATTTGGATAATGATTATTAGGAGTTTTAATTTATAGTTTATCTACATGATGACATAAGCGAGAAAATTTGATAAAATTGAACAATTTGATTGGTTAATAAGTCATTAGTTCAACTGTCTTATAGTATATATACATATATTAAGATTAAGATTATTATTAGAGTTAATTACTTAAAGAGTTAATTGAAGGATTTGTCCATGTGGTTTACCCATTTTTGTGGTTTACATCCCTGTTAAGTTTTTTTAAACAAATCCATCCAAACTTGTCACATTCTTTGCAAGTTACGTCCCTGTGGCTAATGACGTTAAAATCTGGTCGTTAAGTCGACGCACATGAGTTTCACGCGAGGGCAGTTTTGTAATCTATCGCCCACAAACAACTTTGTAATTGCACAATTCGTCCCTGTGGTTTGTCCATTTTAGTGGTTTACATCCCTACTCAAGAATTTTCGCGGAATATATCCAAACTACGAAAAATTGTTGCATGTTCCATCCCTGTGGTTGATGTCGTCAATTTTTTTCTGTTAAATAGGATCACGTGGCACACATGTGAAGGTATTTTTGTACATTCTTCTAATCCTACACCTATCCTTTTTTTCTTTTTTACTTCTTACTACTCCACCAAAATCAATTCAGCTTTTCTTTCCTTGTTATTTTCACCTACCTATCACAAATCATCAAATTCCCCTTTATGCAATTTCCTTCTCATCCAATTATTTTTGAAATTAATTCTTGTGATATTTAGGTTGTTAAGGTTCGAACAAAAAGAAACTGCATATTAATACACATCCACATATAAAGCCAGAAGGCCCAGAATCCCATAAGTATATATAAACTGGGTATATATGTTAATATGTATATGTATATTCATATACATATATATATAGATATAGCCAAATAATAACGCCATTACCCACATGGACGTAACTTGGGTGCCTAACAACCTCATATTCCATTCCCCCGCATATATATATACACATATGTATATGTATATGTAAATTTGTAGAATCCCATAAGTATATATATATATATATATATAAGAATCAATGACAGTTTGTAAATTTTCGAAAAACCAATCAAACTTATTATGGCACATGATCCCATTTAACGAAAAAAATTGACGACATTAACCACAGGGATAGAACATGCAACAAATTTGCGTACTTTGGATCTATTCCACGAAAATTATTGAGTAGTCCGTAAACCACTAAAATTGACAAACCACAGGGGCGAACCGTGCAATTTGAAAATAGTTTGTGGGTGGCAGATTACAAAACTGCCCTCACGTGCAACTCACGCGCGTCGACTTAACGGCCAAATAATAACGCCATTAGCCACATGGACGTAACTTGCAAAGAATGTGACAAGTTTGGACGCATTTGTTCAAAAAAACTTAACAGGGATGTAAACCACGAATATGGGTAAACCACATGAACGAATCCTGCAATTAACTCTTACTTAAATAGTACCTAACGTTTGCGCGATATTGCTGGTTTGATACATTTCCTTTTGAAATCACGCGGATCATACCTAACGTTTCTAAAACTCCACTCGGGCCATACCGGAACCAAATGCCATTTGATGGCCATTAACCCCCCCCCCCCCCCACGTGACTTGCACGTGAGGGGTAAAGATGCATGTAATATCGCGTTTCTTAATTACATGGTACCTAACGTTTGCACGATATTGCTAGTTTCATACCTAATGTTTAGTTATTATTATTTTATCTTTTTTGATTTTTTTTTTTTTAAAGGTGAATTTCACTTTAATCCAATGTTTTAAAAATCGGTATTTTAGTCATACCGGTGTGAAAAAATTTTCAGTATTATCGGTATTACCGAAAATACCGGCTCGTACGACTATTTTTAATTTGTTTTATTTTTTTTATAAAAATTCTTAAACTTGTTACAATTTAACGAAAATAGTCAAAATACACTTATAATCCACTCAAAAATAATACCAAATAGATATCTCATAACAAAATATAAGTTTTAAAGTTCCTAAATAACCAAAAAATAGTAATAAAGTATTATAAAAATAATTTTACAAAATTTCAAATTTTCTTTTTTTTTAAATATCAGAAATACCGCCAGGAATACCAGAAATACCGGTATTTAAAACATTGTTATAAGCTTCGTGTCACGATTCAACAAGAGGGGATTTAGCACACGTTATCATTAGAGAAAAAAAACAACAACATATGTTAGACCTATCGCAAGACGAAGTTTCAAGCGAAATTCACCTTTCAAAAAAAATACAAAAAAATTAATAACTAAACATTAGGTATGAAACAAGCAATATTATGCAAACGGTGTGTATCATTTAAGTAATTAAAAAACGCGATATTACATTTTTACCCCTCACGTGCAAGTCACGTGTGGGGGGGGGGTGTTTAACGGTCATCAAAAGGCGTTTGGTTCCAGTATGGCCTGGGTGGAGTTTTGAAAACGTTAGGTAGCATTTAAGTAATTAACTCTTATTATTATTTTATATTATCTGCTATAAACCAAACTAAAAGTGGTTAAATCAAATGTCATAAACATATTAAATAGAATAAAGTATTAAAACTCTTTAGGCCGGTTATCATTAGTAAGTGTCACCAACTAAATTTCCAAATCAAATCAGTTAGCAAATGTTAACAACGAAGTTGTTCCCATGAGTAAATAACTATGTAGTCTTGTTTTTTATGAGTTAGATACTTCGATAGAGAGAAAAAAGGGAAAAAAGGAAAAAAAATAAAAAGGAAAAAATAAAAGAAAAAGAAGAGGAGACGTTCTCTAATATGTTCTTTGATTATATCTTCACTTATACCATATAAGAAAGAGGTTATAAGATTTTGATAGAGATTCTTTAAATTTTGTTTCACAATTTTATAAGTAAAGTTGAGACAACTTTAACCATTTGATTAAAATAAACGGTCAAAATTAAATAGTTATGTTTCAATCTTTTGATCATTAATTTTAATCGAATGACATAATGTGATCCAATTTCATTATAAAATTGGATTAACTTTAGAGGGTTGTTATCCACAAAATTCAGGTCATTAAGAACTTACTCTTCTTGAGGCAAACTCCATAATGTCTTAACTTTCTTTACCTAAGCAAAGTACTTTAAAAACTTGATAAAATTCACTTTCCGTTACTTACCAGTTTTACAGCATGGATCTAAAGTTGACAACGAGATACTTACTGTTCATGGTCGATTCTTTGACTTATGTGACAACTTTAAAACATTAACATTGCCTAGATTAACAAAAAAAATAATTATAAATTAATTTAAATATGTGTTAATTTTATTAATTTTAAGGATTGGTGAATAACTATTAGGTCGGTTGTCTTTTAGTATATATACTAGCTAATCAACCCAGGTTAACTGATAAACGCTTTGCAAATAAACCGAATGATACCCGAATAACTTTAAAATATATTGTCATATTAAAATGTATAAAAAACAACTTTAAATAAGTTGAAAGTTGTGATAAATTATTATGTAAAAAACGAAACTAAACATAAATAGTAGTATTGTAGTTGTGGACACACGTTAAAACACATTCGGTTGACAAAAACAAAAACGTTATCTAGAAAGAAAAAAAATAGGGTGATTAAAACTTACATAATAATGTGGACATTTAATAAAAATTTATATTGATGATACATATTTAAAAAAATAATATTTTGAATTTTAAATAAAAAGTATGATGATGCTAATTAAATTAAAAGGATGTGTGGTGATACAATTTTTAAAAAATCTTAATCAACCAGGATGCAATCCAAGAAGTTACAAATATATTTCGTTATAACAAATACAAAAATAAAATTTGTTATAAGAGGCAGACATTGATCTTAACATTATCAAATATTGAATTCAATAATGAACAAAATATCATAACTATAAATTTGTAATTAATAAAAATTGTTATAGGTGGACATTAATTAGACTATACAAGCTTCAAAGTATAATAATATTAGCATCATCACTATGTAATAATAATAACCTACAACCTATAAAAACAAAAGATAATTTACGTATTTATAACCATAAACTCAATACACCAACGAGGTAGACTAATAGACATGTAGTTATGCATTTTAATTTCAAAATAAATTGTTACTTAGAGATTGATATATAAAAGATATACTTAATTTTAATTTATAAATATTTTATCAAAACTTAAGTGGAAATTCTAAACTATGATAACTAAATAAAGAAAATACTAGATTAGAATAATTATATTTTTTTTAATGTGACATCATCTTTAATTATATAGAATGTAGGGAAGAATTACAATATGACACATAAGATTTTTTGTTCTAGAAACAATCTTCTTTTATTAATAATAGAGATATTAAGATAAGAAAAAATTAAAATTAAGATTAAGATAACGTAAGATAATTTTAAGATTTACGAGCGTATTACCCGCGCAATGCGGCGGTGGTGGAGAAGACAATCTGGTGATGGCGTTGATAGTGTTTTACTTTGCTAGAGACGAAATGGTTGAAGGGCATAGTTGGTATATCACGTGAGAGGGTGCTTAGCATGGAAGATTATTTAAGGTCATTTTTGTCTTATCAGGTTCTTAATTAAGTTAAGGGAAAAATTCAGTTTGCTTTATAAGGTATTATAGATAATGAAAAAAATTTGCTATTGTTTGTCTATATGCACTCTAGATTCATCCATGAGAACACTAGGCGTAAAATATTTATATTTTTTTCTTCGTGTTTTACTTTTTATCTCTATGTTGTCGAAATCAATCAAATCAATTGGAGAATATGTAATACTCGTAACTTATTAGCAATTGGATTGGATGTTCATCATGTCCATAGCGATTAAAGTGATTGGAGAATTGAGATATGTGGAACACTTATAGTCTTCTACTAATACATTGAGCCAAGGCAATAAGATAGCCCAATATGAATTATTTCAACACTTTGGGCCTAAGATTGCCAGCTTTATCTTTGAACAACTGAACTCAGAAGTCAGAATTCAAGTAGGCAATTTATTCTTGTAAACAAACTACAACAAATGGCCAACAGATCATAACCACCCAGATAGTAATGTTAAATCCTTCGCGCCCGTAATAGGCTCGACCGAGATACAAAGATAGTTTAGTTTTTAATAGTACTTGTTAATCTTAGTATCTTAGATAAAAATCTTTTTAGTAAATCATATTTTCGTAAACATCAAGCGTATATATAAGACCAATGCGAAAGGTGTTGTACAATGTGCTAGTTTATTCGTGTATCCTTGTGTATACAAATGTACGTATATCATCTTTTACACATTTATACTTTTGTCAGTATTTTCGTGCTTAAAAAATAATAATCTTGAAGTTACATAAAGTATATCCTATATACTATCTAATAAAACAAACCACCCTTTTTTTCCCCTTAATCTTTCTGTCTTTGAAATACTACAAATATCATTCTCCTTTATTCACTAATTTAAACATTTCTATTTAATACCTATAATACCTTTAATGAAATAATTTACAATATAAATCCCTCAACACTTAAAATAACTACAATACCACTTTTAACATCATTTACTTTTACATTCACCATCATCGTTGTCTCCATCATCGTCCCCAATGTCGCCCCCATCACCGTCACCACCACCACCTGCGCCATCACTACCCCACCGCCGCCACATTGCACAGGGATAAGTCTAGTTATAGATAATTTATCTCTACAGTTATGATTTCTTCTCATTTTAAAATAGAAATGTTATTCGAACAAAAATAAAATGGATTTACATACCAACAAAATGATGTACACAACATACTCGTTTGGTCAAAGCATTATGTGTAAAGTTATTGAATCATATCATGTAACACTCAAACATATGTGAACTGGTCACATTTAAAATAGTTGTGCTTCGTTGGATATGTCACGGCACAAGCATCAAATCAATAGGCTCAAGGAAAGCAGAAAGGACTTAACAAGGTGGAACCGAGGAAGCACACTATTTTGATGAACTGGAAGTGAAGCATAGAGATGTTAAAACAATAAGTTGAGATAATACGATATACGATAAATAGGTTTTTAGTCAAATTTAAAGCTAACAAGGGTTTAAATTTATACAATACCATACACAAATTGTAATTGTCATGCTAACACTAAGTTAGTATGCCGGCCAGGACCTTATATGATTTTGGTAAATTTAAAGTTAACAAGGGTTTAAATCCCTTTTTACCAAAAAAATAGTATATAATACGACTTGTTGATATTAATAAAAAAAATAAAATTACATTTTTTTTTTCTAGTGAGCTTCTCAATTTTAGAGACCAGAGTAAAAAAAAGGCAAAAAGAGAACAATCACATGACAATTTCTGCAAATTTCATCTTTGAGACTAACATCGTTAATTTTTTGCCATGAAGTAACCTCACGTGCGCTTTATGTGAAGGCAAGGAAGTAATCTACATTTTTCGCAAGAGGAACGTGCAGTTTTCGTCCCTGTGGTTGGCACACTTCAAAAATATCTGATCTCAAATGAAAAAGTAAATATTTATTTATTTTTTTTAGCATTTTTTGAAATCTTTTTTCCTTCTTTTAAAAGAATTAAAAAGAAAAGATATGGAATTATGGATTATGACATGTGTAAAGGAGGTGAGTGTTTGAAATCATGCATCTTTCGACTTATTTTTATTAAAACTAATTTTCTGTTCATACCATTTTAACCCATTATCTATTACTCACTTGATTTGCGACACTATAATGTTACTAGCGTCAATCCGATTTGACTTTACCCCATGAATTGACGGAGTTCGGGGGTTTTTTCTAAATCTTTGCCACGAATCTAAATTTGTTGTCGTTTATAACTTTGTATAAAAGGATTTTTGCGTTAAGTTGTGAAATCCTCATCTTACCAACCAAGAAAACCCAAAATCTACCATATCTATCATTCTGGGTCCATAAGATCTTTTTCAATTCAAAGTATGAAATTTGTCCGATATAAGAGCAGTTATATTTAGGCTCTTAAAAATTATTTGCACATTTGAATTGTAGATTAACTAAACTTATGTTTGCGCAATGCGGCGGTGGGGGTAGTGATGGCGGAGGTGATAGAGGTGACAGTGGTGGGACGGCATTGGGGGCAACGATAGTGGTGAATATAAAAATAATTGATGTTAAAATTTGGTGCAATTATAGTTATTTTAACTTTTAAGTGTTGAGATCTATACTATATACTATGAATTATTTCATTAAGTGTATAATAAGTATATTAGATGGAGATGTTTAAATTAGTGAATAAAGGAGAAGAGTATTTTTGTTTTTTCAAAGATGGAAAGTTTATAAAAAAATGGGTGGTTTGTTTTATTAGATAGTATAGATAGCTATTCAATGGATATAGTTTTTTTTTTCCTTTTAATTTCAGGTTTAAAAATGATTATTGCATGTAAGAATTTATTGACAAGCTGAGTCTAGAGGTGCACAAAACAACGGGTTAACCTAACTGGCCCGATAAGTAACCGATTAACCTAACCGGTTAGTAACCGGTATCGTACAAACCGGTTATAGGTTACCATTAACCGTCGGTTAGGAACCGATCCTTAGTTTCAAAATAAAAAACGGTTATTAACCGGTAAACTATAACTGTTTTTTAATAAATATTAACCTATAACCGGTTAACCTAGATATTTATTATCTATCTATATACTATTTTATTTATTATATACCCTAATTACACCCAACCAAACCCACCGCTTCCATCACCTTTTTCCTTTTCTATTTTTATTCCCCAATTAAATCCCAAATCGATGGAAAAAAAAACCCTAAAAAACCATCAGTTCAACCTTTTCCTACTGCTTATGTTCTATTGTTTGTTATGTTCTGTTTTTATTTTACTTAGAAGTTACAAGCTCATTGAGACTATTATGACATTTAGTTTATGCTTTTGTTTCTGTCTTGACCTTCTTTGTTTGAACTGTCTTGATGACTTTCTGTAATGCTTCTGCTGCTGCTATGTTTGTTCCTGTTGTTGCAATTATTCCCTAGCTAGTCTGTTCAGCTCTTCAAAATTTGTATGTTTTCTTCTATTTCATTTAATAAAAATTGAAAATAGGTTAACCGGTTATTATTAATCTAAACCGGTTACATCAGTTAAGGTTTTCAAGTGTACATATCGGTTATTAACCGGTTAGTTTTATTTACAAAAATAACCGAAACCAGTTAACCAGTATTTGCCAAGGTTGTAAAACTCTTCCGAGTCGGCCGGGTACCAAAAATAAACTCCTAACTCCTCACCTCGTCGAGTCGAGTCACGAGTTCTCTTACTTCGATACGGACAAAATGATGATGAAACATGAATCTATCAACTAATCTTACGTTTAATTTCCAAGTTTTGAATTATTATGTTACTGTTTTTAAAAAATTATGTTAAATTTGAAGCTTGAAAGATATTTTTAAAGTTCTATTACATATAATTTCGAAAATACTTATGTTTGTATATAAAATTCCAATCCGAGTTCTCCCTGAGTTGAGTCCAAGTCTTCAAAAACTCCTGACTCCCCCCCTCGCCGAATCGAGTCCGAGTCACGAGTTCTCCAACCTTATATCTGTATCTCTAGCAGTGATTAAAAAATTATTTGAAAATCCTCTATGATATCTATTTTTTTAAACGCTCAATTAGGAAAAAATTAGATTGTCGAAGACTATTTTTTATGACAATTATTAACCAAGAGGCCAAGACTCTATTTGAAGTTAATTTCTGCATGGTTTATAGCCGCATTCTTTCTCTTTAACAAGACCGACCGTTTCACTCGTCTATTCCCGGTTCAAGCAAGCATATTAAAAATGTATCTCCTCTTTCCTATCAAACCAGTTGCTGATTGAGTCCAATTTTTAGAAAACTAATATATATATTAAGATTTGATAAACTTTGAAGAAAGATGTGTTTTGGAAAGAAAGAAAAACAATGACGGAAGATTTAAAGGACCAAAGGGGGTTATGGTCCCTCCAAAATTTTGGGTCATATAAAGCAATTATATACCCCCTCCGTCTCATTTTAGTTGTCATGTTGACTAACTTTGACCGTAAATAGCTTTGTTTGTGTCATGTAACACTTGATATAAAATATATGAATGGATTGGGTTTTTAGTGTACTTTTCCTCCATATAAGTTTCATCAACTAACATATAGTACAAACAAAGTTATTTACGGTCAAAGTTAGTCAACATGACAACTAAAATAGGACGGATGGAGTATTATTTAAGGATAAATAAAATTTTTTGTGTGTTTTTAACCCCTCGGAAACAAAACATAGATACATACGAGAAAATCTACAAACCCCAAAAAATTTTAATCCCTCCAGTACTGTCGTTTAAGTTCCGCTGCTGACGATATATATTACAAAATGTTATAATGGTCTTTCTAATCATAAGATTATAACATGTAATAAAATTTAAGGATAAAAATATAAATAAGATATAAGGAAATTCACATATCATTATCTTTTGATTGAATATAGTAAAGTTGTTTCCAAGAATATAAATAAGTTATTTCCAACTTTATTAGTAAAGTTGACCATTGAAATAAAATTAAAGCTCAAGATTTAAAGATAATTTTAAATTTTGACCACTGATTTTAATTCAATGGTCAAGATGTCTCGAATTTTATTAGTAAAGTTGAAACTAACTTTAAAGAATCGACGTACCCATTATCTTGTAGTTTTAAGAAAATATTTATGTTAACTTTTAAAACTGTTTATAATTTTCTTGATATAATTATTTGATTCGGAAGTAATCATCGTGGTAACTGGTAAGTACCAAATGGGGTCCATATTTGGACATTTCATACGTATGGTCCACCCATGTGGCATCTAAAAGCCCTTCTTGTTTGTCCAAATATGAATCATTTGAGAGAGATTGACAGATTGTGTCCACATAAAAAGGTCTGTTTAAGGTGAGGGTGATAGATAGGAAGGGGTGCAAATATGGTAACAAATCTAAGTTGAACAAACACAGGAGGAGGGGGAAAAAATAGAAGAAAAACAAAATATCAGTCCTATGTTGTATGCTTATTAGACTTTCGTCTTAAAATAAGTTTTAAATTAATTTAGATTTAAATTTAAATTTAAATATAAAAAATGATATATGCTCATAATAGATAACCTAATAATCCTTCTAAAACTTTAAAATTTTAAATATATAATCGGGATTGTTTTAGTTTTCAAACTCAATTATTGTTTTCAAATAAACATTAACTTTGATTTATAACAGATTTTTTATAAAAAAATTTCATTACAGGTTTTTAATTCTAAAGTTACCCTTTTCTTCAACATTTCAACATCAAGATTTTTCGAAAAAATTTGTTAAAAACACTTTAATGAATATAGAAACCACTTGGTCTTAGCCACCTGGGCCGTCTTTGAATTAACTAGGGGGGAGATGTTGGCTTGGAGACTATGTGTCGAATCTCAATTCCTCATGTTTCCGGACATTTTCCTCTTCAGACACGTGTGGGCCGTGATATGGTACTCTTGGTCTCCAGGGGTGTTTTCGGGTTCCAACCTATTGTCCGCTTGAATGTCACTGCTAGGGTTTGAGCCACTAACCAACTAACACGTCGTTTTAAATATATATATACATATATATATAATGGGGGAAGTGAAGGTGGTGCTGTTAGACACCTAATTTGGGTCTCTCACATACTAATTTTTTTAATCCATAAAAATCATGGGGCGCATTATTTATGCATTATATATATATAGATTAAAAAATTAGCATGTGAGTGAGATTTCACCCAAGTTGAATGGTGTTGTCTAGCTCACACCTTCACTTTTCCCTTTTAATGAATATAGAACTCTAATTAAACCAAAATATATATCAAATAATTTGTTTGGATTATATTCTTTAACTTAAAGGCTGAATATACCTCACTTGCACATGTTCTATAAGATATCTTGAAGTGATGATAAAGCACATCGAATATTAGAGCACCATAGAACCTCAAAATCTCATTATATCAAAAACTTTACATTATTCCACGTTATAGAAATCATGATGAAAGTAGTTAACATGGCGAACCCCTGTCCGTAGAACTTCAACTTGACCTTTCAAGTAAGCCAATGGCCAAAACATACACAAAAATTGGGGTAGCTGGTGACATATTCTTTGTTTTCTATCATCAGTACCAAACAAAAGTTATGTACAAGTTTTAATAATACATACACATAAGTAATTTCAATAACTACTAGTACCTACCCACCTGGCCAGTGGCCACACAGACAGGTCAAAAAATTTGATAGCCAGATATTTTGTCATTGGCACTATATGGAAAAACCATAAGTTCCAAGACTAATGGTATTTAAGGTGTAGTTGGTGGCGCAGGTGGCGGCGACGGTGGTGGCCTTATTTGATAGTAGTAGTCGGGAAAGTTTATCGGGGTTGCTAAGACGGGATAATTAGTGGCTGCCGGAGCTAGGAATCCTGATGATGCTGCATCGAATGGTGTAGTTGAGGAGTGACAATGATCATTTGTAGGTCCTTGAGAAGACCCTCCTGTCATTCGAGTATTTGTTGCTCCAACCTGAAATCGTTGTACTAAAATATAAATAGAAGTATAGAACCAATCTTTCTTTGATATAACTACTGTACCATTGAGACATTTCAAAATATGAATCCTAATAGCAACTGAAAAATCTAGATTTCAACAAGAATGTAATTTAGATTTAGCTAGATATATACCCACATTCTAGAGAATACAAACATAGAAGTTAGCCAATATTGTGAAAGCATAATGTAAACGATGAACGAATTGAATTTACCTTGTAGCTGGGAAAGAAGGTAGGAAGCATGCCATTCCATGATTGATTGTGCTCAGAAATTATTGGTACCCCTTTAAGTGCCATTGCAGGAGGGTTATCCGCCTGATATATTAGAACATGGACAGGGGAATTAGCTAGTCTTTCTATTTTCAAATTGGTACACACTTGACACTACATATTCTACAGTATCTATCACCTGCAGTCTTCTAATGTCATGCAAAGCATGATTGAACTGCATTTGCGGTAAGTTCTCATTCCTGATTGAGCCCTTTCCAAGACACGAAGGGGTTGACATTCCCAAGTTCAGATCCAGGTTGTGGCCGTTTCCTGGACCAAATTGTACACAAACTCAATCCCGCACCCATTGAAATCTATAAACAACACATCTATTGCCACTAACCAAATCAACAATCAGGGCACATGAAATTTACCACAATGAGATCCAACACTCTGCCCATCAAATGCAACCGCTTCCCTGCTGCTATTGAGGTTATTATTTCCGCTGCTTTAAGCCAAACAAATCAATAATGAACAAGAATGTTGGATATTACACAAGTAGTGCATTTTCTTGATCAAGGAATCAATTAAATTCGTAACTTATTTTGTGATTCATAAGATGACTAGAGTGTCAAATAGCCCAAGATACATATATGTATCCCTTAATATTAGGATTAAAATGGCTCCCCAAACAATGAAACCAAAATTTGAAGCCATGCCATCACTAAGTGGAGTACTAGAGTTATTAGTTATGTTGTTAATCTAAAGACAATGCATGATCTAGGACATAAATTAAATGGCGTTTAGTAAATACAGTAGTAGTTTCTCACTTTTTGCCAGGAGACTGTCTCATTTGAGTTTCCCATTTCCCAAATTTGTTCATTGTTCCTCCTCCTCTGTACTTCGAACCACCCCTTGATAGCCCATTGCTATGACGGCGTAATATTTGCACGAATTCTTCTTTTGAAAGATTCTTTATCTGCTATAACATTTACAAAAACAATGTAAACACCAAGGGACTGCACCAAAATCCCCAAAATAATCAACTCAAAGACATTATGCAAACCTGACTCATATCCTCTTCATAATCACTGATATTGAAATTAATATCAGCATCAACGCCCCGAAACTTAATCGCAGCCCGATCATATGCTCTAAGATATCACAATAACGCTTTTATTTGTAAAATGGAACAACAAAAAAATCTACAACATCAGATAATTATTATTATAATAACATTATATGTACCTAGCTGCTGAATGAGCAGTATCAAATCCACCTAAAATTAAAGCATATTAGTCAAACTTATTTGTTACTAAAAGAGGAAATACTTATAAAAGTTAAATCAACATTGTTCCTTACCTAAATAGACTTGTTTCCCAGAATCCCTACACATCAAAACACAAAGTACATAAAATAAAAGGATAAATTAATATTTGGAAACTTTAGTTCATATTTATTCACGTGTGAATTTATCGTATGTGCAGTAGTAAACACAAAAGTATCATTGCATAAATGTTTTTTTTTTTCTCTAAAACGGTAAAAGTTAGTAATTATACAAATAAATAAATAAAAAGGCAGGCTAGCAAACCAAATATGTGATTCCCATCTCCCAGTTCTTCTATAAAAAGTAACACCTCTATACTGTGAGCTTCTAGACCTAGGTCCTCTCCTACTTTTTCTGACAACAGGTTGTTGTTGTTGTACTATAGGCTTTACTTGTTGTACCATTTTCATTTCTTGCAACTCATGATTACTAGTGTTTGGAAACAACTTCCCTCCATCACTCATTGGAAAAAGCCTCCGAGTCATTAACTCAGGCCGAGTCACCAACTCAGTCCGAGTCTGACTCGTATCTCCAACTTTCAATATATCAAAGTTGAAGCATTGTAAGCTGTCTCCATCGCCGTCGTCTTCGCCGGAATTACAAGGTTCGGTATTGAAAACTGATGAGCTTGAAGTGATGGATTCTTCTTCTTCTTCCTCGGTCTCTGTTTGAAGCAAATTTAAGTTAAGATCTAACATTATATTATTGTTTTATGTTTATTTATTGACAGGAAGAAATAGTGAATATGATTGGTGAGTGGTTGAAGAAGAAAGAGATATACATACAGTAGATGTATTTATATATACACACACAGAACGTATAAAGATAAGAGAAACATGCAAGTTCCAAATTTAAGAGTGTGTGAAAGTGTTTAACAAAATTTTTTCAGCTACTACCGATAAAACAAGTTGCCGGTTTATAAAACATGGGTTACTAGTTCTGCCTATCATTTATTTATTTGTTTATGTGGATGGGAAGATTTGAAAAAAAATATCTTGTATTGGACTATTGGTCATATATTAGATTTTTATTTCGTTAAGGGGTAAGGGAGTAGTCAGCTTGTTTTATCGGCAAAAATCATCGGCAAGAATCGGTTAATCGGCTATACTATAGCACATGGCTCGACAAGTTTGGCAAGTTTCATCGGCTAGTTTTGGCCGATGCAAGTGAACGCTGTGGCTGAACTTTTGAACGTTGGGAATGTGTTTTTTTTTTTTTGTCAAAGTTTCATCGGCTAGTTTTGGTAACTTTTGGCACTATACCCACAAATTTGGCAAGTTTTCGGCTAGTATTGGCAAATTTTTGGCTATCACACTTGGCATCTCCTTATTGGTTTAAATTTAGCCAATTTGCCAAATTATTGGCACTACACCCTTGCCCCTAAAAGAGTTTATATGAGCCAATGTGAGGTGAATTACTTTTAGACTATCCGGAGTGAGACCTATATTGAGACTTTTTCAGTTTAGAACACCCTGAGAGTATCCCAGAGCGCTTGTTATATTGTCCCCGGGGTTCTGGAGAGAGAAATCACTCCGTCTCTTTTATAACCCGTCCCATTTTGTCTTGTTTGTGGGGTTTCCAATAACTTTTCCACCGCAAATAAACAAATAGTGGGTATAAAGTAAATAAATAATGGGTTCCAATGAAGGTTTTCATTAAAAGTCTCGCTCTAACAAAATTAGAGGGAACGCTCTTTGATAACTGAGTTGCCACGTGTCGAAAAAAACCTTTAGGAGGAGCTTCCAATTAATAATTATTCGATACTACATAATTGATAATATATATATAATGTTTAAATATTTCAAGAGAAAAGGCTAATATCAATTTCAAATACTCATATAGGTCTCCAAGAATAACAATACTTGGAATTATCATGTTCAAATTTTATCTTTAAAAATATTATATATCTTTTCAAGGCTACGAGATTTACTTGCAACGATTACAGACTACTTGCAAACCGAATAATTGTTTTACAGGGTACTTGTAAAACAGAGGCGGAGCCAAAATTTAGAATTGAATGGGCTGTATATAAATGCAATATAACATCGACCAATACTCCATACAAAAAACATAATCGATATCAACATAGACGGACACATATATGTTTCTTTAAAGACTTGATTGATATGTATATAGACAGCGATGAACATCTTAATATCTTATGCATCATGTATGTTTTTTTGAATGTTAATAAGACATTACTAATAAACTATATCATAAAAACAAACTCGTATAGAAAAAATGAAGAAAATTTAAGAGTAATTTGTATACAATACGATTAATATATAGACAAAATCACAAAAGCACTTAATTATGCTTGAGAGATATATAAAAGACAAAAGGATAGTACTAGAATTATGGTGAGTTATACTCTATATTAAATTCATGTATTCATAGAATCAAAGTAAGCATGGGCTCATTTACAATTATATCTAAATTCTTCATTATGTTAGGAGGATTTTACACATATTATTGAAGAGTTAGGGGAGTAAGCACCCTAGTCACCCCCTCCACTGTGTAAAATGAGTAGTTGTCCTAACATTAGTCATGCTGTAAAACGAGTTAGATATTTAAATTAAATATATATATATATATATATATATATAGTTTGTCTATTGTCGAAACTCAAAGACCATATATTTATATATAATGAAAGTTTCTACAAAACGTCTTTTGAAAGAAAAAAACATGATATTCTGGTAACTTTTAAATATCAAAGATAAAACATCAATTTTGAAAGAAAAACATGATATTCTGCTAAACTTTTAAATAATAACAATTATAATGTTTTGAAGAAATACGTATTTTAAAGAATATTATGTAACTTTCGGGCCCAAGGATATATGTGATTTTTATCTTTTTTTTTTTAACATCCAAGGATGTGAGTTGTTTTGAAATTCTAGAATACGTAGATCAGTAGATGCTATTAATAACACGTTTGTAGATCGTGTCAATATAGGACGGTGGTTTGTGGTTTGTGAACAGGACCACCCGCCTACAAAACTATCAATCAATTTCTATTGTGAGATTAATTATAACTTTATAAGGGTGTTTGGTACTTGTAGTGGGGATGTTTAGTAGTTGGTTTATTCGGGTACCCATTTAGTCCGAATTAAATTGGATTGATGTTTTAAGGCTTTCTTGCAGTTACCCTTATCAATAACTCAATTTCACACCAAACAAATACGAAATAACCACAATCTAATAAGCAACGCCAAAAAATCATCATGAAATTATTGTGGTTTTGACTTTTGTATATCAGTGACAGTGAGATTAAAGTGTATTATCTCAATAGCCTCTAGTTATGGTCATCTTTTATATAAAGGTACAATCCTCCTAAATTATTAGTCTGAAAATCTTTCTAATTAATAAGATAGTGATATGTGGATTCTATGTGTTAACAAGTGGATATATTAAGAAGATTTTTAAGAGAATTGGTTATGAGAATTTATCATTTTCCTTTATGTAAACTTTCTACATTATGTTTAAGTGTAATTCTTATTGTGATAGTAGATATTTTCAAGAAATATAGTTGTCACTGGGCTTAATTATGAGTCATGACTAATTATAATTATAATAACATATAAACTTTAAAAATCCTATATGGGTTATTACCCATAATTAATTTGAACCATCTAAATACCGTTTCAAATAGATATATGAAGCTTTGGGTTGCTTATTCGGGTCATCCAAAAACCGAATAAAAGTCCAATTTAATTTGTGCTTTGTTTGGGGTTAGAGTCGGGTTAGTTATTTCAATTTAGATTTGGAGTTTTGAATAAGAAAAAAAAAAGAGAAATAGAATTCTACTAAAAATTGTAGAATTAGTTCTGAATCTCTTATATAAATTTAAAGAGATCCTTAAAGAAAAACTGAAAAATTTGAACCCTACAATAAAGTTCATCATTTATTTTCAACTTTTGGATATGTTGTCATCTTTTAGTTAAAGACGTTTTTAGTACTTTAACTTCCAATATCTTTTTCAACCACTCGTATATTTTGACTTTTCGCTAATTTCAACTATTTCTTTCATAATAATAGATTGCAAGCAATATGAGACACACTCTTTTAAGTGCGACCAAATGAATTTTTACAAAAAATAATGTCCAATATTTTAATAACAAAGCAATCTGAGACGCACATGAGATGCACATGGGGGCATTAACGGCTAAATTCTAACGGCACGTTACTATTGGACCAAAATTGCAACAGGTGTGATATCACAAGGATACGTTTTGCCACTTTTCACATGTTTGTATCAAAGTTGCAAATGGTGTGATAACACAGGGACCAAAAACCAATTCGTTCTTGTTTTTTTAACTCCTACCCCTATTTTAATAAAGGTCCTATTTATAAGTTTACAAATTCTTGTTTTTTAATATGATGATTATGATCGATCCTTCATATTTTAATTAGCCTTTTTTTTTACAAGATGGTTAAAATATAAAATAAATCTAAAATAAAAGATAAATAAGGGAATCAAAGAAATTGTTTTTTTACATTATGGTACATTTTTCCTTCTCTTGGTCTTTAGGGTCATTTTATTTATTTTTTGGCATCTTTTAAAACGTACAAGTTTAATTAATTTTATATGGTTTCCTCACGTTTCCGGGTTATAAGCTAGTATGTATATATACTTCTCGATGCTCTCAAGACGAAAGATGAAAATTGTCATTCCCAATAATTTGGCAAATCAAATTTTCAGAACGAGTCGTCTTAGAGTGACATCTATAATATAACTAAAAGAGAAGGTTGGGGTACACTTGGCACCCTAATCCCCCTCCTTTAGCCTAATATTATATCCTTATTAATCCTCTATTTTTTTTAATATTTATTTAATAAAAAATGGCTGACCTTTAATAAAAAAATAATAATTTATAAGCCAACACATGTTAACCATCATATACGACTCCGTGTTGTGCATGTATGAACTGTTTCGGAGTGTAACAACCTGAAGAAATCAAAACGTTCGAGATGACTTTTGTTGATGAATTGGTATGTATTTTTTAAATTATATACTCTACACTTTTTGTTTCTCTTTTTATTTAACTAAAGTTAAAAAAAAGGTAAACTAAAATCAATATTTATATGGAGTTAATTTTAATATGTTTCTTCTTTAGTTTTCGTATTCATTAAGTTATGATATTGGTCATACATTTTTTGTTTTACAATTATTATAAGATTTATATATTTTGGGACTACCCGTCTAATGATTAGGTCTGAGCAATAGTATGAGTATATGACATTGTATGTACTTGGCAATTCAAATACTACACCAACCGTCACAAAATTTGATTTTTAGACGTTGGCACAAGAACATTGATAACAATAGTAGCTTAGTTACCCGCGTATTATGCAGGCAAATCAAAAAAAATTTTACTTTAATTTACCGAAAAATGTTTGTAAATGTCATTTAGTCCAATAATTAAAAAATATATAAAACTTAAAAAAAAACATATAACCTATTTACATATACCAAACTAAAATATTTAAAAGTGATGGTATTTAATGGAGGAATAAAAAAAATCAAAATTTAAATAAATATGATATGATAAATTAATTAAATAAAATATAAATAATTAATAAGAAAATGTTGAGCCAAGCAATATTTTTTAAAAATATATAGATGTAATCACAATCTTTATATAAAGGAAAGGATAATCACACACAAATCCACATGAAAAATCGCATATATATGCGTAATCTTTTGAAAAATCTAACTAGTAAATGATTCTTTTCAACTTTAACGATCTATCCTTAAAAAGGAACATTTAGTTTAACCAATAACCAATCGATCGACAAGTTATATTGTAAACCACAAATCAAACTTTTAAAGGAAGAGGTCAAAATTAGTGGGTAGATAATTAGTAAAGTTTCCCGTTACAGAAATAGTACGAACCTTAAAAATATCCTTTTTATATAAACTTACACATGCACCTTCCAAACACAAGTTTCACGCCATCCTTTTTCTTTCACAACCGGTTATCGCCGGTTTCATGATCACATCCTTCAACCTGTAGATAACACCTTCGATTACAGGCCCACATAAAGACGTGTACTTGCTCCCGAAGAAAAAAATAATACAAACATCATAAAGCCGTGTATATATATATATATATATATATATGTGGAAAATGATTCGTACCGCAGATTTTACCTAAGCTTAGGTACTGCCACTTTAAAAAAAGTTACAAATTAAATTTTGAATTTGATAAACATACATAGCCCCCTGAATTTTACATAACCTTCTCTTGAATTTTACATAATCCCCCTTGCTTTAACTAAAATAAGTACTACATGTTTTACCTAACATTTCGATAAAGTTATACGTTTATAAAGTCTTTTTTCTTTTAAGTAACAATAATGGTATTGAATAACCACCAGCAAAGTTTATAGTCATTAGACTTTTTTTCACAAAATATGCTAAGTTCGAGCTTGCAAAGAATTAAATTTGCCCCCCACTACACTCGCCAGAGAAATTGACATTTGTGTACTCCCGATGAGACTTGAACCTACGACGAAAAAACACACTAGGAGGAGAACCCCCTAACCATAAATAATTCGTAAATTGTAACATGGACTTTTGATCTGCATTTACATAGACAAACTATAAACCTGTATGAAAAGTGAGTATATATAAGTTTGGGTGTAGAACCTCATATATACTATTTTTTTTCATATTTATTGTATAGTAAAATATTCATTTGAAAACTAATTTTTTTATGAAAACTAGAAAATTGACCAAAACACACTGTGATCTAAATTTAACACAATGTGTTTTTATAGAACACAATGTGTTTTTATTGTTTAACCTAAAATACGTTATGTTAAGTTTTAAATCACGGTGTGTTTTTGATAGTGTTGTAAATCGGAAAATTGTTCAAACACACTCTGATATGAACTTAACACAATGTGTTTTTGAAAAACATATTAAAAACACATTGTGTTAAATTCAGATTACAGTGTGTTTTGACAGTTTTCTAGTTTTCACGAAAATTTTAGTTTTCAAATGATCAAAACCCGTATTGTATAGTATATAAATGATTGGGCAGCATGTTTTGTATGGATTAATAAATCCAGATGTGAGAGATTCCACAACCAAATTTAAATATGGGAAATGATTAATTTTCCTAACTAAATAGCCTAATAATCCTCTTAATCATGAGATGATGACATGTGAAAAAATCAGGAGACAAGATTAAGAAAAAGAATTGGTGGATACCACATGTCACTTTCTTAATATTTTAGGAGTATTTTTAGGTTAATTTTTATGAGAATTTATCATTTTTTTTTAAATATCTAACAATCATTTATTAATTATTTATGCACGAAATCTTACATTTAAGGCTGTACATGGTATCGTTCAAATATTAATTAGTTATTATGTATTTGCTTTAAGCCTTTAATACGTTTATTACAAGCTAGAAAATGAGAAACACGAATATAATTACAAGCAGTGGATGAGTTATGTGGTGGCCATGGATGACCATGACAACCCCACAATTTCTTTAAAATTCTATATTTATAGTATTATTTTTAAGTATTTAATCATTTTTAAGGAGTTGATAACTACATACTAGAGTAATTGAATTTTGTAGTTTAATTTTACACGTGTTAGTATCATGAAAACTGTTCAGCAACCCCAAGATAAAAATACTGGCTCCGCCACTGATTACAAGACTTTGAATTAGTTTGCTTTTTGATAATTAAGACATGGAAAGTAATTAAGTGGGGGGTGAGGTGATGCAATTTCGCCCCCTAAAAACAACCCAACCCAACGGCCCATCCTCCCTTAAGTGCCTAACCAGTTTATGTTTCTCAAACTTTTTATGGCATTCGATCGGTTCAGTCAGTGGACACTAATTCCATGTCTGCCATAATGCAGAAATCCAGTCTAACGATGATGATGTCACAAGGTAATCGTATGTTCCACTTCCCTCGATCTAATGATGAAATAGCGTAAGATTTTATTTTATTTTTTTAAATATTCAAAATTATATTACTATGAAAACATCTAGCGAGAAAATAGCTTAAGTAATAGGGGAAGTGAATGTGTGAGACACCACCACCCAACTTGGGTGAAAAACATCTCACATCTTGATTTGTTATTCTATAAAAATCTAGAAACCCATCATTTATTCATTAATATTAAATATTAATATGTGAGAAGTTTTTTACCTAACTTAAGTGTGTAACAACCTCACACTCTTTTTTTCATAAGTAATATTGTGATATGCGAGTAATTGTTATTAATTAGAGAAAAAAAATAAATGATGAGGCTAGTTATACTAAAGAAAAAGTTGCAATCATACAATGCATGTATGTAAAATGGATGACAGGACGAGTGCTTATGAATCGCCTAAAATAAAGGACACTTTGATCTCCACTCTAATTAAGTCTCTTACTAAAAGAAATAAATGATCAGCACATGCATGATTTATTAGCTTGATGCACAGTGGCGGAAGATATGAAGGACCAAAAGGGGTTTTGGTCCCTCCGACATTTTGGACCATATTTAGCAATTATATATTTTTTAAGGGTAAATAAATTTTTTTTATGTGTTTTTACCCCCTCAAAAACAAAACATAGATGTAGAAAAGAGAAAAGCTAAAACCCCAAAAAAAATTTGACCCCTCCAGTACCGTCGTTTAAGTTCCGTCGCTTAATCATGCACATATCAAAAACCAAGAAAAGGTGAAAGAAAAGTGGTACATAAATCAAAAGAATAAAATAAAATTGTAAGACACGAGGATGGCCAATAACATCAATAATGTATATACCTAGCAACCAAATCATCTAATGCAACAAATAAAATTTGTAACAAAGTGATAACTAGACACCAACAAATTGAAGAAATTTAAATAATTGGCTCCTATCTAAACTAGTTATGGAATTTATGGGATTTTTCGTGGTGGTGAACTCTTTAGATGTAAGAGATATTTATATTTATGAGAGAGGTACCCGTGTAATACAATGGGGTGACAACGACATGTGGTATTGGACTGTTAATGTAAAAGTAATTGATGTAAAACATAATATAGTGATTTTATGGGTCAATGGATGTATGTTGTAAATAATCTATTAAGAGTATTATAGGTATATTAAGTGAAATTATTTAAATTAGTTAATAAATGAGAGATATAGTTTGGATATATATATAGTTAAAAAAATAATTTAGGGATATTTTGGTAAATCGTAGTGTGTGAATTGAAAATGTGTTACAAATTAGTTGTTTTGTGTTTTTTATAAAGATAAAATGTTAAAAAGGGGATGAGTAGTTTGTTTTATAACAGAGTAAAGATATAGTATCTTACTAATACTAATAGGAGTGCGTGATCCACGGATATGTTCATAATATTTACAAGTATATTTATATTTCATTTATGTGCAAACAAATAGAATGATCAATTGCTTTCGGAGTCAGGTTGGTAATAGCGAGGGTGTGTTACCACTAGCCATCATGTGTGATCACTGGTAACAAAAGGTTATAACATACAAACATGGTATCCGTGCAATGCAGAGGCGGTGGTGGTGAAGGTGGTCTAGTGGTGTCGGTGATGGTACTATTGGTGGTAGTGGCGATGTTAAGTGGTGTAGGTTGGTGTAACTGTGTTTTGAAAAAGCATGTATGTACATGATTTTCTAAAATTACGTTTTCATTGCAAAACATTTTTTCATACACACACTTTTTTTAGATTATTTACTTCTTACAAACATAATAATCAAATGATTACTTTATATCGTAATTCCAAAGACTCTCTTAGTTGAATTGTATAACGCTGAAAAGAAAAACATAACTATTTTGTAATTTCTAATTTGAAAAATGAGATAATAACTTTTAATTTAGTAGAAAAAAAACAATTGAATATACTTAATTTTAACATATGAGACTATGAGAGTCAGATTTGACATATTTTAGAAAAACAAATAATCATTAGTGAAAAGTTGGGAAACAAAATAGTATACATTGGCTTAGGAATTTGTAGTGAGTTCCAGAATAAAATAAGCTCAAAAGTTGATTTCGTCGGTATAAAGTTATATGTAAGGTTCATTAGAAGTCACGTAGGTTACAAATTGAATTTATAGAGTTTAATTTAGAATTTGATTAGGAGGAAAATTCGTAGATAACAAAATTCATTACATATACTAAATTTAATATTAATTATATGTGTTTATTATCTTTTTTATTAATAAAATAATAAATTCATTAAGCTATTAATTAGATTAAAATAAGGAATTTATTAAATAGGTTTTTTTTAATGAATATGTCTAAAAGGACAATTGTTGCTTTGATACAACTTGTCGATTAAAAAAAGTCTATAATCATGTTTTAGTTTGTTGATAGATAAAATATTTGGTCCCTCTAAAAACAAGAGCTTGTACAATCCCTTTTAATCACACCGCCACCGTTGTTGCCAACACCGGCACCACCATACCGTTGCTTCGTGTGGATTTGTGCCTAGTATCATATATGTTTTCAGAAGAATGGCTTCAGTAAACATTGATATTTGCCAATATGTTGAAACAATTGTTCATATTAATTATGGAAAATGTTAAACGCAATCCTTAGGGTTGTATTTAACATGCAAAAAAATTTGTATCTTTTATTTCAAAAGTCCACTTTCTAGAATTTTATGATAAGTGTACAACTATTTAATACATCTTAAGTGCAACCTTAAAGGTTGCGTTTAGCAAAACCCTTAATTAATAACTAACGAATAATTTGTTTTATATTTATTTTTAAAATAGCGTGTAAAGATGTTTCGTGTTATAATCTAGTTTTAATTTAAGAAAAAGAAATCTCTAACAATAATTTATAACATCTTGTGATTAAGATTCTATAAGACAGGTGGGTGATAATAATAATTGGATACGACAGTTCAAACGATGATAACGATGATCAGTGACTATTTAAGGAAAACACTTTAAATGGACCAACATGTGACGCAAATGCATAAGTGTTTAAGAAAAGAATAACACTTGTGTAACAGAAGAAGTTAAGTACGGAAAAAGAAGAATAAAGAAATGTATACTTTTTGTTTATTTATAGATTTATGAGTTTTTTTTTTTCCTTTTCTCTTTCAAGGCAATTGACCTTTGGGGCCTTAATTGGATCATCATTAAAGATTAAATGGGATCTTATGACTACTTTTTAGTTTTTTTCCTCGATGGCTGGATGCTAGGGAGGAAGACAATCTTGAACGGTTGTCAATATATCATCATACATAGTGGATTAGTTGAAACAAAGAATTTTTTGAACCCCAAGCTATACACACGTTATAATTACGTAACATTATCTGATTCCTATAGTCATTGAGATGAAGCCTTAATGGCAAAGGTAGCCCCAATGAAAAGGTTTGAGTCTAATAAGTAATAAATGTAGGTTCAAATCTTGGAGTAGACAAGAGTTACTTATATTTATCGTGCCTTTTGGCAAACTAGTATGAGATTTTTCTTTCATTGGGTATTTAAAATAAATATTTCTGCTTCGAGAGAATTTTATAGCGCGGATCCGGTTAACACAATGTTTGTTAGACCTTCCACTGTTGAATTGTGACACGAAGCTTCAATCGAGATCAGTGCCGGCTCAAGCTTTTTCGAAGCCTTAAACAAGATTGATTTTGGCGGCCTACCTTACTTAAATACAAAAAAAAAAAATTAATCTTATTTACAAATTAATTAGCATTAATGACAATAAATAAATTAAATAAAAGAATTACAAAAGGCGAGCAATGAACCTAGTAGCACGCACGCCACTGGTGGTGGTAGACATGCTGACGTAGTGGTGCCGCCGCTAGTTTGTAATTTGTTGCGCATTGTAGTAACACTAATATCTAGCTTACAAATTTAAAGTCTAATTAAAATATTAAGCCTAAAATATAAAATTGGAGGCCTTTGTATTTTGGGGGTCTTAGGCTCATGCCTAACCCATAGTAATAATTAAGCCGGCAGTGATCGAGATCCACCTTTTAAAAAAATCTAATACCTATAGAACTGTGAGGTTGTCATGGTCACTCTAATTTCGCCACCGAAAGTCACTACTAGTTATAGTTGTCTTTTTCAGAAAATTTAAAACTACATATGGAAATTCCCATATATCATCTGAATTACCTTTGTACATTGGGCAATTTGCCGTTTTCAATATTTATACTCCCTTATAAAGTAAACTAGTTTAAGTCATTAAGAACCTGATAAGTCTAAAATGCCCCTCACCTTAAAACATCTTTTTATACCCACCTCTACAGTTGAACTAAACTACCCCTGAATCTATCTCATTCTTAAAACAAAATTTCGCCACAACGTACGGGTATTATGCTTGTGTCTAGTAATAGGCAATCAATCTCAACTTACAACTTATGTCTTATAGAAAGTTCTTGTATAATGTGCGAACCAATCAGAAGACATAAAACTCTTGCATCAATACTAGATCTGGAGTTCTGGACCATCTTGTACAAGTGATTCATCATTTTTATATCTACATAACTATACTATATTGAGTATATTCAGTTGGGATGTGCACTCGTTCTCATTAAAAATTTCAACGTGGTATTGGTGAAAACAATTTTTGATCTACTTACGTACTTGTGAATTGTCAAAGAGCTTAATTAACTTGAAGATGTTTTTAAAGTATGTATATATGATCCCAATATATTTATGGAATGAAAGAGCTGAACACGAGTAATTAGTAAGCAAGAGTCACATGTACAGCAAAGAACATCATAGAATAGCATATATTGCATTATCTATCTATCTTCTTAAATATTATTATAAGCAAAACACACTAAACATCGGAAATTACAGTTGGAACATAACCATAAACTTATATTTAAGTCCCACATATATATTTTCTCCTTTCTTCTAAGCAAATATATATATTATTGTATTGATGATTTATGTATTATGGGAATAGATTCCGAGGAGCTTCTTGATTGCAATTAAAGAAATGTTATAGTTAATTATTTTTTAATTGAACCGCTTTGTTTGTTAAAAATCATTGAATTGGGCACTTTAACTCGTTTCACTAGTCAAGCTTAGGCCCTCCTTATACTACACACTTCTTTCATTATTCATCAGTTTTTTTTTATAGAACACTCCAAGATCACCCCCTCCTTATACTACCTACTTCTTTCCCACTTCTTCCACTATTCATCCATTATTTTATTATTTCATTTTTCTTTTCACAAAATTAAACAAACACATTTTATTATTTAAAACAAACACATTACATTTATTATAAAATTAAACATTACACTACAAAACGGAAATTAAATAAATTATAAAAATGACATTATTAGGAAATAAAAAACTACGCATCAACGTTGACGGCCGTGTTTTTGGAGGTTCCAAACATGTTCAATCAGAGCTTTGCGGAGTTCATGATGAGCCATTCTATCGCACAACTCCCTGTACTTAAGAAGCTGTGTTGAACACCTTTCAGTCCACTTACGGGTTGGGACGACAGTATTAACTATCAACTCTTATTCAAACTGTGTGATTGTGCGCCCGTTATCTTCAATGATCATGTTGTGCAGAATCACACAACATAACATGATACGTTTTATCTTGTTCACACTGTATGGTCGCGCATGTTGTTCAATAATCTGCCAACGACCTTGAAGTACCCCGAATGCTCGCTCGACATACTTTCTTGCAGCTTTTTGGTATCTATTGAACTTGGAGGTTTTCGGGTACATTGGGCACTTGAACGACTTCACAAGAGTCGCTCATTTCTTGATAAATACCATTAGCTAGGTAATATCCCTTTCCAGACTGGCGGCCATTCACCGAAAACTCCACTCTAAGATCCCTGACCTGAAGCAAATCGTCAAACAAATCTGATTCATTAAGGACGTTGATGTCGTTGTTCGAACAAGCAGGGCCAAAGTAAGCATGCCAGATCTACAAATCATATGAAGCAACCACTTCAAGCATGATTGTTGGATGTCCCTTGTCACCTCGCTTGTACTGCCTTTGCCTTGCCACTGGACAATTCCTCCAACCCCAATGCGCAATCTATGCTACCAAGCATACCATGGAAAGATACCCTGCAAGCCATGAACCTCAACATGTTTAGCAGTTAACTGTTCGATATCTGCTTTTGTTGGCCTTCTCAAGTACTCGTCGCGATACAGGTGTATCACACAATTATAGAACTGGTCTAAACACTGGTAACCCGTATCTTGCGCCATTGGCAAGTACTCATCTAAAGCATCAGCCTCAAAGCTATACGCTGACTGGCGTATGGCATAAGTGTATTTTTGGAAAATGTTAAAACCGGGACGACCTGTAGCATTTATCGTGCCTTTGTGGAAGAACTGAAAGTGCTTTGGTAACGGTTCAATACTGTCAAAGGAGTTTATATCTCGTGCTATGCGGAGAAACATTTTCTTTCTCATTCGAAACCTTCTACAAAACATGTCGGGTGGGTAAGTTGGTTCAGGCGCAAAGTAATGACCGTATAAAAGCTTTGCGGCACTGATGTGTAAAATCTAGTCTTAAATTTATAAACAAGAAAATACTAATAGTTACACTTCTACACACAGACAGTGTACCTTATCATGTATAGTAAAGCTATCAGTAAGTCCAGGATCGAACACAGGGACTGATTTAGAGCAAGCAAGTTTAATGCAGTTTAAAAATAGTTTTGGATTTTAAGGACTCCCGTCACCTTGGATTTTGAAAAGTTAGTTTAAAATTAAAACGAGTTAGAAATTCCGTAGAATTTATTGAAAAGAGAAATTTTAATATCAATATTAATTAAAAGATCATCTACTTCGACTCCATGACACAACTTATTTACGTTGCACTTAAGTTAAGAACCAATTCAAATATGTTAATTAATAACCGAGAACTAAACAAAGACTCACCCCGTACCCGTCAAGTTCGTTACTTTATTCAATTCCCTTAATTAACTAGTTCCATTACTAAGACCGGTACTCCGATACGCCTTTCATAACTTTCCTAGTCAACTAATTGTTTTGGTTATATTTAGATAACAATTGTGTCTATTGATTGTACCCAACCATTAACCCGTTAACTCTTATTAACTATTAATTACTTTCTACCGTACCCGTCATGGAAACAATCGCTTCTAACTAAGCAATCAAAATAACTTCTACACAACCTAAGTTACCACTAAGATCATGCAAAAACTATCCGCAATCAAGAGTTAAATAACAAAGAATTAATAAGCTAAGATTACGACACAACGTTAAATCAAATCAACTTGAATTATAAAAATAGTGCAACTATCATTAATTGTATCACTTCATCTAAGTAGATGATTTAGCTACTCATGGTAAAATAACTAAAACTAATAAATTCAAAAACAATTACGGATATAAAAGAGTTCATATTGAATGATGACTAATAGTAAGTAATATAAGAAAGAAATCGAACAAGTGAATGATGTCGTGGTGGAGTTCGAATGGCTGCTGCAGCATGAAAAATCCTAGGCAGAAAAGTTTTTCTTTTTTTTTTCTCTTGCGGCCGAAGACCTTCACCGACCAACCACCACTCACGTACGAATTAACTCCCTAAAAACTCCTTACCAGCCGACCTCTCTCTAATCCCCTATCTAGCCGACCACCCTATAAAACTCGACACTTACAAATTTTTCCAACACCTCTCCAATATATATAGTTTTGATGCCTGCCGACTTCCAAGAAAAAGAGGCTGCGGCCTCTTTCTTTTTTTTTTTTTTGGACTGGACAAACACAAGGGATGGGCCAGCTTGTTTCTTTTCATGCTTCCTGGGCTTGCGCACCACAAGGCTCAAGGCCTTGAGCCTTTTCTTCTTTTTGGCTGAGAAAACCACGAGACCACCATCATCTTTTATTTTCAATTTCATAAATGTGGTTGAATTTGTTCGACAGCTTCTTGCACATTAATTTTGACTTTGTTTGACTTCCTCTTGTAGTATGATCTTTCATCTAGCCGAGTCGGTATAAAAGGGATTTGGACTTTTATTCTTCAAGTTCATAGTTCAAGTAATAGATATTTCATCCTTGACTCCTTATTGACAAATAATCTTCATTTGGTCTATTTTTGCCAATTTTATCTTATACACCTATAACCCAATAAAATCACATATTAAGTATAAAAAGTTTAGAAAAGTGATAACAATTCAAGTATAAAATAAATAAAAGAAATAATATCGCGTAAAATAAATATATATAAAATAGGTGATATCAGGCACCGATGTGATCTCGCCGGATCAACCTTCTAGTAAACTTGGGTCTTGAAGAGCTTGACACTTATTGGCTCTGATTTTCTTCTTCGTCAAAGATAACGTTAATACATGCGCCTATGGCTTCGAGATTGAAAACTGCATTCAATTGCGTAACAACCCAATTGATTGATTCGTAATCGTTTGATTCGTAATCGTCGCTAGAGGATGATGATGAACTAGACATTTTTAGTAGTGGTGTGTGATTGAAAGGCTTTGAAAATGATAGAAATATGTATATTTAGATTGTTGTGATTTAAAATGGTAGTGTAAATGGTGTATAAATAGGAGTAAGGAATTAAAGAAAAAAGAAGTTAAACAACCAACTAACCGTTGGTTTTAATTTTTGGTTTGAAAAATGTTTTTTTTTAAGATTTTGGAACGACACACTCAAAAACGGGCCCCACCACACAGCAAGCCGCACGTCTAGAGTTGGAACAAAGGGGTTGGACGCGAGCAAGGACGGAGGGCGTGCTAATAATGTCTTCCACCTGTGGATGGACGTATATATTCATTTGAATGCTACTAAAATTTAAAAGGAAAATGTTAAATAAAGCTTCATTTAACGTGCATAAAAAATTATATCTTTCTATATCAAAAATTCACGCTGAATTTTATGGTAAGTGTACGACAATTTAATGCACTTTAATGAAAGTTCTTAGGGCCTTGTTTAACGAAACCCAACTTCAAATCAACCAAACTACTAAAAATACTACAATCAAATGAAAATATACTTATAAATTTATAGTCCACTCAAAACTAATACCGAATATTACAATCTAAATCAATATAAGTTTTACAACCTTACAATAAACCAAATCATGACACCATCACCATATCAAGTTATCAACAAAAATAGTGCTAATTTATACATTCAATCATCATATGAACAAGCAAATAATAATAGCATTCAATTTTAACAGTACAATCAATAGAAAGTTACAAAATCTAAATCTCAAAGTTAACTTCAAAGGATGTTTTAACCTTTTTCTTTTATATACAGAAAAATAAAATAAAAACCTATTTGCTTATTCGGATGCCGAATACCAAAGCTAGCATGATGGTTTCATGATTTCCCTGCTTAAAAACCTCCAAGAGTTAAACTGGTTGACTCACTAAATACCAGTTCAACCGACCGATTCGAACGCTTTTAATTTAGAACATTCAAGGAAAGTAAACAATTTTGGAATCTTAATCTTAATCTTAATCTTAATATATACTATAAGACAGTTGAACTAATGACTTATTAACCAATCACATCGTTCGATTTCATCAAATTGACTTTTGATGATGTCATCATTTAGATAAACTACAAATTAAAAATCTTAATAATCATTATCCAGATATATTATTATATTAATATTTATATTAATTTGTAGAAAAAATCTCATTAATTTACATTTTTTTTGTTTTCTATCAATAATTTACACTTTTTAACCCTGAATACTTAATTTATATTTATTTTTAGCCATTGACTTGAGAGAATTTTTTAAAATTTACAATCATTTAATTAAATAAAAAATATTTTAACATATGAAATATTTTATTAAAAAAATTATTTAAAAACCTAATTGTCTACAAAAATTTATTTCAAAACCTAATGACTAATTAACAAATATTAGATTAGATTTTTATAAATTATAAATATTAATATATAGTTTAATATTTAATATAAACATAATGTGAACTGTAGATACATATCCCAAACATAATAACAGATAACGATATACAACATCATTATCCTAAACACAATAGGAATCACATGAGATGAGATGATCATAGAACCAAACATAATTTACAACAGAAGGTTACTTGAATCTTAAATCCAAATCAATATAAACTTCATTCAAGATTCATTTTATCTCTCAATAAAAAAGGTACATAATTTTCTCCTTTTTGTATATTAGTTTTGCATTTTAATGTTTAAAGTTACAGTTGTCACTCAAATCAAGAGTCCTAATTTTTATCAAAGAATATAAAAACAATCCTAATTGTTATCATATCATCATAGAACAAGTGATTGAAAATAAACATATGCGTGTTATGAACGCGCATCGTGATTAAATACATATACTTGAATGTCAAGTACAAGATCACAAATATGTTTATATTTAAATTTTTTGATTATTTTTCATAATAATATCACATTATGAGTACATCTGGTTTCAAAATATTCTATAACGGAGAAATTATTATATGTAGCTTGTGCCTTGTGGAATGACTACGACAAACACTTCCATCAATATGTCTAGACTAATAATGACAGTGATAAACCTATTATTATTGTACTACAACTTGCAAAATATAACACTTAAAACCGTATTTTTTCAAAATTATAAGCCTTTATGACTTAAATGTATGAAGATCTAATATTGATAATCTAAAATCTAGTCAAATAGTAAAGCTGCAAGTGACTGAACCTATTGTGATTTAGATTGGTCCGTATCAATCTTAGAAGCTGGGCCCATAATAACTGAAGAATATAGCCTACCTAGATTATGCTCACAATTCTATTCGTAAGCCCAACTTTATGGGCCAGTATATTTAAAGTGGTGGACATATCAAGTAATCAAACTATCATGCTAGAAAAACACCCGTCCCGCACAATATTAAAATGCAAAACCGTCATTTTAAATGTTGGGTTTCGGATCATTCTCATTGATTCTCTTTTCATCATGTTTGGTATTAAAAAGAGACGGGCTTGAGAATTTTGTGGGAGAACTCGTAACTTTCAAAATAAAACCAAAAGTGAAAGCAGAGAATAAAATAAAAGAAAAGAAAAAGATAAACCTGATGTTCTTTTTCAATATACTTTTAATCTATTGAAATAATATTCCAATTCACACGAACCATTTCCTATAAGTATATAGGTTTAGATATCTTTTACAACTTTACAAGCACAATGGTGTTTTAGAAAACTTGTAGAAGCATAAGTTAGCAAGAAGAGAACAAACTACTCCGTATAATTTTTGATTTTAATCACGCGTCTGAATCTAAACTATTATATCTCAATACTAATTAACGCATCTTACCTCAACTCACTTTAATTATAACTTGCCTTTCTGTCTATATCATCTGTTTTAACCTTCAATTTCAAGTTTCCAATTTCCATAATTTAATTAGTATCTTGTTTCTATCTAATAGCACAAGACATGCATGGTCATATGAATAACAATAATACTCCAATCCCAAAAGAGGAAAGATGAAAGCTCAAATTTTCAAAGATATGCATTGTCAGTAGTCTTGTTAAGCCATCAAAAGCGGTGGCTTTTTTGGGCATGATTGAGAAAGAAAGTGAGATGGTTTTGTGCCGCCTTTCTAACCCCACTGACCACACCAACTAGTATCGAGTAATAATAATTACCAAGATTTTAGCAAGTTTGTTTTTTTTAAAAAATTCACTAAGCCGATGGGGGTAAAAGTGTTTATTCTTTTTTATAAATGAGATAAAAAGTTTGTGTGAATTTATTGGAAGGAGCTTTCTAATTTCTTTATCTATATCTATATCTATATCTATCTATATCTATACTATATTAATAAATAAACTATCCTTCCTATTTTCAACTCTCTACCTTCAAAATATCCAAAATATCTTAATTTTTAACACATTTCTAACTCACACACTAAATCTACCCAATATATCCTTAAAATATTTTACACTCATATTTATCCAAACTATCTATCTCCTTTATTAATTAATTTAAATATTTATACTTAATATCTCTATAATATTCATAATAAAGTTATTTACCAAAGATACATCTCTTAACCATAAAATAACTACACTACCATTTACGTCAATTACTTTTAGATTAATACCCACATCGTTACCACCACCGCTACTAGCACCACCCGTTGCCGTCAGCGCCGCCGCATTGCGCGGGTTACCCATCTCGTATGTATAATAATAGTACTTGTAATGAACACTTTTTATATGATTCGTTTACCGTTGATTACTTTTAGTATCTATACTATATTAAAAAAAAATAGCCCTTTTGTTGAAAGTTACATATAGAAAATTGTCTAAAATGTCCTCAATGATTAAATTACACTATAAGTCTTTTATCTTTTAAAATAACTCTATTAACCGTTTACATCAATTATCTACACAACCTGACGTCACCCCACCACCACACAATCGCCGCCATAACCACCGCCGCATTGCGCGGGTTCCGTGCTAGTTTTTGTTAATTAATATATGATCTTTATGGTTATTTTAATACGATGTGTTTGATAATATCATATTTTTAATATGTTGTTATGTTACTTCGGTTGTTATGTTGCCATTAGTATTTAATAATATAGAGATAGTTATAACTTATAAGCCAACTTTCATGACCAATCTATATAATGATACATAAATATATAATTTGATAAATATTTATATTTGAAAAGTTGGTATTAAATGTTCGAATACAATAGTAAGAGATATTATTGTTGGTTACTTTACTTATGTCGATAACCACAACAAACGCCGTTATACGATTCTGAAAGGCAATCAATCAACTTTGAAAATAAAGAAAGCACAAGGGCCTGATATATAAATTATTCAAAATGTCATACACTCATACACATACAGACACACTCTCATTCAGTAAATCCCCCAAAATTCAAAAATCAAAATCCAAAACCCTCCTCCATTTTCAATTCTAAATCCCCCTTCAAATTATCAGATTTATTATTAATTAAACAATTAATCAAGTATAAGAATAGAATAAATGGAAGGAGAAGATGAATGTAAAGGAGCAGCAGTATTAAAAGGTGTTCCGGCATACGGTGGTAGATACATACATTACAATGTACTGGGTAACCTTTTCGAGGTTTCTTCTAAATACGTTCCGCCTATTCAGCCCGTTGGCCGTGGTGCTTACGGTATCGTCTGGTTAGTAATACAATTAAATTTATATTTATCTCTTTTTGCTACTGTTTTTCCTTTTTTGTTTAAATTTTCTGAGCTGAAAGTAAGTTGTAGCATTAGATGTTATTAGCCTGATTAATTAAGTTATAAATGAGTTTGACTTTTCTTGACTTTATATTGACCAATATGGATATGTCGGAATTGAAAATAAAATCTCAAGACTAGGAACTTACTCGTACATATTAGCAGAAAAGAAATATAAATTTGCAAAATGGTGATAGCTAGCAATCATTGTTCACCTGCTGGCCCAAATGCGTTGCTCCGTTAATACGTGGAAGCCAATTGGGAAAAAGTGACCGTAGAGAACCGACTGACTACGCGCCTGATGACTGGTCCGAAAGTTGCAGATTCCCACCTACGGATTTAACTTAGATCTCCATTGCAGATTATTTAAGTTAGTGTAAATATAAGTTATAAAAAGTAGTTTGTTTTGGTTTTGGAGTTTTGGGTAATTGGAATTATTTGAGTGAATGGACAAAGAGGGCAGTTTTGCTTGAAGCAATGGATGGGTTTGTTAGAAAGTTACGAGTTTGGTTATTGCTGCTTATTTATTACTATGGTGTCAATAGTGTTACTGTTAATGGAGGAAATTGTATTTAATGGTGGAAGAAACGTTGTTAATTTGACCCCTTATTGTCTCTCCAGCCGCTTCTTTGTTTTGAAATATTCTCTGTCGTGTTTGTTTCTTGTTCTACACAATTTGACTCAATGTCACTTGTCTACTTATTTATAGTTGTGCTAAGAATTCTGAGACAAAAGAAGAGGTGGCAATCAAGAAAATTGGGAATGCATTTGACAACAATATTGATGCCAAGAGGACTTTAAGGGAAATTAAACTTCTCTGTCACATGGATCATGAGAATGTATGCACATTTTATTACATAATTTACTCTTTTTTGTATGTAAAAGCATGACTTGCATCTAATGTGGATGCTAACTTTTCCTTTTTGGCTGTACCCTCTTTTTGTCTTTATATACTGAAATGCACTGAATTTGTACCATCTAACTCAAATATTCTATAGGTTGTCAAAATTAAGGATATCATCCGGCCACCAAATAAAGAGAAGTTCAATGATGTTTACATTGTGTATGAGTTGTTGGATACTGATCTTCATCAGATTATCCGCTCTTCTCAGGCACTGACAGATGACCACTGTCAGGTAAGTTTATGTAGATCTTCATATTTGTTTCCCTTGAAATGAATCGATAATGTGTAGTTGTGTTCTAACACTTTCATTGCACCTGGCACAGTATTTTCTGTATCAGTTATTACGTGGCTTAAAGTACGTTCACTCTGCAAATGTTTTGCACCGTGATCTGAAGCCAAGCAACTTGCTTCTGAATGCAAATTGTGACCTAAAGATTTGTGACTTTGGGCTTGCAAGAACAACATCTGAGACAGATTTCATGACTGAATATGTTGTTACTAGGTGGTATAGAGCCCCTGAGTTGTTGCTAAACTGCTCAGAGTATACCACAGCCATTGATATCTGGTCAGTTGGTTGCATTCTGATGGAGATTGCTTTGAGGGAGCCTCTATTTCCTGGCAAAGACTATGTGCAGCAATTGGTACTTATTACTGAGGTACTGCCTTCTTCATTCCACTTTTATGGACTTAGATTTTCAGATCTCAAAAGTTTGGTTGAACCTGACGTATATCTGTTCAATACATCTCAGACAATTCAGATCAATTTACCTTTTGGTATTTTTCTCATTGACCTATATGTCAGACTATTTTTGGTGATAGTAGAGTATAAACGAAGCGTGTCCTTACATTAGTTATACTAATTTACTTATGAACGGGATGTTCTGTTTATGTTTTATCTTTAGTGGTCAATATGTGTAAAATAAAGGATAGCTTTACAGAGAACTGTTAAATTTGGTCAAAAAGGTAATAGACTAGTAGAGGTCAAAAGTCATTCTTTTGATGCATAAAACTTCCTACATCATCTTATCAAAATTTTGAGATTGTACCAAAACTATATATATATTTTTATTTTTATTGACTTTGAGTCTTTGACACATTACTTGCATTTTGTTAAGCTCAAACTTTTTGAACAGAATGTGTCTTGGGTGCCCCCTGCCTGTTACAACAGTCTGGGCCACCTATTTTGCAACCTGTAGTCCTATACCAGTCAAATTCCAGTTGTGATCCCCTGACACTTCCAGTGTTTGACCTGACAAATAGTTTAAGAGAAGTGTTTGACCTTTAATGAAGACTATAGAGGAATATGTGGACCCAGAATCATTCCATTTAATCATTTATCATTCTTGTATTCATAATATTGAGTAAAAAAGTAACTTTAATGTGGTAATTTCACAAAGAAATTATAAGGTTGCAAGTTTTAGTTTCGAACAGACATAAAAAAAGGTGAGCTAGATAATTTTATTGCGACGGAAAGGAGTGGAGGACATGAGAGATTATTGGATATAACATTGACTTAGCTAGATCTTCACGCTTTTGTCCCTACTTGCTTGACCATGTTTTAGCACCCTCTTTATCCATTAAAAATTTGCTCCAAGCCTCCAATATATGTCATGATTCCCGAAGTGGGATGATTTTTAACTTGACTGTTTAACACAGCTTTTAGGTTCACCAGATGATTCAGATCTTGGGTTTCTCAGAAGTGATAATGCTCGGAAGTATGTCAAACAGCTTCCGTATGTCCCAACCAAGACTTTTCAGAAGAAGTTCCCAAATGTATCTCCCCTAGTGATAGATCTTGCAGAGAAGATGTTAGTATTTGATCCCTCGAAACGCATAAGCGGTAAGGATTCTTTTCACTGTTAAAATGCCATAAAAAGACATTCTTCGCTTGAAATCTGTTCCAGTATATGCTTTCTTAACATGTTTATTACAGTTGAGGAAGCTCTTAATCACCCGTTTTTGCAAAGTCTACATGAGATCAACGAGGAGCCTACTTGTTCATCTCCTTTTGTCTTTGATTTTGAGCAAGCATCTTTAAGTGAAGAGGACGTGAAGGACCTCATTTGGAAAGAAACTTTGAAGTTCAATCCAGATATTGTAGTTTCGGAGTAATTTCTACTCTAAATCCTTTGATTGTTGTCCAATGACGACTTACAGGTATGATCCTTATATATTTAGTGACAAACGATATTGAATAGACGGGGTAGTTTCACCTGTTTACCTGTGAACAGGGGTGTTTGGGTTATGTGTTATCTCAGTGGGTCAAATAGGTAGAAATGTTTGAAAGTTGCCCAAATCATGTTTCTAATGGATTCAACCTCCTATATTATTCTTTTGAAAATATTTGCATTATTTTTAGTCATATTAAAAACATTACTCGTATCTTTTATTATAGAAATGCAGGAAAAACTGAAAAAGTAATCGCGGGTCAACCCATGCCATGTTGAACCATACTAATAAATTACTTGCTTTGACTCAAACCTGTTGCATCCCACCCATTTTCCCACCTATGTATTATTGAGATTCCAGTACCGTTCAATGTTTTATTAAGATTCTGATAAGCAGAATGATTCAAGCGAGTTTCTTGATTGTAGCAGAGCTGAACTGCCTTTTCTTTCATGATCACGATTCACTAGAAGGAACCAATGAACCATTTTGATTCAGTCGGAAGATTACAAAACGGATAATCTATTGCTGCTTCGAAAAGATCTGTTTGACTTATTTCTACATGTCTTTTGTCACTCTCGGAACTAGTCTGAGGTTAGACTCGGTTTCTATTTGTATCCTAAAAATTGAGCTTGTGTAATGATTTTTTTTTCTTTTGAGAAGGGATGAAGGTTAATGAAAATAACCCGTTCCTTTTGACAAATCTTGAGATAAACGTTTTAGCGGATTGTACTTTGTGCATCAAATCAAACCATTCATGTATTATAAAGAAGTTTATTGTATTCTTTTTGTGTTGATAATTTTGGATACAGTAATTATGCTCAAGAGTGGTTTAATTCAATTTGGAAGACACATTTTAACGGTTACTTTGGATTAAAGCTATAATCAATTTCAGTTATGTGAAGATTTATGTAGCATTTGGGGGATGGCATTGACTAATTGCCAAGTCCGAAATCCAACACCAACAGTTATGTTCTTATCAAGGAAAACTTTTGGAGTTCATCTAGAACTACTCGTATAAAACAAGCAAAGCCTTAGATAATACATTTAGATCCACTAACACCAGATTCAATGAAAATGAAGAAAACAACATAATGACCAAGAATCAAAGGCAAAGTGTTACATTGATCATACATGATACATCTGCTCATTAAGTTCTACTTGCTCCTATCCTGAAGCTCATTTTGACATTTTACCTAATTATCTATTGTAGTAACTTACATTGTTGAGCTATTAGAACTTTATGACTTGTTTGAGTTGGCTTCCGTGCTTTCCAAGTGCTTTGTCTAATGCTGTGTGAAATTCACTAAAAGGAGTAAGCTCCATGCTGCAAAATCAACATTTTTGTGCATCAATATCCAATAAAAAACAAGTGTCAAGGGGCAACATTTAAGGGAAAAGAATGAAGTTATCCATCATTCTTCTTTAATTTAGGGAGAAAAAATTGATCAGAGAAACAAAGATACAAAACAAAATGACTTACTCGTATTTCAGTTTTTCTTCTCGAACTAGGCCCAAAAGGTATTCTAACATTTCCCTGCACTCTTCTGTTTTGTCTGAACTAATCCATTTTTGCAACCAGAATCCTTTTAAGGAAAGCTCCTACAATTCAGGAATTAGAAATATGGCACAAGCATAGCAACAAATGTACTTAAAAAGGAAGATTTCCTTTTTACATACATAAAATTTTCAACAGCGAAACATGTAACTTAACTTAACCTAATCACTTGTTCAAAGAACATGACTTAATATTTATTGTCTTGTGGAGAAAAGAAAAGGCATATACATTGTTTACTAATATGCCACATGGACTATTATTGATATTAAAAAGCAGATTAAGTTAAAATGTAATTTCCCTACATATAAGAAAGAGAGAGCATCTAAAACTATATAATGGTAAAACGGGTTAATTGCATAAAAGGCAACCAACTTTGGCCATATGTCTTCAGAGAACTTTAAACAACTTTGAATAATACATGCAGTAGATTTGATAATCAAAGTGTCAACGAATGATAGATCGATTACATACTTTAAATATGAAGGATGAAGTTGATACAGTAATAGGCTTCTTGGACATACCACCATAAGTCACCATCGTTCCACCCTGCCTGAAACCATTATTAGCATTCTACATAAAGAATAACCTTTACAGTTAAACAAATTATAAAAAGCCTAATCTCACCTCAAGAACTTGAGAACCAGAGAAGCAGCATTACCACCAACACAATTAAACCCTAGAGCAGGTTCAGGTAGACTACCCTATGGCAAGCATGAGAAGCGTGAGATAGAGAGAGGAAACGTTGTAAACTAGTAAAGGCATTCCATCATCAAGTAAGTATTGCATGCTCAACACTGGAAAGAATTAACAAGAAAATAGCAACATGTAGACTAATATATTTAATCACTTTCACATAACAGCATACCAAAAGACTCTTGATATTTTTCACATCCAGCTGGCTTTCGGTATAAACTTCATCAGCACCAAGTTTCTTAAGTTTTTCTTTCGCGTCATCTGAGCCAGCCCTACAAGGCAAAAGAATTTACAGATTAGTTTTTACAAAAGTTCTATCAAATAGATTTAGGCTGTAGCAAGAGGATGACTCATCTCGTAAAATGATAGGCAAAACATAAATGCTACTTATACTAAAACAGAAAACTGTGTATTGACCTGTCCCTTATAATGTTGATGGTATGAATTCCACGAAGTTTAGCGAGCTGGATGACACATTGCCCAACCATGCTGGTTGCTCCATTTTGCACAATTGCATCCCCTACTCATGTAGGAAACAAACTTCATCAGGTAAAATATGCAAATTGAAGGTCAATTGTCAGCAGACATAGCAGTACCTGATTTGAGATCCACAAAGTCCTCTATCATCCTTAGAGCAGTCAGAGGATTAATTGTAACTGTGGCAGCATATTCAACAGGTGTATCTTTATCAAGTTTGTGCCAGACACTTTTATCTTTTACAACATGCGTCTGCCATGTCCCTAAGAGAAATTAATTTTGAAATTTGATCAATAGTATGGACATAATCGTATGAAAACAAAAACCTAGTGAAAGTACTTAATGATATTTCTGAGCACAATGGACTTAATACAGTTGCTTTCTGCTAAGAAGCAACCATCATCAACTGATATGAAAACTTTAAAGTTCAAAAACTGGATTTTTTTTTAGAAGTGGAACCAAAAAGCATAACATAAATAGCTATAGAACACATTAAAACTCCTGACTTACCAGGTGATGGAGGAGATGCCATGACCAAATCGCCTGGAGAAAGCCCCTGTACTGATGAGCCTACAGAGTGTACTTCTCCAACACCCTCATATCCTCCAACAGCAGGCACCGGTGGCCTCACAGGGTAGACACCTAAAAGATCATACAAAAGGTATATAAATCTAAACAATCATAAGTCAAAAACAACTGAACTGCACCAATCCATATATACCAAAGCTTAACTCTTCATTAATGAAGCTTTTCAATGACCCAAACGGAATGACTCCATTAACCTGAAACCCAACCTAATGAACACCCATCTTCTTAACAACAATTCTTATCTAAAGCAACCAAATCCCCTATCTATGTTTCATCAACATAAAGCTATTATCAAGGTAACATATCTTTAAATCACTGATATCAAAGATATGTTAACCTAGGGTCATCACAAGACGACAGCGATGATTAAAAGATGAGGCCTTTTCAGTTAGATTTGATATTTACTTTTATATCAAGTTTTTTTTATATATATACTAGCATTTTTTATGCAAAATCATGGATATAACAGGCAATTATTCTTCATAACATGGATGGATTGAGAGTAAAATGTATCAAGGACGATGAAGAGAAAAAACCTTTATGAGAGTAAAATTTACCAAGCCCCAATATATAAGGCTGCATAAAAATCGGGGACTTGCTCACGGGCCTAAAGCCTTATCTTTAACAGCTTTACTACCAATTCTTAAGCACCATAATCATGGTAGTGTGGTTAGTTTGTTTAAACACGTGAACAACGTGCAAAAAGCCCGGGTGCTAAAATCCGTATTAAAAAAGACGATGCTATTTTTAATAGATGAATAAGTTTCATTTTAAGGCAACACATTAACTATCTCCAAAGTGGCCTAGTGGTAAGAATATCTCAGGTTCAAACCTCACTAGATAAAAATCTTGCGATGATCAGGTGTAAAAAGTTTTGACACGGCCACGGGAATACCAGTTAGGACGCGTAACTGCGTAAATGACTTTCCCCTGGCAGTAGATATAGTATTTGGGCAACATATTTAATTTTCTCATTTTTACATACAAGTATACAGAAAATGCAAAAAAGCAGCATGGTTGGATCAGTGGTAAACACCCTTGCCTCTGGAGACAGAGGTCATGGGTTCGATCCTCATCCCATGCAAAGGTTGGAGGGCCTTTTCTACAATTTAGGTAGAAACTGGAAGCAGCTTTAGGTAGAGGTAAGGTCTGCCTACATCTTAACCTCCCCCGTACACCGTCGAGGTATTGGGGCTCAAAACCCGCGGAAGGCGGCACTGAGCAGTTACTTACTTACTTACTAAGTATACAGAAAATGCAAATATTATTATATATGATGATAAAAAAAAGTGACATAAATAATAAACACAAAAAACAAAAGAACCTTGAATTCTGTTAATATCAGAAGGATTGATAGGAGCAGCAAGCATTTTAACACACACATCATCTGATTTAATTTCAACTGGCGGAAGTTGTACTATTCTGCAACCGCAATTTTTAGCAAACAGTTAAATTAGTAACAGAGTAACGATACAGATTAATTATTAATAATTAAGAAAAAAATATGAGTGACTGACTTGGTGACAGAATCTGGAGGGCCGTGAGTTTCGTAAAAGACTGCAGTTGACGGCGGTGACATAACGGAATATGCCCTCCTTTTATAATTAGCATTACTTTGATTATTGACGGAAGTTGGACGGAGGATTTGCGTTAAAGTCGCCGTTCGATGGATGATGGGTTTTAGAGTGAGATACCTGGCGCACGCCATTGATTTGTGTATTCCGAGTAAATGCCAACAAAGATTAGATTACAAATCCGTAGTCACAGCCACCGTGCTGCTTGACGCACATATGGGATTTTGGGCTATTTCCTATTCGATATAAACCATTTGTATTTTTGTTATGCAAAATCTTTATTTTGGTTTATATATGTGAAGCATATTTTTTTTTTATTGAAATAAGATGCTAACAACAATTCATTAAGTGTAATTATCATTTCACATAATTTCAAAACTTTTCTTTTATACTAGCACTTTACCCGCGCAATGCGGCGGTGGTCGTTACAATGTCGTTGTAGTGGGGGGCCGAGTGTTGGTGGTGGAGACGACGTCTAGTGGTGTGGATAATTTATGTAAATGGTTAATGAAAATATATTAAAGAATAAATGATTGGTATATATATAGTTCAAAAGAGAATTTAAAGCGTTTTAAGTTGGTTAAAAGGTTCGACTTTAGGCTTCGTTGATCACCGGCAATGATAATAATTCTTTGAACGATTGTTTTTGAGTAAGGATGAATAAACATTTTTAAGTCTCCCTCTTGTCTAGATCTCGGTATAAAAAACGGTACCAAATGCAAGCGCAATTAGGACTGGTATCCACTTTTGTTAATTCCTATAAGTTGGGACCACGATACCGACAAATGGTACCAACAATTTGTATGTTACATCATAGATTTACTCCATTTAACATAAGTATTCTCATGTGAGACGCCATTTAATTGGGAAGGGGCAAATACACACGCCCTATACACTATTTCAATGTTATCAATTTCGGAATAAACTTAATTTTCCGTTAAAAATCTTCTGAAGTCAAAATTCAAATTTCGAATCTTATTATATCCAGACTATGTTTGACACAAGTTTTTTAGTAGCTTTTTATGAGGTCTAACTTTTCACTTTAAACTAAAAACTTCTAAAATTTTTAAAAGTTTGTTTGGTTGAAACTGATTTAAGTTTTTAATTTGAAAAAAAAAAACAGGCGCTTCATATTGGCCAGTGGCGGATCCAGAAATTTCAAGTGCCGGAGGCTAAATTTTTTTCCTAAATGACTTGGCCGTTTTTAAGGATTCATGAGCCTAAGAAGAACCGAAAAAAGGCCCTAGGCTAGACACATGAACTAAATTATTTAAACTATTTTCTAAAAAACATCGATAAATATTATATAACCAAAAGTCATTTAGAGATAAAATTATACAAACATGTAATTGACAATTAACATATCATGCTTTAAAAACTAAAATATATAAGAAACCAGTGAAAGTATATAAATAATAAGTTTGACACTTTTATTTTGGGACAAATTAAAAGCTCACAAATGTTATAAAAAAATATAAAAAAAGAAAGAAACTTTAAATCCCTTAAAAGAATGGTGGATGTCTAAAATCAATATTCTACTCAATATTCAGTAATCAACCAATTTTAATATCGTTTTGAAGTGTTTTAATTGAGTAATTGTTACTTAGTTTTATTACTGGGGTGAAACATTTTCTTTCATGAGCTGGAGTCATAACTTATTTTGGTCTAGGTTAATTGCATACACTGTATCAAAATTGTTAAAGTTGTGTTTTGGCTGGGGTCTTACTCCCTCCCATAAGGTTGGATCCGTTAATAATACTGACTATAGCTTTTAAGAGGTAAATTTGCTATAATATCCGTCCAGCAGAGATTACATGTAAGTTTGTTAGGTGGCTGACAGAGTTCACAACCTGTTTTTCAAAATTCTTTCTATGATGTTGTATGTGCTCACAAACATATTTCAAATGGCATAAAATACAATATTTAGGTAGTGAAAAAAATGTTTTTGAAATAAATATAGAATTTTAAGCAATGGTGTATTTGGTAATGCTAAATATTATATTTTTACAAATGCAAGAAATAAATGACTAATTATATATTTTATTTGTTTGTCCTTTTTATTCATTTTATATTTTATTTTGTAAATTTTAAAACACTCAATTGACAACTCTAAAAAAAAAAAAAATCTTACAATTCCACTTAAAAATTACAGATATTAACTAATTTTGCTAAACATAACTCCAGACTCAAAACTAATTATAACATACTTCTACTAAACTGCCTAAAATATAAAATTACGTTCATGAAATGTATAATTTGTCCATACAACAAATAATGTTTTTGGTATCGCCGATCACGTGATAGCACGCGCAATGAAATTTGGCGCCTAAAAACGTTAAATAGGCAAATCACAAAAACTTAAACCTGATTTTGCCTCAAATTTTCCCTAAAATCAAAATCACACAGAAACAAACACACTCTAACAAACTTCCGATCGGAAAAACCCTAACCCTAATGAATCGGTTTGAGATGAGTAAGCAGCCACCGCGGAAGAGATCGATGTCTGTGGCAGACCTCGCCGGCGGACTTCCGATCTTCAATCCGGCTTCCGCCGTCGGCCGGAGAGAGAGTTCCAGGTTAGCGATGAAATACAGGTTGATTCATCTCATTCCTGTTGTTGTCATACTCTGCTACTTCATCCTCTGGTGCTTCAGCTCTCCAGGTATATACATATATACATACAGTTATATATATCTATATATCCTTTATTTAGCTTCTATTCTAATTTAATTTTAATTTATTATATTGAGTTGCATCCTTTTAATTGTGCTTATTCATGTTGTTCATACACACACATATTATTTGATATGATTTTGTATATGCAGTCAGGTTTGTATAGTAGTAATTGATTGCTGTAATTGTTACATAGCAAGGAAAGTTTATTGAAATATCCTGTGTTTGGCAAAAGTAAATAAATAATGGTAAACCAAAGTTACTCTGCTACGGGCAAAAATAGAAACTTAACGTATTGGACACCGCTAATAACGCAAAGGAATCTAAAAAATTATTCTACTGCTGGCCAAATTCAAGGCAATTTGACATTGCTAAATACGCAAATGAAAAACATATGGTAAAAAGTTACTAATTAAGTTTAAGCGGCAAGATATAAAAAATGTATACGGTGCATTCTGTCGCATGGGGTAAAAAACTTTCGTGAACTATAAAATAGCTCGGTTATGGAATGTATGTACAAGACATTAGAATAGAATGCCACACGCTAGGTGTATTACTGTTTATGGTGAGTAGAAATAAAGCTTTAATTGGCAGAATAATTTTGAATAATGGAGAGTGAGTGTGGTTAGTTTTGTAGATTGGTATGAGGCGTTTGAGATATTAAGCTTACTTTGAAGCTTTTCTGCTACGAATTTTGTCAAATATGGAATTGTTGGAATTTAAAATTTGTATCTGATGAAGAATACTTATTGTGCTAGTGGAGTTGAAAATCAAGGATGGAAGAACTGTTTTTGTGCCAAGAACCAAGAAGCCACCTAAAGAGAGTGAAGTGACGGATGTTGATCTAACTGTATTGGCGTTAGAAAGTCCACCAGATACTTTCTTGTCACTTTCTGATGCACCATATGCCTCATTAGCTCTTAATCAGTCAAATGTGTCACTCATGGATACTCACAGTCACAATGAATCGTTGACAGATTCTGATGTGGCAAATGCATCATTATCAGATTTTAATGAGTTAAAAGTGCCATTCTCAGTCTCTGATGAACCAAGTGACTCATTATTGGTTGGTCATGAGCCAAGTGCCTCAGTGTCTGATTCTCGCGAGCCCAGTGAATTGTTCTCAGATTCGCATGTGCCAAATGCCTCATTTTCAGTTTCCAGTGATGCAAATTTTTTGTTCCCAGTTTCTGATGAGCCAAGAGTTTTAGATCCTGGCACAAGCAATGAAGCTCTACCACCATCTAGTGGTGAAGGCTGATCAAGGTAAGGATGTTCCTTCAGTTTTCTCAGAAGAGCTGTATGGGAAACTGTTACTGCTAGGATCTTCTGATTTCACTCATTTTCTGCTAGGTTTAGACTATAGTAGGATTATCCATATAAGAAGAAATAGATAAGCTCATTTTCATATACCTTAGCGTTGAATAATATAGATCAAGGGTATACAAATAGTTTAATCTGGAATTTACACACACAATGTATACAAAAGACTATGATGAAACGAACAAAACAAGAAAATTGAAATTTTTGGTACAATGATTAATCAATGTTTGTTTTCGTATTTTGTTGATGTATATGTTTGGAAGTGGGGAAACATCTGAAATCTGAATCTTCTAAGGCTCAGTCTTTTTGACTTACAGAATTGTCATTGATCCTTGTTCCCTTATGCAATCCATTATTCCAAGTACGTGATGATAAACATCAATGAGAATCTAGCCACCCTTCTAGTAAACTATAACTCGATAACCTCATTTACTCGACAATTACCAACCCACAAGTATAGAATTCCCTTCTTATTAGCTGGCAAGACCCTACAGCAATCCTTTCTTGGTGCCTGCAATACACAAATGAATCAGTTAGGATATGGCTGTAATGTCACAGAACTCTGTTTCATGATTCATAAATATCTAATTCATTTTTCCATGTCTTTTTACTTGTCTATTTGCCTTGCTAAGATTTATATATGCCTGATTCTACATGTAAACCCTTGAATTACTCTTTACATTATACTAAATGAATTTGACACATTGACAGAAACATATCGAACATCCCTGCATGCTATATAGGATACATATATTAATTAGACAGTTATGTACCTTTGTCCAACGACTACTATCTTCCTTCTTTAGGACCACAATTGTATCAATTATCTCTGGAGATTCCATCTTCCATTTGCAAAAAGGGTAGCGTTCTTTATGAAGAGTATAAATCCCAATGATCTTTCTCCTAGCTTTGTCATACCTAGTTGAACTCATGTAGTACACAAAAGGCTTCTGGCATGGGTTCCTGGTTACAGGCCTAGTGTTAAATGAATATGCTGTATAATCGAGCCTTTTGTACCAGTTTAGAAAGGTGCGTGTGGGTATCTCAAGTTCTCTTGGAGACAGGATTCCCCGTACAATTTGGATTGCAAATCCCCATGAGACCAAAATGGACCATTCCCTTTCTTTGTCATAGCAGATGGACTGTTGTATAATACTAGCAGAATCGTACTTGGCTGATTCTAGCAAGTGTTTGATGCCTTGTGCTCTAGGCATGCCCGGGAATATCGGGTCAACCACATCTAGGTGGTGGAGTGAGACCAATGGAGTTACAGGATGGGCTGATAATAGACCCAAAAGACTCCCATGCACGTCATACTGCATGTACGGTAAAACAGAATCAGTAACATGAGAGCTAAGTTTCAGGAAAGTAAATAGTATTACGATTTCAGATCATATCTTTTACTAGGATATATAAAGATCACACAATGGGTGGGGGTCATGTAACAAGTGAGGTTCTGATCAAAATTGACAAATTTTGATATATTTCCAAATGGGCTGGGTTGGGTTGACCCCAAAATTCTTAGAGTTTCTATAACTATGTTTACATAAATTATATTGTCTTAATTGATAAATAATAGTCTTAAATTCTGAATTTAATATTCGAGGATTTCTATGCATGAAAAATACACTTTGGGGTGAGTGGGTAATTTCCAATCCTCTTGACCTGTTTCCTTTAAATTATTTTTCCAAATTTACCAGTATAACTATCTGAGATAAATCAAGGCCTGGATCAAGTTTCCATCTTTACATTTCTTGCATCAGATGCATTGGGCTGTCATTTACAGGTTTAGTAGATTGAATTACTGACTTGTACCCAATACATTTTTGGATAGAAGTCAATATTAGCTAGATGTGCTTAAGATTAACCTGATGAAATCCCAGTTCTTTGGTGAGAGGGACATTAAGTTCAGACATGCAGGCATGCATTCTATCGTCACTCCCATAGTAACCAGGATATCTTTTAAGACACCGGTCCTGCATCTTCTCTAACTCCACAGCCAACGGGTAACTAATGGCAAACCCACCACCACCAAATGCCATTCCGTATGAAAACAACATGTTCTGAAAATGACTTTCCGATGTCGTCCCAATATAATGAAATTGATTATGATCATATTTAGACAAAATCCTAACTAGATTCTCCACAATAAATACAGTGTCATCATCTCCCATCACAAACCACCGCACATCCTTCATCCCCAATCTTAGTGTTTCAGAGACCACTCTAGATATTCGTATGGCTGATCTATCTCCATGCGGATTTGTGTATTGAAACTTTGAGGTATCCTCAGAGAGGTGGATGTCAGGTAGGTTTTCATCTTTTGTGGTGCTTACTTTTTTGTCTAACCAAACTGCCCCTCGGGTCTCCCCACGGCGCCACCATTGTTTTAGATATTCTTTCCTGGTCCGCCATAGTCGGGAGGAGGCAGCAATGCCGAAAGCAATGTGTTTGAGTTCGGTATCAAACCGAAGCACTCGTGGTTGGGTATCTAACAATTCACCTTCGGGTTTGCTAGTGTTGCTTTGAAGGTTTTCAGTGGTGGGAAGGCGGTGGTGATCAGAATCTTGGCAATCGGTGGCAATAGGGGCTGGTTCAAAAAGGATGGTGGAATAGTAGACAATGTAGAGGAAGAGCAAAGAAAGGAAGAGCCAGGAGATGGTGGAGCGGATGGTAGGGATGTTAGAATGATGGCGGTGTTGGGCGGCGGTGGAGGATGAGGGTGCCATTAGAGTGGTGGTTTTGATTGGGAGGCATACCCATTGCTATAGCTAATTTGCAATACCAGGGTAATGTTTGGAGAAAAGGCCTAGGCATGGGAAACTTGGATGGAGAGAGAATGATTTGGGTGGCGAGTGATATGCGGATGTTGTGAGGGTGACAATAGAAGATTTTGTTACTAAATTTGTAATTACCAATCAAAAAATATAGGCTCCTATAAATTTTGCTTCTAACAAAATCCATATATACACATAACCATTATATTAGATACGGCCTCTACAATTCATAACTTCTAAACCTAGTTATTAGTCAACTAAAATTCACCAATCCTTATTATAAAACCAGGTTTATGTAGCAGTACAAGGGCCATGACCATACTGAGGCATATCAGCTTGGCATTGTTTAATTCCTGGTCTAGAATCAGTTTGGTGCCGAAATAAGACCATGGACCATATTCGGATTTTTGCTCTTGCTGGGGACTAGTGATTCAAGTCTTGCCGAGGACCAATGATTTTAGCATACATTGTCTTGCCGGGAGTTTATAATAATTATGTCAAACTATATTAGGAGTCTTAATTTTTAAATATCTTAAGATCTGTGATTTATTATACTATCATTCCTTTCAAGTGTAAAAAATTTCATAACAAATAGAAATTGTTTTGGACACTTATTGACTTATTTCTATCTTTATATGTTTCACCAAAAATGAAAACACAATTTAAATATACCCATGTCGGTTGCCAGCCACTGTTACCGACTCTTAATAACATAGTAGCATGAGACAAATCGAGAAAATCATTAGAAGTCGCTTAATAATCATCCTAAAACATTAAAAAGGTGACACATGGTAGTGGTATACTGGTATCAACTAAGACTGCCAATTTTGACACGGAACCTGTTAACACGACACGACACGACCTGTTCTTAACAGGTTTCGTGTTTGACCTTAACAGGTTTTGTGTCTTAACAAGTCCGGACATGTTAAGACCTGTTAAGATTCGTGTCTTAACAGATCCGGACCTGTTAAGACCTGTTATGACATGTTAAGATTATACATATATTATAAAATACCAAGAATTGATATTATGATTTGATATATGATTTTTATAAGGTAAGATGTTTATGAACTTTTGTAATGTAAGGATTATTGTCGCTATAAAGTAGTTGAGATTTGTAAGAGTTTTTGTATCCTTAAGGGTTTTGTTTTTTCAATATTAGTCAAGAATTCAATAATATACATGTTAACAGGTTCCTTAAATGGTCTTAACAGGTGCACCTGTTAATTTTCGTGTCGTGTTTGAAAAAAATGACACGATTAGTTAACATGTCGTGTTCGTGTTTGACCTTAACAGGTTCGTGATTTAACAGGTCCGCGTCTTAACAAGTTTCGTGTGACCTGTTATGCCAGCCTTAGTATCAACCAATTCTCTTTACTACCCCTGATATTTTACATGTCATCATCTCATAATTAGTAAGATTATTAGGCTATTTGGTTAGGAGGATTTATCATTTCCCACGTAAATCATATCCGCATAATGTGTAGTGAAATATTTATTACGAAGTACTTTTTAGTTAGGACACTCTACAAGAGGTGACAACGGACAACTTAGCCAAATTTTTAAAAGTTCGTCATTGCCAAATGCAAGTTTGACTAGCAAAGTCAAAAAAGAAATTTATTTCGTCATTTTACTCGTTGAAAAAAACACTGTCGCTAAAGCTTCCTTGTAGTGTTTGTATATACGCATGAACACTTATTTCTGATAAAAGATAAGAAGTCTCTGAAGCTAATGATCGGGTCAGAAATATAGGTAATAGTTATTGTATACTTATAGTTATATAATAATGTGAAGGTTATATTTGATACAATGCTTAATTGGTGTAGGTTATTATCAGTTTAACAGATGAACTAATGATGCTATTGTGATTTTATGCTATAGAATCTTGCTCATTCTCTCTCTTTTTTCCTTTTTTTTTTCTTGTCTTTTGGCATACATTAGTTAAGATCATTTTTAATCTTAAATGGAAAATGGAAGATATCTATTAATTGTTCATATCATTTTTAAAACCTTTTAACAACTCATATGCTCTAGACAAACAATAAGAGCCGGAAAAGTACAATGAGCCGAAAAATGCAAGGCTTGAGCCTTTTGGATCATATACCTAAGCCTTTAATTCACCCAAAACTGGTCACTTCACTTCACGCACATATGCTGCATGCGCATTAATTATTGGAAGCAAGTAAGACCGTAAGAGGATATGAGAAGCTTTAGACCATCCACTGGAATAGGATGCATCCTCTGCGTCACTCAAGTTATTTTCATAATGATGTATTGTATTTCTGGCAAGGACAAACACTGTTTGGTTAGTGTACATGAATATTCTTTGTTATCTTGCCTTTTGGGTGAACGATGTTCTTGATCAAGATGGTCTTAGATCCTCATCATTCTTTTTCTTTTGGATCAGAAGAAGAGTTAGGTTTGAGAATTGTCATAGCTTTGATTAAAACCTGGAGACCTACAATTGAACTCTTTATGCCAGAATGAAAAAAGATTTGTTTATTTTCATATCCTTTTAGAAGTTCTCCTTATGGAAATCAAAGCGAGTTGTGTTTTGTAGGCTAAATTCTTTGCAAAGATTTCTCAGCTGTCGTGTGAGTGCTCGAGCCCCACAATAGAAAACACCTGCAGTTTATTCCAAACTAAGGTTAATAAATTATCACAAGTAGAGGTGCCACCTGCCAAGATGGGCAAGTTGGGTAATGGGTCAAATAGGTGTGGGTTGAAAAGGGTGTAATAAGCACAGGTTAAGTTGATGATTTGATCCTCTTAACACTATTCTGTCCGCTTTCTGTTAGATCAACAAGGTTTTATTTATGATTACAGAAACAATATCATTACAATAACGGATCAGATCTTTGTATAAAACAGTTTACGTGATTATATGTATTAAAGTTTACCCCTTCCCATCTTAGTTAACATATTGACAAGTTTATCAATCTACTGATAAGTTAATGAGTTCTAATTGCCATCTCTAGTTTCTTTTTCTTTTTTGGAACTAAATTGCCACCTCTAATTACAATCAAAACAACACAGAGTCTGATACTAAAATGAAATATAAAACAATTAGTATTTGTAAAGATAACTGTAATGAGTAAGAGACTTACCAATTTTAGCACCCTCATGTGTTTTTGCCAAGTTGTGGAACACTTTTCTCCAGTTAGGTCTAGCAAAATGTGTTTTGATCTGTTTTAAATGCATCATTGTTAGACAACTATTCTTTAAAAGGACACCACAAGTTAGTTTTTCACAGTCATGTACTAAGATAAAAGGTAGTACCCGACTCTGGGAGACTACATCAACTCCATCTTTGGCATGCTGAAGAGATTGCACCATAGAAATAAGCGCGGATCTCACATCCCCTTCTTCATACACACTGGTAAGGTAGTTATGCATTTCGATAATGTTCTGTAGTGCACATTCAAAAACCCCATCAAACGTATAATCTCTGTTTATTAATATGTTATATTATATTGAGGGTGAACTGCATAAAAAGTTACTCGACTTGTATCAATTTACCATTAAGGTACTAGGATTCTTTCTATTGCTAAATTAAGGTGTCAACTTGTTTTTTTAATTCTACAGAAGACAATGGGATTAGCTTCACGAACCGTAAATGCACGATAGAGGCGGTGACCTGCAAAAGTCCTTTTATAGTGTGTGCCAAAAACAAGTTCAATACCATAATTTAACAAAATATGTTAACTACCTTAAACTGTAAGTTGTTTAAATTGAGTACCTTTTTATGCATTCTGCCATTATATGAACTGCCATCTGCTATTCTACTAATAATTAAAACCATAAAAGAATTATAAGTTAACTTAATGACTAACATCGTGATCATGCTCCGCAATATCATCCATGACACCTTTGAACCATTCAAATGAACCCTGCTCCCTTGTCACCCAATAAAAATAAGCTCTTTTATCCAGACTTCCGCCAAATTTCTGCAGTAAAAGTGAATCATGTTTCTTTTTCGGTACATACATAGGTATTTATGTAGGACTTAACTCACTGATTGTTTTAAGTGATGGAGGAGGTCGTTTAGAATGCTGATGAATGGGGTGGCTCCAATTCCTAGGCCGATTAGTAATAGTACGTTGTAATCTTTGTAATGCTGAGCCGGTGCACCGTAAGGTCCTTTGATGTAAATTTTAGGATAACTACCAAATGTAAGGGAAGTAATTGAGAAATTTCATTGAGAGTTCAAAAAATGAGGGGGTGATAGGCTAGATAACAATGGCACTCACATTGCTTGTGATTCCTCTATGGACAAGTTAGTATTAGTTTTCATTTTCTCCATATTTCCTTCTGCTGGGATCTGCAGCTGAGGCTCACAGGCCTGCATTTCTGTGTTTTAGAGTTCAGATTAAGATAGAACAGTTGGTGAAAACCGAAAAATGAATGGAGGTGGCAATCCTGATGTGGGTTGCTTTTCTTAATATAAAAATCCCATGCGGGTCAAATCAAATAAGGTTTAAACTACACATTAGATATATACTTTATGTTTTGTCCCAATGTATGTAATCAACTCCAGAAAATAATTTATATAATTTTCTTAGGAAATCATGATTAGTGTATTTATTATTATTACAGTACTTAAAACCAGTCAAAAAAGTGTTAGCGAGTCAACCCAACTCGACCCATTCTAACTCATACTATAAAAAATGACTTGCTTAACCCAAACACTTTTTGACTCATTATACAACCCACTATCTTGCCCTTCTAGACATAAGTAGTGGTTGAAAACTTGAAATCCCTTTACTAGAACACAATGTTTGACCTTTGCAAATTCTTCCCGAAGTGCTTTTGTCCAATCTCCCAAAGTACGAATATGAACACTTAAGTAGTCATCTCCTGGAGCAGAAGTTATGGTGAAAGGATGCCTAGCACGGGGCATGACTTATCAGTGTTTTAGTGAACATATTTTAATAAAAGAATTAAGATTAAAGTAATAGTCTTACCATTCAAAACGAGAGATTTGTGGACACTGTACAAAGAGGTACATTCCACTTTTGTACCTGAATCCTAAAGGTTTGGTCATGTAGAGTGCTAGCACATTTCCGGTATATATAATAGCCTGAATTAGTTAAATGATACAAAGAGTAGTTAGGATCTTGTCATTTGCAATGAAAGATAAGGATCACCAGTATCAAGTCACCTTAATGATGTCGACGTGCAGTGTATGATCAGTTGTAATGAGCCTTTCAGTCGCATAACACAGCATGGGAAGTATGAGATACATCCATGTCTGCAAAAAGGAGTTTGTCAATCTTGAGTTTTATATACAACAACGAAATTTGCACACATTTTTGGTACTTTAACTAAGAAATGTGTAAGTTTTTGTGAAGTTATTCACACTTAGAAAAATGTTAATTACCAGAGTTAAAAACATTTTCTCTATGTGTAGAAAAAGTTTGTGCAAATTGAGTATTTGTTGTGCTATGGTTGTGTAAAGACAAGTTGTAAAGTGACATACGGTTTTCCTGAACCATCCTATGGTGAGGACTAAGAAGTAGCCATGAGCGATGAACAAGAGGTAAACGATTATCAGCAGATGATGAGTGTACCAAAAGGAAGTGAAACCAGCTAAATTGCTGAATGGATGAGGTAACTTAATAACATTTCTTCTGAAAGAACTTGTCGCGAAGAGGAAGCAAATGGACATTAACATAATCATGATGATTCCAGTTAATCCCGGGATGCTTAGTACCAAGTCCATGTAACTTGGTTGCGTGGCAAACAAATTTCCAAAAACACGCATGAATTGGTTATTAGGGCAAGTTGAAAGGTGAATGAAGTTGCAAGCCATGTGGGCCACGGTGTGGACTATAGTTCCTATTACAATTGCGAGAGCAATGATTTTGTGGAAGTTGATGTTCTCATCCACAGGTAATAATTTACCAAGGAAAGTTCCCCGGATAGATGTAAGTGTTCTTCTGCACACCGGTAGGAGAATGAGAGCCATATTAAATTTTAGAGTCTCCCCTGCACCCTTAGCTGTGCAGCTACAATACCCCAAGACTTCAAATGATGGCATTAGCGCATATTGGTGGAATTTCCACATGAATAACGCAATGTTCATTTCCCAAAATAGAAATAATACCCAGTACACTTTCCAGTTTTCAAGTCCGGATTCAAATACTTTGGTGAAGAATTTTCTCATTGGATCCCTATAATCTTCTGGGATCATTGTTTTTGCAAGATCGGATGTGTCATCAGGGTTCATCCTTGTAGCCTTGGGGGTAGCCATGGTTTTCAGTAACGTCTCGAGTTGCCACATCTGTTATAATGACATTAAAAAAGCATGTTTAGATTACTTGAGGATTTACTATGCAGAAAACAAAGTTCATTTATCTATTACCTCTATGTAGCCATAGTGGTCTGGGTCGAGTGTTTCCATGATTAGAGCTGCATATGTTCCGGCTTGTCTCTTAAAAGTTGAAAGCTTGTTGGCTGATGCACTCATTATTAGGACCTTTAATATGAGAAAACCAAAATAATTGAACTTAGACCAACGATTGAGTTTGGGAAGAACAAAAAAAACCAAGTAGAGAAATGGCTCCTTGAAAAGGAACAAATGGGCAAGATTGGGTAAATTTACTTTTTCTTCTCTGGGTCAATTTACTGGGTTTGTTTGTTGGGAACAACATACTCAAATGGGTCAATCCTAAAAAAATCTTTTAAACTTGCACATCAAATCAAGGCGAAAATGAGTTGGCATGAGTACCTAACCCACTAATATGTTCGACCCGTTCAATCACTACTGTAATTTGTTTAGTAATTCAGCTGCTAGAAATTCTTATAAGTATTAGATATGAAGTGATAAGTTTTAATATGACATTTAGCAGATCAAACAGACACGAGTCTGTTTTGACTCTTTGTGCAACCTGCCCATTTTGTCACCTCCAGGCTCCTTGTACCTCTTTGACATCCTCCTCTGTTAGCAATCCATCCCCATTCTTGTCACACCTAAATAGAACTTTGTTTATTAGGCTCTAGATATTAACATTATGTAGAACAAGTTGAAGAACAAAATCGAATTGTGATTTTACATATCAAAGAAAATATGAATTCGTGTATCAAGGTCATCTTTGGTCAAATCTTCCCAAAATACTTTCAGTTGTTCTAATGTGATCCCATCGGATCCATCTATCCCTTTTCGCCTCACAAGTGCATCAAACAATTCTGATGCGAAATCACCTTCACCCATTCCTACAAACAAACATAACAAAATAACAAACAAATTTACAATGAAATCATTCAAGATCCAAAACATGTATCAAACTACTCCGTATTAGTTATAGTCTAACCAACGCATATCCCAAATTTTTCTCTAGGTAGCTTCCCATCTGCTGAGAATCTTTGAAACCGTTTCTCAGTAGCCGACCATGCATCCCCTTCTTTTCCAGTCATGACCCTATCGAGAAACCTCAAGCCATCGAGGCCTCTAGCTGCCCCCGACCTTTGCCTTTCCAGTTTTGGTCCCTCATATCTCCTGCGGCTAGCTGACTTGCTTAAGTTCCTGCTTAGCCTCCCTGAGACCGATAACTTCACCTCATCTCTAGATATAGCCGAGTATCCATTGTGATCCATCTTTCTCTTCTTTTATTTATGTATATTTTCGAATGTAAACAAAAAATGAGTCTAGCAAATTAATACAGTGTCTTTTCTTTTAAAGAAGTGTTTATGAAATGAAAGTTTATCATTTGGCTAAACTGATTGAGAAAGAGTTTAGGGAAATAAATGCATATGAACAACTCTTAATGAATGGACATGCTTATAATTAGTCTTGGAGAAAAACATGGTATCCTATACTTTAGGATTTCCAAATGTCATTAGACAATTGTGCAATGTTGGTGCATGAAGACCAGCTCTTCCTCTAGTCGATCCTTACGTTATGAGGATCGTGTTTTTCGTACATTTAACACCATGATAAAACCGATACAGTACTTAATTGCGAAACAAAGAAGAAGTGTTATTTTTCTATTCTATTTTAGGTAACCTAATGACAAAGATAACAACCTATTTCTAACTTATTTAACGGTAAATAACAACCTACTGCTAGTTGATTGCTTAAAATAGTTGTAAAATCTATATTACTCGACTATTCTTGTAGGAAAACTTAAATTTCCCTTTTAGTTAAGAATTCAATGAAAACTATGTTACACAAGAAGGCGTGTCTTGACAACTTACATGTGCTTATACCATTCGTATTTGACATTTTTGGTTTTCTTCTACCTGAGCCTCTGAGCTGCTTGGTAGGGTCCAACGAGTCATAACGTCTTTTTTGCCAAACAAAAAAGTTTAGCAACACAATCTGTTGTCCGTTTATCTTTAATTTCTTGAATACTTATAACGGCATCATTAAATAAAAAAAAATGAAAACTTGAACTACTCGTATGTTAAAGCTATGTTATTATTCTTAAATTTTCCATAAGAACACATGAAACTTGTCACTGAAAATCAAATGCCACTAAATATATCTTGTATTTCATTTATGCATAGCTAAAAATGTATGTGGTAAATTCGATGATCAAGGTTGTAAAACTCGTTTGTCGATACTTGACTAGCCACGGACTTTGAATGAATAGATAGACATAGCTGGAATGTATTTGACCACTTTAGAAATACTTCCGTCTCACAATCACCAGAGGTGTTTGGTCTAGCTTTTATTTAAGGACTTTTAATTTTTATGGTTTTTCTTTTTATCAAAGTAAATAAGTTATTATGTAGTAATTTTTTGTTATGGGTTTATGTAAGCAATTTTGAAAGCCTCTAGAACCACAAAGTCACTTAAGCGTGGAATCCCTCACATACTAATTTTTTAATATTTGTTGAATTTTTAATTAAATCACATGGCCCCATGAATTTTATGAATTAAAAAAGTTATATATAAGTGTTCCACATTTAAGCTTAATTACTTAACAACCTTATATTCTCATCCCCATATATATAACACACACATATTTTTTGAGGGAAGTGAATATGACCCCATCTAAGCTTAGATAAGGAACCTCTCACAATTTGATTTTTTTATCCATAAATATCATTGGGGGTGGGGGTGGGGCATCATTTGTTCAAAATACAAATACTAATAAAATATTTGGGTGTGAGAGATTGAGAGGTTCCCCATCTAAGCTTAGAAGGGGATCAACCTCATATTCATTTTTCCCATATATATGTGTGTGTGATAAATAGAGTTTGATGATAAGATATAAATGGAGGTAGGAATAGATCTTGGTTTTATCTGTTAAAAGAAGGAGGAAGAAGAAAAATATGAAGAAGAAAAAGAAGAATATGGTGAAATGATGAATTTGCCCATCCTAACGGATCAAATAGACGGCATATAGATGCAGAATGAAAATTAAAAAAAATTGACCAACTTATGCTTTTTTTTTTTAATTAATTCACCTTAAGAACAATAACTGTGAGGGCCCAAAAATGTAAGATTATTTATGATTATGATTATGACTAAGATTATTTATGATTATGATTATAATTATAATTATTAATTAATATTTTAAAATTGAGATAAGTTTAAGATTAAAATTAAGATATGAGCTAACTCGGTCTCTCTCTCAATCTCAGTCTCAGCTCCGTCATTCGCCGCCGTCGGATTCCGTACATCTCTGCCGCTCGCAGTCGCTTCACAGCCTCGTCGCAGCTCGCCGTCTCAGCTCATCGTAGATCATTGTTTTATAAACATATCATCCGTTTGCATCTTCATAACCCCCAGTAAGTTTTTTTTTTTCCTTAACAATTACTGCTTTATTTACTCATTTTACCACTTTCATCACTTGTAAATACAGTTATTGCTATATATCTAAAAACCACTTTTCTTTGTTAATACTTAAAAAAAAAAATTGATCTTGGTGCTCAGTATTGCATACCCAGAAACCTGAATTTTATTTTTTTTTTTATCAATAATGGGTCAGATTCATTGCCATTTATCAGTATAGCGAAAGTCGAAAACTTTGAAGAATAATATGCAAATTACAATTGAAATCAATAATGGGTCAGATTCATTGCCATTTATCAGTCTAACAGAAGAGTCCCGTTAACTCGGTTTTGAAAGTTATATGAACAAAAGGCGGTTTAAGATTAAAGATAACTATGTAACTCATTTGGTTTCCAACGGCAAGGTTGTAGAACTTGCTAATCTGTACTAGACCGGCCTTAATATCAGATTGTTACAGCTGTGTTCTACCGGAACCATGCCAAATGATGAAAAAAGCTTATAACTTTAACGTGTCGACGCTTCATTAAAGGTACGTTCACCTTTAAAAAAGATTATGTTCATTTTTATTGTTTGGAATGTTTATGGTTGAAATTGGTATGAAGGACTACTTGGACAGTCGGATGGCCTCAACATACTTTTGCTACTGTGATATTCATTATTGCATTATAAACAGATAATTCTCTGCTGAAGATGGGTACTGATGGAAGCAAGCACCTCAAGGACCCTGTGATACCTCCAAGCAAGCTGGCTGTGCATAAATTTACAGAATCTCGAGCTCCTGAACTCGAGTCTCACTACTCAGCTATCGCCAGACGGTTGAACAACGATTTTAAGTCTCAGAGATCTAAGAGGAGAAGAACTACTAGTTTTGATAATCGAACTTCCAGGAGTAGGTTTAGAAAGAAGCGATAAGTGGGGGTTTCTAGCCAGAGTAGTGATGGAAACACGATGAAAAATGTAAAAAAGCCTCCTCGTCACATTCGTTGTAGGAAGGAGTTAACCAAGAATCCTGAAAGTGGGTTTTGCACTTCAGGCGATGGGACCAGCCATGTTTGGCATGCAAAACGTTTTACAATGGCAGGTAATGGTCTATTAATTTTGAAAATATACGTTAGTGATTTCCCTTATAGTCCTTTTGGTTACAGTGAAGTATGGTAAAATAATAGAGGTGGCAAAATGGACGGATCAATCGGATTGGTCTAACAGGCCAACGTGTTGTAAGGGTTGAGCTGTGTTGGGCCAAATTGCCTGCACTTTTTAATAAAAGATGTACTGGTATACTCTTATGCATTTCAAATGCACTATGAGTAATTTTTAACCCATTTAACCTGTTTCCATTTTAAATAGAATGTTTGATATGACCCATTTGACCTTTTAGAGACGAGTTATAACCCAAAACTGCGTCAAAATTGAATTTAATATTTAATATAAAGATAAACATGACATGAACTGTTGTATGTTGTCTAAAGAGGTATGTCTGGGAGAGATCTTTGGTAGTTGTGACTGTCTGGGTTGGCATGTGGAGTATAACATGTATTTTTACACGATATTTCTTATTTAGTTTTAGTAGCATAGCCAGCAACCATACTAGTAAAACCATGTGGTTTTTCATTATACCTCATGCTGCATCCTATTATTTGCTCTATTATCTCCATGGGGTCAACAATCACTACTCTGACTAGGAAGTATGAGATATTCTTTGCCCTCAGAAATGAGTCATTGACTGACACACATATTAGTGCTTATTTAATGCAAATCTATCCAAATGTTTCAGTCTTTATTGTGTTGGTGGAATGCAGGTAAAAGGTGATAGGATATAACTAGATGTGAAAGTAATCTGGCCGGAAGTTTAAACTAGTTTCTCTCTAGTTTTTGGGCAGACAAATGTATTACAGAATATTATAGGACTAAACCGGGGTCGCTTATATGTTTGAATATTACATAAAGTCTTGTGGTTATCATCATTTCATATATTCATGATTTGTTTTACGCAGCGGAAGAGGGTCAAGAGCACTATTGAAGTGGTTAAAAAGCAGAACCATTATTCATGATGCAAGCTATCATAATGCTGTTCAGCTCGAACGTTCACAGGTCATAACTCTCTTGCTTATCCCTCTTTCTTGGGTGTGAAACTTCATATATATGATTGTTTATTTTCTATCTCAAGTCTCAACAGTGTTGATGGTTTTTTTTTTGTCCGTTTGCAGGATTCATTATTGTTGCTTCTAAGCAATGTAATGGCTCCTTTTCCTTCACCAGAGGCTGAAGATGTACTTTCTGGTTGTACTTAAGCTAGTTCAATGGTGAGTGGATATCTGTATGAAGATATAAAAGATATCAACGTTGAGAGTTTGGTAGATGTGGCAAGATGGGCAGGTGAAGTCTAGTATGTGTTAGATTGAGCTGAATTGGGTTGGCCTGTAAAGTGTAAACACTTATTGGTCCATTTATCATATATATATCAAATGCATTAGCTATGATTACATCATTACAAAAAGAAATGTTTACAATAATAGATTGGATAAAACAAATTTAGAGTTTGTGGATAAAAGAGTAAAAAGCTGACTTTGTGCAACTTTAAACCTGTTTGACGCTTTCCCCTTTTAACACATTTGACTCGTTTGGTTGTTTTCTTTTTAGTTAAATTTAATTACTACACATTTGACCTGTTTGAAACTACACTTCTTGTTCATGAGTAAATAGATCCAAATCGTCAACTCTATTTTTCACCCTCAAGTTATTCGATTGTTTGTGATTGTATAAAGTTTCAGTATGTTTAAAAATTGATTTGCATAGTCATGTATGTCACTATGTCCTAATATTTCAGATGGACGAAGGCGTTCCCTTACTTAAAAGTACTTTACCCGAGGGACAATTTGGGACATTGGAAGTGATGGGTTCAAAAGCATTTCAGCTTCTTCAAAAGATACTAAACTTAGCAGGTTACTCATCAAATTGTTGATTCATGTCCTAAACTTTATTTTAATAAAGTATTAATATTGTTGGTAAACATGCAGTATGTCTGAGAAAGCGCAGGGTTTGGTAAAAAGTTCATTAATGGAAGCCGATGGTATTACTTCATCAAAAAATACAGCCATCTTAGAGAATGAAGAGCATATACCTTTGTTTTGGAATAATTCCACTTGTAGTTAGTGATCCTCGTGCTTTGACCAAGAAAAGCACCGAGTTTGACTTGAGTTATACTGATTTGTGGGATGTTGGAAAAGGGTTGTGCTGTCCAGTTGAAGAAAGTGTTCTTTGTATGGAAAAACATTATCAGCGCCTCTCGTCATTTTGTCTTGCTGATAAAAGTTCAGATGGCACTAATCTTGCAATCAAAATGCATTTTTCCAGAATTTGCCCGGTTATTCTTCTAAGAAGGAACAACCTGAAGGCAATTACAAGGTTCACTATTTTTAACTCTGCATTCTTGATACTGCCTTGTTAATGCATTACTCTTAAATAATCATCTGATTACTTTTTAGGTGGTCTATTATACTTCTTTTAAGCTGGATCAAAGTATTTTGGGTTCTTCTAGTGTCGATTAGTGCTCAGGCTATTGGTTTGAGAGAGAGATCTTGGGTTGCTTTTGAAATAGGTATATGCATTTGCTTCTACAGATATACATGACTGAATGTAATACCATACTAAAAGTTTACTCTATCAACTTTGCAGGCTGCGACCCTGAGTTTTCCATTTGAATTTCCTGAATGTAGTTCTTGTTGGGATAATCTTGACATAAGTGGGTCATTAAGTATGCTGTTAAGGTTTAATTAGAATGTCTTTGTTATGTTATTTAGTGTCGTTAGTATAAGTTCAATTATGCACATGTCATATGTGTATTGCTAATATGTTTGGCAGCAAGTTTAATAGTTTTGAATGAGTCATTGGCATGTAGTGTAGTGCCTTGATTTCAGGAGTCAAAAAATGTGGAGATGCTTAGCCACGATCTAGTCAGTTAGGAGTTGGTTAATTTGTTTTCCTATTTAAGCATGTATTCTCCTTTATGAAGAAAGTAAGTTTTTCAGTAGAAAGTTCTCATTTTCTTTTCTCTTTGAAAGTTCATTATACATATATATTTTGTGAGTGTCTTGTGTGTATATTTTGGGGCCTGAATCCTACACGTGGTATCAAAGCAAGGGTTGAAGGAGGCTGCTGGTTTGAGAGTCGTTGGCAAGAAAGAGAGCGACCCATGGCTGTGGGGAAAAACGCAGCAGAAAGATAGCAAGTAAGGCTGATTAAATCAGCAAGAAAGAAAGAAAGGAAGGACATAAAGAAGAAAGAAAGAAAAGGATCCCGCAAGAAAGAAGCAAGTAGCAAGAGGCGCGTCATATCAAGAGCAAGATATCGGGCTGCAGCGGTATGAATAGCAAGACCAAAAGTAAGGTTTGGTGGTGGAATCGTTTGATTGTTGGCATGATGAATGGAGAAGAAAAAAATCAGGTTCTTGGCATGTGAAAACAAAACGTTTAAAGCCACGAACTGAAAATGAAGAGCAAGAGTGGGTGTGAAGATGGTGTGGTTCTTTGGGCTGAGTAACGAGCAAAGGAGGCTGTTTCGAGGGTGATTTGGTGTCATTTTGTGGCTGCCTCAGGGCTGTTTTTACAGCATGTTTGGGTGGAAATGAGACTAACCGATGATAATTGAGAAACGAGGAGAGTAGGAATGCAGGGTACCAACTTTGAAAGCTTCAATTTTAGGCGATCAAATGGGTTGAAAGATGAGATATGATTCTGGCCAAATCATGACTTGTTGAACAATCCAGTTTGTTGATAGAAGAACAAAGAAGGGATGAAGTGGTCAAATGGTTGAGTTCATGTCGTTTGGTTTCTCTGATTGTTGATAAGAAGATAGGTGAAAGGCTTCATATAAACCTGTTTATAGAATGGTGGGAAAATAAATGATTGAAGTTGATTTCTAAAGTCAAACAAACTAAACACTTTGTGTTGTACGTGAGCAAAGTCAGTGAAAAAAAAAGGGGTTAGTTTGTTTTTTCAGGTTGTATAAAAGCAAAGAAAAGGAGATTCTAAGAATGCAAACAAGAATGAGTATGAATCAAAAAGAAAGTGGCAAGTTTGGTAAGGCAAACGATTCCGGGTCTACTATGAAAAGCAAGAACGAACGCAAAGAAGAACGAAGTGAAGATCGATGTCAAGATTATGGGGGTGATTGTTGGGATAATCTTGACATAAGTGGGTCATTTAGTATGCTGTTAAGGTTTAATTAGAATGTCTTTGTTATGTTATTTAGTGTCGTTAGTATAACTGTATAAGTTCAATTATGCACATGTCATATGTGTATTGCTAAAATGTTTGGCAGCAAGTTTATTAGTTTTGAATGAGTCATTGGCATGTAGTGTAGTGCCTTGATTTTAGGAGTCAAAAAATGTGGAGATGCTTAGCAACGATCTAGTCAGTTAGGAGTTGGTTAATTTGTTTTCCTATTTAAGCATGTATTCTCCTTTATGAAGAAAGTAATGCAAGCTGAAGCTGCTGATTTTGATAAAGAAGCTGTTCTTCGTCCTATTTCTGTGAAACCTTTTAGTAATCCCATTCACCTCCGTGGAATTGTGTTCGTCTTGCCTTTGGAATGAATGCTACTGAATCAGAAAGCACACAAGTTTCTTCAGCGAATTAGATTCAGTTGCTGAACCAGCATTAGTAGACAATCATATGGTTGTTGCTAGGTCATCAAGAATGTTGGCTTGTTTCATGAAAGTTATAAATGGTGATCGGAGACTCATAATAAAAAGAATAGCATTTCTAAAATCATAGAGGATGAGAATATACTCAATCAAGGCCCAAATACGGCTAGTTTTCTACTTGTAAGGAAGATGTCATTGAGGACGGAGCTGTTGTTTGTGCACCTCGCTTGGCTGATATAAACCTTTGGACTTCAGGCTAATTGTCTAACTGTTAATCACGTGCCTCTTTAGTTGCCATGTTTATACCCATAGTTTGTAATGTCGTGTGTCATTGAATGTTGAGGGGGTGCTTGGCTATTGTTAGAATTGCTCGAAAATGGATGGGTTGGGTAATAAATCAAAAAGGGTTCATATACAACTTATGTTCAAATATCATTAGAATAAGAATCTATATTTTAGATCAGACGATCAATGAGGTTTTATACATCTTAAGTACGACTTTCAGCCCGTTTGATTGCTTTTTCATTATAGCTAAGTTTTTGCCCATTTGACCAGCTAGGAAACATTGACCCAAGTTGACCTATTTACTCATAAATGGGTCCAAATTGCCACTTGTAATTGTTAACATTGGTCATTGACAAAATAATTATGGAACATATATCTGTGGTTCTTTCATAGTATTCTTATATGAACCTTTGTACAAAGATGAAAGTGGGAACATGTTTATAAGCCAAACAGAAATGAGTAAAAGTGAATGATGAAATATCCATTTTAAATTTTAAATTTCATTGTCAGACAAGTGGGTTAGATGGGAGAAAATGTATCAGGTGTTATATCCACACAACATTCTATTCATAAGTATTATCTAACTAGATAGTTATATCTGAATAAATGCAGGTCAATCAACGAGGCTGCACTTCAGGTACCCCAGTCATCAATGTCGACATACTTTGTGAAGCAAGATTCTAGTAAATGGGAGTTTCTAGTGCCTGATGATCCTGCAGCCGTGGAGTCGAATAGGTGGCCAATTGGTTTTGTCACGAATGGATTTGTTCTAGGGAAGGTTAGTATATTGGGACATGACTTTTGTACCAAAATACAAATATGCTTTTTGCTAAACAATCTGTACATGCATGCTAACAAAAATAAACATGTGATCAGAATATGCTTTTTGCCTTAATTGATTTCAATGGCTTTTAGTATAACTCTAGTAAAGTTGAGTTTTGTTGACTTGCAGCAAGAAACCAGCTGCTGGGGCTCTGTGATGCAGTGTTGCTTGCTCATCTTAAATACGAGCAGTGGAGTTCCGTACCTTTGAAGCGAAGGAAAAAGGAAATATACGTTCTAACAAGAAATCTAAGATCAACGACTTATAGACTTGCCCTTGCAAGCGTTGTTCTCGAGCATCAAGAAGAAGATTTAGATCACATTTAAATTTATATTTGTGATTTTCTGGGTTTCTATTTATTCGATTGGGGTTCTGTATCTATGTGATTGGCTTCAATTTGATTTCCAATTTTAATTGTTGGGTTTTTGGTAGAGTAGAGAAATTTATTGAACAGACCATGGACTATTTCCCGAAAGAATGCTGCAAATATGTTTCTAGTTAGAACTTAGAACACATAGTATAATGATTAATGAGATAAGCAAATGCCTTATTTTTCAGTATTAGTTCCACAATATGTCATTACTTTGTTATACTTATTAAAAAAAAATGGCCTCATGAGATATTGAAATAAATAAAACTTTTTGGTGAAACCTACAGGACCTTTGAAGTTTGAACTAATGTGACAGTATGACCCATCCCAGTTTGTGACCTCTGGTGACATTAGATGAAGATGGAAGAAGGGAAAAGAGCAATATTAAGCTAAGCAGATGGACGTGATGCATCAGATATGTCTGAGAATGCTTGCATCTGTATATTTATATTTATATGTAATATATACAACTTAAATCTAGTACCTATGCTGTAAGGCTTAAATGGTAAGAAAACTACTAGTGAAGGCTTTACACCAAGTTTGTAATCTAATGGAAAGCATTTGAAAATGACCTTGCCACGCTGTTTTTCTCTCTGCAACTGCAAATGAAAATTCATATTCTCATTTTCGGTGACTTTGTTCATTTATACTTTCTACTTATAAAAACAGTTCAATAAACACCGGTCCTCAAACAGAAAACACCCATGGCCAATTCTCAAGTTGGCCTTGCTAATCTGCTCCTTACAATGTCAAGATTGATTATCACATTGCAAGGTTTGTATCAGAAAGACACCAGAAATCACGGCAGTTAACTTCTGGAGGTATAAAGATCGTTACATCACTTGCATGTCTACTTTGCAAAGTATAGTATCAGAAAGACATCAGAAATCTAAGATGGCAGTTAAATTCTAGAGGTATAAAGATCATTACATGTCTACTTTGCTATCACTTGATACTATCTAGGCAACAAATTTCAGACAGCATGTATCATTATGGATATTCTGGCAATGGACTGCACAGAAACGCATACCACCAGATATCGGCTAAAACAAAGAAAGCCTTGCTAAACATTAAAATTAAGCTTAGAAGAGGGGGGTATCAGTAAATACCGCACCATTTGACTAGAGAATAGAAATTTCAGACCAACAGCGATTCTTGAATTAAACAAAAGATCCGGTAAGTTTACTGGAAATAGGTACTTAACAGCAAAACATGACATAAAAAACGATGCATCTGTTCTAAGATTAAGCAGACAAATGCCTTTTTCAACAAGCAAAATAAACATAGTCTTCCTCAGCTGTGAACAAACATAGTCTTCAGCCTTTAACATCACCATAAGAGTCCAAAACATGCTTTTTCCTCAGCTGCAACCACAAAGAAGAAAGAAAGACCAAATAATGTATATAAGAACCCTGATTAAGCACATGGAAGGATAATACTAAGAAATTAAGGAGATAATCACTTAATTGCTGTGGCCACACTTCTTCTTCCTGCAGTTCACAGCCCTTGGGGGAAGACGTGCATAGCACCTGATAAATAAAGAACAAATTCATCTCAAGTCATTATAGGACACAAAATTCAGAAGACCATAAAAACCACAAACCACAAGTTCAACTACAAATACCCAATTGCAAGTAAAGAAGAATTTTCTTAATTGGTTGGATTGTTGGAAACACAAGACTAATAAATTTGCTTTTGACAACTTACGTGCGACAAACGGCTGTGTTCTGGTACCTCTTCTTAGCCAAGTCCAGCAAAGTAGAGGGGGTATTTTTATAATTTTGCAATCCTCCCTTTCCCCCCCTCAGCCTCAACACCAAGTGAAGTGTCGATTCTGAACAACAATGAGTAAAAAAACAAATAAAAACAAAAACTTAATCAGAGATTGATAATAAGTGCCATCATATTCCATTCCAGCCTAGCTAATTCTCAACAATTCAACAAAGGATTGAATAAATGCATTCTGTTTTACAAATAAATGACAGTACGTAACAAGTAAAATAATGAGATAGAGTAAATACAGTTTCAATAGTGAAGCATAGTGTTCATAGATTAACAGCCTAGCTATTTCTCAACAAACCAGCCAAGGTATAGAAACCACGTTTTAAAGTAAACAGAGAACCTAACCAAAACAACTTAACATAGCTTCTAGTTCTGGTTTGGTATTTGGTTTTTGCACAAGAAGGTGACATGATTTGAATTGTAAAACTACACCTTATAGACAATACTTTCACAAAAGTCAAGCAATTATGAATCCATGATACCAAATTATATATCGCTAACTGAAGTAAAACTAGTTTCAGATCCACAAATGAGAGAGCCGAAATCAATCAATAACAACAGCATGATACAAGATAAGTAGTCAACAAATTTACCCAAATTATGGTAATATACAACATACTGTAAAGCTCTTAACAGAAGAAACACAAAATCTAACCAAAGTTAATATATATCCATCAATATTTGTAAAGTTTTTGAGTACAAAATGTATGCAATCCTGACTCTCCATCTATATTTATATATTATCATCATCATCACTATTATCGATCGCTAACAACAACATAAACATGTATACAGTATACATACAACATACAGTAAAACTTTTAACAGAAGAAACACAAATAATTAAGTCTAACCAAAGTTGATCTATATATATATATGGAACAATATTCATAAAGTTTTAAGTCCATATAATGTATGTAATCCTGATTCTCCATCTATATTTATATATATTATCATATCATTATTATCGTTGATAAACAACAAAATATATCATACTAGAAATTATGTTATAATCATATATATTGTAACTTTTATGGAAATTTGATAAAAGTTTTATTATATAAAACAAAATAATAATAACAATAAAAAGAAAGGAAGAAAGGAAAAGACCTTTCTGGATGTTGTAGTCAGCAAGAGTACGGCCATCCTCAAGTTGCTTTCCGGCAAAGATCAAACGCTGCTGGTCTGGTGGAATACCTATACATGTACATATATATACAAAAAATTCAGTATTATTATTATCATTATTACTTTAAAAATGAAAAAAAAAATGTTATAAATAAATAAATAAAAATAAGAATGCATGTAGATGATACTATATATACCTTCCTTGTCTTGAATTTTGGCCTTGACATTGTCGATGGTGTCACTGGACTCAACCTCAAGTGTGATGGTTTTCCCTGTCAAAGTTTTCACAAATATCTGCATCTTGATTTTTTTTTTCTTTCCTTTCTTTCTTCCTTCCGAAATGAATGAGATGATGACCGTTGTCACAAATGAGACCCTTTTATATTCATTTTTCCGTACGTGGGGGTTACGGTACCTGGATTTTGGGCCCTATGGGCTAAAGGGCATAGCACCCTTGTTAAAGGGCCCAATACGTTTACCTTTATTTTTTGAAATATATATATATATATATATATGGTAACACTCCGTTGAGACAGTTTTAAAATAAAAACGGTGAGAACACCTTAAAAACATCATTTTGATGCATTAAAAGTCCATAAAACTAACATAGTGCAGGACTAATTATCTTTATTTAAGTGTTTAACAACACATTCATCCATCAAAATCAAAATAATCATGTTTTTTGTTTTGTGCATCCATCTTGGATGCATAATCATCAAAATGATGCATCCAACAAAAAATGTGATTTTTTTGATTTTGATGAATCAATGTGTTGTTAAACACTTAAATAATGATAATTAGTTATGCATTATATCAGTTTTATAGACTTTTAATGCATCAAAATAATGTTTTTTAAGTGTTCTCACCGTTCTTATTTTAAGACTGTTCTTATTTGATTGTCCCCCTATATATATATATATAATATATATATATAGGGGGAAAATCAAATAAGAACAGTCTTAAAATAAGAACGGTGAGAACACCTTAAAACATCATTTTGATGCATTAAAAGTCCATAAAACTAACATAGTGCATAATTAATTATCATTATTTAAGTGTATAGCAACACATTGGCCTGTCAAAATCAAGAAAATCATGTTTTTTGTTTTGTGCATCCATCTTGGATGCATATTCTTCAAAATGATGCATCCGTCAAAAAACGTGTTTTTTTCGATTTTGACGGATCAATGTGTTGTTAAACACTTAAATGATGATAATTAGTTCTGCACTATGTTAGTTTTATGGACTTTTAATGCATCAAATTGATGTTTTTTAAGTGTTCTCACCGTTCTTATTTTAAGACTGTTCTCACCGGAGTGTTACCCTCTATATATATATATATATATATATTTGAAAATAAAAAAAAAGTTTATTGTGTAGTGTTCATGTCAGGGGCGGTATCACATGGCCTCAAAATTTAGATTTTGTCATTTTTAAAAAAAAGATTTTCATCGATTTTAAAAATTTTCTTACAGGTTTTTAACATTTTGACCCATTTTATATTTATATTTCAAGGATTTTTTTAATTTTGCCCCTTCTGAGATTTTTTCTGATACCGCCTCTGGTTGATGTAGGGGGTAATTAGATAAAAACCCCTTATTCAATATACCATTTGGTACCTATTAATCCCAATTCAAGCTAGTGTTCAGATGAATTTATAAAAAGTAGCGGTTGGTGGTCACTAGGCTATTACCTAGTGGTTGTTCAGTGTTGATGTATTAGCCTTAATAACCTGATTCATTCATAAAACCTAATGATGGTGATTTTTTTAATAGCACTTTTTGCTATTAATCATAAGCTTATTAAATAAGCCTAAGTCATTATAAAGACCAATAAAATTGTGACACAATATCACATGTGTTATACTGTAACTAGCTATGGAAGTTATATATGTATCCTTTTATTTATTACACAAAGATCATAGGTGCATTTTGCTTCCTAGAATAATTAATGGCATGTATTTTCTTAACGAAATTTCAGTTGTCATACTCTTAACCCATGTCAAGACCAATAAGATGAATTGTATGGTGACACCCATATGAAGTGTACTTGCCAATCAAATTTGTTTTTGTAATTTGGTGATCCATGCCAAGTACTGTATTATGTATCTATAATTATTTATTATTTATAGTTTTATACTGAAATAGTGTTCTAAAATTCAAATTTTTCAAAACATTTTTAATATAACAAGAAATAAATATTGATATTCTTTAATGTGCGGATAGATCTATGTCTTTTGGACAGAATGTCATTCTACCTGACATATAATCATCCATTGCAATTTGAATAATAAAAAAAGTAAATTTTTTACTATTCATCGAAATAATATATTTAACCAATACCAATATAAAAACGTCTTTCAACATTTAAATATACGATCCTACGGGTACTCTTCTCGTTTATATATACAACTTATACAACTAAAATGTAGTGCCTGTTTCAAATGTAGTGCTATATATATATATATATATATATATACTAGCTACAAACTGGACAGGAGATTGTAGGCGTTCTACAAAACAAACGTACGTACAAACAGATCGAATTGAAGAAAGAAAAGTGATTGTGTCACATGCATCATGCAAGAGCGAGCTCAAGGAATGTCCGATCCAGTGCTTTCGCCTGACGTGTTTTACGTTTGGTACCTTTGGATGATTGCTTTATATGTAACATCTCGCTGAACACATGGGTCAAACCATTTTCCATGCATAAATTAAAAGAGATTTTTAGAGTTGGAAAAATATATGGTTCAAATCCCACACATACAAATAATGTTGATATATCAAATATATATGTATCACGTACTTTTAGCCGGAAAACTATGAAAATATATAATCATAAAGCAACATAATCGGGGTCGAGTACTACTATACTATACGTTGCTATATATGCATGGTTCAACTCATCAAGTCAAAAGTATTACAGTATATATGTTTTAGCTAGCTAATAAACACATGCATATATATATTTTATTTTTCTTTCTAAATTTGGAAAAGTAACATAACAACCTCTCCCCATCTTTAGTGGTTTATATATTTTCTCCCCTACATTTACTCATTATACAACATTCATTCCATTCTCTTTTCTTACTTTCCTTCCTTCCTTCCCATTTCTTCTTCAAAACAACACAAGACGGACACACTTTATCATTATTATTATTATTCACGTCAATTAATTAATGGTAGAATTATAAGCTAGCTAGTTAACCAAAAAAACAACAGTACAATGAGAGGGGCTGATCTTGAGAGCGTTGAGATCGACCCGATGGATGGAAAATCCCGGCCATCTAAACGCATCACCTCCATAAAGGATGATGGGCACAAACCTGGCGGCTTGCTACCAATGATGAGCCGTACATCTAGTAAGGCACCATCTATTCGGAAGAGGGCACCGCCACCGAGTAGTGGCCCACCTAAGATGGGCCGGACAACGTCAAGTGCTGCCAAAGGGCTTAACAGCTTGCGGTTTCTTGATAGAACCGTGACAGGAAAAGAAGGGGATGCTTGGAGAGCAATTGAGAGACGTTTCCAACAATTTGCGGTTGACGGGAAGCTGCCTAGAGATAAATTTGGAATTTGTGTTGGTAATTAATTAGATGTATACACTATCTAAAAATGTTTTCTTGTTATGTTTTGTTATTGTTTTTGATATATTGAGTTTGCAGGAATGGGAGATAGTATTGAGTTTGCAGGTGAGTTATATGATGCCATGGCTAGGCGCAGGAATATAAATGCCGAAGATGGGCTTACCAGAGAACAAGTGAAAGATTTTTGGGAAGAAATGACCAAGAAAGACCTTGATGCCCGGCTCAGTATCTTCTTCGACATGTAAATCCCACGTTTGTTTCATTATTTATGTTTTCTTTTATACCGGAATCGATCAATATCTAATATATAGCTTAACCTTATACTCGAGATTATAATGTCAGGTGTGACAAGAATGGAGATGGTATATTATCCGAGGAAGAGGTGAAAGAGGTGAGAAATTACTCTTAAAAGACCCAATTTCTTTGTATTAATTTGCCTAGCTAGCTATTTGGTACTCAAAAGCTCAAACTTGCACACGTACTTTTTTTGTTTTTCCTCAAGGTACTTATAATGAGTGCTTCCGCTAACAAGCTTTCGAATTTCAAGAACCAAGCCGGAACGTATGCAGCTCTCATCATGGATGAGCTCGACCCTGACCACCGGGGCTACATTGAGGTTCTAATGAAGAGACCATTCACCATTTTCTCTTCTTTTAACATTTACATCCAATTTTCCTTCTTGTTATTAATTTAGTACACTTTGTTTTTGGGACACAGATGTGGCAACTTGAAATCTTACTAACAGGCATGGTACTAAAGACCAATGGTGATCAGACAAACCCAAAATCAAAGAATAATACTAAAAAGAATCAAGATACAACTAATCTAGCATTGTCGATGATCCCACAAGAGTATCGTAACCCTGTTAGCAGACGCATAAACGAAGGGCTTGAATTTTTACAAGATAACTGGAAAAGACTATGGGTAGTAACCGTCTTCATCTTGATTAACGCCTTACTTTTCGCATGGAAATTCCATCAGTATACTCTGTTACCAACGTTCCAAGTGATGGGCTATTGTGTATGTTTGGCCAAGGCAGCCGGCGAGACTTTAAAGCTTAACATGGCTCTTGTTCTGCTTCCGGTTTGCAGAAAAACACTAACTGGTTTAAGAGAAACATGGCTAGGCAAACTTTTACCATTTGATGATAATATCAACTTCCATAAACTTATCGCGGGTGCAATTGTGATTGGAACTATAATTCATACCGTTGCTCATATGGCTTGTAACTTTGTAAGGATTAGCAGTTGTCCGCCAGACACTTTTGAACGTATTTATGGAAATTTGCTACCGGCACAGCCATCCTACACGGATCTATTACTAACAGTACCAGGATTTACGGGCATAATCATGGATATATTGATGTTCTTTTGTTTTCTACTAGCAACACATGCATTTAGGAGAAATGTGATTAATTTGCCATGGCCATTAAATCATTTAGCCGGTTTTACTTCCTTTTGGTATGCTCATCATCTTCTGATTATCGTGTACATCTTGTTGATCCTTCATGGTTACTTCCTAGTCTTCGCCACTTTTTGGTACAGAAAAACAGTAAGTCTCTTTACAATATATATAGTATATATATGGAGCATTTTCTGTATGACTTATTTATTGATTCAGATTATAAAAGTCTGTGTGAACTTGATTCGCAGACATGGATGTATCTTGTGGTCCCAATGTTATGTTACGCAACCGAAAGAGTTCTTACTTCCTATGATCATAACTACAGGGTTAATATCGTGAAGGTAACCATCAGATAATACTTTTTCCTCATTTTAGTCACCTAATATCAAAAAAGCTGATGTATACTTCTTAATTTATAGGCTATTATTTACACGGGGAACGTGCTAGCGCTCTATATGAGCAAACCTAATGGATTCAGATACAAGAGTGGGATGTACCTATTCGTTAAATGTCCAACTATATCAGGTTTTGAATGGTAAAAGCCTTGTTGATCCAATCCAAATTTATATAACATGTCAAAGACGAATACTGAGTTGCGTTCTTGATATAAACTGATCTACTAAAATACAATGAATATTGGTTGCAGGCATCCATTTTCTATAACTTCTGCACCTGGAGATGACTATTTAAGTGTACATATTCGTACGTTGGGAGACTGGACAACAGCCCTTAAAAATGAATTCGAAAAGGTACGTAAAATGAACAACTTTACTTGCCATTGTTGGTTCTTAAAACCTATTGTTTTTTCTGTTAATCTAAATTCTAAAACACAGAAATGCAGGCCTGTGAGCCTCCACCACAAAAACCTCAAGTCGGTGCTTCTGCTTCACGAGCTGTTAGAGGAAACCTCGTCAGATTAGAAACTAAAGCAAATGTTAACGTTCCTGTAGAGGAAGCACAAGCCATGTAAGCATCTAACTAAACAAGCCTAAAACTTTACAATTTCATATGTAACTTCTTTTCAGTTAAGTTATGATCAACTTTGGCGCTTCATCGTGCAGATATCCTAAAATCATAATCAAAGGACCATATGGAGCACCAGCTCAAGATTACAGGAAATATGACATTCTATTACTAATTGGTTTGGGAATTGGAGCAACTCCATTCATTAGCATTCTCAAAGATCTCCTAAACCACCAAAGAGAAGCAGTAAGTTGTCAAGCTTATATATGTACCATTATATATGGCTTAAACATGAGGGTATGCTAAAGATTTTCTTTTACCAGGGTGTTGAAGTAAAAGTTCCGGATCGAGCCTACTTCTATTGGGTGACAAGAGAACAGGGATCATTTGAATGGTTCAAGGGAGTTATGGATGATATCGCAGAGTATGATAAAAATGTAAGTTCTGCTATTAATTAGTAACGAATACTTGGCTATTACTTTATTCTAATACAAGTAAGGTGGTTTAAATTGGAGTTATGAATGTGATCAATTGCAGAATATAATTGAAATGCATACCTACTTAACATGTGTTCATGAAGAAGGGGATGCACGGTCTGCACTGATCGCAATGGTGCAGTCTCTGCAACATGCCAAAAACGGAGTTGATGTTGTCTCTCAAAGTCGGGTATGTTTTGTTGAAATGGTTTTTGCTAATTCCCAGTTTGTAAAAAATCATGATTCTAATGAATAAAACATAACAGATAAGAACACATTTCTCAAGACCTAACTGGAAGAGGGTATTCTCTACTTTGGCAACCAACCATGATTCAGCAACAGTTGGTAATTTAATCAACACCTGCTTGTATCAAATATCTGATACAGTGTTCCTTGATATATTCGGGAAACCTCTTAACTGTTGGTGATTTGCAGGTGTTTTCTATTGTGGAAGCCAAACGCTCGTCAAGTCACTAGAAAGTCTTGCCAAAGAATTTACAGTAGAAACCGACACTCGCTTTGATTTCCACAAGGAGAACTTCTAATGAACAAATGGTGGAACTTTGGCTTTTGGCTATGAGAAAATCAACTTGTATGTAGAGAAACCTGCTGCTATTGGATTTGTAAGATTTGATCGAAGTTCCAGTATTGCTCATGCCTCGTGGTTTCAAATTGATCATATTCTTCTGTGTATACGTGATCTTCGTGTACTAAACATAGGAATATATAGTATTGTTAACTAGAGAAGGATCCTTTTTTTACTTTTACTATAACGTAATCGTGTATATGTACATTGGTTTTATCACAATCTTCCATCAACTACATCTCCTCCTGCCTTTGATCACTTTAGTAGGGTGAAAAGAGCCAATTTTATACTATCACTTCAATCAATATGTTTATCAAATAATGTGGAAAAACTGAAGAAAAGTACCACGACATATACCATAAAAAACACATAAATATAATGTGCTCAACAAAACCTTTCTATTATATTACTAACAAAGTGCCTGTATATATTCTTAAGTAATACATACATTGTTTAAAGTAATGTGTGCAGGTAACAAACAATAGCAGAACCCCCAAAACACTAATTTAAACCTATATTTGAAACTGCTGTGTAAAATCGTTCAATAATCAATGAATAATTTTGTATTACATGTATTTATATACACTTCTTTATGACATGTTTTTAATATTTATAAGTGATTATCAATTAACAGCAGTGAGACGATTGCGTGGGTCTCTCATGGAATGAGCAGCAGCATCTAGATGCTTAGCATCACCATTTGGTAGCCTTGGTGATGATGATTTTGAATCCCAAAAATATTTCAGTAGCTCATCAAATGGTGGAGTTCGTAACTCTTCGATGGATGTGGTGCTAGGTAGATTGAATGACCTCTTTCTCGGTGTCGAACATGATGGTTCATCAATCTACAATACTCAATAGCCATTAAATTAGAGCACCACTCACTACAAGTATGTTGTGGGAAAACAGATACAATAGTTTTTCTTTCTTTTGACGGATAACAGATGTATACTATGTATGGAGGTTTGGATGGAGAAACTTACCGTGTAGTCATTTAGTAGCCTTTTTCCTGCACTATCTGTGATACCTACAATCTTGTCATAGTGCCCACCCTTCAGTTCCTTAAGTTCTCCACAGCAAGGAACAATCATGGAATCAAGATTATGATATGCATCATGATCAAGTTGTAAAGAATCTGCATGTAATTGTAGAAAAAATGATAAAAGGTTAAAAGTATGTAATGAATGGTTTAGTAGTCACCATGAAAAACTGAGCTACAATAAATGAAACTCCAGAATGAAAAATACTCACGGTCAATAGAGGAGAGGAGGTGATTGCATGCAACATTTGTATCACTAAGGGTTGATGACGCTGCAATTGAGTACTGAGAACGCAATTTTCCATTGGCTTCTAGTCCACCCCTAAAAGAAGGATGAAAAGAGGTATAAGAAATATATAAAAACCTTAGAAAGACCTTTTAAACTTTTCATTTCTTCATATCAGAACTGACCTAACTATTTCATTCATAGAAGCCACATTATTCTTCTCTAAGCTGAGTAAAGATTCCTGAGCACTATTCCATTGTTGCGACCCCATTTGCACCTTCTGTAAACTGCATAACAAATGAAAATTGACCAGTTAAAGATTAATTAAAGATATTCAAAGAAATAACAATCGTGGCAACAAGAGCACCCACCAAGTATGTAGAACCTTATCCAGGTTCTTCTTTCCATTTTCAACTGCGGCAGTGTCTTCAAGGTAGTGGATTTCAGCCTTGCTAATGTAATTTGTCCATTCAACTCTCACGGAAGAGCTTGATTCTTTCATGGTTGACATTTCTTGCTGGAATCTATTGGTCCTACCAGCTGCACTTTCCCGTAGACCACTCACTGCTGTTGTAACCTAATATATAATCAAAATAGTGTTTTAGATAATTAAACAAATTCTGAAAGAGAAACACCAATTAAGTAAGTGACCTACCAGTTCTTTCTTCCTGGCATTTGAACCTGCAAGTAGTTCTGCAACTTTCTCTAGCAGTTGTCTTTCTTCATTGGCAGCACACTCCTGTATATATATATATATATTATATAAATAAGAAGACCGATTTGCTTAAACAGATAGCATGTCATTGAAATATTATCATTACCTCAAACTTTCTTTCAAGTTCACATAATTTTTGTTCATTGGCAGTTTGGCCCTCTTCGATAATTTGTGTCAATTTGGTTGCATGCATGTCTAAGGTATTGAAAAAGTTTGTGGTAATTTTAGAAATTGACCGTGAGGTTTCAACAGCTCTACTATGTGCCTGCATGGAATGTGAAAAGAAGAACTATGATTTGCATAATTTTTTAGGAAATGACATCGATAAAAGCTACCACAACAAAAAAATCCTATTATCATGCTAATTGACAAATCTAACCTCCTGTTGTTGTTGGACAAATGTGGCTAGTTTATTTTCTTGGCCATGGAGAATGTTTTGAAGATCATCAAGTAATTCCTCAGCTTCTGATGCAATACCTTTGAAAAGCTGTATTGAATTTGGAGATGTCAATGTATTAAAGAATGAGAAACAAAAACCTTCAAAAACTATCAAACAAATTAGCACATACATCCCCAAGAGCATAAGAATTTTTTGAAACTTGAGAATTAAGATGTTCAAGTGTTGATTGTGAATTTCCATCAAATTCATTCGCTAGATTATCTAGAGCTTTAATACCAGAACCATGCAATGTTCTCAACTTCTCTAGACCAGCTCGAAGTTCTTCAGTAGCCTGTATTCCACAAAAAATAGTGAGTATATTGTTTCCTAACATTAAAGGGGGCAAAGATGCTTGCGGTGGGCAGGTTGCGTAACAGGTCAATACGTGCTCAGGTTGACAGGGGTCAAATTTCCAGTAAGGCTCAAATCAGGCTGGGTCATCTTGGGTTGGCCCATAACATTTTCTACCGATTTTCTAAAATGATGTATAAACATTATTGTATCTATTATGATTTGACGTGAATATTTTGAATCAAACTTTAGTTTACTTCCAACCTGTTTGACTTATTAGTGGTGTTCCTTTTGAATTTATAATTTACTTCGTACTAATCGACTACTTTGACAAATAACACAACCCAAACTGACAGAACTTACAAGTAAATAGGTTGAAAGTTGAAACAGCCATCTCTATTAATCAAGGTAAAGGCTGACTAAAGTTTTTCAGGCTAAATCATACCTGATCCTTGGTGGATACAAAAGATTGCATATCTTCTTCCATGCCTTTCAGTTGTTGCTCGTGTTGTGTCACAGATGCTGCTACACTTTTATGCAGGGTGTCGAGTTGTTTAGTAAGCTGAGATTGAAATTGCTGGACAAGAAGTCTGTTTCCCTCTTCTATTTTGTCCTTGCGCTCTGGAGCAATATAAATGTTCATAGAAATTAGGATATTCCTTGCAAAGTTTGATAGATATATATATATATATATATATTTGTATTGATAATACGTACCAATCTTGGTGAACAAACTAGACACGTCTGATGAAGCATTCTCAAGCTCTGCTCGAAGGTCAAATGCACGCTCAACAAGGGCTTTCTCTGATGAAAATTAGAAGGCCATTGTTACAACTTGCAAGCATTCAAATTTGAAGTCATTTTGTTATTTGTAAATGGGTTAAGATTCTGTTCAGATGCATGTTTATTTGGCAAATCTATATAAAAGAAAAGAAATTTATGGAACTTGACTTACCAGACTTTAGAAGGTTGGATATAAGGAATTCTTTCTCTTTGATTGTTATATTTGCTTGTCTATGTCTTTCTTCAAGATCCAACAACGAATTTTCAGTTTCTTGAAGCTTTATCTAAAGGTGCAGTAAAGAAATGATAATTTAATGCCCAGATAATTAGAATTTGTCTAAAGGTACACTAAACAACCGAGAAGCAAAAACTTGAGTAACACCACACCTCTGTCCTCTCAAGCTTTCCAGTTAAATTTGCATTCACCAATTGCTGAGTATTAAAAAGTTCCTGAAGCTCCACGAATTGCTATTGACAATAGTAGATTACAGTCAGCAGTCAAAATTTTCCAATATATAGTAGTAAATGCTGTCAATTCTATGCCTTGATAATACCTTGCCGCTTGACTCAGCATCCAACTCCATCCGCTCAATTTTTTCCGCCATTGCCTAGAAGAAGTAATTAAATAGCAAATTCAGTATCGTCGGTTACTTATGATTCCTTGTACTGAATGGCAGCCTTTAATCAGGTTGTGTGGGCAACAATTATAAACAGACTAAAGGAAGTGTACCTTCTTTTCCTCTTCTTCCTGTAGATATCTGTCTTTCGGTATATAGATTCCATTCTTCTCTCTTGTAGCGTATACCTCTGGTCAAGTCAAAGTCAAGTTATGTAAAAGAGTAGAGCATGGATTCATCTAATGAAGAAATAGAGATGAGAGTGGTTTCCACTACTTTCCAACCTTGCTTGAGCCTTTCGATTTCAGAGTACAAGTCTTTCATCAATGCAGATTTCATCATCTTCTGATTAATCTGAAACATCATTTACACAATATCAAAACTGTATACATAATGAGAATCTTTCTTCGAGTAAGCAAATAATCTTCACTCTGCTGACCTCTGGTTTGTTCTTGATATTTTTTGCTCGGTGTGCATAGTCTAAAGTGCTGAGGGTTTCCTCCAAAGAATGGATGGAAGGAGAGATAGTGGCAATAATGCAGGTCTTTGTTTTCCCTCCCAAAGAATCTCTCAACAACCTTGTTAGTTTACTATCCCTGACATTAAAAGCAAACATTTATGCAGTTCACTTAGCCTTATGCAATTCAAATAATGTTTTTGTGCATCGTTAATGTATTATATGTGATTAAATAATACCTATAAGGTATATGCCCTGAGTGCTCAACTAATGTATTTATGACACGGCCAAGTGTAAGCAAGCTCTTATTTATCTCACCAGCTTCCCTGGCCCTACCCTGCACAATAGCCAATAGGTATTCATGAGGTTTGAAGAGCAAACTATTTAAGTTTGATTAGACCATGTAAATTGGCACATATGCAATAGCCCAATAAAGTGACACTCCATAGAAAAAACATAGGGAAGTTAGATGAGGCAAATTCTGCTCATTATTTTGTGAATGGGTCTGATTCGGGTTATGTTATATTCTAAAAGGGTAGATGGAAAGAATCAATTAGAACTTAGAAGGGGTCAAAACTCAAAAGCCTCCCATTATATGTTCTTAATGCACAAATCTTCCTAAGTTGTGCTGTTCAAAAAAGTTGAATCATTACTGAGATAATTTAATTTATGTAATCATTTGACACACTAATTATAACTAATAATAATAAACTTAGAACATTTTAGTCGACCCAACCTGTTTCAACCTGCACCAAAAAAAGGTATTGCTTTTGGCGCTACCCGTTTTGACCTGTTACCCAACTCACCATATTCATCACCTCTAATGGAAGGCAATGTTTTAGTTAACACTTGACACGGTAAATATAACTAGAGCATCCGCATGCGTAGAACTTCTTTACATATTCAAGCAAGCAGACATGCAGTATACTCATTCAGGACATTTGATGTATTTGTATGCACACAAGTTTCTATTTACCTCTCTAGCACCAGACCTCGAAATATTCTCTGAACCGGCAAGATCAACAAGATTGAGCTTGCCACATCTAATAATCTCTTCACCTTCTGGGGTCCGCTCCTTAATATGAATTGTGATAGAAAATATTGAGTGAGAGCGACTACTTTGTTTATTCAGAAGGGTCTCTGCAGTACGCCTTTTAGCTGATCCTTTCTCTAAGATCTTGTAAATTTCATCTGCAGTGGAAACCATCTCTTCTTCCAAACCTCTTACAAGTACTCCTCCCTTCCCATCCTCCATGAGAGCTATCGGTTTCTTTGATTTGTCATCAGGAAATTTTGAAATTTCTTCTGGAGCCAAAAGATCTGATATTTCCTCATTGTATAACTCTAAGAACGTAACTTTCATATTGTACTCGGCTTTTTGAGCTTCTAATATATCGAATATCTGTTTTACAGCTCTGGGAATAACACCTGCATCACTTGGGAACTCTCCGTTCTATACAGAAGACAAAGTTAACAGGTTCAGTATAAACCCAAAATAAAATGTAAAAAACTAGATTAACTATGTCATTTCACTAACAAACAAAAGTTTATACCTTTTTCCTTCCCCCTCCTTCCATTGTATATGTTTTTCCAGTTCCCGTCTGGCCATAAGCAAATATGGTGCAATTATAGCCCTCAAGAACTTCAAAAACTATGGGAGAGACAGCTGCATGATACAAGTCCCTTTGTTGTGAGTTTGGACCGAAGACCTATAGACATTTTTCAACATTAGCTCTAGGAAACTCTTTCATCAACTTCTTATATACAATAAAAGGAAGCTAAAGGAGTTGTTTTTTGAGATTCTATGCAATGGATTCTCTAGCATCTACCTAGAAACGTATAAGCATAAACGTATTCAATTAGATAAATCACCTTGTCAAACACGAACGATCTATCAATCTGCTTGTTAGCTATATTCTGAACAGCACAAACTTCTTTCCTGTTCTCAGTACACGTAATCACAACCGGTGTATGCGATTTCACCTCATCATCATTCAACGGTCTACACAACATGAAACACGAAAATCATTAAATTCTTGAAAAAACAACCGAAATCTGATCTCACGCATATTTCAGACAAACGTATACAAACCTGCACCGCACAATAACTTGAACATTCACCCCTTTCTCTCTATTGCCATTCATATTCGCTTCTGCCGCCCTTACATCTCTCGTGCCACCCTTATCCATAGACCTCGGTGTATTCGATGGCGAACTCGAGACCACATTGCCTCCTCTTCTCTCCATAGCTATATTTTCGCAATGATCTAATTGGTTTTAATCACCCAGATCCTAATTACGCGTAAAATGAGTCTTTAACATAGAACACTTTATCTAACAAATAATCATGTACTAAAAAAGACAAACTTAACAACATTAATGTTCTATTATACACACACACATATATATACACACACAGTTTAAGCTCAGTATAACGAATTACTCAGTTGAGCTCACTGAGTCAACTCAATCCAAATCTGGAGATAATTTTTGTAGAGTGATAATAGGTAATTATAGATGCATTAAATAGATAATATACATTCAATTAAAAGCTGATATAATGACATATAAACTAGTGAGTGATTTGGTCCGATAAAAGCGCATTGAAATAATTAATTAATTAATTGAACTGAATATAATATAAAAATGTAAGGAAAGCGTGAAACCTGGAATGGCCGGACGTTGACTAGTCAAAATGTTGCCGACTGAGAGATTTGAAGAATAAAAATGGTGAAACTTGAAGATGAAAGAAAGAGAGAGAAAGGAACTTCAAAATATTATGGCCGTTAATGGAGGGAGCGTTTTCAAGTATATCTCGTTAAAGATAACGGAGAGTGTGTAATTAACTAGATTTAGACCAAATATTTAAGATAATTATAAAATTTGTTACTATTAACACTTTTATTGATTAATGGAATGGAATGTTTAGTTGGGGATGATAATAATCACCATTTGGATATATGTCTAATGATCAAAATACAATTAATTTTTGTATATGTCTATATAGATTAATCATAACTTCTAAACTTATATTTGTTATTTCTGATAAATTTTTGAAGTGATATAATAATATGGTAATTTGCCATATCTGTTGTTGAAACATATTCAGATACATTTGTTCTTATTATTATTATTGTATAAAAGTTTTATGATGAATTCAGAATGTAATGTTATTTATGCTTTGAGCCTTTAATCATTTTTCAAGTAATAGGAACGAATGTATACATTCAACATTAATTTTTAAAAATGACATCTATATCGAAAGAAGATTTGTTTTGACGTTACCATGAAATAGTATAATTTGGCTTGGGACTGTTGGGATTTTGAGATCTGAATTAAACAAATAGGTCAATATGCAAACAGAGTTTATGGGCCAAAAACATTTATAATGCTTTATTACAAGTAAAATTAATTTTGAGAAACTTGAAAACAAGTATTAAGAAATGTAAGGGACAAGTTGGGTTGGTGGCAGGTGTCTAAGAACGGGACCATATGAAAATGAAGGATGCAATGCCGGCACATGATTTTCGCAATTTAGTCCCCTTCAATAAAACAAAAAGGTCATCCAAAATTTCAAAAATTAAATTAAAATATTCATTTGGTGTGGTACAATATAATATTGATTTTTGAAAGTGAAATAAAAAAAGACATCAACCAGAAAGTGAGGATTTTACTGCCGAATTCCATGTCTAAAAGCAATTAGGCGATGTGTCACAACTTTCAATCCTAAACAAAGCTTTTTGATTTTAACCAGCGGGTATAAGCTTTCGTGGTTCGATGGATGTGTAGTGACAATCGGAAAGAAGTTAGAAAAAGAAAAGAAAAAAACTAAAAATCACAAAAAAAAAAAAAAAACACACACACACAAAGTTAAGAAAAACATCAAAACAAAAATATCATAAATACACTTTAAAAACATTAACTAATTACATGTATATAAAAACATGTTTTATTTAAAATATTTGATGTTAACAATCTAAAACTAATTGTAATGAGGTTTGTGGCTCTTTCACATTGAAAAAATTTGTTTTGGTTTGAGTTTCACCCTTTACATGTGTGAGAGTACATTGTTGGAGTAAGAATATGAGATTATCTCATTCGAAAAAAACAATCTAAACTAATACGAGTATATGTGAATTTTATAAAACATAAAAGGTAAGGGTTATATATTGTGAAATGTAAACTTCAAGAATCACAAAAGAAAACAAAAAAAAATTGAACTAAAATAAAGTCAAACCGGGCAAACTGAGACTGCAACCCAATCGTTTTAGATTTTAAAAACGGAATTATATCGGTTTGGTTTTCGTTTTTAGTCAAAACCCAATCAAAATCGAACCATGCACACTATTTGTTCGATTGTATCAACTTATCTCCCTATACAACTAAAGAAGGAATCTCCATGACATAAAAAAAGCTTATGTGTCAGCAACTTAGGCTAGCCAACAATGTTCATGCCTTAAAGGAAAAAAATACAAAAGAAAAATATAATATCCACGGACAACTTGAAGTTTTCCGACGAAATATAGTGGTTGCTAGCACATAAAAAGAACATATATATGCAGTTAGAATAAAAAGACATTTTACTCAAATATTAGTTATTTTACTGCCTTATCGGTTATAATGAAAACAAGTTTATTCCTCGTACTCTCGTTTTACGCGGAATCTAAATCTATATATTGCTAAAAGCAAATTGTAATCACGCAAATTTATATTACCTCTCAACTCTTACCATCTTTGATGTCCATGTATAAAACACATCATGAGTTGATAGATGAACACATGTTTAGATTGTTAGTGAAGATAAGAAAAGAAAATATTGAAATTCATATGTAAAAAAAAAAAAAAATACATTAAACATATTTAGTCCAATGAATTTTAGGTGCACAGCCTCACACAATGAAACCGGCCACGGCCAATTCTGACCCTGATTTTAATGTTACGTTGATTAGGACTGGTTGATGACATAATTACGTCTAATATTGCTTCAATGTTATACATTGATTGATGAATGACGAGGAATAACTAAAATTCGTGGCGTTTCAAAATAATGATATGATAAAATTCTAAAACTATTTTAAGTAGTAGAGCTATATATATAGTCTCGCAAACGAATCAAACGAACACAAACTGGCTTGCTAGCTAGCTTCTATACCCCGAGTATATCATTGTATAAGTACCAAGAATGTTAATTTAATCTTGATCAACCTAGCTAGGAGATTTTAACTAACAGGGTTGGAAGTCTCTTTAAGACTATCAACAGAAATTCAATCCCAAGTCCATGGTTCACCCAAAACCGGCTTAAGTACTTAGGACCGCCATCTAATACTTGACGTTCAACATATCTTAAATCGTCACGTATCATATATTGTGTGCAAGCTCCCTTTGTTCGTGTCCAAATTCCAACATGGATATATTACGCATCATCGGTCTTGGATAAGGGTTCTTATGATATTAAACATAATTTTGTTTTTCTAGGATTTCCCATCTTCCTGATTCGACAGCTATCATACAGAGGACCAAAAATGTAGCGTACTGCTTCGTCCTACATGTATATGGTCTTTGTCTCTTTAATATTTTGTTGCATCTAAAGTCGTCGTTGGGATCTAATCCACACAACCAAAGTCCAATAGATTCAATATCAAAATCTTAATTTCAGTCAAGGAGGTACCACCTATACAGATTCTATGAATAATAGAATGTCATTGTCTCTGTCTATAACAAGAAGGTCTCTTTCTGCTAAATGATAAATCCAGCATTACTTTAACTCCAAAAACCAAGCCTATATCCATATCGATAGACTATATATATAAGCTATAGCCATAATGCTCAACAATACATTGATATTGTATTACACATTCACAACAGAGAAAACATGGAGCTTTTCAATGTTTTCATGGCCACAATCTTTATGATCTTTATACCTTTTTCCAGTGGTAAGTCTTGTTCACAACATAATGCTTTTATTTTTCTTGTCTTTTCTGTAACTAATTAACTAACTAATATGTTTTCTGATAGTGCATGCAGCTGCTAATTCAAATCTTTTTCGGGAGTATATTGGGGCTGAATCTGATTCGGTTAAGTTATCAGACATGCCAATAAACAATAAAGTTGAAGTCCATTTCATCCTAGCATTCGCAATCGACTACACTTCAGATGATAACCCATCTCCAACCAATGGCAAGTTTAATGTTTTCTGGGAAACCAATCATTTGGGTCCTTCAGAAATAGCATCCATTAAAGCCAAGAACAAAAATGTTAAAGTGGCAGTTAGTTTGGGTGGCGATAGCGTTGTTCATGATAATAACAAGGCTTACTTTTCTCCAAAAAGCATTGATTCGTGGGTTCAAAATGCAGTTTCTTCATTAACTAGCATGATCAAGCAATACAATTTGGATGGTATTGATATCGATTATGAACACTTCAGGTCAAATCAAGATGACCAAATTTTTGTGGAATGTATTGGACGCCTTATAACAGTTCTTAAGAAAAACCGGGTCATCAAATTTGCCTCTATTGCTCCCTATGAAGATAACGGGCCAGTTCAAAGTCATTACACGGCTTTATGGAAGAAATATAAAAATGTTATCGATTATGTTAATTTCCAGTTTTATGCATATGATAAGCTTAGTGTCTCGCAGTTTGTGAGTCATTTTAATCATCAGCAAGCTTCAAGTTACGCAGGTGGTCAGCTTCTAGCGAGTTTCATAACCAAGGGTAACTTAGGCTTGCGTCCTGAGGATGGATTCTTTGAGGCCTGCAAACAGTTAAAGAGACAAGGTAAGCTTGGAGGCATATTTGTTTGGTGTGCTGATGAATCTAAAGATTTCGGTTTCAAATATGAAAAGGCATCTCAGGCCTTGTTGGCGGCGTGATCAACATCACATCCGAATATGGATCATGAGCATGATATTTTATATTTCACATGTCCCATGTCCGTACATAGATGGTTTCCTTTCTTCTTACTTGAAAATAAGACATATTGTATGATATTGATGTCACTCAACTCGAGTCATTCTAATGTATTTAAATAACACTGTATCAAACTGATCGACCTATGAATGCGCTGATGGGCTCTTTAGGTCAAGACTCAAACCATTTTGGTGCACTTTTATATATATGATTGTTTCTGCTATAACCTCAGTCCTCATGCCTGTTGTTATCACTACTTGACTTATATAACTTAGTCTATTTGTATTTTATCTGTCTGGGCTAGCTGGATGAAAATTATTTATTGGATTTTTGGCTTGTGTTTTAGTGTAACATATAGCTGGACACCCAGACTTGCATCTGAAGAAGACAGTTTCATGACATATCCAGATATTTACGTTCATTACCTGCCATTCATTAGATGGTGACACCATCTTTGAGCTCAAGACCAAAAAAATTATGAATTGATGCTGACAAAGTCTACTTTTAACGCTACATATTCAAATTTGGAAGTTAATCCAAGAGCGTGCTTATGTTGAATAATTGTTTTGGAACTACCTAGCATTTGTTTAATTTGATCACAAAAAGACATTAATATGTTAATACTTTCACCAAATGCAAGATGATAGCCGTTGGCAATTCCCATGGTTACTGAAGATTCAAACCAGCTGTCGAACAAACAATGACAAACCAGAAACTAGTTGCCTAAATTGGACACAAGCTAATTAGGCCAAAAATGCCAGAGATTAATGTATATATGAATTAGATTGATCACTCTATGCCATGACCCTAGTCTGCTTGAAGTCAGAAATACTTTTAATTATAGTTATTTACCAAAAATGCCAGAACAGCTACACTGATGCATGCTGGCCTCAACATCGAAATAGGCCTGAGCCTTGAAAAAGGTCATTTATGTTTCTGAATAAGTCTTAGGCATGTTTGTCGATTGTGTAGATCTTAAATAACAATCTATGTTTCATCATATCATATCGTCTTCTGCCTAACACTTGACTAAAATTGATATAACAGACAAGTAAAGAAAATATTCCATATATCAGTAGTAGTCTAGCAGATAATCATATTATACATACATAGTAAGCTCTCGGACCAGGCTCAATATCTACATATAAACAAGACAGTAAATATACATACATATATGTTGAATAATTTGTGGAAGTATTTTCTCAATAAATCAAATGTAACTTCCTCCATTCACTCTGAAATCTCAACTCCTAAGCTCAAAGCTACTCTCTACTCTGACATAAGAAATTCAGAATGTTGACTTTTGATTGACCAAACTTTAGGACCAAATTTATCAGTATCCCAATATACCATTAGTTATAACTTGAAAGCAGTGAATGAAGTTGTATAATCGATTGAAACAACAAACAGATAAGCAAAACAAGCTCAAATAGATTCGCAGAAAAGACCCAATTTGGTGATGCGGCTTAAATGTAATCCAAATTCATAGGTTTAAAACAAACTAAATTAAAAAATTTCACTTGTCTCTTCAATTTCAAGAACTGATTAACTTTAGATCCAGATTCAAAATAGACTCAAGTCGAATTAGAAAAACGCAATTGACCTAATTTATCAATCAATTTTTTGACTTCACAATATTTCTAATTACATTGAGCTTCAATCACATTAAAAATTAAACACAATTTGACCTAATTTTGTTAATCCATTTTTCTAATTCAATAACAAAATCCAAATTAACAATAACACGATAATAGAAACAAACACTTTCATTTCATTGCAACATATTAATTTTCATAACAGAAAAAAACCCTAATCACAAAAAACTAAACTAAAAACATACAATTTCCCTTTCTTTCTTGACAGCAAGACTTCCAGAAACCAAACCCTAAAAACTAACCACCAAAACCATAGAGAGTACGGCCTTGTCTCTTGAGAGCATAAACAACATCCATGGCGGTGACGGTTTTGCGGCGAGCGTGTTCTGTGTAAGTGACGGCATCACGAATGACGTTCTCCAAAAAGATCTTCAGGACTCCACGTGTCTCTTCGTAGATCAGCCCGCTGATACGCTTCACACCGCCTCTACGTGCCAAACGACGGATGGCGGGTTTGGTGATACCCTGGATGTTATCACGGAGGACCTTACGATGTCGTTTTGCTCCTCCCTTTCCCAACCCCTTTCCTCCCTTTCCTCTTCCTGACATTTTTTTGTTGAATTTGAGATTTTTGATTGAAAAGTGAATTTAGATCGGAAAATGTGTGTGATGGTGAGATCTGAAGTTGGGTATTTGGGGGGGTTTTATATGCGTGGGGGGTTGGAATGAAGGGCGGGAATTTGAAATTATTTCGGAATGGAAAAGTAGAAAGAGAAGGGGAGCCGTGGATGTAGATTGAAATGGACGGTGGATGAGGTGTTTAGGATTACGATCCGTGTGATGTGCTTTCTCTGTGAGTGAAAATGGAATATTTTTACTTTGGGGATTTTTATATAGCATTTGGATGGTTTTGAATTGTGTCCAAATTTTTGCTTTCCCGAGTGTAAAACGGAAATTTTTTATTCGACTTTTCTACATGGTGTCATATACTCGTAATAAGCACTTGTTTAAAGTATTAATCTACCTTAATATTTTTTATATAACTAATAAATATTTAATAAGCCAAAACATCTTATTTAAAAAATGATATTTTATTTATATGGATGTATAAACATACCGAGAGATAAATAACTCAATAAATATATGTATATAGCTTTATTCAGGAAAAAAAAATACCATAATATACCTTTACATTTAACATTCATTAGTGGTATTTCATTTTTTTTTGTATTTTGGTCCGGCTATTAAATTGTCCGCTCGGCTTTTGCGCACCTTAATCTATACACTTATACGTCTCTTTTTCATACAATAATGCACTTTTTTTTGAAGATTTAATTGCAGGATTCGTCCGGTGATTTACTCGTTTTCATGGGTTACATCCTTACTTTGACTTTTTCAGCTAAATACATCCAAACTACCAAAATTTGTTGCAGGATTCGTTCTTTTGACTGCCGGGATTTCTTTCATTTTGTGAAGTGGGGTCACGTGAGTAGAAGACGAGAACACTTTAGTATTTTTTTTTTCCAGCCCACACCTGCCCATTTTAGTAGTTGCAATAATCATCCCTATGGTTTGACTATTTTTTTCACCTTTCTTCCACTTACTGATTTTTCATCTCGTCAACGAAATTCAACAGACACAAATATTGAGTTCTTGTTTAATTTTATTACTTAAATATGTCGAGCAAAAAATAGGTGGCGCTTTTGGACAATTGATTCATCTAACTTAAGAAAGATTATGAAATCAACAAAACTCATATCAAGTCCATGAAGACAAACTGAATAATTCCAACCACCACTAATGAGGTTTTTAAGAAGCAATTTGGGAAACAAAAGTACTAAAACAAAAATCCGAACGCCGCCACTATCTGCCGTCATAAATCAAGAAACAACTCTTTGCCGATTTTTAAGAAAACAAAAACCCAATTGATTTCTAACGTTTTAAGCAAATGGGTATCTACGAAAATTCCACCTTATTAAATGATTTTCCAGTGGATGTTGGTACATTGGTAAGTGTAAAAGGGAGTCACCAAAAAAATGGAGAAGAACAAGAAAAAGAAGTGGAAGAACATATTAATGAAGGGTTGATTTCAAAATCACCTTCTGTGACAACCGTCATCTGAGCGATTTTCCCTGAAGTACTTTCCGGTCGTTTTTAGTTCGCTTCGTTTATGTACGTCATTAGTTTTTAAGACTTTATCATTTGAATAAATGGATTTATATTTTATTCGGGCTTTATGAACATTTAGACTTTAGAATAATAGTACGTGGACTCGAGAACAGGAGAAATGCTAGTTGTCTTGTGGAAATGCCAAATTAAGTAAAATACTTAAAATTAAATGAACTAAAGATTTAATAAACAAATATATACATGTTTATAACCATTGGAAAGTTACATTCAACTATGTCGACAAAATAAATTTATGTGTCGTGAGTCTTCATGAATTATCGAGTCAAATGGAAATTTGGGAGGGTCAATTGTTGGTCAAAATTCGGCCAAGGGGTGGCAGGGGTGAACAAAACCCTAATTTCCTTAACCTAATTCCTCATTTTCTCCCAAAACTCACCCTCACTCCTCCCTCTCTCTATTTTTGGCCGCCCCCTTTCCTCTCACCCTCTCTATTTTCGGTTTCATCAACAACAAACACCAATCTTCACGAAAATCTTCATTTTCTACTAATTTTCTTTTAGTTTTGGGTAAGTTACGTTTAAACATAGGAATCTAAATGGTTTTCTTCTTAGAATCACGGATTTTCTTTCATTTATATATATAATTTTTCGGTTATGTATATTTATAAATATATAAATCTGAAAAACTTCACTTTTTGGATATAGATAAATCGGTTTGGGTGTTATATGTATGGTTTTGTCCGAAAATCTTATATATATATATACATATATAAATCAAATTTGAATATTTTATATATATTTAGATCCGAAATCCTTACAAATATATGTATAAAAGTCGGTTTTGGGTATGTATATGTGTATATATGGATCGAAATCTTTCAAAACTGAGAACTATACCCGAAAACTAATGAAATTCGAGATTTATTTGTGTAAAAATCATTAGATCCGAAAACTTATACCAAAAATTCTTCAAGATCCGAAAAGTATAGTCCGAAATCTTTGGATCTGTAAATTTAGAATCTGAAATCTTGTTAGTCCGAAAAGTCTATATCAGAAATCTTCATCCTTGTCAAGATTTGATGTGTTCTTTGTAATTTCGGTTCATGAGTTCATGAATATATACGAATTTAATTAAAACCGAGTTTATATATGACTTTTGAATGATTTTGGGTAGATATTGTACAAATCCAAGTTGTAAATCAGGTTGATGGTCTTGAAATCGCGTTGTAATCCTTCGTTGTAACTGGATCTAAGCTTGTTTGTGGTTTATGGTTCGGTCAAAGCCGGTCAAACTGGCCGGAAAAATGCTTTTGGTTCAAAAATTGGATTTGGGTTGTATTTTGGGGTTAGATCTAGTTTTTGGTTCGGTCAAACTTGGTCAACGACGGCTTATTGATAAGGATTGGGGTTTGGATATTATGTTGGTATTTTCAGGTGTATCTGAGTGTTCGTGTTCTTGTTCGTTGATCTAGGATATTTATACTTGTGTTGCTTTCAGGTGAGTTTCGTAGCCCCTCTTTTTACAAGTTTTGGGGTGGAAAATATACTTGTTCTTTTTAAACAGTTTTGTCGATTTTTGTTTATGTTCAATATTGAGCTTGTGCGTATTGAGTTACTGATGCCATGTGACGTGCTTGTTCTTGTCTGTATGTATGTGATTATGTGCTTAATGATTGTGCCTATTGTGACGTACTTGTTGTGTGCATTAGAGACTTATACTAAGGCAAGTATCGTAAGACTAGACTTGAGACTTAAGGCAGGTTGTTTAACTGTAAGGCCACGTATCATTACCAAAGGCAGGTTGTTGAACCGTAAGGCTACACTTTGAGCACTTGGACTATGGCGTAGCTCTGCTCACGATATGTTGAACATTTATTTATCTTGTTCCTAAAGAATCGACATAAGACTTATATATTACTCTACTTTTTAACTAAACCCTACGAACTCACCAACCTTTGTGTTGACACGTTTTAGTATACTTTTCAGGTACTCAGACTAATCAGGGATAAAGACTGCTATGCTAGGCCTAGACTTCGGAGATTTGTGCTCCTTTATTTATTGTCAGACTTTAAGGCTACATGCCTTGGATTATTTCTTTTAGACTTGGTTATAATAAGCTATTTTAGCACTCTTATGACTTTGAACTCATGTTTTTGGGAATATATTTATTATATTCTACTTCATTTAGCAGTATCTATGTAATTTCATGTCGTGCTGTACTTTTCATGACACCTCGTGTTTCCGCCAACGGTGGGGTGTTACACCTTCAAAAAATGCATTTTTGTTAACAAGATGTAGACTTACATCATACAGATCTTTTTCTTTTTTGTTAACAATGTTATTTTGAATTTATGATATTTAAGTTTCTTTTCTAAAAAATTTAAGAAAGATGAAATGTGCGAAAATAGTCAAACCACATGGACGATTCTTGCAACTACTAAAATGGGGTGTGTGGGGGGGGGGGATACTAAAATTTCCTTGTCTGCTACGCACGTGGCATCACTTCACGCAATGAAATAAACGCCATCACCTAGAAAGACGAATCTAGCAACAAATGTTGGTAGTTTGGATATATTTAGCTAAAAAATTCAAACAGAGATGTAAACATGAAGCTAGGCAAACCACAAGGATGAATCCTGCAATTAATTCTCTTTTAAATATGACAAATTACATAAAAAAGATAACTTTTTTCTAAAATTCCTAAAAAGAGAAAGTTATTTAGAGTATATTTTTTTTAAAGCACTAAATTATCAAGAATCAATCAAAAATTAAAATATCATTAGTTTCATCGTTAGTCATGCCTTAATCTTTCGTGAAATGCAAACGTGGCTTGACACTTCTAGAAAATTACACTAGGGAACCGATATGCGAATAGTACCGACTGAAAAAACCAAAGTAAGAAACGACTACCCCTTAATATACTATGAAAACCCAAAAAGACCGAAAAAGTTAAGCCTAGTAATTTGTAAGCTAATTACTAGTTACAAAATTAGCATCAGTAAGCTCAAGGGAAACGGGTAACCGTGAACTCGTGGGAAGGCGAGTACTCTTTGAGTCTTTTCATAGAGTTCATAAACCGATGCCTTTTCTCATTAATATCATCTCTATTTATAGTTACAAAGGATCTCCTACTTTATAGTAGAGATATACATGACATATCAATGTTCCTATATTTTAGTAATCTAGAATTATCTATTACACCCCCGCAGTCAAAGCAAAAGGAGGTCGAATATTGAGACTGGATCTGAAATCATCAAATAGAACCCGTGGTAAACCTTTAGTAAATAGGTCAGCAACCTGATATCTTGAAGGGATGTGGAGAACTCTAACCTGGCCCCACTGCACTAGATCACGAACAAAATGTATGTCCAATTCAATATGTTTTGTGCGTTGATGTTGAACTGGGTTACCAGATAAATAGACTGCACTAATGTTATCACAGCAGACAATACTAGCTCTAGTTAAAGGTCTGTGGAGTTCCAAGAGAAGGTTGCGTAGCCAACAAAGTTCAGCTACAACATTTGCAACACCTCGATACTCAGCCTCGGCACTTGAGCGAGAGACAACCGGTTGACGTTTGAAGGACCAAGAAAGGAGATTGGATCCTAAATATACATAGTATCCCGAAGTGGAACGACGAGTATCAGGACAGCCGGCCCAATCGGCATCTGTAAATGCTCTTAAGGAAATATCTTTAGACGAACTAAGAGTGAGACCAAAAGAAGAAGTACCCTGTAAATAGCGAATGATTCGTTTCAGTGCATTCCAGTGATCAATGCGGGGAGAATGCATATACATACACACTTGTTGAACTGCATAGCTAATGTCGGGTCGTGTAAAAGTAAGATACTGAAGAGCACCGGCCAGACTTCGGTAGAGGGTCGGATTATCGAATTCAGACTCTGATGTAGCACTAAGTTTAGGCTTAGTGTCAACTGGTGTAGCAACAGGCTTACAAGAATGCATACCAACACGTTCAATAATATCCAGGATGTAAGATCATTGTGAAAGAAACATTTGAGAACCTCTTCGAGTAACCTGGATGCCTAAAAAATGGCTCAATGGACCAAGATCTTTCATGGAGAATTCAGCAGTTAATAAAGACATAATGTGGAGACGTAACACATCAGTGGAAGTGGTAAGGATTATGTCATCCACATAAATGAGCAAGTATGCTGTATCTTGACCGCTATGATAAGTAAACAATGAATTATCGCAGCGACTTTGATGGAAACCGATGCTGAGAACAAAGTATGTGAATCGTTGATACCATGCACGTGGAGCCTGCTTTAACCCATAAAGAGATTTCTGAAGTTTGCAAACAACATCTGGAAATTGAGGGTGACGGAATCCCATGGGTTGATACATGTATACCGTCTCATTTAAGTTGCCATGTAAGAATGCATTGGTAACATCTAGCTGGTGTATGACCCAACCCTGATGTAACACCCCAACAAGGCGGAATCATGGGGTATCACAAGAAAAGCACAGCACGACATGGAAATTATGTAGGGTAAGTCTATATGCATAAAAAGGATCAAGTAATCCATACGAACCATTCAATAATGCAAGTATCCGGATCACACATAAGCATAACCCCTAATTCGGGAAATGAATCACGGATCCAAGAAGTCCAAGTCTAGCATGATCAAGCAATCAACTATTCAATACGTCTATGAGCTAACCTGTTCACCTGAAAAGTGTACTAACACGCGTCAACATAAAGTTGGTGAGTTCGTAGGGGCAAGTAATAGGAAACAAGTGTGTCGGGATAACAACCGTTAACGATATACGAGGATTAGATTACTTTATCACGTTCCAAGGAAACCCTAAAAGGTTTCACGTTATCACAAATCAATACAAGTCAACGTTTACGTTCAATTATAGTTATAATGACACGATTTACATAATAAATAATGCACTATAAACCGGCACGACTTACATGATAAACAATGCGTATAATACGTTTCAGGCACGACTTACATATATTTCAAATGCGTAAACTACGTTCCAAGCACGACTTACATATATTTCAAATGCGTAAAATACGTTCCAGACACGACTTACATATATTTCAAATGCGTAATATCACGGCAGGACTTACATATATTTCAAATGCGTAATATCACGGCACGACTTACATATATTTCAAATGCGTAATATCAACGTTACGTTACAACTAAGCATTCATATTCAATATACATGTTAAACAATATCGTTAACAACAAAGTTATGCCACAAATCATGGGCTTATCGTTATGCCATCAACATGGACTTAATCATTATCACAATCACAAATCTATAATACGTTAAGGGAGAAAATGTTATCATGCGAGATCCTATGTCCCGATCCTTATCAAAACGTTTTCCATCATCCAACAACACAATGCATATACACTTCATACGATTTTACTTTCAAGGAACCTTTGATGCTTATATATAGGGTCACCCGCAGCCTTCCCACCACATTTCCAATTCATTGAAAGTAAGATCGTCTTATATGTATGTACAACTAACCAAATCACAACGTGTATACATAAGCGAAAGCATAATTAACCAAGCAGCAAGTCGATGTGTCGACGGAACGATCAATCAATCGATTAAGCAACAATAACAAACACGTACACTTTTCAGCCCGAATCTCAATTGAGTAGGGAGGGTTTACGAAACTCACCTTGATTGGCAAATGCAAGTTAAGAAAGATCACAAGCGTATAATATTCGCCCCATGTTCACGACCTATAGTTATACATATATTCATATCAATACACGTTCATTATTTCCTTATTCGGGACTCGTTCTATCATGAGAATCAAACTGATGTTTGTTGGATTGATACGAGGTTAAAAGGATGTTAAGAATCGACTTGAAAAGGATTAAACGAGTTAAAGACATACAAGAAGGAAGTAGGCTACAACATGGGTAAGAATGGTTTGACTAAAAAGTCAAACCTGACCAAGAACATCCAAACCCTAATTAGACACTTGAAACCGGTTTGTAATGCTTCAAAACTGAATTTCATGCTTTATTAGACATGAAATAACATTAACGAATATAACCCACTTCAAAAGTTTAACCAATGACTCAGAAAATCATCAAAAATTCGTTTTTGACCCATTTTGACTTTTGCAAAAACCCTAAATCAGCCAAATTGCCTTTTTGAAGGCTTGGAACTCATTTGGAAGTATATATGAATGAAAATTAGGTACATCTACTGCAAAAATCGATTTAGAACATCCATTTTTAGTTTAGATTCGGATTTGACCTAGTTTACCCACTTTGAAACCCTAATTTCGACCCATTTCACTTTTGACCTACAATTTCACTCAAGAACACTTGGATTTGACTAGAAACATGATTATAAACATAAAATTGTGGATTTGAGATGAGTTTTACTTACCAAAATTATCTTCAAGGAGTCAAACCCGAATTTTAGCTAGATGGAAGAATTTCTTGGACTTTGACCTTCAAATCTTTGATATGTTGTTTAGAAGATCATGATGATTATTATTCTAGTTTTAATCTTGCTTAAATTTCCATAAATATGATAGAAATCTAGAGAGAGGGAGATATGTGTTTGTGTGTGTTCATTGGAGAGAAGTAGAGAGAGAAAGGGAAGATAGAATGAGATGGGTGGAAGGGAAATAAGTCTAAGATAAGGGGGTGTGGGGTTCCAGCACTTAGCCTAATACTCTATGAATTAGTCTCATTCTGTCTATTTAGACTAATACTCTACGAATTAGTCTATTTTCTAATTTCGCCACATTTAGTCTACTAGAAGCATGAGTTATACACATGAAGGATGAATCCAGAAAGAAAATGCAAATGTTACCTGCATAATTAATGAAAGTCAACGGGTCCATCACCACGGGTGTTACAATTAATCACATTATCAAATAGGTCAAAATTCGCGAATGTTACACCTGAGTTAAAGCAAGTGATAGGACGCACCGTATTGTAGCAGGTTTAACAACTGGACTAAAAGTGTCACCACAGTCCACTCCAAGTAGTTGATTACTACCATCACAAACCAATCTAGCTTTATAACTTTCCAAAGTGCCATCAGACCTGAATTTATGACGAAATAACCACAAACTACGAATAACATTCATTTCAGGTCGTCGTGGAACTAACTCCCACGTCTGATTTTTAATAAGGGCATCAAATTCTGTGGTCATGGCATTATACCATTCGGGTATGGACAGGGCATCTTTAGGGTTCTTGGGAACAGGAAATAGGGTCGAGGAATATAGGTTAAAGAGTTGCTTAGGTTTGTGAATGCCATCCATAGCACGAGTACGGATGGTGCGAGTAGAGGGAGGAGGTGAAGACAGTGGAGATGTAATAGTAGAGCTAGGTAGAACATGAGACCGAGGGCCACGAGAATAGGTGCGAATAATGGGAGTGGTTGTGCCGATAGGTGTGGCAGCATGTGTGGCGGTTGTCGGTAAGGGGGAGGCGGGTGACATGGGATCGACATGGGGTGGGGAAACAAGTTCGACACTTTGCTGGTCATTTTGGGAAGTAAATGTTTTTGGAGTAGATGGAGATAGGTGAGGTTGAGTATGCATTTAAAAGAGAGGATGTAAGGAACTAGTGAGGAAATCATAAGAGTGAAGCGAGGGTTGTGGGTTGTTAGCGAAAGGGAAGGTGGATTCGTCAAAAATGACATGACGGCTGATGATTATCTTGTGATTATGGAGATCAAGACATTTGTATCCACAATTATTAGGGGGGGGGGGGTAGCCAATAAAGACACAAGGCATAGAGCGGTGAGTAAGTTTATGAATTGTGGTGTGAGGAATTAGAGGGTAACAAAGGCAGCCAAACACACGAAGGTGTGCATAAGAAGGTTGTCTTAGATACAGGCGAAGAGTAGGTGATTGGTAGTGATGAAGTTTGCTAGGTAAAATATTGAGAAGGTAAGTGGCTACTTCTAATGCGTGATGCCAATAGGTGTTAGGTAAAGAGGATTGAGCCAAGAGTGTGCGAATCATGTTATTAATAGTTCGGATTTTCCTTTCGGCTTTACCATTTTGACTTGAAGTATGCGGGCAAGAAAAACGAAAATGCATGCCGTGTTGTTTGCAAAAATGTTGAAAATTTGAGTTGGCATATTCTTTTCCGTTATCACATTGAAACTGTTTAATGGACGGTTAAATTGGGTGTAAATATATTTGGCATAGGTAGTGAAAATGGTAAACACTTGAGATTTATTGCTTAGAGGGTATGTCCAAAGAAAGTTTGTAAAATCATCCACAAACAATATATAATATCGATGACCACCATTACTTAACACCGGAGATGTCCATAAATCACTGTGAATAATATCAAAAGGCAATAATGTAGAATTCAAAGATTCAACAAAAGGAAGTCTAATATGTTTTCCAAACACACATGGTTGACAAAAGGTGGGTTTTGATGTACGACAAGTAATAAAATCAGACTGTCTAAGAGAAAGCAATAAATTTGAGCCCAGATGACCCAATCGTTGATGCCAAATATCTTGAGAAATTGCAGCAAAGGTGGAATGAGTGAAGGGCTTGGAGACTTGTTTAGGATCGAGAGTGTAGAGTTCCCCGTAGCTATCGCAACGGAGGATAGGGGTCCGGGTCTTGAGGTCCTTCACAAGAAAACCATATGGGTCAAATTCAATGGAAACTTGATTATCAGTAGTAAAACGACGTACAGAAAGCAGGTTTTTGATTAAAGATGGAGCATAGAGGACTTGGTTGAGTTTAAATGGTGGGATGGGAGGGGGTAAAGTTTGATTGCCATGTCCAAGAACAAGAATGGTATTACCGTTTCCCACAATAATATTATGAGATCTGCCATTATTAAAAAAGGACGAGAAGTTACCTGGGTGGGGAGTCATGTGTCCAGTAGCTCCTGTATCCATATTCCAATTTTGGTCAGGTAGATTAATGGACATAGTAGAAAGGGCCTGATCCAAATCTGGTGGAGCGTAACTGGCAGCATAAGATTGAGGCGGTCGTGGACCAAAAATGTCTGGGCCTGAAGTATGGTTTGTATGGGGAATGTTGGAACGCGGGGTAGTAGGGTAGGGGCAAGGAGGCAGATTATTCCATTGGCCCCATGGGGAAAGCAAAAGGTTTGCTGATGATTCGGCCCATGGGGAAGCTTGGGTGGACCAAGGTCGGTAACCATAATGAGAGTAGGACTGGTAGGAAGTGCCTCTTCCACGGTAGGACCCGGCCACGACCTCGCTCACTATATTCATTGCGAGTATCCTGACGGGGGAAAGAAGTAACAGCAGGTTCAGTAGTAGCTGCAAGGGCAGAACCAGAAGCTTGGGCAGCATGTCGTGCTTGATTTGATTTTCGTTTCTCGGCTATACATAATCTTGAGCGTGTCTCATAAAAATTGGGTAAAGGTTTGGTTTGTTGGATGTTATCGGCTGTACCTTCGTACTGTTGAGGAAGACCAGTTAGAATTTGTAACACGAGTTGTTCTTCAGTGATTGGGGACCCAACATTATTGAGTTGATCAAAGATAACTTTCATGGCCTGGCAGTAGGCGGACATGGAGCTAAATTGATCAAAGCAAGTATTGGTGAAGTTGTTGTTAAGGTCAATGGTCCTGGTTGCACGGTTATCTTGAAACAGATTAGCGAGGGCGGTCCATGCGGCATGAGCTGTGGTGTCAGTTTTAAGGATAGTATGGAGAAGATCTGTAGAGATAGTGCCATATATCCATTGGAGAACAATTGAATCAATACGTTCCCATGATTCGGATGGTGTCTGTTCTTTTCCTTTGTCTTTGTCTTTGTCTGGAGTAGATGTAGAAGTTGTTTCTTTTGGTTGAAGATGATGGAAAACCTGAAAAGCTTTACAGTGTATTTTAAAGAGTTCTGACCAGGTTGTATAGTGGCCAGTTTCGATATCGAGAGTGATAGGGATGAATGTTTTGATGTTTGAAACGGTGACTGTGGGGTGGATAGGGGATGCCATGATGAACTCTGATTAAGTGATTCAGAGAAAGTGAAGAATAAAATAAAAAATAAAGAAGAAGGGAGATTTGCTGAGAGATAGAGGGGTTGGGGTTTAGGATCAGGTATTCTCTAATACCATGATAGAGTTCATAAACCGATGCCTTTTCTCAATAATATCATCTGTATTTATAGTTACAAAGGATCTCCTACTTTATAGTAGAGATATACATGACATATCAATATTCCTATATTTTAGTAATCTAGAATTATCTATTATCTTTGACCAAAGTAAGTAAGTAGCTAGTGGTCCATTTAATCCATCTATATAACCAAAGTAAATATTCTGCATGTTTGTCACTTGTACATAAATCAAATATCAATTTATGTTTCACATATATACATCACAAAGAACATTAATTATAAACTTTTCACTAGTAAATAATTATATTTTACATGCATAGAGGTTGAACTAGACTCATTGACTCGATATATATAGCCACAACAGAAAATACTCGTATATATATGTATATATACATTTACTAACGAGGGACTGCGAGCAAGGCTTGTGATTGCTTCTCGTATTTGAACCCTAAAGTCTTTGAATCATCAGCAGACCACACAAAGATCCCACCGAGCTTCCCTTGACTTCTAAGCCTACTACAAGCAGTAAAGAACCCACTCTGAGGTGCTAAACCTCCACTTCCATCACTAATGAAGCTAGCCAACATACTACCACCTCCATAGTTCGACATTTGTGTCTGAAAGTAATTCATAAACTGAGACACTGTCGTCCCTTCATCATAAGCGTAAAACTGGAAATTGACATAGTCTATGAGATGACCATAACTCTTCCACAGAGCCTGATAATGGCTTTGAACATCATCATCATCAAATGGAGCTATAGACACAAATGAGATGACTCCGTTGTTTTTAAGGGTGGTTATAAGCTTCCCAATGCACTCTGCAAAGGTTTCAGGGTCTGCATGAAAATGCTCATAATCGATATCAATCCCGTCCAAGTTGTACTCTTGGATGATCTTAGTAAGTGAAGAAACAGCATTAGAAACCCAGGAGTCGACGGATGAAGGGCTAAAGTAACAACTTCCTCCATTCACACTGTCACCTCCTAAGCTCACGGCTACTTTGACATTAGAATGTTGACTCTTGATTGAAGATACTTGAGAAGCGCCGAGATTATCTGTGTCCCAAAACACATTGAAGTTTCCGTTGGTTGGAGAGGCAGAAGATGAAGAGGTATAGTCGATTGCGAAAGCAAGTATGTAGTGGAATTCAACATTTGGGTTGATGGGTACATCTGAAAACTTGACATTATTAAACTCTGCTCCAATATATTCCCGAAAAAGGTCTGATTTTGGTGCAGTTGCTTGTGTTGCTGATGCCATGGCTAAAACGGCTTGCAGAGCGAAAAGAAAAATGAAAAGTTTGGAGAAGGCCATTGTGATAAAAGAGCAGAGCAGATAGTGTTGAACGGTTGATGAACAAAGATAGGAAAACTGCAGTTAAATAGAAGAGGGATGCGAGTGAAATACGAATTAGTACAGAGCAATATTCTAAATTTTATGGCGTAATTGTGCTTCTGCTGTTGTTGAATGAAAATATGGTTTGGAGTTAGTTCTGCAAAAGAACAAGAAACAAGTCTATTTTTTGCTTCTCCTTTGTTGTGTTTCGGTCATTTGAAATTTTGCATAACATATTCAGAATGTGTTGCTATTTATTTATTCTTTGTTATAACTATTTTAACAACAATGTTTGTATTTACTAAAGTAAATTATAATAGCTATCGCTAACGTCCGTTGTTAAGATTCTAAACAATAACAACAATGTTGTTGTATCATTAGCATTCCTTGATATAACATTGTTTTCACCAATAACTTTTAGTTAGTTATCGTCTTAATCCCTAAACTTAGAACAATTATCATTTTGCTCTTTTAAGATTGGACAGCCAAGTTCCACAAAATAGGTAAAACATCAGTTTGACGAAAGTTTCACACTCATCAGTAGGTTTTACTAGTGAAATGTAACCTTTGCACATCTTTACCTACGAACAAGGTAAAATGGTATACTACTTGTTATCACACAAGTTACTTATTAATTGTGTTACTCGATAGTACTTCCATTTCTTAACGGTGAGAGAGTCCTTAAACCTCAAACTATCCGAGCCACATACCATCCAATTAATAGTTGAAGGCATCATCCAATGGTTCAAAGTTAAACAAACAGCACCCCAACGCACTAGCCCAATTATTCATGCTACAGATATTCAGCTCAATAAAAGCTTGACTTGAACCTAACCATAACTTAGACCTAATTCAATAAAAGGGCTCGACCCCATCCTACAGAAGCTGATGACGGTTAGGATGCCAATTCACAATCAACAGCTTTTATTTCACAGTATATCTAATTTCTTAATTAATTATCTATCTGTAACCAATACTCAGATAAAAGGATAAAAACAATTGACCTAATTTTCTTCAATCATTTTTAGTGAATACAAATAACCGGATCCAACTTCACAATAAAACAACATTTTCATTTCATTCAAACATTACCCTAATCATAAAACCTAAAAAGCATACAATTAATTTCTTTCTTGACAGCAAGACTTCAAGAACCAAACCCTAACACTAACCACCAAATCCGTAAAGAGTACGGCCTTGTCTCTTGAGAGCATAAACCACATCCATGGCGGTGACGGTTTTGCGGCGAGCGTGCTCGGTGTAAGTGACGGCATCACGAATGACGTTCTCCAAAAAGATCTTCAGGACTCCACGTGTCTCTTCGTAAATCAGCCCGCTGATGCGCTTCACACCGCCTCGGCGCGCCAAACGACGGATGGCGGGTTTGGTGATACCCTGGATGTTGTCACGGAGGACCTTACGATGTCGTTTTGCTCCTCCCTTTCCTAACCCTTTTCCTCCCTTTCCTCTTCCTGACATCTTTCTTCAAAAACGGTAAAATTATTTATGTATTGAGTGTGAATTTGGTTAAATGATTATGGATTGAAGATAAGATGAATGTGTGTGCATTTATAGTGGCGGAGAATGAGAGATGTGGAATGGGGGTGTGTTACTTTGAGGGCCGTTGATGAAATAATCAACGATGAGGATATGTGAATGATCACGCGGATCAGTGACGTGGCAAATGTAATGAATTTTATTTTGAAAATGGGGTTGATGTTTTTGTGGGAAAGGTGCGCGGGCTGAAACACTATGTTTAATTTGAAAACACTCAAAAGAATTTGGTACACAACGTGTATGGTGTATTCAAATTCATTAACAAGAGAACTTTGGTATATCTTTATTATAAGTTTAACATATTGTGATTTTTTAACATAAACTCATCTCTATTGGTTTTAACTTGAGGGAATCTTTTAACCCATTAACAAATAAAACTTCAATAACTTATTTTTTAGTTATGGCCTAAAAAACATATCTTAAACTTTTTGATTCATTTAAACTCTTAAAGTATCATATATATACTCATATAGTCATATAGACATATACAATACAAATACATAGTAACTTTCTAAACTATAATTCACCTTTTATCTATTATGAGTAATATATTAGTTAGTATTCTGTCATATTGCAGCTATCGTTACTTCAAGTCTTCAACTGTTTGACAGCGATTCTTCAGGCCTTTCCTTCGTCATCCACTTCGGCCTTAGATCCAACATTCAAGAGTCAGCTCCCGGTTATTGAGAAGCTATCACCCCCAGAAAGCCCCTGCAGTTGTTCAACTACAAATGACTACATCCCTTGTGTCACATTTTTATTCCTTTCAAACTCTTGCAAACTCGTATATTTTTTTAGCATCCGTTAAGGATTTAATTGTAGTAATACTTAACAAAGTTTCATAAACGGTGTGTGTTGCACTTTGATGTACATGTTTGAGCAGAAACTATAATTTCCAAACTTCGAGTAATTTGCAACACTTCTAGCATTTCACACTTAGAATCTGCCTACGCTACAGAGGCAACATAATTTCTAATTTGATAAAACACACCACGACCAATTTATATGATACCTTTTAAACAGAAAAAGATCGTTTATCCTCAGTACCACAAAATTACAATAGGCAACTACTTTCATGTAAGCCTGCAAAAGGAAGAGAAACACGACACACACAAATACAAATATGGCAGTGAAGGCAGAGACCAAAATATTAATTTGTTCCAGTTTTGTTCCAAAAACCAACAAGACTGAAAACATGAATAATATAGCTTCTAATAACTTGTAATCAGAACTACTATATAAATTAATGCCACAGGATCATGTGTTAGAAATAGAATAACTGTAAGAAATATTAGCAGGAATTCAATAATTTGACTATGAATGTTTACTCCGCCTTGTGCTTGGAAGACTTTGACCTCGTTTCACCCCCAATTGTCAGCCTACCCACAAACTTTAGGATCTCATCAATCAAGATGACGGGCAAGGCAACAGCCAAGACTAACAGCCACTCGTTCACACTTAGAGGAACAATTCCGAAAACTTGAGCAAGAAAGGGAACATACAATATCAAAAAGTGAAGCCCGAATGATACCGACATTGCAAGAAGTAACCATGGGTTAACCCAAGGAGGCATTGTCAACAGGCTCTCGTCTTCAGAAAGGGCATTTAGTGAATTAAACATCTCAATGGCAACTAATACGGAGAGAGAGAGGGTCATGCCTTTAACTTTCCCGGTACGGAAGTAGTCACACGGGTCAGATTCAAAATTGAACACTTGGTCTCCAGCTTTAAAGGGAGAGACGGTAAAATTCTCCCATGACTTGCACTGATCCCAGTTTCTGAGTTGGGAAAAGGTAACAAGACTGTGACCGTCCCTGCTGAGGTCGATACCTAAGAATGAGTCTTGAGTGTACCAAATGACAAAAACCCCTACAGTTGCTAACCCAACGTAGAGTCCAATCACCTGCACAATAGAAGACATGAGAACTAAGTTATATTGTATGCATTTTGGCCTCAATTTGTCAACATTAAGCTTTTAAGACAAGGTGATTGCATAATATTTTTAGTCCTGACTTCTACTTTATGAGTAAGTGGCTTTTTTTGCACTCACAAAGAAGCTTGTATTCTCGGAAAGTTCTTTACAAAAAATGTTATAAGTTAATCGTCTTCTGACAACATGTCTGTACCACACAGAAAAAGTCAGCATTGTCAAAGTTACGATATATCAGATGCCACACCATTATTAATGACCAAGTAACCCAGGTTAGTTTACCTAAAATCAATAATCTTTACTAAAATAAAGAGCCTTTTTATGGGTAAAAACAAAGTGTGTTTGCACAACTTAGTAACAAAATTGGTTCCTTTTTCTTCCAAAAATAGCTTTTTTATAATCAGAGAATTAGAACAATACTTTCAACATCTTATTTTTGAATCATCAAATGCATGTCATAACTCATAAAGACTTTCGGGAATAATTAAAGAAATACCAGATAGCGAAATAAAATCCATGGGCTAATCAAGGAATCATCACTCCTCCGAGGTGCCTTTTTCATGATGTATTTGTCTGGAGGATTAAAACCCAAGGCTGTTGCAGGGGGGCCATCAGTGACCAGATTCACCCATAGAAGCTGCACAGGAATAAGGCCTTCTGGAATCCCAATGGCAGCGGTCAAAAATATGCAAGCAACCTCACCAATGTTTGAAGATATCATATACCTATCACAAGGGGAGAAGAGGCAATACAATTAATCACTGAGTTGGCGAGGTTCAGAAGTATTTGAACACTATAAACCAAAAAAGAAGACAAACTAACCGGATGAAGGCCTTCATGTTGTTGTAAATGGACCTGCCTTCTCCAACTGCAGCCACAATAGTGCTGAAGTTATCATCTGCCAGGACCATGTCGGAAGCTTCCTTTGCAACCTAGACAAAAGATCCGAGTTTCAGGTCTCTGGAGATGCATATAATATACAGGTTCCACATACTAATAACTCGAAAACAGTATCTAGCATCAATAGATGACGAGACAACTTCATAAAGCATATTAGAGCAGTAACTACCTGAAAAGTCATTTTAGTAACTTGGAGCCAAAAAAGAAGGATAACCATATGAGAAACACGCAACTAACTTCACACTTGCATGCATTACATTATGCTACTATGAGCCTATATATTCTCATAATTACTAAATGTAAAACATAACTGCCATCACTTGACTCCTCCATTAAGTGAGGTTCGGATATAATTAATTTCTAGTATTTATGTGAAATTTGGTCAATTGTTCATAAATCACTCTCCTCAAACTTCCTAAAATATGTTACTTAATTATAGAAGTACCCAATTCTTTTTTTATCTAGTTTTGAAGTAGAATTTAATTCTCAAGTAGGCCCATCCGACTTGTATGGATACTGTGAAGTCAATGATATCAAAGTTATAGTGTGGCATAGTTTACATAGTAACCATACATCGATCTAAAAACCTAAACTGACATACTGAATTAGAAATTACTTCAATTTATTATCTGATTGTGACCGTATGTAATATTGGATCCAGGTGCACGGAAAAAGATATTCAAGGAATAGAAAGAAAACAGTAAGAATTACAAACTATCGTGTCATCATTCATCAAATGCATGTGGTTGCACAAAAAGAAAAGATACTCCGTATTATATGAGAAACAAAATTACCTCTGTCCCAGCAATGCCCATTGCTATTCCTATATCAGCCAACTTCAAAGCAGGTGCGTCATTCACCCCATCCCCGGTCATTGCAACCACTTCACCAACATCTTTAAGCAGTCTCACTATCTCTTGTTTGTGACGTGGCTCAGCCCTGGAGAAAAGGAGGCCCCCTGTTTGTGTAAGATGACTTTTTGGGTCATGATGTTCCATGAATTGTCTTCCTGTTATGCTTTTTGAACTGATGTCCTCATCAGGTCCAAATACACCTATCTCACGGCAAATTGCTTCTGCCGTATTCTTGTTATCGCCTGTAATAACCATTACTTGAATACCAGCAGCTCTGCAGTCTTCAATTGCTTGGCGAACCTCTTTACGTGGAGGATCCTGGAAAGACCACAAATCAGTTATGTCTTCAATATAATCCAAATTTTTAACTAAAAAAAGGAGGATTTATGCATAAAACTAAACTTGGAAGGTTTCAACCCATTTAACATGTTATTTTTCAAAGACTGCTTTTCTTTTATACCCTTCTGATCAGTTAGAGATAACATTGGCAACAGACTCATTCATAAATATGGGTCGAAATTGCCTAATGCGTTATCGATGGAATACATAAGAAATCAAAAAGATGCGTATTGACTGCTCACCCGCAGTCCTGCCAAGCCAGCAAAAGTAAGATTACTTTCGATTGAAGAATAATTGGCTGGATTAAGTAAAAGGCTGTGAGCAGGATGGTCTTCATCACCATTATATGTTATGAACTCTGGAGGATCATACTTGTATGCAAAACCCAAAACACGTAATGCACTCGTTGACATTTTGTTAAGGCTATCTAAGATAACCCCTTTAGCACTCTGATCAAGTTCGACAACAGAACCATCTACCAACTGAATGTAGGAGCTTCTTTCCAACAAATTCTCCACTGCACCCTGTTAAAATTAAAGCACATTTTCACAAACAGTTAAATCATTATATCTCTGAATAGCATCAAGGCAGAAACTTGGTGTCGGCTAATTAACTAAATCGATCGTTACTATTAAATATTGCATTCTAATTTAACTTACAAATCCAAGAATATGTTACCAGATCACAGAGAATACAGTCAAGAATCAAGATCATCAAAACCAAAGCTGTTCATTGCCACTCCACTATACCACTAAGATTTTTCATACCCTATAAAATATATACTAAATCCAGCAATAAGGATGCATTACCTTCACAAGCAGTGACTTTTTGCCAGAGTTCGAGGACACAATAACCCCCATTGATTTCCTATCACGGTCGAACTCAAGAGTGGCAATCCTGTGCTCAATTGTATCCCAAGCCTGAGAGCAACCTAAATTTCACAGGATTATATAGGAACAGATAAGAACACATGCAATAACCAAGTAATAACTAGCGGTGAAGAAAGCCATTACGACATACCCATGAGGTCACTGTAACCTGTAGACGAACCAGAATCCAAACCAGAAGGAAGTCCCATTTTCTCAACAAGAACCTGAAGAACAGAAAACGTTGATTGAGCTAGCTGTTTGTTCCCAAACTGGCATTCCCAGGGACATGTATGCAGAGGGGACCACTGCCTAATGTCTCAAGAAGCTACTTTGCACTTACAAAACGAACCAAGTGTGCATTCAACACAAATACATTTTTTATGGGATAGAAAATTTTCAAATCGGTTGGCCCGCAAACACATTTGTGCAAATTTATGGAAAGTTAAGGCGTTAAAATTGTTCATAAGAATAGATTTACAAAAACTTTAAAAAACAATTTAGGAGGCTGTATACATTATATAAGGACTTTGGGTGACTGTCAACCCATTTAATCCATTCCCCATTAAGCTTCTCTATTTTAATTCACCTATTTGACCTGTTTTAATTATTATATAACCAGTTTACTAGTAGCAGAACCAAAATTGCCACCTCTATAAATGTACCTTTAGAGCTGCCTCAGTCGGCATTCCACCAGCAACATAGCCTTTCTCGGATCTCTCAATGCTAGCATCATTAGCTAAAGCAGCAATCTTTGCAATAGTTTTAAGGTTAGCATCCATTTGCCCAGCTGGCCAGTCTTGTATTTTTCCATCCGATGGATTATATGTACTCCCTTCGACATTAAAGGTTCGGACAACATTTGCAGTATGACCCATAGCAACAAGCTTAGCCACAGCCATCTGGTTAGTGGTCAATGTACCAGTCTTGTCAGAACAGATCACTGTAGTACACCCTAGAGTCTCGACACTAGGTAATTTCCTGACAAGAGCATTCTTCTGTGCCATCTTACGCGTGCCAAGAGCCAAACAAGTAGTAATCACAGCAGGCAAACCTTCTGGGATAGCAGCAACAGCCAATGCCACAGCAATTTCAAAGTAATATGTACACTTCTCAAACGAAAACTTAAAGTTTGTAGGCCAACCATCAACATAATCCCAAGAGAGAAAATACTTTAGGTTTATAAGCCAAACCAAAACACAAATTAACCCTATCATCATGGTCAATGTTTCTCCAAACTCGTTCAATTTCTTCTTCAATGGCGTGTCTTCTTCACTTTGAGAGGCCTCGTGAATCTGTAAGTGCACTTTCCCTAACTCGGTATGCATACCCGTATCTGTAACCAAACAAATACAGTTCCCATTTACAACTGTTGTCCCAGCGAACACCATACATTTCTTTCCTTGGATATCTGTCTCCTCGGGAACCGGTTTCGTAGTTTTACCAACGGCCTCACTTTCTCCAGTTAAGGAACCCTGCTCTACCCTAAGTGTTGAACTAACTAGACTTAAAACCCTCATATCAGCCGGGACTTTATCCCCCACACGAAGCTCCACAATATCACCCGGGACAAGTTCTTTCGCGGGTAAATCCGATATTTTTCTACCATTACGTATAACAGTTGCATGTGCTGATTGAATCTCTTTAAGAGCCTCTAAAGCCTTTTCGGCATTACTTTCTTGCCAGACACCAACAATCGCGTTAACAATCAGTATCAAAAAAATCACCAAAGGCTCTACAAATGCGGTGATCTCCATCTCGCCACCCTCTTCACCATCATACCAGGCCAAAACAAAAGATATCACCGCAGCAACAAGCAAAATCCTAACTAAAGTATCATTAAACTGATCTAAAACTAAACGGAAAACGGACGCCCCTTCATGCTTTTCCAACTCATTCAGCCCATGAATCTGCAACCGCTTCTCGACTTCACTATCCGATAAACCATTCTTCCTATCCACCTTATATTTTTCTTCACACTCACTCACTTCTTTCGCCCAGGAAGCATAACCACTTGCATCCGAACCCGTCCCGTCTTTCTTCCCATAGTTTTGGGCTCCTTTACCCATCAATACTCAAATCACCACACGCAAATCCCCTATATAACACAAATTCACCAATACCTTACATCAAATAACAATACAAAATTTACGTTTATTTTAACAAAAAAAAAAGATAACGATTACACTCTACACTTAACAGCAAACATATATATGTATTGTATATTATATATACAGCCTTTCTACTTGCGAGAACTTGTAGATTCCGCGATATATCACATGTAATTAAGTCATTTAAAATTAAACCTAATTGTAAGTACGAATGAATCGTAGTTAATAAAACCTAAATACTAAGCAGATTACAAATAAAGTATAGTTAAATGTAAATAAAAGTACTAGAAAGATCTAGAGCATTATTAGCAGCATAAAAATAAGATGAGATTAGAGTAGATTGGATTACTATAATAAGATAAGATGTGAAAATAGTTCTCGTAAGTAAGTAGTATTTGACATGACGATGGTGATAAAAGTGGATTTTTACTAACCAGTTGAAGATCGGGAGGAAACAAAGTGGTGGGAGGAAGGGAGGGGGGGCTTTCTTATTACTGTGATGATGTTTGATTGATACTTTTTTTCCCCCTTTTACAAGAGTGTGTGTGAGAGTATGAATCGGATTAAAGTGAGAGAGACAAAGAGAGATCTATAAAACCCCGTGATGGTATTGGGTCATGGCCTTTGATTTACCAGTAAAAAGCTTTCTAATTACCCGCATTTTATTTTTTATGTAAATAAGAAAATCGGTTAATCAAAAAAGAAAAAGTTAAAAGGTAGTACGGAGTATTATATACCCTTACTAGCTAATCAACATGATTAAGAAAATATGAGATAAATTTTTTTAAGTATACTTAAACCAATTATAAGCTTTATGTCTCGTATCTTGATAGTAATAAAATGTCACTCTCACTATAATCATTATAGTGTGTAAAAAGCATATTACTTTGAAATAAATTTATTAAAAAGATTAAAAGAATACAAAATACTATGCACATTCCTAAAGGTACTATATTAGGATAAACCTTTGTACTTCAATATCATTTACCTGCCATTATAACTATCAAATGCCTAGCAATTTTTTTGTTGAACATAAAACTACTACAAATTACATACTCTGTAATTCATAACTAATATAAGCCAACTCAAAGCAAAACCACAGTCCCTTTTGAAGCCCATAACTATAACATCCTCATCGGCGTTGGTTCATATTTCTCAGAAGCCGGTGTTCCTTGCAAAAACATTAAAACTCATCTCTATATTTCAAGAGTCTAGCTCTGAACTGTCAGTCTTTAAGACACATGAATAGATTTTGGGGCTGATGGGTGGACCACGTCCTCTACCATCAGTCCCACCACTCTCATGGAACATGGCAAGTTTAACTCCGAACTCTTTTGTAACCTTTATTAGGTCTTTTTGAGCCTTGTAAAGCTGGCTAAACATGATGTGAATATCGCATTATGTTGCATTTTTGAGATTTTAATTAAAAGAAAAGAGATAATAGGATTGGATAGAGAAGGGAAAAAAAAGAAATTGTATGGATATAATGTATTCTTGAGTTTAAAAAAAATATGAAAGAAAAGAAAAAAATCTAAAAAATTACTTTTATTCTTGAGTTTAAATGAAAGGAAAAGAAAAGAAAAAAAAATTAGTTTTACAAAGATACTCTTATTAAATAAATTATTAGAAATAGATTGAAGGATAAAGTAGTATTTTTCCATAATTATTCTTTCCTTTCCTTCCAAATCATGCCAATTTGGCAAGAAAATTTTAAGACTAAAAATCTATAAGTTTTCTTATCTTCCATTTCCTTTCTTTTATAAAAAGAGCTCAAAAATAAAGATTTAATACTATTTCCTATTATTTATTTCCCTGTCCCATTAAAAAAACTCATGAAGTGTAAGAAATTGTTCCACACAAACTGATTATGGAAAGTGATTGTAAATTTTTAAAGGACTCATCAATGGGGCCCGAAAGACTAACAGTTGATTGCAATTGTTATTTGTTAGATTTCTCAAGGCCCACATTAAAATAAGTTAAGCCTAGTTTCAATAAATTTTGAGGGCCTTTATCATTTGGGTTCTAGGCTTATTGCTTAGTCCAACTTTAAAATAAGTTAAATACATTTTCTATTACTTTTATTAGTCGGAGTTTTTACTTTTAAAATTTTTATATCAAAACTTTTTTATATTCTCCATATATTAAAACTTTTACTTATGCGCCATACAACTTAATTTACGTACATAGAGAAAAAGAAAAGAAAAAAAAACAGTCGATGCTAAGCCATGTATTGTGTTAGATCTTTAATAAAACCGTTTTCAGATCAACCAAAGTATAAAAAAAACTAAAAATAAAACTTGATTAGACTTTTATATCTGTTTTAGAACAAAAATATGTATACCCTGATTAGTTGTCAACGATAAAGATCATACTAAAAAATGTTTATTTCTTCAATAGTATTCCCTTTGAGTTTTCCTTATTCGTTCTTTCCTCCAAACCAAAGGGTCCCTAACCATTAAAAAAAATACAAATACAATTACAACTATCCAACAAAAAAAATCTTCTATTTGCTAGTTGATAATTACTAATCAAATTAATAGTATCTTGATCTTGCTAATAGCATGTAGTTTATGTTATTTAAAACTACCACACAAAAGTTTATACATAATATTCAAACAAGTCGTGTTATCAATGATTTTAGACTAATTCCTATTTATTTTAAATTTCTGCCAACTTACATCTCTCAAAGGTCTTTTCTATCATGTTAAAGTCAACTAATATATCGACCATTTAAACTCACAACTCAAATGCTCAAACTCCCGTCACCATTACGTACTATTAAAATGGCCGGAGTACATTTCAAGTTGCTGCCGCTTCTTCTCTTAGTTGTATTTACATTCCCCGTTTCCGGCCAATGTAAGCTTGTGATCACGACTATCTAATTACTTTCACTATAAATAATACTCTATTAAAGATATGTTTATTGTATATTCATATGTGCATTACTAGCTAGCTAGCTAGAAATGTAGGAGAAAGAAATGCAATCTAAATATCGAAATTCATGCTATTAAATTGTGCTTTTATTTTAAATGTGTTATTTGATGTTTGTAGTGATAGCTAGTATTGATTGTGGGGGTACGAAGTTCACGACCGATGTGAACTTGATAACTTGGAGTCCAGATGATGATACTGTAGTCTCAAATGGTGTTGCTCGAGTGGTTCAGTCTACTTACTCGATATCTACAGTACTAGACACCCTTAGGGTATTTACCAGTCGTAAAAAGAACTGTTATTCTGTAGGTGTTACACGGGGTGAAAAAGTTCTAGTTCGGGCAACTTTTAACTATGGAAACTATGATGGATTGTTAAATCCTCCAGCATTTGATCTCCACCTTGATGGGAATATTTGGACCACGGTTCAGACATCGACTAGTGAGGTAAAGAGGTATGAAGCCATTTTCCTTGCAAAAAGAGATGAAGTGAGTGTATGCCTCGCTCAAACAAATTCGGGTCAGTTCCCATTTATCTCGTCTCTAGCAATACGTAGTGTTGACGCAGACGTTTATAGCGAAGTTGATGAGGATCGAGCTTTGTTCCTAGTTAGTAGGTTGTCTTATGGTACAAGCGTATCCACAAGGTATGTTATGCACATATATATATATATATATATATATATAATTTTCTTTCTTGAGATAAATAAGCGCGCTTTTAAGTTATATATCAATAATTTTTTATATCCAGGTACCCAGATGATCGTTATGACCGGATATGGGAAGCCTCCCCGGCCCTTGGAGGTATCGAACAGGTCACGAACGATGCACTTTCTATTGATACAGCCGCACCCAATAATCCCCCTAGAGGAATATTTTCCAATGCAATCACCGTTGGAAGCACGACCCAAACAATAATTTTTGCCCAAATTCGACCTTCCTTTCCTCCTCTCTACATGAATATGTACTTCTCAGAGGTTAGCAACCTCGGTTTCACTTTAACAAGATCTTTTAGGATTTCTGAGACGACGTCAACCTTGGTGAGTAACCCGTTGCAACTCTCCATTTCACCGCCATACAAGGCGGTGGCCGAACGCTACCTTTATAATTACAAAGTTACTTTCAACACAAACATTTCTTTAGTTGCTACAACTGATTCGGATCTTCCTCCACTCATAAACGCCTTTGAGATGTTTATCATTAGCGAAGTTTTAGCTGATGGTACCGACGCAAATGATGGTATGTCTAGTAGCTAGCTAGTACTTTTGAATATTTCCATCGTTTTATAAAATGAGAATGTACTATCATTATCGCACGTTTATGTTTAAACCTTATTAATTAATTTTAATATATTCTTAATTAATGATGACAAAACAGTAAAAGCTTTATCTTTGCTACAAAGCACATTCAAGTTGTTAAAAGGATGGAGAGGCGATCCATGCCTTCCCGTAGGTTACTCGTGGGATTGGCTCAGTTGCAGTAACGACGCAACACCTCGCGTAACTTCATTGTAAATAATAACCTCAAACTTTTTGCGACTTTGTATTAAATATAGACGAAATAAATAAATTATTCTAGCTTCCAATATAGTGGCAATTAATTGTATTTTGATAAAGAATTTTGATTATATATGTATCAAAATTTATAATTGCAGGCATCTTGATAGCTTCGGTCTTTCGGGTTCACTTCCGGATATTAGTACCATGGATGCTCTTGAGACAATGTGAGTTGAATAATTAAGATCGTTACATTAAAACATGCCTTTGGCGATATCGAATGTCGAAATCGATCGACCAGACCACTTTAATGGAACGATCGAATGTTTTTTATACAATCATCGCGGGTTTTTTTAAACTAGTTCAATGTACGTACGGGACAAATATAAAGAGCATTAACTTATATCTGTTTTTGCGATGCTCATCCTAAAGTACAATTTAAAAGTTAGAATTTTATTATCTATATTCTATTTTTTTAAACTTTATTTTAGTTTTAAACCACATAGTTTATGACTTTATTCTAAAGTTTTCTATTTTCACTGCAGTGATATGCACAATAACAGCTTGACTGGCACAATTCCTAGTTTCCTTGGTACCATGACTAATCTACGAGAATTGTAAGATTGATAATTCATCACAGTACGTTGTTGAAAACCTGGAAGTTTTAATAATAAGTTTGTATGATATATGTTTGTGACAGAACTAGGATTAAATGGACCTTTGTGACACAACGTTAAAATAATAGCCTTTTATTAACGGCTAATGACTTTGAGTAGTGTAAGAGTCACAAACCAACCCGACCTGCCGTCCGTACAAACTCATGACCCCCATATGCACCAAAACTGGAACCGAGAACCGGCCCGTTATCCTTTTGGTGGGTTTCGGTTCTCGGGTTTAAGGAACTTTTGTCATTTACGTCTCAAATACCGACGGGCTCGACCTGGCCCAAAACTTGGTAGTGCACCAAAACGAAAACTATGAACCAGGCCATTACCCTCTCGGGTGGGTCATAAACTAGTAACGGGTTTTGGGTCCACATCCCCAAGTAGTAGTATTAGGAGCCTATAGTTGACACATGAATTCTAATCATTTTCATTATTGATCAATCTTTGATCTACTAATGTGTCAGTGTCAGTAGTACATTTTTTAACATTTTTGTAATACTCTCAAATTAGTCATATTTATCATTTCTCCCATTAATTTCAATACATAACTAAATACAAATTTCATTATAAACTAGAATTCCCGTTTTAGTGAAGGATTGAAATCCTTTAAAATTATTATCAAATTTATTAGTAAAGTTGATAATTTTGACCATTAAATTAAAATCAAAATCAAGATTCACAGATGATTTTTAAATCATAATTCTTAATTTTAATCTAAGAAATGAGATCTTTTTAACTTTATTGGTAAAGTTAAAACTAACTTTTAAAAATTCTAACCATCGAATTAAAATCAAAGGTTACGATTCAAAGATGATTTTTAAATCATAACCCTTGATTTTAATATAAGTGATAAGATTTTTTAATTTTATTGGTAAAGTTAAAACCAAAATTAAAAAGTCTTCATCCTTCGATGAATACTCGGTAAAAGTTGCCACAATACGAGTTACCAAAACTAAAATGGGTAAATGATGACTTAATAATTGTATGCCTTTTTACAACGTTTATTGAATTGTTTATTACGGAGTAATTATTAATTTGCATGTATAACTCTTACTTTATAGGAATTTGGCGAACAACCAGTTTAGTGGATCCATACCCACTTCAATATCAAGCAACAACAAATTGAAATTGACGTAAGTTGGTTGTTAATTATACTTTAAATTTGAGTGTTGCAATTTTGATATAGAATTATCGAGGCAATATCCAAAAAGTACAACTGATCGTTTTATGTATTGTATATTTTTTTTTTCTTTGTTTCAAATAGAGTTACAGGAAATCCTTCTTTGTGTACATCTGGTAAGTCTTGCTCGAGTACTCCAGGGACCATAAATTCGTCACCGGGTACTAGGAAGAAGAAGAAAAGCAGCATGCTACCTTTAATACTTGGTATCGCAATTCCAACATTTGTGCTTATATGGGTCGCAATCGGTGTTTCTATCGTCATATACAAGAGAAGAAGGCCTACCAATGCCAATATGTCAGTCATTACTAGAGGTTAGATCTCTAATTATAATGATAAAGAAAATACAGTTTATTAGCTAACATGATATAACAAACTTATTTTTTGCAATATATCTTTTGAGACAAAATTTGTTATTCCTTAATATGCCTATCATTGTTTTCTTTACTGTATGCATAATGCATTGTAACAATGGTGATTTTTGACTTTTACAATCGTCGGTTGACTTTCAACGATGTATTTTTTTATTTTCAAGAAAATAATTTATTTTCTTATAATTAAATTTATTTATATTGCTTTCATCTTAGATAAAGAATTGCTTCTCATTCCCATAGAAAAGTACTGGTTTTAAATTTTCACAATATTTATTTATTGTTTGTTATATTTAATACTTGATAAAATTTACTCTAATGGTAGGTATACTTTTTCATTAGAAACTATTTTGGTGAAAGTTAAACTATAAAAATAATAGGTTTTTTTTCCTTAACAGATGTTCTAAAAATAATTCATTTATTTTTTAAGAATATATTGATAAAGAAGATTTAACAAATTTTTAAAACTAAATGTATAAAGTATAAACAGATTTTTTGGAATAAGTTTTTCAAAACTTTTATTCTTTTTTACAAACTCCATGTCACTTGTCATGTGAGCTGCTGAATTAGCAAATTGTTCAATAATCGCCACATAAGAGATTAAAAGTTAACATTGTTAGGATGATGCCAATGGAGTCAACTTTGGTTAGGTTTTTGGAAAATTATTGAAACTTATTATATGTTATTAACCTATAAAAGAAAAACATATAGCCAACTTTTCTTTTCTTGTTCCTAAATTGCAATGTTACATGTAAAGCTCCAATAGGAAAGAAACTTCATTGCAAAGTGTTTAATACATTAAGTTAATTGTGGGTGAATAATAAACTAGATTGATAATCATAATAATTCATATTAATGACATATAGGTGTGGAAGCAAATGGGAACACAAACCGGGTGCAAAGTATCGATGAAGAAATGATCAATGTAAAGCAGCAAACTTCTGAATCACACTCACCTCCACAGCCTGGTCAAACTAGCAATTTATATAGTCAAATGGGAGTACACAATCCTTGATTAATGGCTAATTTGAACTTCTTTTTATTTTTGAAGCCCGTCCAAAGCTTTATGTATTATGTTGTTGCATAAGATGTTTGTGTGTATTTGTCCAATTCTTTTAATGGTTGTATCAGCAAGTGATCATTAATCACTTGGTATCAATTGAAAAAAATTCAAGAAATGAAATGAATTAGAAAAACAAATGAAATGATTAAAAATGTCTTTATTTGCATGTGTGATAACACCATACATTTCTTCCCTTGGATATCTATCTCCTTCTGAACAGGTTTAGTAGTTTTACAAACGGCCTCACTTTTTCCAGTTAAAGAACTTATCCCCACTCTCCCCTAAGCGTCGAACTAACTAGACTTAGAACCCTCGTATCAGCCGGGACTTTATCCCCCACACGAAGCTCCACAATGTCATCGGGAACAAGTTCTTTCGCGGGTAAATCTCATATTTTTCTACCATTAGGTATAACTATTGCATGTGCTGACTGAATCTCTTTAAGAGCTTCTAAAGCCTTTTCGGCATTACTTTCTTGCCAGACACCAACAATTGCGTTAACAATCAATATCAAAAAAAAAAATCACCAAAGGCTCCACAAATGCGGCGATCTCCATCTCGCCACCCTCTTCACCATCATACCATGCCAAAACAAAAGAAATCACCGCAACAACAAGCAAGATCCTAACTAAAGTATCATTAAACTGATTTATAACTAAATGGAAAATGGACGCCCCTTCATGCTTCTCCAACTCATTCAACCCATAAATCTGCAACCTCTTCTCGACTTCGATATCTGATGAACCATTCTTCCTATCCAACTTATATTTTTCTTCACACTCACTCACTTCTTTCGCCCAGGAAGCATACCCACTTCCATCTGAACCCGTCTTGTCTTTCCTACCATAACTTTGGGCTCTCTACCTATGAATACTCAAATCACCACGTACACTTAAATCCCCTATATAACACAAATTCACCTATACCTCACATCAGATAACAATACCAAACTTGACAATTTTACGTTTATTTTTACAAAAAACAAATTGAATATTATTACACTCTACACTTAACAAAAACATATATATATATATATATATATATATATATATATATATAACATATATATATATTATATATATACAACCTTTATTCTGCGCAATATCACATGTAATTGGATAAGAAAAGAAGAAACAAAATTTATACATATGTATTGAGTTTAATTAAAAATGCAAGATTGAAAAATGAAAATGTTAATTGATTACATGTTTGAGTTTAAATGAAAGGAAAGGAAAAGAAAAAATATTAATTATACACGTTTACTCTAATTAAATAAATTATTAGAAGTAGATTGAAGAGTTGTATTTTTAAATAAGTACGAGGGCTCAAAAGCCCGTGCTACGCACGTCGAATGTGAAATTCGTTGTTTGCATGCATTTTGTTGTCGATGTTTATACAGTAATATTTTTTAGTGTCTAAATCAGGTTAAATATGTGTATAATAATAAACTTCTTATGGTATGTAAAAAGAGGCAAGACTTTACGGAGGCAATCTTCATAATAAAGAGTAAATAGTCTTGATATGTGTGAGAGACTTATGTCTTCCATCTTAGATCTTACCTTATTAAAAAAAAATTCAAGTAATTTTATGCGATAACATTATGCAACCGTTTGCAGTTAAGACCATGTCGATGCCAAATAAGTCGACACACACCTAATGAGCTTATTGGGGTAAATAGGTAAAAGTATTACAACTACTATTGAAGCGGGTGAAAACACTCACCTTCTTCCACGAATTCCAATCAGCATAACCCAACAATAATGACGTTAAAGAAACTCGACGGCAGGAGACCCTTCCCAAGAGATGTCAAAACATTATGCAATAGTGCCTTTAGTGATTTACTGATTTTCCTTTGAAGTTGGAACATCATGCTACATTCTACTTGACCCAGTCAGTTGCAAGTACCTTTAGACTTGACCGTTCAGTTGCAAATATGTGGCAAGACACTCCATTAGTGCAGAACTTGTTGCCTATGAATGTAAAAGAAAAGAAAATAGTCCCAATGGGAAAGCGCACAATTTGATTAACAGGGATATCCTTGACACAAATAGAATGTCCTGATATGTTTGAAGTGATAAACTTCGAAAGCATGTAAAAGTAGAAGCCGTTTCAGTATGTGTTATAAGTTCTCTATGAGTCCTTGGTCATGGCATCTCCAAGGAACCTATATGACACATCGGAAAGCAATTTTGGGCTGAACAGAAACAAATCAATGACATGTTCTCTTTTGTGTCTTACACACAGCGAGTCTTTGTTATCTCGGTATTGCTCAAGCTTTGAGCCGCCGCCTGAGAAGTGTCAACATTAGCTTCAAAGTCTTGATAAACAATCTTGGCGAATCAACAAATGAAAGGGTCATTATAGCTTGGGTCCATATGAGTTACCATCTGCGGTTATTGTGTCACTTAATATTTTCCTTTTACTGGGTTCGTCCGCCTTTATAATCATAAATTTTAACCCACTCAATTATATGATGATATACCTCTATGCTCATGTGGTTTAACCGTTCAGTTATACAATACTCATTATATAATGAAACACCTTTATGCTAATGTGGTTTATAACATATCATTATTGTTGTTTGGAAGTATGAGATAATAAAACAATTGGGTAGAACTAAGACCTCATATATAAGCCACACTTCTATTAACATAGCTTCTATTTATATTCTTTGAGTGATGGTCCAACTTTCGGAGTAAAATTCTATAGGAGAGTTATGCGTTGAAAGTGAACTTTGAGAGATTTTTTACCAGTTTGACCCATTTCCTTGATTGGTTTTAAAATGTACTAAAATATGCCATGTTTCAACTCAAACCCATCTTGAACCATTACCCACTCTGCACAACCCACCCATCTTGCCGCCTATAAAGTATTGGAATTACACAAATTAAATACTTAGCCACTGGCGTAAAAACTGCCATTTTAGTATGTGCAAACAAATTTTGTGAATTGGTGGTCCATTAAAGTTGAGTTACCCTGTTTTCAGATTCGTGATCCAAATTTGGTGGCAATTTGGTCTTTATAGAAGAAGATCATCATTTTATGTGGATGGGGCCTTTTGCACAAATCTTGTGAGTTAGTGTCTAAAAAAAGTAGAAATAAAACTTAATAGTTTATAATGATCAAAGTGATTATTGTAAGGATACCTAAACATCGCATTGTAAAAAGCACACACGTTAGGTTATCAAAACTTTTGACAACTACAAAATTTGTGTTTACCATGTGCATAACATATTGTGATTTGCTATGAACCATAAACCTCATGGTGCTTTCCCTTCCGGGTCTGTGATATGCCACGTAAAAAAGTTCCCTTCAATAATTTATACACACACACACACACACACACACACACACACACACATATATATGCCTGGATATAATTTCAATAATGTTTTTGAACTTTGAAGTAACTGTTATAGTTAAACATACCAGTACTAATTTCTATATTTAATATAACTGTTGGGATCCATTAGCTCATTTGGTGTTGTGTCCACCTTTTTGAATACGCGTAGGGTTGTATCCACCATGGCAGCCGTCGATAACTCCGTGCCAAAGTGAGCGTAAGCATGCATAAGGGTCTTGTTGGAATTGGGTCCTCACTAATATTCAGCCTTTTAATGCTGCATTTGTTGACGTTGTCGTCGCTGAAATGCCCAAGTAAAAGAATCTCGTCTCCGGGAAATGAGTTGCAAAACGATGCAAAGTAAGAAAGTGTTCTTTCTTAAAATCATAACCCATAACCTACATTTGTTTTGTATACTGATAAATAATTCTTTTAAGATATTTTTAGATCAAAACTACTTTGCCAGCAGTTCTAGATGCAACTCAACCATTCAATTTAGTCGAGGTGGTGAGTCAATCCAGTTACCCAGGTATCGGTTGATTACATTTTCTCTCAGAAATGAAAGTTAGCTTTATAGGCAATAGGTCTAACGGGTAGAAAGTAGCTGATGTATGCTTTAAAGCAATTGTATCTCTTATATCAACTTTTTTCCAAAATTTAGATTATTATGATAATAATTTTATTAATAATTCATAAAATGAATTTAAAGTGGGCAAAAGGTGTTTTCATGTGAGACCAAACGGGCACACTTACATCTACAAAAAATTGACCCGTTACCTAACCGGCTTACCAGCCCATCTTGACACATGATACTACCACTGAATCGAGACAAAAAAGTTAAACATAGATACATTCTTGGGGGGTAACAGTTTCCTTTTTAATGAATCAAGAATGTTCTAATAATACATCATTGTTTCCATCATATGGTAATTCCCTATTTCACACATTTAGGTAAGGTGTAGTTACCTGAACTTTTGACCGAACGACTAATGACATCCCCCGAATATAAACGAAAATTAAAGTCCAACAACGTGTGATCAATGAGACTACTACTATTGTTTTCGTGTTGTTCGATGAGCCTGCAGAGAAACAATTAAAAAAACCTACGAAGATGACAATTACAAAAATCCATTGGTATGACGTATGATTTTAATTTTTAAACTTCATATTTGTAAAAGATTTTCTTCGACTCTTTATTTGAAACATGTATTTTGTGCCGATGCCGGCAAGACAGATGCATCGGGATGCTCTGGCAAAATAGATGCATTAGGTGAGTCATCCCGCACCTGTAAAGGGTGAACTGGCATATTACATCAACACAAAAGTGCACATTGTTCACCCATTATCTACAACATCGCATTGATGCATTTATACCGTAAGGTGTTCTTCCAACAGTGACTTAGCATCCCTATGAGCAGCTTCTCATTGGTTTCATCATGCCATCATCAATCTCAAGCTAAATCCTATACATGTGAAACAATGCAGAACCACAACAGTAATTCTAGTCAAAGCGTTCATCATCTAACATAGACAATGTAAGTAAAACTGTTACTGCATGCTAACATAGGGAATCCGTGTAGGTAGAATCAATACCTTGTCCGTGGATGATTGACTTTCGCTTTGGAGCCTTCACAATTAAAATGCCCATCCTCTCGCTTGAGATCTTTCCCACACAAATTCAGATGATTAGAACATTGAACTTACAAATTTAAACCCAAATATGAGTAGTACTTTAAAACCAATAGCTAAATATTGAAAGCCACAATCCAAAAGAGGCATGAAGAAACAACAATAACAACAAATAAGCTACAAAGTCATGCTGGCAAGAGGTTTATTTGACGACTGATTTTGACCACTAAATTTCATAAGCAACCATATAATAGGATGATGTGGTTTAATGCAATACCAATTAAAAGGGATGAAGGAAGGCTGGAAGGGTCATGTGTTTAATAGAATAGTTATTTGTCAGAGGCAAACAACTTTACCCTTAACTATGAGAAAACGAAAGATACTTCTAATTAAGTAAGCTGCTTATGAATTAATTAAAACTACATGAGATAATTAATAATACCATACTGTTAACGTTTCCAATTCCCAAATTTCACTAACTAATTACATTCTCTTTCAGCTTCCAGCGATCATAACTCACTAACTAATTACATAACCCATCATACATAATTCACTAACTTATTACTAACTTATTACATTCATTTATATACATAAACCGGAAAACGAACAACTTATATATATATATATATAAAGATTGCAAAATTTAAAAAGACACTCAATAATTCATGAATCATTCCATTAATAACAATTAAACAAAATTTAACACCTACATATACATAAAAATTTTACTATAGCTCCGAATAACCCAATCACCACCATTAATAATTAGTAAAATCATAAATCCAAGTAAAATCATTAAACCCCTAATTAATTTTTAAGTCTTAGCATTGATTTCATTTTTACAACTTTTATATATATATAAGATTTTTTTTCATCCAAATCATATCAAATTGTCAAAAGAACATTCATATTCTAACATTTTTTTTTCTTTTATATAGAAATTTTTTTTGAAGATTTAATATTATTTTTTTTTATCCTTTTTTCCTATTTCATATATAAAAAAAACTCAAAGTTATATATATGAATATTTAATATTGATAACGTAACTAGCTAAATAACCCGGGTTCAACCCGGACATTTTAATTCAAATTTTGCTAGTCAATATCCAATAATGCTTAGTAAAGAAATAATTGCATCTTTGTTTAATTTTTATATATGAAATATATGAACACAGTGCAATAAAGACATAAAGTAGTTTCGCATTCATATATTTCACATATATGAGACAAACTGATAAAATAATGCACAAGAATGGGAAAAAAAAGTTTATAAACATATTATTGTATTTAAAGCTTTAAATAGATATCATACAATATAACTTTTCATTTGCTAAACACCTTCAAATTCAAGAAATAATAAAAAGCTTTATAAAAATTATTACAATACTGTTTAAGAAGAAAAATCATGGTTAAAGCTAAAAATCTTATAAAATACACACGAATTTATAATTATATTCCTTTAGTTAAGCTACAATTAAATAATAATAATAATAATAATAATAATAATAATAATAATAATAATAATAATAATAATAATAATAATAATTAAGCTACAAATTAAAATAAACTATAACTTTGTATTACTAATAATAATATTAGCATAATGATAATAGTTAATTACTATATAAGAGAAAATCTTGACATGAAATTTGTATGACGAAGATTTGGTTTCCAAATTAAATCAAATTACACAAAAATTTAAAGAAAAGAAAAATCAAAATGATTTATGATGTCATAATTTTTTAAAATCTTTGTAGAAAATAATATGAACTTGACACATAAGATTTTTGTTTAAAAAAACCTTTTAGAAACAATCCTTATTTATTAATATAAGAGATAAATCACATATTTCATTTACATTGATATAAATTAATAGAAATGTTTAACAGGTTATTACATGCATAAAAAGTTGTATAATAGATATCAATCCGTAAATATAAAAGATGTTTATGTTCAATGTACAAGTCATTGATGCATGTAATAAGCAGGGCTATGTTCATCATTTCCCATAAATTAATTCTATACCGCCTCCTTTTCCTTATTCGTCCCGTCCTTCAAGCCAAGGGACTCTAAATGATAAGAAGGGGAAAAAAACACATATACAAATGCAGTTATCCAAAAAAAGAATTCTTCTATTTGCTAGTTGATAATTATTAACTAAATTACTATATATTACTAATATCTTAATAATCTTGCTAGTCGTATTGTTATCGATGATTTTAGACTAATTCAGATTAATTCTAAATTCTTGGCAACTACATCATCTCTCAAAAGTCTTCCCTATCATGTTAAAAGTCAACTAAAGTATCGTCCATTTAAACTCACAACTCCATTGCTGAAACTCAAACTCCCGTCACCATTACTATTAGCTAGCATGGCCCGACATTTCAAGTTTCTACCTCTTCTTTTCTTAGTTCTGTTTACATTCTCTGTTTCCGGTCAACGTAAGCTTCTGATCACGACAATCTACACTACTTTCACTATAAATATTTAAGATATGTTTTTTTGGTAGTACTCGATCCATCCGTATTACATTTCATATGTACGTTAGTAGCTAGCTAGAAATGTATGTAGGAAAAAGAAAATGCATCTTTCATATTAATTAAGTTTCATACTCATCAGCTTATATCATGACATTAACATGTGTGCTTTATTCTGAATGTGTTTTTGATAATTTTAGTGATAGCAAGTATAGATTGTGGGGGTACGAAGGTCACGAGTGATGTGTTCACAATAACTTGGACTCCAGATAATACTAGTATAGTCTCGAATGGTGTTGCTCGAGTGGTTCAGCCCGCTTACTCGATATCTACTGTACTGGACACCCTTAGGGTTTTTACCAGTCGGAAAAAGAACTGTTATTCTATAGGTGTTACACGGGGCAAAAAAGTTCTAGTTCGGGCAACTTTTAACTATGGAAACTATGATGGATTGTTAAATCCTCCAACATTCGATCTCCACCTTGATGGGAATTTTTGGACCACGGTTCAGCAGACATCGACTAGTGAGCCAATACAGTATGAAGCCATTTTTCTTGCAAAAAGAGATGAAGTTAGCGTATGTCTCGCTCAAACAAATCCGGGCCAGTTTCCATTTATTTCATCTCTAGCAATACGTATTCTTGATGCGGACGTTTATAAGGAAGTTGACGAGGATCGAGCTTTATTCTTAGTTAGTAGGCTGTCTTATGGTACAAGTGAACACACAAGGTATATATGTTATGCGTCATTTTCATTTTTCAAGGGAACAATATATATTACTCGTAATAGACGATGAGTTTGGCGACCTACCAATAAGGTCTTTGACCTTAATACATTTGGAATTGATCCTCACCTTTTACATTTGTAGGGGGCAATCATTGAGGGTTAATAAAAAAAAATCAAGTTAAGCAGGGTAATTAGGCTTTTAATCTAAAAATATATGGGGCAATGTTAAGTAAAACATGTGGTATTTATCTTAGGTAAAACAAGGAAAATTATGTAAAATTCAAGGGGAGGTTATGTAAAATTCAGGGGCTATATGTATTCAAAGGTTTAATTTGTAACTTTTTTTAAAGTGTCAGTACCTAAGCTTAAATAAAGTATGCAGATCCATTTTCCAAAATATATATATAATAACCTTCTAAGTTTTATACGTTATATAGAGTATATCATAAATTTATATCTAACATCCAGGTACCCAAATGATCGTTATGACCGGATATGGGTAGCCACCCCAGCCCTTGGAAGTATCGAACAGGTCTCAAACGATGCAACTTCAATTGATACAACGGCACCCAATGATCCTCCTTCAGGAATTTTTGCAAATGCAATTACTGTTGGAAGCACGGCCCAATCAATTATTTTTTCCCAAGTTCGCCCTTCCTTTCCTCCTCTCTACATAAATATGTACTTTTCAGAAGTTAGCAACCTCGGTTCCAATAGAACAAGGTCATTTAGGATTTCTGAGACGACGTCGACCTTGAAGAATAGTCCTATACAACTCCCAATTTCACCACCATACAAGAAGGTGGCCGAACGCTACCTTTATAATTATAAAGTCACTTCTGTCACAAACCTTTCTTTAGTTGCTACAACCGATTCTGATCTTCCTCCGCTCATAAACGCCAAAGAGACGTTTATCATTAGCGACGTTTTAACCGATGGCACTGATAGCAATGATGGTATGTAGTCTAGCTAGCTATAGCAGTACTTTTGAACGTTGATTTAATTTCTTCCGTCTTATAAAAGTAAGTAAACGTTAAATTAATAGTATATAAATCGCACCTTGATGTTTAAACCTGATTTTAACATCTTAACAGTAAAAGCTTTATCTTTGCTACAAAGAACGTTCGATGTGTTAAAAGAATGGAGAGGCGACCCATGCCTTCCTGCAGGGTACTCGTGGGACTGGCTCAGTTGCAGTAACGACACAACACCTCGCGTAACTGCATTGTAAATAATCTCATCTTTTTCGACTTTGTATGATTAATTAATTATATACGAGATAATATATATATACATATTCTAGCTTCCAGTAGAGACATAAGTTACAAATTAATTGTATTTCCATATATCTTCTGCTAAAGAACTTTTATTGATAGTAATATATATTATATCAAAATCTATGAATATTGCAGGCATCTTGATAGCTTCGGTCTTTCGGGTCCAATTCCGGACATTAGTTCCATGGATGCTCTTGAGATAATGTGAGTTGATTATTATTAAGATCGCCACACGTACGTACTACAACAAAAACAAGCCTATGACCCCGAATGTACATGGTCCAAATCGACCAGACCACTTTAAAATATGGAACGAATGTTCGATCATACGTACATTAATACAATTATAAACTCAAGTTTAATGTTTAATTCATGATATATAGCGCTTTATTTAGTTAACGTAGGACGAATATAAAGAGCTAGCATAGAAATATATCTCTTCTAATTGCGATATCCTAAAATACAATTTAAAAGTTGATAGAAAATTTTATTATGATCTGTGTTATATACAGTATATATATGCTATTTTTATAAATTATGTTTTACTTTTAAAACCAAATAGTCTATAATCTATTTTTTTTTATACCTTATACAACATTTAATCCCTCTCATTTTATCAAAAAAGAACTTGATCTACCTAAAGTACTCCCCTCCTTAATTCACTAATTTCAATATCTTCGCATAATATATCTATAATATCCTTAATGAAATTATTTACAACATATATCCCTCAACCCTTAAAACACCATATTATCTCCTTTTACATCAATTAGGTTTTACATTAAAAACCACACCGCTATCGCCAATGCCGTCGCCACCACCACCACCCGTCGCCGCCGCTACCACCACCACACCGCCGCATCGCGGCTCGCGCAGGCATGTGACTATATATTATAAAGCAAATGTACTTTTGATTTTCAACAATGTACACATTCTAATGCATGATGTACCATAGATCACAACCACATTACATCAATAACTTTCACTACTCACCGACACTACCACCGCCACCACCACCAATCTCTGCCGCCATCACTACCGCCATTACATCACCACCACCGCAACCACCCCATCACTGCCGCAACACGCGAGTATATTTAATTCTCTCATTTATTCTAATGTTTTTTTGTTGTCACTGCAGTGATATGCACAATAACACCTTGATGGCCACAATTCCTAGTTTCCTTGGCACCATGCCTAATCTCCGAGAATTGTAAGATTAATATACTTTGCCATATCTCATGATAACCTGAACGTTTTAGTAATAAGTTTGTACGAGTATTATTATTATCATATATATGTATCGCTAGTGGTGTGGCGTAACACAACGTACGTCTTTAATATTAGCTTTATCTGAACAAATTTTATTACACTCACTAATTTTCGAAGATTATTAGTGGTTTTTAAGAGCAATAACATTTTTCACAACTTCAATTCATAAACTTCATATCTTAAAATAATCTATCAAAAGATTAAATTAGTTAACTTTACCAATTCCGCATCACTTATGCTTAAGACAAGTGACACCAACAAGAATAACAACCTTACCTGAAGATCCAATTAATTAAGTTACCAAAACTAAGATCAATTGGCTATAGTCATTTCCGGGTTTACCTTTGGTGTTCGCTTTTTCGGAGTGATGCGTCCTAAGGATTTTTCCTTTGAATTACCTGTAATGCCTCATGGTTTATATCTCGTAATTTAAAGTACGTGTGAGTTGTGACATTTCACCGTTATATGACGAGATGTTTCTTGATATCAAATACTGACCGCCTATTATATATATAAAAGTCCTTCACTGATTACCTCAATGGTTGGACACCCGGATTTTTGTCCAAGAGGTCACAGGTCTGATATTCTCGGCCTGTGATTGTCCGCCAGGATTTTGTTCTGGCTTTCGTGGAGCTTTTACCGGGTGAGGCGGGCGGGGGAGAAGGGATCGGGTAGGTCCACGGTATCTAGTCCGGATACCCGTGATCCGGCCCTTACTGTTCTCAAAATATATATATATATATATATATATATATATATATATATATATATATATATTTAAAAAAATGAGTAAATGATGACCTAGTGATTTTGGACTTTCTTACAACATTTAGTAAAGAGTTTTTCACTAATTTACATGTCTAATTCTCAATTGATAGGAATTTGGCGAACAACCGGCTTATTGGAACCATACCCACTTCAATATTAAACAACAACAAATTGAAATTAACGTAAGCATCAAGTGTCTTGAACAATTTTGATATTGAAATTTCAAGGCAATATATATAATATATATATATATATATATATATATATATATATATATATATATATTTTAGGGACTCCTTATTTTAGGGACCATTTGAGACTCGTGTTTTTTGTAACTTACACACCACTATCATCATCTACTATGATATACAAGACTTTTTTGTAAAAACGCTAAGACTTTCCGGGGACGGGCCCACCGGAAAATCATGTGTAAGTTAACTTACACATGTGTAAGTTACTTTCACATGTGTAAATTACTTACACATGTGTAACTTACACATGTGTAAGTAGTTAACTTACACATGATTTTCCGGCGGGTCCGTCGCCGGAAAATCATGGTGGTGGTCGGAGATGATCATGGTGGTATGTAAGTTACAAAAAACACGAGTCCCAAATGGTCCCTAAAATAAGGAGTCCCTAAAATAACTTTTCCCTATATATATATATATGGGAAAGGGGAATATAAGGCTGTTCAACACCTAAGATTAGGTGTGAAACCTCTCACATACTAATATTTTATTATTTCTTGTTTAATGAATAAATGCTTGGGCCCCCATGATATTTATGGTTTAAAAAATTAATATGTGAGTGTTTCACACCTAAGCTTAATTAGATACCTGACAGTCTTATATTACCATCCCCCATATATATATATATGGAAAAGTGAAGGTGTGAGACAACACCACCCAACTTGGGTGAAATCCCCCTAACATGTTAATTTTTTAATCAATAAATATATAATGAATAAATGAGGGCCCCCATGCTTTTCATGGTTAAAAAAATTAGCATGTGAGGGGGATTTCACCCAACTTAGGTGCCTAACAGCACCACCTTCACTTCCCCCTATATATATATACCCAACAACCTTATATATATATATATATATGGGGGATAGTAATATAAGGTTGTCGGGTATCTAAGCTTAGGTGTGGAACACTCACATATTAATTTTTTAAACCATAAATATCATGGGGGCCCAAACAATTATTCATTAAACAAGAAATAATAAAATATTAGTATGTGAGGAGTTCCATACCTAATCTTAGGTGTCGAACAACCTTATATTCCATTTTCCCATATATATATATATGGTTGTTAGGTATCTAAGCTTAGGTATGGAACACTCACATGTTTTTTAATCCATAAAAATCATGGGGGCCATGTGATTTAATTAAAAGTCAACAAATATTAAAAAAAATTAGTATGTGAGGGGTTCCACACCTAAGCTTAGGTGTCGGACAACCTTATATTCACTTTTCCCTATATATATATATATATATATATATATATATATAAAGTGATGTTTTAAATGTATTGAAATTTTTTGGTTTTGTTTCAAAAAGATATACAGGAAATCCTTTTTTATGTAACTCTGCTAAGTCTTGCTCGAGTGCCCCAGGGACCATAAATTCATCACCGGGTAACACCAACACAGCTCGGAAGAAGAAAACCATTCTGCTACCCTTAATAATTGGCATCGTAATTGTGACAACCGTCACCTGAGCACTCCCATTTGATTGTACCTTCCATTCATCATTATGGAAGATTATATATATATATATATATATGTTCGTGTCCATATAATTCAATTCATTATTATTCGATCCGAGTTTATGTACGTGTACTTTTGTAAATACTTAATATGAATAAAGCGGGTTCATGTTTATTCAAGTTCTAGTACATTTAGTGATTGAAAGTTGGTGCGAGACTTTAAAGATCGAAAGGAATACTAATTGCTTTATAGAAATGTCAAATGACCGAAAAACAATCAAAAAGGGCAAAATTAATATAAAGTAATCAAATATAGTCATACTTATATCCGTTAAAAAGCTAATAAAAAATATACTCGTTAGTGTCATTTAAATATTTATACGAGCATTGGGTCTTCTTAATAATTGAAGATCAAACCGTTGATCGGAAGTCAAGATGAGTCCAAAGAGTCAGAGGAAAAAATGCTCCCTGGTCTTCCATTTCTCCCCTCATCTCACAATTTTTTTCCCTCTCTTTTCTCCCCCTCTCTCAAGAAAATTCACTAACTTTCTCTTAAATTCGGTTTTGTATCGTGGAAAGGTTCAAAGGATTCATCATTGCCATCATCATCTAGCTCGTTTTCATCCCCAAAATTCTAAGTATTCTTAGTTCATATATGTCAACTTGTTTTTCATAAAAAGTGGACACAAAACCGGCTTAAAACATGAAATAATAGTTAAGAAGTTGTTTTCAGTTTTTATCTAAATGGTAAAAAATGACCTCTGACCTTTGCATGAGATGAGAATCAAACTTCTGATCTTTGTTTTCAGAGGCCGAGTTGTTTATGTAACACCTTAATTATTTAAAATATAAATTTAGTGATTTTTATTATAGTTTTAGCTTTAAAATAATTTCCTGGTATTTAAAAGTGAGTTATGAAACCATTGGGTAGTATCCCAGTGGCCACCAGCTGCCGCTTTCCAGGGGTGGTCTTGGGTTCGAGTCTTGCCAAACTTGAGATAATCAGGAAATTATTAAGTGGTTGAGAATAAATGGTACATGGGATCAGGGGGTTTTCGTCTAATTAGCCTTTTTTAAAATTGATTTATGAGGCTAAATTAGTTAGAACTTTAGTGGCTAGCAGGTATAATACCTTTTTTTTAATGAGGTCGTGGCATGTGGTGGATATGTCAGCCAACTCTTGAATTTGTGAGTCATCCTCGATATTCACCTACATTTTCATTACATCTTCTTCTATTTCTTTTAATTCTTCATTTTTTGCACGTGTTCATATCAAATGAAATCAAGTAAATAATCATGTAATGATAATAATAATAGCATTCAAATTAATAGAAAGTAAATTTGGGAGATTTTAGTGTGGTTGATTTGTATGGCCGAAAATCAAGAGGAGGAAGGAGGAAGAAACTGGTTATTTTCCTTTTTAATATTTTTCAAGGTATGATTTTAATTATTATGTACTTTGAGAAATTTAGGGTTCATGGAAACCAATTGAATTTGGGGATTTTTAGTAGGGGTGAGCAAAAACCGAACCGGAAAACCAAAAACCGAAAAAACCCAAAAACCGAACGAAATCCATTGGTTTGGTTTTCGTTTTCTAAAAACCGAACGAATCGGTTCGGTTTTTGGTTTCATATGTCAAAAAACCGATCAAAACCGAACCGAACTGAACTAAATATATTTTAATTTATTTTATTTTTATATCATATTACATTTATATTTATTACTTATAATTTATAAATATGTTAATAAATTAATTTTTTTATCTTTTTATTGTACAAATCTATACAAATTGTAAATTTTGAATAAAAACGTGCAGTAAAAACAATTCGTTTTATAAAAGTTATACAAATTTTAACACCTAAAAAATATAATTACTTAATAAAAAGCTTCTCTGCATTTGAATTTTTATATCATATTTTTTTCTTAACAATTCAAAGTTAAATTTATAACATAATATTTAAAAAAAACTTAAAAAACAAAATTTATTAAAAAAACCGAAAAAAAACTGAAATCGATCCAAATCGAACCGGAAAACCGAGAAACCGAACCGAACAAAAACCGAATCCAATGGTTTTGGTTTTCTAAAAACCGAATGGATCGGTTTTAGGCAAAAACCGAACTAAACCGATCCATACTCACCCCTAATTTATATATTGAACAGCGAGTTAGTAGTTAGTAATTAGCGGTTAGCATTCGATACAACACAATGACATCCAATTGGGCAGTATGCGGTACACGAACCACGCAAGTCTAGAATGAAACCCAAAACTCTCGAAACCCCCCATATTAGTCACGTACCTTTGAGTTTTTATAACGACATATACTTTATTTTTGATGTTATTACTTTAGCCACAAGCCTTTGGATTTTTACAATCTTACATATATTTTTAATTAATATACTTTGTTACCAAAGTTTGGTGTTATGTAATTTATCCACCAAACTTTATCATTTATAGTTTCATCATCAAACTTTACATTTATCATATTTTAACCATTTACTATGTTTTCTTATTTTTGCTTTTAATTTTTGATTTTTCATTTAGTCCAAACTTTTTCGTTTTCTAGCACATTCGGAATCACAATTCGACAGCAAAACACAATATTTCTTTGATTTAGCGTGTCGTGACCTTAAGGTATTTGAAATTTACGGTACATTGTTTAACCATGTTTTTATAGTTAGGTGGTAGTCGTTGGCATGTTAAAGTTTTGGATTGGATTCGACTCCATATATCTTTTGTATTTTTTTTCCCCAATATATTATATAGTTAACAAAACTACTTATTTTGCCCAATATATATTTTGTTTATCCCCGGCCAATAATCGAGTATAACATTAGTTTATGCTATAAATATCATATATAACGAAACGACATCAATCATATCAACGCGGGCTACTAAACCATCTAGTTTGTAGCAATACGGATCGAGTATATATACGTGTAGTTCGCCGAAAAGTGGAAGGATTAGTCTGCAATTTTGTCTTAAGCGCGGGTTTTGCATGTAAGAGGCGTCGACTTGAGCGTTTTGATGCACACAAAAGTAAACGTTGACTATGCCATTAATTAAATGTCAATCTTGTTGATCGAATATATAACAACAACGTACCCCATCACATTCTTTTACAGGCTTTTAAACCATACATAGAAGCAGTCAAAGAAGGAATGTTCATGTCACTTGTCATCAAACAGCGAATACGTACGACTTCCATAACCAATTATATATATGCCAAATTTTTTAAGGTTGACAGATTTCAACTTGTTTAAGAATACTAAGTACATGAATCTATTTTTTTAAAAAAAAGTAAAGATATCAAGAGAACTTTTATACAGTTCAAATTTACATGCAAATCTATAGATCTGTAACTATATATATGACCGTATATTTAATGTATTAATATAATATGTATTTATAACAACAAGATTATAAAACCTCAAAGGATTGGTGAATTGAAGTAAGATTCGATCGAGATCTTGTACTTTCACAAGGCAAGAATTAGTTTAATTATATCATCCTTTAAACTTGCACTCGCTAGCTAATTAATTAAGTTGATTGACGATATATGTCCGAACTTAGAGCATTGGCCGGCCGGCATCGATATCGCTAGCATTTTTTTGGCGTGGGTCACGGTCAACCCTACGTAGTTGCGCCTTGGTTGTACATAATCACTTGTGATGCCGTTGGGAAAGAAAGTAAAAGCAAAGAATATAAACTTTGAGTCCACAAATACAATTTTTTCATCAATAATACAAAAAATTAATTAAAAGATATATTCATTGGTACGTAACCTGGATGTTGAAAATAAGCTGTGTTCTCACATGGGTTTAGTATAGTAGTGAGTATTTGTTTTGTATTTACCCTCAAAGTCTTCGCTTATTAAAGTCAACGACTACTTATCGACTTCATCGAACACACACATATATATAAGCCTCATAAATCAAGGCTTTCAACTTAATTAAGCTAGTCTCATCATCTCATACTAGCTTATTATCTGATCACCATTATGGACAGAAATTTCAAGTTGTTACCGCTTCTTCTCTTAGCTATATTCACAATCTGTGTTTCTGGCCAGTGTAAGTAATTCCCAAATGTTTGATTATTTTTTTAATTGTATTTTGGGGTGGTAAATTTCAATAATACGACACAAACTTGACATGAAATAAAAAAAAATAAGCATCAAAATTTTAAAAATTATAAACGGGTCGACATGACCCTCAACATTCGAACCAAAAACATTTTTCTATATCATGCAAGCGAGCAATATATCAGTATATGCTTACATTATATTTATGGAGTATGTTTTATTTCTGATGGAGTTGTGTTATCATGCATTTAGTACTCGCGAGCATAAACTGTGGGGAAACGGATACCTTAGTTGATACGAATGGCATAATTTGGACCCCGGATACTAATTTGATCTCGAATGGGGTTGCTCGTGTGGTTCAATCTAGCAACCAGATAACTCCTATTGTGGACACCCTTAGGGTTTTCACTAGCAGGAGAAAGAACTGCTATTCTGTCCCGGTTACAAAGGGTGAAAAAGTCTTGGTTCGCGTGCTTTTCAACTACGGAAATTATGACCGGTTGTCAAATCCTCCAACATTTGATATCCACTTTGATGGGAACTATTGGACCACGGTTCAGACAGCTTTGACTGGACTAACAATGCATGAAGTCACTTACGTCACAAAAGGAGACGCCGTTAGTGTGTGTCTGGCTCAAACAAAGTCTGGTCAGTTCCCAATTATCTCGACTCTTGAAGTTCGTGGTCTAGATTCGGAAATCTATAGCGATCTTGAGGATAGCCGGGCTTTGTTTCTAATGAGTAGGTTTTCTTATGGTGCAAGTGGAACCTTAAGGTATGCCATTCAATACAGTATTTTTTTGGGTGGTTTTGCTAAAAAAAAAATACAGCTTTATATATAAGCTATATAAAATTGTTGTACGCTTATCATAAAGTTCAAGGGTTGAGCTTTTGATATGGAAGGTATTATTTTTTTAATAAACCTTAACTGTAGCCCTTGGGGTTGTATTTAACATTTTTTTTTTAATATACTCGTATATAAATAACTTTCGAGTTCTAACAGCGCCATTGATATCTCAGGTACCCAAGTGATCCTTATGACAGAATATGGTTGGCTAGAACGGCAGGGACTGAGACGGCCACAAGCGATGCAATCGTGATAGACTCAACAGGACCCAATGCAGTTCCTTCAGGAGTTTTACGAAACGCAGCTACGGTAGGAAGCACAACCGATAGGCTACTTGTGGCAACAATATCTCCAATTAGTTTTCCCGTCTACATGAATATGTACTTTTCAGAAGTTAGCAACCTTGATTCCACGGAAACGCGATCGTTTAAGGCTTATGAGACAAATAGCTCAGGAACTAGTCCGTTTTCACCAACGATTTCGCCACCCTATGGCAGCTTATTAGAAAGTACCATTTATGACTACTCGGTCGACTCCATGACAAACATTTCCTTAGTTGCAGATGCCGATTCTGATTACCCCCCTCTTGTAAATGCCATCGAGGCATTTTACATTAGCGGCGTTCTAACTGAGGGTACCGATAGCAATGATGGTACGTATGTGGTGATTTCAAATTTCTTCTTAATTGGCTTTTATATAAACTGTGATTTTACGCGGTTTTTTTTTTATTTGGTTTCTTTCAAATGAACAAAAACAGTTGAAGCTTTGGGTTTGTTGCAAACCACATTCGACGTACTAGGAGAATGGAAGGGCGACCCGTGCCTTCCAGCAGGGTATTCGTGGGACTGGCTCAATTGTAGTAACGACGCTATACCTCGCGTAACCTCATTGTAAGTGATCTATAGTTAGTTGTAAAAAACTAGAGAATACACTTGCAACTGTTTGTTTGATCTGTCCCATAAGAGTAATTCGATTAATTAATTTTGTGGAAATTCAAATTTTGCAGGCATCTTGATAGCTTTGGTCTTTCGGGTTCACTTCCAGACATTAGTTCCATGGACGCTCTTGAGATAATGTGAGTTTAATCAACAATGTAAATTAAATTGGAAAGTTTGAATCATTGTTAAAAGGAAATTTATTAAAATTATAAGTCTAATTCTTGATGTGAGATTTGACATACAATCCCCTGTTATAAACCCAACCACTTTTGCATAGACCGATTGTCCTGCATCGAGCTACAACGTTTTGTATAGTACGTGCAACGGAATGAGAGTTGCATTCATTGAAATCGATCTGTTCTAAATCTTTATTTTGATTTCAGTGATTTTCACAACAATAGCTTCACCGGAACCATTCCGAGTTCCCTTGGTACCATGCCGAATCTCAAAGAACTGTGAGTATATGCACAATGTGAAGTTGAATAAATGTATTCCGTAGACACAGATTTATCTATCATTACGCTATATATCTTTACACTAATATTTAATCTGTAATTAATTAATAAGTCTTGTGTTTTTTGTAGGAATTTGGGGAATAACAAATTGAGTGGCTCCGTACCTTCTTCCTTATCAAAAAACAACAAACTAAAACTAATGTAAGTCGTCGTTGGATTACAAATTGTGAAAAAATAAGTACCTAGCTTGTATTATATATGCTAATAAATAAATACTCCTTTTATTAATCTTTTTTATTTTCTCAATTGTGATCAATAGTATTACTGGAAATCCTCTGTGTACAGCGTCTAGCAAGGCCTGTTCGAATTCACCCGCCACCATCAATTCATCTCCGGATAACACCGCTGTTGCTAGCAAAAAGAAAAGCAACATGTTACCAGTGGTACTCGGCGTCACTATCCCGGCTTTCTTTCTCATGTGGATTGCCGCTGGTATTTTCATCATCTTACGTAGAAGATCGAAACAAATGAACGCCAATCTGCCAGTTGTTACAGGTTCGATTTTACTTTAGTTATGGCAAACTAAGATTTGGTCATTTATCTTGTGACTACCCCTAATTCAAAATAAATGTCATGTTTTGACTTTTTTTTAATTTTTTTTCAAACTTTGACTTTAAATATAATTCTGTTATATAATACTCTAGTTGATAAATATTTAAGAATGAATTTTTAAAAAAACTTCAAAAGACACTTATTTTGAAACAAAAAGACAAACTTACATGTGAAGTTGTAAAGTCACACTTTTAGTTTGATTTTACTTTCAGCTTTTACAACTTTACAACAATTTGCCTACAGATAATAATTTATATGTAATAATCATTGTTAGTCATAATAATGATACAAGTCACCTAATTAATGGTATGTAGGAAATGGAGCATATGGAGGACAAACAAATGCGAAATTTGACGGATTTCAAACTACTACTACTAGTGGAGAACATGTAGATGTGACCGTGAACAATGAAGGGAACCAAACCTTTGGATCACCATCACCACTTCTTGATGAGAATTATAATCATAATAATTCTGATGATGCTACGCACTGATTAAACTGGAAAAAAGGAGGAGTGTAGAATATTTTTTCTACCGTAGATATGATCTATATGTATTTTTTATTCTTATTTTTGAAAATATGTGCGACAAATCACAAAAGCTTTATCTTTATCGGTTTGGACTTTGGTACCTATATATATATATAGCACATGCATGTATATTCTTGCCTAAAGAGACCAAGCCCGTTTAAGCAATTGTTTCAATGGTTATATAAGAAAGCGAAAGCATTCTATTCTTTATAATTTCTCAACCTTTTATTTGTATTTGATTTTTAACAAGACTCCTTTATTTGAGTTTATCGATATTATTATTATTTGATACAGTGACGAAGCTATGTGGTGGTCACGGGTGGCCATGACAACCCCATAATATCTATAAAACTCTATAATTCTAGTATTATTTTTATGTATTTATTTAGTTTATAGGTAATTGGTAAAGTAAACGCATTCTATTCTTTATAATTTCTCAACCTTCATTTGTATTTGATTTTCAGCAATACTCCTTTATTTGAGTTTTAGTGATGTTATTATTATTTGATACAACCAAAACGGTGCCATAGCAAAACATAATGGTGGATAAGTTTTCGATCATTTTTTAAAGTCAGTCTAAGTCTTATTTAAGATTAGAAATCAGTGAATTTGGATTAGTACATGTGACAAAGGGTGATAGTGGATTGCTTCATCAATTATTGGTTTTGAATTATCTTTAAATTGTCTAACACACATGTATATGAAAATTGTCGCTGTATAATTTGAATCGTCTTTTTTATATCTAGATCTAACATTCCATTAAGAAACATAGAGTATGATGAAAACGATTGAATTTTATAACCGGCTTTGTTAATCCCGAGCTTAACACAATAAGAATATCTATTTTCCATTATTATTGGTTTAGAAAGCTCAAAGTATCCATTGAAACGTGCTTGATCTCATTGCATTGCTATATGCTCATAGATAAAGGTACAATCACTACAAAATAAAATACCCTAGTGAAGCCATTACACTATTTTTGATTTTTTAAATCCATGATTAAAAAAAATTACTTAAAAAGTCATGGTTACTTAACAAAATAAAATAACGTTAAACCAAATTGCCAACCTTTATATGAATTTTTCAAGAATGCCTTTTAAGCTTTAAAAAGCTATTAACCTAACCTATTTAAATAATTTTTTCTAAAATTTTAATTACTATAACTACACATAACAAATTAAAAAGAGTACTAATTAAGAGATATAACTAACAAATATTTCTAAACATATATCTAAAATTTAATATTTATCATGTGTTAGATATATTTTAGGTCTACATTTTATACATATTAATCATTTTTCAATTGAAAAAACAAAAAATAAAATCATAAGGCCAAATAAATTTACAGACTTGTTTAAAAAGTATCTATATCTTTTAAATATAAAAAATTAACAAAAGGGAATATACGACGTCGGTGAAAGAGTCGAAAGTCTTGTTCGATCCTTTCTTTTATCGCCTTTCAAATTTCAATACACACAAAAATATCGCACATATATATAATCTCAGTTTTAAATTTATTTTAACAGATTTTATTGTTCCTCCTCTTATTCCCTCAGGTAAGGTAATTTCTCTCTTCGAATTACACAATTCTTATTTATTGTTTCTTATTATTATTATTTTATTTTTATACAGTTTCTCATTATAGGGTTTTTCAACTTCCCCTAAATCTGTATCAAATAATTACTTGCAGTCTCCCTTTTGATTATACTATGTCGTTTTGTATTAGGTTATCGTAAACGGATTTTGTATTAAAAAGGTAGCTAAAAAATGTATCTATTTGTAATGCCAAAATATACATGCTAGGGCTAAAAAGAGTTTGTATGTCTAAAAGATAGATATATAAATGTTCACTAGAGTTTTGAATTCTATATTTAGGGGTGTTTGGATTGGTATATTTTTCGGAAATTTCAAAAAGACAATATGGTTTGACTTTTCCGGCGTATAAGTTATTAATCGGGGCTTATGTACTAAAATAAGAAGTTAGGTTGAGCTGATAAGCTCATTAGTTGGAAATATTGAGCTTATTTCTTTCTTTTTAGTAAATTAAACTGTAATTTTTGAGTATGTGTATATAGGGTTTAAACAATAGAATGTGTATTGTGTGAAATAAAAAAGCAAATGTTGCATCTGCGTACATTCTGAAAGGAACGTTGAAATTTTAAAGCTTAAACCCTATATATAAGTAGTGATTGGTGTATTACGCTTCAAATAAGACAAAGTTTGATTTTTTTGCCGAATAGGGTGAGATCTAAGTGAGTTTTAATTTAAGGCGCGTGTTTTTTTACTTTAAGGTTTATGCATGTTTTTTTAGCATCTGTTGATATTTTTGTGGTGTCTTTTGTGATTTAGTTTATAACTTGTTGCTCCGATCCTTTTCTTTTCAGATAATAGGCTAACTAAAGTTCAACGAAAGCTTCAAAAGTGATATTATCAGCAAAAAATTTATTGAGCAAGGATTAGTGATCTGCATGACATTTTGGCATTCTTACAATGTCGGGGTTACTAAATAATGTACTGGTCTTTCTTTTACATTAACCACATCGTTTTAGTTTGTTGGTTTAATCATGTTCTATTCCTTCTTCCCATTATATGCGTGTTTTATCTTTTTTTTTTTGGCTGTACGATATTATATAATAGTTCTGCTGGCCCTTTGTTTGGATATGTTGTGTTTTTAGTCAATTTGTTATACTTTTGCATTGCAGGCATCTCTGAGTGGATCAGCTTCAAATCTTCAAGACAACACTGGGAGACCCTTTTCTGCATCCTTCTCAAGTCAATCGGGTGCACCTTCCCCTGTTTTTCATCAAAGCGGTTAGTGAATATACTAGCATCTGCATAACAGGTGGAAAAATGCGGGGTCTTATAATGGTTTAAAACATGGAAATTGTTTGTCGTAAATGGTTGATAAAAGGACTTTTACTCACTCAGCATATGTAAATAATGTATGTTAATTATAATTACAAATTCTACTTGTTTTGACACCTATACTTTTACTTATTAAGTACAATACACCTTGGATGACTTTCAGACCCATGGCCCATTTGACCCCTTTTTAGTTATGTGTTACGTGATCGATCCAACGTAACATGAGTAATTGGATCAAAATTGCCGCCACTAATTTGCTCTTTATATGTGACTATATGGAAACATTTATCAATGAATGCTTTCATTTTTGTAGGATCTCTTCAGGGGATCAATAACTTTAATAGTGGTTTCAATGTTCCGAATATGTCGGGCACACTTGGATCAAGAAGCTCAAATTCTACTAATATACCTTCAAGTGGACTTCAACAACAAAGTGGAAACCTTTCTGCTGGAAGATTTACATCAAACAATATGCCTGGTCTTTCACAGGTAATTAATATATACAAGTATACATTCATACACTATGAAACTTAAAGAATATATATTTAACAATCAAATGTCTTGCATTACTAATACCAGTCAATGACTGAACTATGATTTTTGTTGGGGTGGTGTCGTTTCAGTAAATTGACCATTCAGGTGTTAAGGTGAATCAAATGATTATAGATGTATTTGAATTGTAAAACAAAATAAGATGATGAATAGTTATTGTATATGCTTTTTAGTATCAGTGATGTAATATACTTGTGGTAAACTAAGCATTGTAATTTGGTACTACCACTTCATGCTTTGTTATTATGTTTCTTTCACAGCATATGGAGAGATTATATTAATTTCATCCATGTATGTGAATCTTGAGTTGGAGCATTATTTTGTATGATGAGAAACCAATTCAGTCTGAACCCAACTCTTAAAATATAATTAATAATAAATAGGATTATGTTAATGATATGTCTTAAAAACAGAATTATCTTATTTACGCTTACTATATGCTTTGGGATCTTTTTAGAATATTATATATATATATATATATATATATATAGTTTCTATCGTAATTTTATCCATGTACAGAGTTGTAACATTATTTTGGATGATGAATTGATGAGCAATCAATTCAGCCTGAACCCAACTCTTAAAAAGATAATTTATAAAAAGGATTATGCTAAATATGACTTTGATTACGGTTAATAACAACTGACACTCAAACATAATCACCAAAAACCATAATTTTCTCTTATGCTAGCATTTTCCTTTTTGTCATTTTGGTTGTGGAAGAGAAAAATTAGGAATTGTTTATTAACCTTCAAACATCATGTTGTAAAACATCTTGTATGAAGTTTGTGACAAACAAATTATTTTGGAACTAAAGATCTTTGAGTTTTCAATTGGAACAAAGCTCTAGTGGATAAGATATTATTTGGACATCCTTTGTGTACGCAGTATATGGTTGAATTTAATGTTGGATGATTATTCTTCAATGCGTGAATTAAGATAGCCTATCATGTCATAGAATAGTGCTAAATAATCAAATCCAAAAGAGAGGAGTTACTTGCCAGGTTTCATCAAATTACTTGCAAGGTCATGATGGATAGTATACCAATTTATGTATTATATGGTCTCACATTATTAAACGTCAGTGTTTTTAAGCTCTTGTTGTGAACTTGATAGTGAGCCATGGTTTTCTAGCATACAGTACTACACACTTCATTCTTGAAAATCAAACTACGAAGGTAGCTTTACTCTTTCAACAGACATTCTCTGTTAGAACACTCACTCTCATATATTCATTTGCAGATGGCTCATAGCAATTCACATGGTCATTCAGGGCTAACCAGTAGGGGTGGCATGAGTGTTGTTGGAAGTCCTGGATTTAGTAGTGGCACAAATGCAGTTAGCGGTTCAGTTCCTGGAATTTTTCCCACGTCTGCACCAATCAGTAATCGGAATTCCATTCCTGGAGTTGGAGTGTCACTAAATTTAGGAAACCAGGGATCTCGGATCACGAGTTCGGCTGGAAATGTCGGTGGTGGAAGTATCATGGGAAGAAGCATGAGTTCTGGTGGAGGATTGTCGATTCCTGGCCTTGCTTCTCGGTTAAATTTTAACTCTAGTACTGTGTTAGGAAATTTGGGTGTACAGGGATCAAATAGATTAAATGGTGGTATGCTTCAACAAGGTACTCTATTTTACTTTATTTATTGCCATCTCAAGTCTTTATTAAGTGCTAATCTTGAAATTTTATTTCTGTTTTATATCTTAATCGAACATTCAAACAATATCAACTTTTTATGGTTTCTGGATGCAGCCTCCCCACAGGCGACGTCTATGTTTGGAAATTCGTATCATTCAGGTGGACCACTTTCTCAAATTCATTCTCAAAACTCCACGGGAATGTCAAATGATGTGAATAACAATAATGGATCCCCGTTTGATATAAATGATTTCCCTCGGCTGAGCAGCCGCCCAAGCTCCTCTGGTGGAACCCAAGGACAGATTGGTAAGCTTAAAGCTTTGGCGCTACTATGATTTCAGGGCTCATATTCATGTGATGAATTGTTTTTCAGTTTTTTTGTTTGAACAAAATTTCAGGCTCCTTACGGAAACAAGGTCTTGGTGTTAGTTCTGTTGTTCAGCAAAACCAAGAATTCAGCATCCAGAATGAAGATTTTCCAGCCCTACCAGGATTTAAAGGTGATTGTATGTGTACATTTTATAAGCACAATCGCTGCCTTTTCTTCACTTTTACTTAATTTGACAGCTTTTGTAGAGTTTCAGGATTTATCTATTTTGATAGTTTAGGAAGTTGTTTCTAACAATCGTAGCATAGAATTTGGCACTCCACATTATTGACTGGCTTTTAGATATTGTCCAGGTGGCAATGCTGATTATGCTCTGGATCAACATCAGAAGGATCAACCTCATGACACCAATGTGTCCATGGTGCAGTCTTCACATTTCTCAGTATGTGCCACTTTTGAGTAGAGGTGGCAAAACGGGTGGGTTGGGTAACGGGTTAAAATGTGTGATTTACTGGTACAGGTTGGGTTGAACCCAAAACGTTGTCCCCATTTTTAACGGACAGTTGGTGTCTAGATTATCATGATTCATGACTAAATCTATATTATGCCAGTAGTAATGTAGTTTAGGATACAATGATTTGATAGGAGTGCATTTAAAACTACACTTTCGGGTGCTTTTTTTATTCTTCTGGCTTGTTTTTTATTTATTTTTGAACCAGTCTTTTGTTTTTGCCAATTTGACTCATTTTGCGGGCCGTGTTATCGCACCCTTGGTCTCCATGGGTGCCTTCGGGTTCCAACCGCTAGCATACTGCCCACTTGGATGTCACTGCTAGGGTTTGAACCACTAAACAACTAACACCCTAGTATTACTTTTGTGTACTGGTGTTCTCTGCGCTTTTAGGACCTATAAGAAGTCCCATGATTTATCATGCAGATGGGAAGATCTTCTGGATTCAACTTAGGTGGAACATATTCATCGCATCAACAACAACAACAACAACAACAGCAACAACATGTTCCATCAATCAGTAGCAGCGGTGTACCGTATACATCTGTTAATAATCAAGATCTACTCCATTTGCATGGTTCTGATATGTTTCAAGGATCACAATCATCCTATCACTCACAGGTTTTGTCGTATGATCATGATTAAGTTCAGCTGATTTGTTTGAATAGTTACTGACTTGGGGTAATTGATTTTCTTTTTTTCTTTTCTTTTTTTGATTTTTCAGGGCTCTGGATTGCCAGGTACTGGTTTGAGACCTTTGAATTCTCCACTCACAGTTTCTGGGGTTGGTTCTTATGACCAGCTTATTCAGCAATATCAACAGCAACAAAATCAATCTCAGCAATATCAACCGCAACAAAATCAATCTCAGTTCCAGTTACAGCAGATACTTGCCGCTAGTCAGTCATACAAGGACCAGGGGATGAGGTCGATGCAGGTTAACCAAGCTGCCCCTGATCGATTTGGGCTGCTTGGCCTATTGAGTGTAATAAGAGTGAGTGATCCTGAACTATCATCTCTTGCACTAGGAATCGATTTGACCACACTTGGCTTAAATTTAAATTCAGCGGAAAATCTTCACAAGACATTTGGTTCCCCGTGGTTGGATGAACCTACCAAAGGAGCTCCAGAGTTCACTGTACCGCAATGCTATTATGCTAAGCAAGCGCCTGTTCTTACTGTGAGTCAATCATTATTATTGAAAAGGTGGCATAAATGGGCGGGTCAGCTGGGTTGGTGCAGGTTAAAACTTAAAGCATGACAGATTGGTTCAAATTGTTCTGAGAAACTTTTTGCTTGGATATTAATAAGTACTCGTGGGGTAAGCATGATTTACAGATGAGAAGTATTATTATGATAGTAACCTAAGCTTTTCGGAGTGAAACAAGTTGGTAGATTGTATGCATTAAAAGTAACTTTGGGTAGCATTTGACCTGTTTAACCCATTTTCTCCGAACTATTTTTTGTTACTCATTTGACCCTTTATACATAAAACCTGAATAGACACATTCAATCATTCATACTGCAAACGCATTAAACTCGCCACTTCTAATCATTGTTTCCAATCCGTATTCTATTGAACTCTAACTTGGTGGTATTATTTCAGCAAGGCTATTTGTCGAAGTTCCAGTTAAATACTTTATTCTATATATTCTACAGGTAACTTGAGCTTCTTTAATCTATTTCTTTGGTGTATTACTTATGTCTGTACAAAATTGCAATGTTGTTGATATGTGCAGCATGCCAAAAGACGAAGCCCAACTGTATGCCGCAAATGAGCTGTAAGTTATCTTATGATAAATTTGCTTAATATAGTTCATAATAATTTACAAGACTAGACTAGAGGTGGCAAGTTTGAGCCATTGGCTTATGAATGAGTGGTTCTTATGCTTATATCTGATGGGTCAAATGGGTAAAAGAAAGGTTAGCTTAATAAATGAAGGTAGGATTAACTGATCAAAAGTAGCCCAAAATTGTATCTTTAATGCATAATACTTCTAGATCAATTAGTCATGATGAAATTAGTACATTATTAATACATATTCTTCAATAACATGGAGAATAATAATAATAATAATCTGTCAACCTGACCCACACAACCCATACCTAAAGTTATATGTTTTGACCCGTACCGGATGATGTATGATTTTGGCAGGAACAAAAGAGGCTGGTTCTACCACCGGGAGCATCGATTGTGGTTTATGCGGGCTGCAAACATGGAGCCTCTCGTCAAGACGAATGCATATGAGAAAGGATCTTATATATGCTTTGATCCAAACACATGGGAAACTATACGCAAGGTTGAAAAATATATCCGATCAATGTTCATATTATATATTGCTTTCAAATATCAAACTCATTTTCATACCTGTTTGCAGGATAATTTTGTAGTCTACTATGAGATGTTGGAAAAAGACCAACTACTACTCAACATCGACAATTTTACATCTAAAGTCCCTTTGGTAGCTCGTTGGTTATGGTAGATTGGTAGTCATGTTTCAGGTTTAGGGTTAGTTTCATGTTGTCTAATCCTTTGTAATATCAGTTTTTAGTTGGTCATTAGGAATACCCGTTCCAGCATTCTTTTTGGCAAAATTAAACAATATGAATCATTCTTTTAAAGGAATAGAAATTCGTTCTAGCTTTGTAGGCAGGTCTTGGATTTATTTTTAAATGGTAAAGTTTTTATTTCTGATGAGGGTTCTCAATGTATATATAGAAGATTCATCGCTAGTTGACAGTATCTAATGCTATTTCATTTGGCAATACTTGACAAGGTATGTGTGGGAGTGGACAGGACTAGACGGGACGCTGTTTATATCTGGGTCCTAAATATAGATTATTTTGAAGTTCAGTTATCTGAATACCCAAAAGCTTGTTCTTGGTCTTTGAAACCTGAATTGAATTGTTCAAATTTTTTGTACAAACTTCACTGCATGTTAATTTTCTTTAAATTGGTGCTGGTTTGGTTGTATCCGACTGAAACAAACAAAATTGTCTTATTCATTTTTTTTTTTTAATAAAAAAATATAGTTTGTTTGTTTTTTGTTTTTTTTTTGTAAAAAAAGATAGTTCCTCATACAAATCATCATGTGTGATTGCGACTTGCATTAAAATAAAAAGATAAGCTAAGGTGTGAGACATAATGTTGACGCATATCATCATTTGTATGTGTATATACACTAGTGAAGTATATTTACATAAATTCTATAAGGCTATAACAGTATGATAACTCCAAACCAGCATAATTTCCTTGCAAATTATGTTGTAATGGTTTGTATATCTACTGATTTAATATAAACTCTTTGTAAATGTGTTATTTTATCTGTTTCAGGCCGTTCTATTATCGGGACAGTGATAATGGTCACGACATTTGGTTTAATGTGTTATTGGGTGATCGTGCATAGGTTCGAGTTTAAGCTCTTGTTGGCCTTTAGTTATGAGGTTACAATTTACTAGCTCATGTCAAAAGAGAAATAAATGGTTGGCCTTAGATGGGACGAAAATAGTTTAGAATAAACTGTACTTTTAATCTCTTTCATATTGCATACATTTTTTTGAACTCTGTATTCATCGCATCTGTGTCCGAAAGTACAGACATCGACCACGATCTAGATCGTGATCTTGACCTACTTCCACCACCCGACATCGAATTCCTTCTAAGTTTTCTCATATTCTTAGTTTCGATCCTATGCATGATCACCCAATAACACATTAAACCTAATGTCGTGACCATGATCACTGTCCCGATAATAGTCACACATATCGCTAGCCATTTCTCATGCTCTCCAACCACAATGAACGCAAGTGCCAAAAACGCAACCGATATAAGCACACAAGCCAACCACATTAGCTTATTAATTATAGCCATCATTTGCTTCTTTGCCTTGCTCTCTATAACCACCACAGACGTTTGAACCACGACCACTGCTAGCGATATAAATAAAGCCACCGAATCAAAAACAAAAAAGACCATAAACAACGGCTGTGGGGCCACATTTGCCTCACCTAGTGAAAACCCAGGAGGTACATTATTTGGGTCATCAGCATATTGGCCCGGGACAGTAAAGATTGCAGCAAAGGCGACCGTTGCTATCAATACTGCCACCACTGTAGTGGAGTTTATTGCGTTGTTGAGGCCTTCGGCGTGCATTTTGTTCAGGTGTTTTGCAATGCCATGGACCCTTCTTCGAGTTTGAAGAGTGTGTTCTAGTTGGTGGTGCACCTCGTGCTTTATGTCACTTACTGTTTGCTTTAGCTCTCTGGCTGGTGTAGTGGAAGGTTTTAGAACCCGAGCACTCGGGATCCCATGTTCTTGTAAAATGCCTGCAATGTGGGGATGGCCCATTTTCTGGGCCGTGTCAAAGGCGGTCTCATTCGATCTGTTCACGAGCCTTGTGTTGATTTCGCTACAAGCTAGTAGCATCTTGATTATCTACACAAAGATATATAACCCCTATTTGTAAGAAAGAAAATCCAACAATTCTACTAACATTTTGTATCAATAAAATCAAAATATCTTATTACCTGAACACGGGCTTTACGGGCTGCAATATGCAAAGCGGTATTACCCTTAGCGTCAACCATATTTATCAACGACGGATCTGCCTTAATCAACTCCCCGACAACTTCATGGTTCTGGCATTTTGCAGCCATGTGAAGGGCTGTCTGGCCCTTCTTATCATTCCTAGCGGAAATGCCGGGTGCTTTCTCTAAAAGAGCCTTCACCACTTGAACATGCCCATTTCTTGAAGCCGAATGTAACGCTGTTTTCCCATTACTTCTTGCAATAGATGCCAAACTACTTTCTATCTCCAATAGATAGTTCATCACATCAATGTTGCCTTGCATCGCTGCAGTATGCAACGCTGTAGTGTTCGATATATCCACTGTCATAGATAACTCGGGATGGGCCTCCATCAAAACTTTCAATATATCTACAAATTCAAAGAGCAAAAACTAGTATAGCTATAACACTCTTGACATTAAAATTGATGACAATGTAATTTTTCATTGGAAAACTGAAAAAGACTAATTTATATGCATATATATACCTAAATCTCCTTGCTTAGCAGCAATGTGAAGAGCATCAAAACCATTATTTGCTTTGATACTGGCTGTTGTAATATCACATTGATCAATCAATAGTCTAACTAAATCAACATAACCATACTCTGCAGCCACATACAATGGCGTTTCGCCTGCATAATTCTGTTTCGACAACAATGACATCAACTCTTCCTCTCCACAACAATCTGCTAAAATATGCATGATGGCATTAATATTTCCTGCCCTGACAGCCGTATGCAAAGGTGTATCGTCGCGTTTTCCAGTCACTTGTTTCACCATTTTTTTTCTTTTGGTAGCTGGTGGCAGCCCTGCTTCTGAAGATATCTCCATTCAAGAAATTTGTATACTTTGGCTAATACTCATATCAAAAAGAGCATTTTTAAAAACTACACCACTTTTAGAACAAACTATAGTAACTATTTGATCACAAAATGCAAATTTTGTATGAAAGTTGCATCCCATGCTCCTGTATTAATGGCTTGCAATCTCTTGGACATCAATGTTATGTCCTGTTTAAACACATTAGATGCAAATCATTAGAACACATAAAAAGATGATACCATATTCAAGAAACATGAAAAAAGATTAATGGTCATAAATAAATATATAAAATATGGGACAATATACCTTGAAAATAAAATGTGATATTAAAATTTTGAAGAAAAACAGATGATATAGGAAAACAATTACCTTGGCATGAAGAAAAGTGGACCTTTTGCTTAGCTCCATGTAGAACCAAAAAGCCCATGAATTGAAAATGGCTTTTTGAGATCAAATCAATCTGTAAAATGATATTAAAATGACAAAGGAAACAATTATCTATATTTATACATGCATCTTTTTCTTGTGTGTGTGTTTGGAAAATGGAGGTGGAGAAAAAAAACAGAAAGAAGAAAGGATGTTAATGGCACATGTATGCAACGAAGTTTTGCATACATGTATATTTCATAAAAATAGAATCAGAATCACACACCCAAAGGCCAAAAGGCATTTTCTTTTTTATTCAAAAGATAAAGAGCAAAAGGATATAGATCATATATTCATATTAATATTTATCCATGTGAAGTTGAACAAATAAACAAGAAATATCATGAAACTTTATACAATATGTTTCAAAAATTGTTTATATAAAGTGTTGCATTGTGACCATTGATACGTTTTACATAAAGCTACGCTTACTTAACAAGCACATGATTTGCTTTTTCTTTGACATTGGATATTGAAATAATATCAACTTCAATCTTCTAATAATATACAAAGGATTCTATACTGATTTTTCATATATTCCATAACACAATGTCGATATAATGTAAACACTTTTTAGTAGAAAATATTGAGAAAAATATGGCTACAAGAATAAATTCATCCAACTTGGGTACCCTAGATGACATGGGAATATTCATAGTTGGAGCTAAACAAATAAAGGAGTTATAAATCTGAACTATTAGATGTATCCGTATGCATTCAAAGTATTCTGACTCCCCTTTTGGTTATAGTTTGGGTTATATAAATAAAAATGGGCCGACACCAACAAACTTGTGTAAGTTGTGTGTTTAGGGTTCGGATATATGAACCAATAACATAACACGACGCTTATCTTTGTCTTGCGTCCCCCGAATACAAGTGGTTGTTACCAACTGGTGTTCTTTTTTTATGTTCATATAATAATATATATATATATATATATATATATATATATAAGATTATTTGTCTTCAAACAAAAGAATCAGGTTGATGTGGATATAACTGAAATTTTTGTCGTCAAGGGTAGTATGGCCATGTGATTAAATAACATGATCACCGAAAACTAAGTGCCAAAAATTCTCTCTCAAGATTCAATGCTACAACGGTCTCTTCATGTTATATGCTTTGGATATTAGAAAATTAGAAAATAATTTTGTAGACTAGTATTTAAGTTTAAAAAACGTTTTTGTTTGAATTAAATTCCCTTTGGGTGGAGAATAAGTACCTCCAATTTCTAACATCCTCAACTACTGTCGGTACGTACATGTTCTATTTTTAAGTTCCATCACAATTTGTCATTAACAGCTGGTAAAACTTGGTCTTTTAAGGGTAACAATACTTAGAGGTCTCAAGTTAGAAATTTAAGAAGAAAAACATACCTCTGGCCATAGAGGTTTATCAACTACGACTCAGATTTGGTTGGTTTACAATGTAGGTCAGATATTTAGAAAAAGATAAACTTAAACTGAATCTTATACGAGAGAAGACATTAGATATCATACCTAGTCACATCTCACTTTCCACACAAAGCTCATGATGCAATATTAACAAATTGATTGATTGTAGCCAAAAGGAGAAATCCATACGGGGTTGTTCACCCAAGGATTCGGATGTATTAAACGCTAAAGCGACTCAGTTTTCATCTCAACTTGTTTACAAGTAAAATTTGTTTCTGTTTGTATTTCAATTCCATGTGCGCCAAAGATACAATAACACCCCCAATTGTTCCCAGTATAATTATTAGCAAATTGATTGATTGTAGCAGGGAAAAAGATTCTAATGTACTAAAAGCCAAAACGACTCGGTTTTCATCTTCACTTATCCACATAAAGTAATAATTTTTCTCTTTGTTTTTGTAATTGAGTTTCATGAGCCCCTAAAATACAATGATACTCCCAATTGTTCCAGGTATAAATTCTCTATTAATTAATAAATTGATTGTAGCAGGAAGGACAAAACCATACGGGGGTTTCTACCCAAGGATGATGAACTAAAAGCTAAACAGGCTGAGTATTTATAGCAGCGAATGGACAAAAATGTTACAACACTAATACATTTTAAATCTAAAATCAAATCAATAAGGTTTTTTATGCATCACAATTCACAAGCATTGGTAAAAAACTCATGTGCCTCATTGTATTGTTCCAAGACTATGTTGTACAGAGGGTTAATTGGTTTAAGAAGATTAGAATAGGGACCAACCACAGAGCGAGCCAACGGTGGAGAATCATCATCTGTAGACCAGCTATACTGAGCGGTGGATAAACCACTAAGACAATAACACGTGTGATAGTGGTCTATGTTCTTCCCTGGTTTGTCTCTGAACCCTCCTTCCACCTATACCACCCATATAGACATCAATGATATAATCTAATGGCTAGCAGAATACCGAATTAATCACCAAACCATATTTATTATTCCATTCGCAAAGCCAATGGTTTTTATCAAGTTTCCCCGATCTCCTATAAGAGTATGTGTGTATGTACATGTGTGGGTGTGTGTATATTCAATGTATACTTTTGGTTAAGGAAGCAAAGTGGCAAGTACCCACGGCTTTTTCAAGTTTCCCCGATCTCCTATTTGCCTTACTTTTCATGGTTGTCCATTTAATTTCGGACATTATTAAAACAATAACCGACCCACACCATAAACGATTAACATAAACCGAATGGTTAAACTTATTAATTTTATGAAAAATTTGTTATGTGCAGTTTTGGGTCATAACCAAATCATATCACCACATGTTCAGCTTATTACAACCTTTGAAGCCATACAGTTTGACTTACAACAAAACTAGTAGCTTTCAATATCATCAGTGTGGATTTTTGAATTGGTTTCAACTACAAAACATTCTATTTCTAACATTTTCTGTTGGGTGTCTAACTTTTCCTAAAACCTAGAGGATTCCATATTTCCGTGTCAAGTTTGAAGCTAAGATTTATTTTATTTGACCTCAAAAATAGACTGAAAGACAATTTATTCTAACTTCAATGTACCTGTGAGCACAAGAGAACATATTGCTGCAGCGCATGAGTTTGAAAAAGAGGCTCTGCTTCTGTATAGTGAATGAACACTTGGTCAACATCATTCTTTTTTCCTACACATAAACATATGCATACATAAATACAGTTATATATATTGTTAGATATAAGTATCTACTATATACTGTACAAAATATGTTGGCATACCTTCCTCTTCATCATCAGATAATTCAGATACTGTGGAATCTTCATTGCTTCCCACACTATTATGACAGTCACCAGTGGATGCATGTAATCTTTGTATCAGCATTGCAGCTCCCCCCTGGTCAATGCCTCTCTCATTACTATACTAGTATACTTAGAACACAAAATATATCTATTGAATGTATGCCACTAAAACCTATGTTAAACCTGCCAAAAAGAATAGCAACCATCAACTAATTTATTTGTCCTTCCCTGAAATCCACCTTCCACTCCTTGTCTGAAAACCAACCAATCCTGGTTCAAAATACAATAACTGATTCACAAACTGCAATAAATTAGATTGATCAAGTTGCATTGTGTGAGAGAATTAAAAAATCTTACTGTTAGATTAGCCAAGTCCAAACGGTTAACCTCATTGATCAAAATCATTGTGGCCAGCCCACAAAAAGTGTACCTAATAAAAGATGATTAAGGTTTTATGCAGTTATATCTGATAAAAAGAAACAAATAATCAACTCAACATAAATGCAAAACTGAATTAAAAACTCATGATCATAGATTATGGTATTTATTTAACACGATTACATACCCTCCATGAGCTTCTGAACCTGGTTCACCAACAATGCCACCTTCATAGGTCTGACAACTGCATAAATGATGATAAAGAGTATAACTAAAGTAGTTCCATATTATCCGGTGATTCTATCCAAAACCAGGCATATTTCTGTGTACTTATTTAAAGACCCACTCAGGAGACGTGGATAGCAATTTGATAACATCTCTCAGTCACTAATTGATATTCCAAGAAGCTAATCTAACAAAAACTAAAACCAATTCCTCTGTACCATATGATATCATCTAAAGAAATGAAAAGCTAAGTTTTCCAAGACCAACCTTACGATGTAATTTCCCACACCTTGGACAAGTTCCTCATCTAATATATTCAAGATACTTGCCACCTGTCATTGTATAAGTATCAAGTATTAGTTAAAGAACAACATTAACATTACAACAAGCATTTCATAGTCACCAGGTTGTCATATAATTGGTTAAATAAGAACACAAGAAAAAAAAAAAAAAAAACTTACAGAAATTGCGGTATAACAAGCACGAACATCGACTTCCCCGCCGTCATGCATACTGAATACAATGAAGAAAGCTAATTAATTGGATACACAAAATCCTTGACTCAAACATGCTCGAAATAACTTGAATCTATAAATAACCCATGCTAGTCTTATGCCATACCTGAATCCTCCACTTATGTGTTTCATTCTACGCAAAAATGAGTGAATCTTGCTTCTGCAAATAGAAAGTAGCTTATATGTAATGCCAGAAGATTGTCACAATCAAAAGTCTCCATCCAACGCGCTAGGGGAGCGACAAATTTTTGCTCAGATACGAAGATGAGCTTTTTACTCCAAAATGAGAAAAATTAAAAAGCCTTATTTAATAGTATTTCACTATTTTGAAAATTAAACCACGAGACTCATTAAGAAAAAACAAAAAGTGATACTAGAATTGTATTGGACTCGTAAATAAACTACATGGCAAGGGGAATTTCTTGCCATTTATATGAAAAGGAGTCTATAATTTTATATGAGTTATACTTATTTTGCCAAAAGGATCAAAAAGGATAAAATTCAAAATTTAGCTTAAAAACAGGTTAACTGTTTTTGAAGTCTCTAAAGCATACTCAAGTGTTTACAACCTCTTAAGTTGGTTTATTAAGAAAACAAAGCTGTATTTTATTATTGGTTATCTAATCAAAAATAATATATTTAAATTTTTAATGAATATAAAATAAAAAGACGTTGTGGCAAGTCAACATAAACGAGACAATGAGTTCTACCTATTTGGACCTATGCTACAACATCTGTTTCGACTTGCCCATTTCGCCACCTTTGACAAGAAATGAAAGTAAGGAAAAGCAAATTCTTGCCATAACTCAACTGATAGTTATGCAGGATAAAGTCAATACCCTTATCAAGAAATCTATTAAAAAAACAGTTTTCTTTCAGGTAAAAAATTAACTAGAAAAAGAAACATGTATATCACTCAAAAATCAGTAGAAAGCAAAAACCTCATTTTATATAGGACATGATTAAAAAGCAAATAAGGGTGTGTAAATATAGGACATACTATAGAGAGTAACTAATTTAATCATAACATAAAACAACACCTGTTAATTGATGCCAACGATCTAGGACCGCCTAAGGTGATAAGTGAATTAACTGCGGCATAAGTTGTTGCAAGATGTGGCATCTGACAGTAGTAGCAAAATGTTAGCAACACTTAAAATTTTTAATGATACTTAACTTCAGAATGTATCTATTACAACATCATGCAGTACGATTAAGAAAATGCTACTGCCTCACAAATGTAAATTTCGGTAATTGGATTTAAGGTCTTGATCATTATAATATATTTATTGATAAGCCTCGAATTTAACCCAATTAACTATCATTATCAATAAGTCACTTGCCTGCCCAGGTCCGCCACCATATCCACCATCCCGATCCTAGAAGAATTACAAAACAAACCTCGCAGTTAATAACCTGTATACAATTCCAAACCACATGCAACAAAAATACTACTAAAATAACAAAACTCGAGTTGCAAAGAGAAGTTGATCAACCTGGCACCGACTTAAAAAGTCGACAGCATTACGTTGCAAATCAACATCAACAGAGTCTCCCAGCAAAGCAATCGAATGAAAAATCCAATAGCAAATCCACGGCCGACTAAAAACACGCAACACAGTAAATTTTAGCTATCATACATATATAGGTATGTATATTAGTGTATATCTATCATGAAGTTTATCATCAAACCAAAGCAATTAATATAATAGGCATCACTAATAACAACCAGATCATACTTGGAATCTAAGACGGAATACGACGGACCGAGATGCCGAAGACCTTTGTCAAGGAACTCAATGTGGTTATCACGTTGAAGCTCTAACCTATATTTCAAGCATTAAATTGAACATAAGTACAAACCAATCTATGAAAAAGGATATACATATACATGTATATATACAACAACTAGACCCAATCCGTGAGCAGTGTACTGGGAGATGAGCTGCCTTACATCTACCAAAAGTAGAGAGACTGCTTCCTCCGGCCAAAAAAGATGTATATATACATACATGTGTATGTGTATGTATATGTTAGGGTTTTGATTACTTACATGACTGATTGGCAATTCGGGGGAATATTATAGAGCTGATGATATATATAAAAAAATATAACTTTCCAGTGCTCGCTGATCTTCTTGTGTTACTGTTAGCTTCCATTCCGCCGCCGACGACGATGATGGTTCCATAGGTTCCGACCGATGTGACTTTCCGAATACGGTTTTTCTCCGTAGCTTGGTTTTCCTCAATCGTAAAGTGAATCTCATTCAGAATTAGAATGGAATTAAATATGAATTTATTATGGAAAAAGTGAGTTATGCACCAACTTAGCTTAAAATTCTCTCACATACTAATATTTTAATATTTTAAATAAATATATAGCCTTCATGATTTTTACCTTTTAAAAAAAAGTATGTGAGAGGTTTTTCACCCAACTTGAGTGCCTAACAGCTTCATATTCTCTTCCCCATTTATTATATATATAAATATGAATATGATTTGGCTTTTATAAGATTTTTTTACCGGTGCGGAATATGACAACATCGGGCCGTTTTAACCGGGTAAAGTTCTCTCATACAATATATTATAAAAGGAAAGGATGGTGTAGTCGGAAAGTTTTATCGACAAAGGCATCTGCTATTTGACAAGTCTATAGCATGTGAATTGACTAGTATTGACAAGTTATATCGGCTAGTTTTGGCCGATGCTAGTGAACGTTGAGAGTTTTTTTTTTTACCCCTTTTTTTTTGGTTTTAGCAAATTGGCAAGAAAACCTCCACTACACCACACTTTTTAGTAACAAATTGACAATAATTGGCTAGTTTTTAGCTTGTATAATTGGCACTTTTTTATTGGATGAAACTTTGTCAAAACATGTCAATTTGCCAATCCTTGACACTACACACTTGCCTCTAATATTCTGGTCAAAAGCGTCGCAACATATTAAAGAAAATTTTTGTATTTTAAGACCTAAACATGAAAATTTTCAAACTCAAACTCTCATAAAAGAACTTTATTAAATCATGTGTTTAATGTGCAATTTAATTAGACAAAAGTTAATGGTGTAAATTAATTTATTAAGAACAAATTAAGTAATAAGTAATTTCTAATAATTCTTTCCAAATAAGAACTTTATTAAAGGGAATTAGGTTATTTCAGACCGATTTCTAATGAAGGTTGAAAAGTTTTTATATGGCTAGAAATGTACTCGCTTGATACGGCGGTGGTGGTGACGGGCGATGACGATAGCGGTGGTGACGATGGCGGTGGTGGCTGGGGCATGTAGATTATTGATGTAACGTGATATGATACATCACGCATTAGAATGGGCATATTATTAAAACTTAAAATTAATATTAAAATTTAAGTTCTATATTGAAATTTAAAAAAATATTTGCTTTATAATATAGTAACACTACAATAAAAAATTCATTTATTAACATAAAAAAGCAATTTCTCTAAAATTTAAGTTCTATATTGAAATTCATTTATTAACATTTTCTATATTGAAATTCATATATAGAACTTTTTATACATAAAATGTATTCACGCTTAACATTTAACATTTAACATTTTCTTAATTTATTCACGCTTTAAAATGTATAAAAAGTATACACACATAAAAATGTGAAATTTTTTTGAAAAATGATAATTTTTTCACACTTATATATGTGGAAAAAAAAAATTCACACCTAGAAGTGTGAACAAATATCAAATATATTCATACTTAAAAGTGTGAAAGTCAAATTGTAACACCTAATTTCTCCACACCTTTCTTGTATGAAGAAATTTGGTGTCACAAATTATTCCATACACTTCTAAGTGTGAACAATTGATATAATTTTACACACTTGGAAGTGTGAACTTTTTTTCTCACATATATAAGTGTGAAAAAATTTTTATTTTTCAAATTTCTTCACACTTTTAAATATGAATAGTTTTTAAACATTTTTAAATGTGAACAAATTAAAAAATTTCTTCTCACTTCTTTAAAGTAAGTGTGAATAAATAACATTTTTATTGTAGTGTAAGTATAAGTATAGATATAGATATAGATCAGGGTCGTCTCCGAGAAAGCAAAAAAAATTAGGACCCGAGACAAAAAAATAATAATAAAAAACCCTAAAAAATAGTCGATAACTTCATCACTAGATTAATCAAATCTTATCTTATATATAATAAGGAAAATTTTGATTACATCATTATGTTTAGGGAAACTTACTTGGCATATTTAGATTTTTTTCTTATCAACTAACTTTTTTATATAAATGTATTTATGACATCATATCAAATTTTCATTTTTAATCCATCATTAAGAAGTTTCTCAAAAATAATCAAACTTAATGTAAAATAACATATTTTTGAAGATCCAATATCAATTTTTAAGAATAACATCTCATTATGTTTATTTTCATTCTCCTTTTAACTTGATCATTATCATTTTTTACAATTTAAATTTGATTTCAAAAAACATGTGTTACGTTACTTAATTTAGTTTTGTTTTCTTAATTATGTTTTATCTTTATTAGTATGAGTTCAATAATAATAGTTAGACATTCGTATTATCGTATAGTAAAAGAAGTACAAGTAAGATGTATAATTACTATCTATTTGATCAACACATTTACGTTTATGTCCTACGTAAAAACATTTTAGCTTGAGTGTTAGTCACCTATTTTAGAATTTTCAGTTGTGGCGTGATAATGATTCTACGGTTCTTTATTTTTGTTGTCAATTTTTATAAAGATGTATGTAGTGTTGCATTTTTTTAATACATATTTTGTATGCTTATTACCTAAATACCTATGATATGTCCAGGTATTATCCGGGATGATGAGCTAGTAACAAGTAAAAGAAATTAGCGATCAATTACAAGTCCATACTGGAAAGCTTGTAATGCCTTATCTAATATTAAGTAGTCAAACAAAAGTTCTAAAAAAGGTCCATAAATATTGAAACAATATCAAAACCATTAACAATCAGATTTCTATGCCCTTTATCTAGTATTACTTGTTTATCTAATAATACGTTCTGCTTTGTGATTCTTTTTATTCATGGCACCTAACTACTTTTTGGGCCCCTCCACTATTAAGCCCTAAGCTCATGCGTCTTTTGCCTTGCCTCAAAGCCGGGCCTGATATAGATAATAAAGATTAGTTTTTAAAGTCCTTGTTTCGTTAATAGAAATTTTACCTAGTACCCCCTGTGCTTTTCGAATCAATAAATTTTGGGTCTGTCAACTTTTTGTTTTTATAGGGTTAAGATAAGATGCAAATTTTATTTTATTGACTTATTGTGTAACATTATTATTGATTAAATTAGTTTTCAATTACCCCTTAACTATTATAAGATTTACAAAATGTTATGTTAGCTTTTGAATTGTAAAAATACATTATAGTATCAAAGTTCTTCTTATCGATTTACTTTGTTATATAAATTTCAAATTTGATACTAGGATATTGATGTTTTTATTTTTAATCTTTATGCTTTGAAATATGAATAGTATGTAATCGTTAAAAAAAACATGTATGTAGATTGTTTTTCACGAATCTCTCCTTTAATCTAATTTATAACCTTGTTTAGAAGATCACAAATGGTGTATTCATGAATCACAATCTTTCCATGACTTTATCATTGGAAAAAAGAAATTTTCAAGCCCCCCTAACAAAAAAATATTTGCTCCACCTCTGGTCATCAATACAATGTTTTATTGCTATTAATACTGTAAATTAGTTTGGCTACCTTGATAAGTGATCATTTCCATGTGTATTAGTATTATATAAAACAACAATGTCCTAATATATTATTATCCGTGGTTTTCAAATGGGCTAAATGGGTTTCGAGGGATTGTATGTGGAGGGCGTCCATGGACCGAATCTCGACTATGGTTGCTCTAAAAGCTAGAAATGTCGTATTTGACAATACGGATTGCATATTATGTGAAGGGGCTGAAGAAACTATGGAACACATTCTTTGTTCTTGTGACATGGCGATAACGATATGGCATAGAGTTAGCATTTGGTGTAAGGTTGATCCTCTTTTCTTTTTTTCGGTTAAAGACATTCTTAGTATCAAGGAATATATGGATCTTGGGAAAAATACCAAAAAGGTTTTCAAAGGAATTATTTTTGTGTCGTGTTGGTGCATTTGGAAGGCAAGGAACAATAGAAGATTCAATGAAGGAACGACTAGTGTTGAGAAGGTTTTTCAAGATGTCAAGGCTATTAGTTTCCTTTGGTATAAGTATAGAGCCGGCAAATATAGCATAAGTTGGCAAGATTGGAATTTGTTTAATATTTGTATGTAGGTGTATATTGTATCTGTGACGCCGCCGCCCCAATTGGTGTGGCGGCGATTGTTGTGTGAATAATACTTACTTTTCAAAAAAAAAAAATTATTATCCGTGGTTGTAGCGCGGAGCGTATATAAATAGATTATTCATAGCACATAATTTAATAAAAAACATTTATATTAATGCAACACTTACTCAAATAGTTTGTATAAAATTTACATAAAATGCTAAATTAAACATATATTCATCATCTTATATTTTACTCGTATTTACCAAACTAAATGGGTCTGAGCTCCAAAAAGACTTAAAACACCCATGGTGATGGTTCATCCGTTCATGTATGTATATGATTATGTTGGACAAGGTGTACATTATTACGTTTGAGAAATTGTGAAGTCTTGAAAATGTACATTGTGTTTAGAGAGTTGTAAAAATCAAGTTATTTTTTTAATATATAGGTACTGGAGACTGCAAATCACTAGCTATGTAATTATAAAAGTAATCAAACTGGGAGTAAAACTGTTCATGAAACCCAAAACGACTCTCTCTCCATACTCCATGTTACCCAATAACAGCGCATGTCAATGATGTTGCTAAGTGCAAAATCCACAATTCTAACAACGAAAACCACATATAACCAAATCCGCCAACAATTACACGAACTAGGACAAAAGTTAACCGATGCTATCTTGTAATCCACATATGTTATCACATGATCACGAAATGTCCAACATCTATAGACTCACTATATGCATCACCACTAACCTCTACGTTGTGAAGTTCAAGATAAGCCTTTTGTTCTGCAAGCAGTTTCTCTCGTTCACTTACCTGCAACAACCAAACCATCATAACTTTTAGCCAAAAAAAGAAGTCAAAATGTATGTGGGATGAGAATGATTAAATGTGTACTACTCGAGGTGACTCTTTTTTGGTAAGTTTGCCTTTATGCCCCTCTATTGAATTCATGCAAGCAGCAACCGCTTGATTAAGAATTTTGATCCCTTGTTCCTGTACATAACCACAAAAGCCCCATCAACTATATCAGATCTCACTATTGCAATACTAAAATGAAGCAGAGATTATAAAATAAATAATAAGATAATCCAATTGATGCTAGATACCTTGTCTAGAGTCCGAGTAATAATAACATATATAGGTGCAGCAACCAATTTCATTTTCACTGGGCACTCCTTGGTGCTAACCGCTTCAGCTTTTCGCATGGCTTCCTGTTACCACAAACAACACTTCAAACTTCTGCAGTCTCTATGTGAAGTACAACATCAATTCCATTTTCTGAGAGTAATACCTTAATGTGGAGGACACCGTCATATTCAAAACATGTCATCTCAATATATGCACTTAGATTTACTGGTTTTGGGGTCATTTGTCTTCTAATCTTTGTAACCAAAGCCTCTTTCACATCCTTTGATATGGCAGGAACCACCTTAGTCACCTACAAAATCAAAAAAAAAAACTACCTGGTTTTTACTATGATCACCATAGCCAATGGTCAATAGCCTCAACTTGCATAACTAACTACCTCCATCCCATCTGCACCAATTTCTCTAAGTTCGCGATTCAGTGGCTTAAGCACGTAATCAGGATCATTAACAATACATTTGAATGCCTGCATACAGCAAGGGAAACTGTTAACATACATAACTGTACACAAATAAGATCAAAGCTTCACAAGTCATAAGATATCTAACCTCAAATGCATGACCATACTTTTGGTATAAAGGCCAGCCAACATGGATGTACAAATCCTGTCATACATTATTTGTATTTTATAAGGCCTTGTGTTGAATAAAAGAGCAACACATATAAATAGTCAATAAGCACAGGACCAGAAAACAGAGAGACTAATTCACAAAACAAATAAAAGACTATGAAAGCTATTTCCAATGCTGACGAATTCACAAAAGTCAATAAACAGGGGAAAGAATATGAAGAAAACATGCAACTCCCACAAGGAGAAACTTATTCTAAATAATTTTTTTAAGAAGGCAATTATCTCACACAATTCCACAGATATTTACATTTGTCCAACATTGGACTTGAACCCACAACCTATTGGTTAACGGGTCATCTCACAAACTTCTAGGCAAAAGCCATATTCTGATAGTAACAAATCTGCTAAACTTTTCAAACATCGATATAACGATTTTTGGAAATGGAGAGAGACCGCCTCATTTTATCTTTCTAAGCAATCAGATAGAGAAAAGGAGCATATGTAACGGATGTGGCTATGGCAAAACAGGGTCCAAGTATATTCAAATCAAAGTAATAACATGTATTAGTTTCAATACATATATACAACAATTTACATTGTGTGGAAGGGAAACATTATCACGCGTGAAGCTGAAATTATTGGTCTTCAAAAAATTTTAATATGCTGTAAGTTCAACCTGATGGTTAGGGACGAGTATACTTGCATTTGGGATTATATGAAGTACAATAAAACAAGACATGGATGGAAACTACTATACTTGGCATATAAAAAGGAAGCAAGATCCCAACAGCTCAAGGTCCCTATGTTTGTATAATTGTATCTCATGGAGAGTTGGAAGTTGGACTCTCAGACTCTTTACAAATGTGTTATACTAACATCAAGAATGAAGAAAAAATCATATAAGAGCCAAAAACAAATGAAGTAGTTAATTGTCAATTTTAAATTCTACTTCAAATTCTATATCAAGAGTTATTTTTATCATTGCCTCCCTGCTTTTCCCTGACACTTTTTTGTTTCTTACCTTTTCTAACTTTAAGTCTGAACTACAGGAACTAATATATGAGAAAATATATCTTACATATATAGAAGCATATCTTACCTAGTAACTTCCTAAATGGAAGTTATGTATCTTCCACCATTGATGCAACAACCACAACATAATGGATACATGAGTAGCATATTAGCAGCAGCTAAATGTTATGGTATAATACGATACCCATTGTCACTCTCTCCAGCCCTCACAAAGATCTAGAGTTGCCTACAATTATGAAAACATCTCTTATAAACTTGTGCACCTACAATGCAGGAATCAAATACATAACATTAATCTCTCGAAACAACTCATGTGGTTGATGATTGAAACATCCATACAGACCTTTCATGGTGAAATAGACCAAATGTTATAATATTCAAACAAAGATTCACTGGAGAACATAACACTGATTCTTCGAAGTTATAACTATATACATAAAGCCTTCTGAATTTGACTGACCTAAATGAATGGCAAGGGGATATTCGCCCAAATTATTGAGAACTGATTCAAGAAAATGAACTTGAACTGAATAAATTACTAAAACAGTAAAACATTACAGATCAATCAAACCCAATTCAGACCTTTTTTCTACAAGTTTTGTTAATCCAAACATCAACAATTTTTTGTAACATATTACTCTCAATTAACATCTATCAGCTATGAAACTGTTCGACAGAAGCTAAATATTGGTAATATTCTAGTAAGCATGATCATAAAATTTAACAAGTACAGAGAAGATGGTAACACAGAGTATGATACTACCACAAGTTTAATGCACCCTACAACATTCACCGGCTATCATATCGCAACATCTATTCATACAGGCTAAAATTCTAGGACCATAAGCATAGAGACTTTTGAATCTCACTGGCCTAATTTAAGAGAATGGATATTTGTCCAACTTATCTCAAAATCCACAAAATTACTGTTATATAGCTAAACAAGTTATCACTTGACGTATAAGACATTTTATACAGATCCTCCACAGTGCAACAGCTCAATGCCAGTATCAACACTACATATCACAAGTCACAATCATGACATCTATTCAGACAAGCTTACAATCATACTCCATATTAATCCTTTTAAATTTCACCGTCCTACATTCATGAAAACGCATACTCTTAACCAATTTATCTCGAAAAACACAAAATAACCGTCGAGAATATGCAGAAGTTTAACAAACTTAACATGATACACTTTCAATTACTAATACATCATAGATCAAATGAGAACTACTTGCATCATCAATATGTGTTGATCGAAAAAATCCCGTAACGTCTATGAATAGCATCTATCAAGTATAACACTATGCACCACAGGTTACATATATCTATACGAATATCGATATCAATAATATGATAGTAAATTAAGCATGATCATAATAAAGTATAACTTTAGAGCAGAAAAATTAAACTTACTTCCAGATCAACATTCATAGTTTTAGAAACGTGACGCATAATCGAGTGCACAAGCTTGCTCTTAGCATATCTCTCTTCACAAACTTTAATATCGTTTTTCGTTAACCGTTTTTTGCTCAAATAGATATAACCTTTCTCAGCATCATCATCAAGCACTATAGCAGGTTCGATACGACCGGCTTGAACTAAGCTTCCAACACTTCGAGTACGGCATCGCGAGAGATCCGATAACAGAATTATACCTTCAATGTTGTTGTATTCGAGTAGAGCCACGTGAGTTGTTACATCTAGGATTTTTTTTACCTGAATCATAACCGGAGTATTTACCTCCGGGAAACGAGCTTCATACATCCGGCAACCGGAATTTGGTGGAGAGATTGGTGACATGTTTGCATTTGAAGAAAGGAAAATGAAAATGTTTTAGTTCTCGGCGTTTTGGGGTGTGAAGGTGAGAGGTGAACTTGAAATTGCTATTTATAGTGGCGATCATCTGAAAGTGAATTTGGGGGTAAAATGGATGAATGGGGAAAAAAATAATTTAAAAATACTTCGGCAAGTAATGAACATAAACTATCCAAGGTATGAACACGGTATCCATGGGTACCGTTTCCAAAAATTGGTAAAAATGTAAACACTTTTATCCTTACATGACTATATTTTTACGTCTTTGACATGTGTGTCTCCCGGTAAAGTGGATGAATGTTAGAAGTTTTTTTTATCACGGAAGTGCGAAATTATTAAAAATTCAAAACTACAAGATAATGATTACTAGCTCCATAGTTGATAGATTCTTACACTAGAGTCGAATTAAAAAACGAGGCAGACTCTTTAGCTGAATCCTATTTGCTCCCGAATCTTATGAGTTGGGGTGTGGCTCGGTCTAAGTCAAGGGGAAGAACAATGAATCAATGATTGTAGTAATTTTATAGTTATAACTAGGTTTTTTTAACATGTGTTACACAAACTGTCATAAATTTCTACAAATAATTTAACAAAAGCTTAATGATCAACTACTTAGAATGGTTAATTTAATATATTAATTTGTATGTATGCTTAAGTTGTTAAGTGTAGAATTCTATCCACACGATGTACTTGTTGTTATGATTTTTTTATTTTATTTTAAGAAACATGAGACCTTCCAAATTTATACAAGTACGCAGGCCTCATGCGCGAGTACATATGTCCGGATTAAATCATATATTTAACTGGTCAAATGGATAAAACTAAAAAATAAAAAGTAAATAAGTGGTCAGGCACCCTTAATGCCCATGAAGGAATTCTTTCTTCCAATCTAGGAAACCTGCAATCTTGGTCGTCGGTGAGTATGTTGTCCCAAAACCCACTAGATAATAGGCAAGAAGTCCGTCTAAGACTATGATTCGAACCTGCAGTGGGCCATGAGCGTTTGAGCACAAAGGTGGCCATCTTTAAATGGATAAAACTAACATAACTACTAAAATAAAGACGGTTAAGTTGTTTAAAAACTTAATTTATAAAACCTTTGGTCAGCCCTACAACTTAACCAATGAACTAGTAGCTCAGTGGTACCTGTCTCCGTTTATGCATGGGACCCATGGAGAGACCAATTGAATACTAAGGTTGACGGTTCGAATCTCATTCGTCCTCAATAGCCATGGGTTATCATGCTCAGGAGTTTCATACGGTAGTGACCCCTTACAGGATGAGGAAGCTAGGTACAGTACCAAGGACGCAAGACTTGCGTGTTCCTTCCAAAATACACGTTTTGAATATTGATTACATTTTAAAATGTTCAACTTTTTAATTGGGAATTGGTTATTAAAATTTATTTAACTCGTTAAGCATTTAAGTAATTGGTGACCATACCGAGTGTTGGGGGTTAAATGTTACACTATATATGATCTTTGACTTTAATATCTTGACCAACGAATGATATTACTGACAAACATGTACTGAATGAATTATTGTTTCCAAAGATTTATTGCAGGATATTAGATTAACTTTGCAGTTCAACATCTTGCAATGGCTACAGTTCAAGACATCGGAAGATATTTCAATAAGTTGAGTAATCATAACGGCCATATTTGAAATTATGTCAGCATGTGTAGATGAAATTACCAGGTCAACCTAAAAACTCAGACTTGAAGAAGACTACCACAAGTGTCAAATTGACTCAATGTTCATATGTTACCAAGTCATCAAAACTTGCTGAAGAGGCTATGAGTATCCCGGATATTTCGAGAAGTTAGCTCGTTTAGCTTATAAATACCGTGTTTATTGATCGATTTTAGGCAATTGATTCACTTGTATTCACACACACTTTTGCTCTCACTCTTGCTCTCAATACACTTGGAAACAATCGATCAAACCACTTTTCACTTTGTATTTAATTTCAATCATTAATAAAAGTACAACGGCACCTTGAATATTTGATCACTTTTAAACCCAATGGGTAACCTGGAGTGTCAGCTTGAATATATTCGGTTGACATTAATTCTTCCCAGCTTCTAACATCAACTTGTAAAGTTCAAATCCTCCTCGGTGGCAACCAGGCATTCTGGACGACATGTTCTCCAACTCACTCTGATGATTATAGAAGAAAGATCAACAATGCTGTACAGCAAAATGATATAAAAAGTTATTGTCACTAGAAACTGTATGATAACTTACAGGTTGAATAGTATAGAGTTTTGTTGACTCATAGCCATCTTGCGCACTAGAATAGAGTTGTTGAATTTCTGTTGATAGAAGATTGCACTTGATAAAGAAGAAAGCAGTTGGTCTGACATTCAAAACCCTTCGGGATATACCAATGAACACTGGGTCACTCTACACCAAGTCAAACAATAAAACATTAAGACCTTTTTTCCACCAAACTTACAGAACTAAAACTTAGGACCATAAGTGCCTAAAGTTGTTCAAATCTAAACAATGAGACCAGTTAGCTATCAAGAAGAACAAACTTTCCCTGCAGGAGTAATTTATTAAGCAATCATCAGAGATGGGATTTTGACCCACTTACTTATTAACGGGTCAATTTAAATTATAATTTATCACTAACATGTCAAATGTGTGAAATAAAGCAAAACCTTCAAAAATAGAGTCAAATGGGTTGAAAGTCACCGAAATGCCTTTTTTATTTCTTATGCATAAAACCTCATAGTTAATTAAATCGTATTCACAAAATTGGATTATTACTTAACATTACAGTTTTATAGTCATATTGACATCCTAATAATTTGACAAGTTTTTTTGGGTCAATCCAACCCATTTTGACCCAAATCTGTTACCCAACTCATCCATTTGCAACCTCTGGGAATCATGAAAAAAGGCCCAATGGTATTTATAAGGACAAGTTGGATAAATACTCACCAAAGTTACTGCATGTACTCCTATTTCTTCGACCACTTCACGGACAATGCTATCAAACATCTCCTGGGATACTTTACTATTTGTCAACTCTGAGTTCTGCAACTCGTTTTCAAACTCATGTGATACGATACCAACTTCTTCAGGCTGTATATCATAAACAAGTAAAAAATAAAAAATAAAACAACTATACATGACCAAGTCGTAATAGTCCAGGTTTACTCATCAAACTAACAAAAAGATAGTTACCACTATACATGCTTACATAGAGTTCCTATACATTTTCAAGAAGAGAAGTAATAAAGTTGCATCTCACAGAAGTTAAGAAATTACTACTCATGCACCTCAGGATGGCCACCTGGAAAGACAAGATATCCGGGAAACTCTCCAACATTATTACTTCTTTGGAGCACAAGTATTTTATTGTCAGATGTTTCCACAACTGCACCATTACCCAATGGACTAGATGTGTGTTGACACTGCTCACAATCATCTGCAAAAAAGGTCAGATGTAATGTTTCCCGTGACTAACAGTAACTTTACAGCTGAAGTATGTACATGCATGATCTCGTTACCTTCAGATGGAACAATAAACTTTTCCCATAAAGGATTTAAGTTTGTCCCCACAAAAGTCCTGACATAGTAAGATGACATAAAACGTCAGGCCGCCATTTCTAGAGTAAAAAGAAGATACACCATTTACATTAATAAGGTATACAAACTACATAAGCACATAGAGATATAGAGTGGGAACCTATAATCTGTTAGACCAAGGTGAAGGCATACATGAGTCTCCACGCCATAGTGTCCTCCATACTAAGTTGCAACAAGCACTATATAGTAAGAACAATGTATATAATACTTGCACTGAATAAAGTTCAACCTTAGATTCTACTAACTTATAACACATCCAAATTATTGATGTGTTCAACAGGCAAAATGAGCATGAAGCCATTTTTTTTTTGTTCAAGCTCAACTGCTTCTTCTATATGTTGCAGCAGCTGAGCAGCCTCATTCTTGCACCACGGCCCTTTTCAAAAATTAAGATTTGTCAAACCATGCAACAAGTTTAGGTAAGATAGTTCTATTGTTTTAATTTATTTCCTTTCAGTTTCACTTGTGTTTGTTCACCAAACTTGTAAGATTTTATTTTATTAAGAAGTTCTGTCTGTCAAAGGAAAAAATAAAGAGAGATAATCCTCTTTTCTATCTAAACACACTATGTATATATGGTTCAAGGAGCCGAACCGTTCTTTCAGAAATTATCATCTTTTCTAAAAACACTATGTATATATTAATTATTTGATTCGCCAAGAGAAACAAATGGAGATCCCAAAATTGTCAGAGTAATGGCTGAAATGAAAATGATGTAAAACATATACAAGGAGGGATGTAATGATTATTTTTTTAGATCAAAATGGTTTTTGGTAATTTGTTCTATTTATTGGTGGCAGTGACATTAATTGGTCATAGTAAGGAAGATAACAATCAAGACAGGGACTGTACGGACATCATCTATAGGGAGCATATATAAAAAGATCATTTGAAGATCTGATGTTCCAGGCAAAAGCAGTGTTGGCACCCATGTAACATGAAATATTTAATTATTTAAACAGCTGAATGTGTTAAAGACTAGGTGTTAATTATTAGATAAATCCACACACCCGGAACTTTTTCCCGTTGAACAAGGATGTGCTTTTTTGAACCCTTTGCTCCCATATCTGAAAAGTACAATATAAAATAAAAGAAGATGAAACGTTATTAGCTACCCAAAAATATCATTTATGCAATCTTATTTTCATTGACAGAAAGAAGCGCCACTGAAAGAAAAATATACCATGAAAATATGTTGAACCAAGAATATCTAACCATCTAGGTGAATACTACAACCAACAAACTATATATTTATGCTACTCAAGCAGCAAGGTGATATACTCATGCTACTCAAGGAAGAAGATAACTTTCTCATTAGTGTACAATCTAGTCTTTAACTAAATTCAAGTGACCATTTTTTCCCCCTAGGTCCTTACTCAATCTATCATCTGCAATATGCAGTCAACTGATCCAAGCAGCTTTATGAACAGAGATCAAGATACAGAGAATAAACATACATTCCAAAGGCTCACCACACTGCAAATCATATTGTAAACATAGTTCCAACTTCCAACTTTTAATCGATCGTGGAACTTAGGTGTGTATGTCATGTTCTAATTATTTTGCTTGCAAAAAATATCGTCTATCTTGGACTCCCTCATTGTATTTCAAAAGCGACTATAGTTCATTTTATGATGCCGTCAATAATTTGTTGTTTATCTACTTTTTGCTCTTAATAGGTCCTTGCTGTTTATTTTTCTCAAAAGATATATAGAAATGGTTTACGACTTCGGGCATGGATAACTCTATCAAAAGACCTGCACTCATCCAATCAACCAACAAGAATTAATTTATACATATATTGCATTCTCAAGTCTTTGTCTTGTTAGTGATGGACGGAATAATGTATAAACACAAAAGAATACAAAAGTAGTGTAATATATAAATACAAAAGAGCAAACAATACTAAATGATTCAATAAAGTATAGCAATAAGAAGAAGAATACCTCAGCAATGGAGTTTTCTAAGTCAATGTCAGGATGCGGAACTCTATCAAACGACACATCAAAATTCACTGATACCTATAATCAAATGATAGGAAAAAATCACCAAAATAATCAACTCACTCGTGACACATGCATCGTGGGTGTCCTTCACGAATGCTGGTAAAAACTAACACAAAAGACTACTTGCAAGGTTCCTTTTTTTTTTTTTTCAATTCAGATTTGTCCTGTTTTTTCAGAATCCAGAAAATAATTTTCCCAGTGAGTTACACCTCATCACCCACACCATTACAGCCATCCTTGAAATCTGAGGGTGGGTACTACCAGACTAGGTTTCTAATGGTTGACTATGATTTTTACATTATATGCTAATGATTCGATTCGGTCAATATGCAAAAATATTTTCTTTCTGAGACTGATTGATAAATTTGTTAACTTTTTAATCAGTTGATTATTTGGTTTAAGAATTAAATTAAGGAATGTAATCATTTGTATTAATCAAAGAGTAACTATCTATATATAGATTATTATATATAGATATAGATACAGATACAGATACAGATACAGATACAAGAGGTTTTAAAATGTAAAAAAAAAAAAAAAGGAAGAGTGAGTGGTAGTGTTACCTGTGAAGGAGAGAGACCAGAGGGGCATGAAAGTAGAAGCTTATATGCATTCTCCATCTTCACTCTTCCCCACCTCCCTTTCACTGTTTTAATCAAATCTTTTTTTTTTTAAAAGTTGGGACAATGGCATATATACCCAAATATACTATCTAAATCGCATATATTCCCAACTAAAAATTTAAATTACAAATATACCCAATTTCAATATCCCAAACCAATTCATCATCAATCTTTGTCTATACGTATACATATATGTATATCATATATCAAGTATGTATATACTTTCAAATAACAAAGAATTGGTGCATCTAAATCACATATGTGTATACACCAATATATAGATTTTCTCACCCCTTTATGATGATGATGATATTGAAGGGAATTAAATGAATTAGATTTTGATTAGATCGATTGTTGTATTTGACATGCATATACATTAATTAAAAGTGACGAATTTTTATTGTAGTTACCGAATAAATAGAGCTCAATTTCGTTTGTTTGGATTTTTCATTTTTGGTGAATTAAGTGTTCAAGTCATCAAGTGGAGGTGGAGAAAAACTGCTTGATAAAATAGATATAAATGGGTAATTATGTATTTAAAAGGATGAATTGGGTATATTTGTAATGCTAAACAAAATGAAGACCTCAAGATAAAATGCATTTGACTCTTTTTGTACGTAGCTTTGTGTTCGTTATATATCAAGTTACCAACAAACTATAATGCCGGTTGCAATCAACAAGCTATAAAAAAATCTTCCATTATTTTGGAATGAATGATATAAAGATGTTCTATTTTATTTTAGTACAATTGTGGGGTCAACAAAAACACATGACAATATATGATTTGTTTATGTCATTTTTTACTATGTTTTAGTAGATGATAAGAAAAAATTGACCAATGTGGTATACTGTATTATTTTGTAAGTGTCTATATTTGAATATAGAGGTTTAAATGTGACTATTAGAGTAATTTTTCCTAATATATATAGATATTGGACATTTTAGCTTTACGGCTTCCGTTTACAAGCTACAAAAATTATCTTCAATATATTTGCAACTTTATTGTCAGTCATCTCAAGTATATCTTTAATTATTTTTTATTCAAGTTTTTTTTTAATTTAATTAAACTAGATTTTAGACTCATATCCAGTAAACAATATTACATTTTCACATTTAAGTCATAAAAGCATACAATTTTAAAAAAACACGGTTTTAAGTGTTATACTTTGCAAGTTGTGGTACAATAATCATAGGTTCCTCACTGTCATTATTAGCCTAGACATATTGATGGAATTGTTTGTCATAGTCATTCCACAAGGCACATACTATATATAATAATTTCTCCATTATAGAATATTTTGAAACAGATGTACTCATAATGTGATATTATTAAGAAAAATAATTAAGAATTAAAATATAAACATATTTGTGATCCTGTACTTGACACTCAAATATATGTATTTAATCATGATGCACGTTCATAACACGCATATGTTTATTTTTAATCACTTGTTCTATGATAATATGATAACAATTATGATTATTTTTATATTATTTGATAACAATTAGGACTCTTCTAATATTTGTTAATAAGTCATTAGGTTTTCAAATTATTTTTTGTAGAAAATATTTCATATGTTAAATTTTTTTTGTTTAATTAAATGATTGTAAATTTTAAAAAATTCTCTCAAGTTGATGGCTAAAAATAAATATAAATAAGTATTCAGGGTTAAAAAGTGTAAATTATTGATGGAAAACAAAAAAATGTAAATTAATGAAACTTTTTCTACAAATTAATATAAATATTAATATAATAATATATTTAGATAATGATTATTATGATTTTTAATTTGTAATTTATCTAAATGATAACATTATCAAAAGTCAATTTAATGAAATCGAACGATGTGATTGGTTAATTAGTTATTAGTTCAATTGTCTTATAGTATATATTAAGATTAAGATAACAAAAACAAAATGCACCCTTTCGATTTGGAACAGGAACCATCTTTCGATTTGAATACTTGTATTATAGTTAAATTAAATGCTTGTGTTTAGCAATAAATTTATTTAATTAGTAGCTCGGCTAGTTGAGTCAACGCAGGAATTCTATATGAGAGAATTTGGTTTGGTGTTTTCTTGGATGTTCGATGTAGTAGTGTCTAATTTAGACAACCTACCAATGTTTTAAATATCGGTATTTTGGTCGTATCGGTCGAGTACCTGATACCGGTATTACTGGTATACCGGCCGGTACGTATCAGCACGATAATTTATTTTTTGTATTTTTATTTCTATAGAAATCTTACAAAACTTGTTACAATTTAACGTAAATAGTCAAAATACAAGTACAATCCACTAAAAATTAATACCAAATAGGTATTTCATAACAAAATATAAATTTTAAAGTTTACAAATAACAAGACATAACATTAAAGTATCAAAAAATAATTTTTAAAAAAATTCAAAAAAAAAAAATCAAAATACCGGTATTACCATTCCGGTAATACCGAAAATACTGGTCGTTATTGAATAGTGAAAATATCGGACAAAATACCGAGATAGTTATACCAGGGTACTACCCGGTATCCGGTATTCCGGATAATACCGACCAGTATGTACCGATATTTAAAACAATGCAACCTACCTTTGGATAGTAAGAGCCGGGTTTAAAAAATTTTTTTGTTGTTGTTTCTTTAATATAATACTCCGTAACAATACTACTTTTAAGCCCATTAAATTTAAAATATTAAAATACAAAAAAAAAAAAAACAGAGCAACATGCGATTGGTTAAAAAACATATCATTCCTTTTAGAATACTGCTATTTTTTACACACAATTTCTCATAAAAATCACATAACATTAAAACAAAGATAGATAAAAGAGAATTACAAACCAAATAACACACACAAATTAATCATAAACAAACTAATAAGCAAGATACACTGTGAAATGAAGTAATGTCTCGGTACCATCATTGTTTTGCTGGTCTGTACCCTGGAATGTTTTCACCACAGCATGTCCCTTAGCATTCACATACTTCCCAGTGCCACCCATCACGGCCAACTGTGACTCAGCCACCGCGCTCCTGTGAACACCCATAAAGCTCAAACTATCGATGTAACTCCCGTGCATAAACATCACAGTAAATGCCATTGTTTGACTCTTTCCATCTATTGAGCTGGATACATAGAACCCTTGTGCCTTTCCTATCAATCCTGATCCAAGCTCATGCCCTTCGGTCAACTCATCATCTATCACTGTCAATGTACCGAACATAAACTGTTGTAATGCGTTTCCTTGAGGTAACTGTCCACCGTTAATGGCTGCAAACAAGTTGTTATTGTTGTTGTTGTTGTTATTGTTGTTGCTTTGGAAAACATTTGAAGTGGTTCCACCTAGGCCGGTTAAGAATGGGAGATTGTTGTTGTTAAGGATTCCGCTGTTGCCATCACCTTGTGGAACGCCGTTGTTCACTGGTAAGTTGGCACCGTTTGGTTTAGCAAACGCGACCTGACCATTAACAGCCGGGTTAGTCACGGCTCCAGTGACTGCTTTAGCTGAGGGGTTAGACCCACCCAAAATATCGTGCATGAAGAAGGTAAGAGTGTGATCAGGACCTTCAACAGGTACCGCACCAGCACCGGAAGCTGGATTAGGTGGGATGGCGCCTAAGGGAGTCACATTCTCGTCGTGTGGCTCAGGTGCAACCACAGGGACCGCGGCTTCTGGTTCTTCAGTGAGTGTTCGAGCTGAGGTGGCTATAGAGAAGGTGGTGGCTAGGAAAAGAAGGGAGAGTAGTAGTGAAAAACAAGTGAAGGTAGAGGTTGCCATTGGAAATCCTGGATCAAGTATTGATGCTTAATTAAGATGGTTATTGTGGAATGAGATGTTTTTGAATGATGAAAGATGTGTGTATTTATAATATAGAAACAGAATGCAAATAAATGTTGTAGTTGATAACATATATGGAGTAGGTGACATAATAAGAGTTAGTAAACTAAACTTGTGTTTATTAGATACTAAACAACCACAAAAGGTACTATTCACAGAAAGTAAAGCTACTCCAATCAGTTCTTTTCCAGATTGAACCATTCCTATATAAATTGATTGAGGTTCAAACTTATGCTACTATTCAAACAAGTCAAACTGAGAAAACCAAGCTAAAAAAAAGGGTGGTGATAATTATGCACTAACATGCAAACTAAGGTTGCACAGAGTGATTTATATAATAATTAAACGTTTAGCGTAAAATGTGGTTTAGTTACCACTCCCAGAAGGAGAAAAAAAACAATAATCACAAATGGGTCAGACGGGTCAAACGTCGGTTTTTTAAAAAACCGACCGCACTACTACTTTCTCAGATAGTTACACTACTAGTATTACAATATTAACACCATATCTTTGTAATCGTACATAAGATGTAAGAAAGTAACTACTTATAAGTAATTTAGTGACACAACAAGTGTTTGCGGGTCAACTCAACCAATGCTAAAAACTACTCGTTTCAAACCAACTGCTTGCCTAATTATCAAACTTGCAGCTAGGCCTTTGCCACATTTGGCCCTAACAATCTCGGATCCCGATTCACTCTTTTTAAATTCTTTATCACAAGTTTACAACTTACAATATAGTTAATATAATTTTGTACATTATATATAAGTCTCCAAAAGGTACGTACCAAACAATCTCTGATGCTAACTAGCCTTTTGGCTCGTTTAAAGGGGGAATACACATACTATCAAAAACTGTCATAAGTTCTATATTATGATTTCAAGCATCACTTGCAGCTCCCCATCTCATGGTATATAGTCTCGTTAGATAACTATTACCCGAAACTCATCACCACACATCCGCCCACTACTGATCAAATCAATGTAATATTTCTATCATTTGGTCATCATTAAAGCCTTGAATGGTAAGCAATATTTGAATCTATATTTTCCGGAGCTTTTGTAAAGATGGGTTGCTTTCCATTTTTTGTCAAAATGGGTTAGCCGGTCTCATCACAGTAAATGAAACTTCGATGGGACCAGCTATTATCAAAGATAATGAAAAAGTAACCCATTTTACTTTTTTGTGAAAAACTCATATTTTTCCAGGGGTAACTTTTGAGCCAAATTAGTCCATAGAACTATAGAAGTTCTCATAAAGCCCACCTTCTACAAAGACTGAACAAACTTAAAACCACATGGTCACTGGAACACTTGAATATTGGCCCGATTTTCAGGACTGAGTTAACAATCAACAACATTGAACCTATTTAGTTACTGTAGCGAATTCGGCCACAAGAAAATTGCCGCTTCTATCACCACCACACGTGCTTGCAACTAATGCTTCCCATGCCACCAAATCAGGGCTCATTCGTCTCTTCACCATTTCCTCCATAACAAAGAAAGCATCGTCCATCTTGCCATTGTTAGCCAACCCCATAACCAAACTACAAAAAGTTTCCACACGGGCACAATGCCTACTCGTCAACATTACGTTCAAAACCTTCAAACCCTCCTCAAATTCTCCATTCCTACAAAAACCGTCAACTACCATTCTATAGGTCGCTGCATTTGGCTCAAACCCGTTAACCTGCATCTCGACCAATATCTTATAAGCTTCTCCAGCTCTGCTTTCCTTGCATAGATAGTTTATCAGTATATCATACATTACAACGTCGGGCCTAATTCGTCTCTTCTTCATTTCAAGTAACAACCCTTTGGCTTCATCAAACTCCCCCCTTTTCGCAAGATCATTCATTAAAACCCCGTAATTAACTAGCCTCGCCTTACAACCTCGATACTCCATATCAAACATCATTTTCTTCGCTTCCTTAAACTTTCCTTCCAAACACAACGCCTCCATCAACAAACCATACGTTGCCGCATTAGGCTTCTTCCCTTTCTCAATCATTTCATCAAACAATCTTTTCCCCTCAACAAACTCCCCTTTTTTACACCAAAACCCAATCAAACAATTATAACTCGCCACACTCGGCTCAACTTGTCTCTCACGCATTTCATCAAACACCTTACGTGCTTCACCCCATTCCCCTTTTCTTAACCACCCTTTGATCACAACATTAAACGTAACCACATTCGGCTTAAACCCCATTTTCGGACATCCTTTAAAAACCTCTAAACCCTCACACAACCTCCCATTCTCAACCAAAACATTAATTACCGCATTAACCGACTGTAACGAGCGGTAACAATCAAAACTCGGTATCTTATGAAACAACTCAACTGCTTCATCAACTAAACCACATTTCCCATAATGTTGAATCAACCCAATGAAAAGGGGTTCTTTACATTTGACATTGTAACGTTGGAGGTCAAAAAGAAGTGAATTTACTGCTGTAAAATCTTTGTTACGTGCCAGTTTGTAAATGAGAGTTGAGTAAGATGGATAGTCGTGTTTGAAAAGGTTGGTTTGAAGATAGTCGTGGTAAATGGTGAGAGCTTCATCTGGGTTATCGATGCTTTTAAGGTCTTTGATAAATGGGATTGGATTCCGAAGGTGGGATTTCGTGGGTTTGTGTTTGTGAAAATGACGAAGGAAAGTGAGATTGAAATGTGGTTTGTGAAGAATGGACATGATTTTGACTGTCTCTTTCAAGAATGGAAGCTGTGATTTGGAATTGTGAGCTCGTTGGGAAGACAGACTCAACTTATGAAATCTGTGCCTACAGGTCAGGTATTCTTTTCTTCTTTTTTTTTTTTCTAAAATTTTTTGGTTGACTTCTGTATACTTCTAACTCAGGTCAAAAAAATTGACAATTTGACATTAATAAAAACATGAGTTAGATATTTATATAAACAAAAATAAGTAATTATAAGGATAGTAAAAAATATATATAAAGCTATCATGAACTTTGATTTGTTTACTACATGGTATAAGATTTGATTTATTGCTTCAATGAACATATGGTCAAACATTTAAATAGTCAAACTAAGAAGTCAAATAGTAACGTTCATGAGATTTTGTTAATTATAGTTCTTTTAAATGATTGTTATTTCGTGCACACCTATTTTTTTTTTAAAAGTTCGAATGGTGAGAGTCTGTTCACTTCACTTATCGGTACTTACTTATTTTGGAAGGATGTTATTCAAATTTGCACACCAATTGATATTTATCTTATGAGACCAAATTTTTTATGTGTCGTTAACCATAACTCTAATGACTATGATGAACAAAATCGTTTTGATATAAATCCAAAGATCAACTCCAAAATCTTGTATAAAACTAGCCATTTATAATCATATATCCTCTGTTTTATCGTTAAGAGTGTGACACCCAAAATCTGGCGGGAACCTAAAGACCAAAAAACAACCTATACATAGATAATACACACATTAAACAGAATCAACAACGAAACACAATCAAACAGTCAGTCAACACTTTTGATTCTTATTTTTATACTTCACACACCTTAATAACTTCTAAATTAACAATCTCCTACTTTTCATCAATAAATTTCACAACATTTTTATTCTTTTCTCAACTTTCCAATTTGAACAATGTTTGACTTTGGTTGGACTCCGCCGCCCGGTGTGGGCCCACTCACACCCGTGTCCGAGAACTCTGAGGTTCCCGACTCTCCCTTGTCGTATTTTGACACAACCACCAGTCGTCGGAATTATGTAGAAGAGAATGATGATGTAGAAGAAGAGGAAGAAGTAATCCAGCCATCTGCAGTGCCATTTACGGCGCTGTTTAGATGTGCAGATACGTATGATTGGATACTTATGGTGGTTGGGTCTTTAGGTGGTATTGTTCACGGTGGATCACTTGTTTTCTATTTACATTTGTTTGGAAAGATTGTTGACATGTTGAGTTTTCATGGTAATGTTGATCAACTGTTTGATCATTTTTCTCAGGTACATTTTTTATGGTTTATTTTCACGTTTCTCACGAATACTTAGGATGCGTTTAGTTACAAAAAAAAGACACAAAATATAGGATTTCACTGTAAAAATAGATGCATTTAACAACACTGCACTTAACCCTTTACAAAACAATGACCTCAGCTTTCTAAATTTCACCGTTGTGGAGTTTCTCATACTTTTCCAAAATGTACCTTGAAGCAAATGTTTTCAATTTAAAAATGAAAAGGATTTGAACACATTTTTTAGATTTTCATTGCTTCTTCAGAGATAAGAATTAGGAAAAAAAAAATTGGAGATAGAAATAGACCTGGATAATTTTTTCTCCATGCATGCGCATCCTTATTTTCTTACACGATTTCTCACATTCTGTTTTGTTGTTTCTGAATATGCAGTATGCTCTGTATATTATGTATATAGGTTTGGCTGTTTTTGCTTCTGGGTGGATTGGTAAGATAGAAATTCATTGCATTTTAGAAATTACTTTCCACAGTCAAAAAGGAATTTTTTTTTAATTTTTTTTTGAGGAATCGACGTATTTGTAAAGAGATTTGTCAAACAAGTGTTCGTTGCCAAAACTTTTGTAAATAATTTATGCTGTTGTATTGAAGAAAATTTGTAATGACTGCAAAAATTTGCTACATATACGTCATCTTCAGACATAAGAAGTTATAGATTTAGTTCTTAAATAATTTATGCTGTTGTATTGAAGATTTCTTTTGTAAATGTGAAACTTTTTTGTCTTACAGAGGTTTGGTGTTGGATTCTTACTGCGGAAAGACAAACTGCTGTTATTAGAACAAAGTATGTTCAAGTAATATTAAACCAGAACATGAGTTTTTTCGATACCTATGGAAATAATGGGGACATAATGAAGCAAGTTTTGACTGATGTTCAAGTTATTCAATGTGTTCTCGGTGAAAAGGTATAAATATTTTTTACGATTTACTTTTGTTTCTATTTCTTCTAGTTTTTGCACAGTTGATTTGGAGAATGAACATATTCATCAGGTTGGAAATTATATTCGCAACATTGCAATCTGTCTGGGTGGGCTTGTCATTGCATTTGTGAACTGCTGGCAGATTGCACTTGTAGCAATAGCAACAGGTCCAGGCATTGTTGCTGCAGCTGGAATTTCAAATGTATATCTTCATAAGTTTGAAGAATGCCTTCAAGATGCTTATGGTCATGCTGCAACCGTTGCGGAAGAGGCATGCGCTTGTACCATTACTTTTAAGCTGAAATTGCTATTTATAATTATCCGAGGGCTTTCTAGTGGGTAATGTTTAAAGGTGACATAACGGGTGGGTTGGGTAATAGATAAAAGCAGGTTTGAGCCATCACAGTTAATCGTTGGATGCGGGTTAAAACAGGCTGGGTCGATCCACTTTTTTTTTTTATTCTTATATTAGGCAAGTAGTTTTTTATAAAATAAAAAAATTAAAAAATTTAAAAAAAAGGAAAGAAAACATTTGTGTGTCTAACATGATTACAAATGTTATATGATGATTCCAATGATTTTTTTTTTTCTTTTTGGTCATAAAACAATCTAGGAAGTTGTATGCATTAAGAATACACTTTGGGTAACTATTGACCTGATTTCTTTAAGCTCACTTTTTATTTTACTATTTTGACCTTTAAGTGATAAAACATAACCTGACATCATTGCAGGCGCTGTCAAACATTAGGACACTATACGCATTTACAAATGAAGCATCAGCCAAGCATTCTTATGCGTCTTCTCTTCATGATACATTGAAATATGGTATCACCATAAGCTTTGTTCGAGGACTTGGACTTGGATTTGCATATGGACTTGGAATGTGCTCTTGTGCTCTGCAACTTTGGGTTGGAAGGTTTTTAGTTACAAGTGGAAAAGCCTGTGGTGCTGAAATCCTCACTGCCATCTTTGCTATAATTTTAAGTGGCGTGTAAGCATCTTCTTCAATTTTTCCCCTTTTAACTTGTTTTATACAAATGAGCTTATAGTTATTGTTGCTCATTATATTGAAATTTTCTCGCAGTGGGTCGAATCAGGCTTCTATAAACCTGGATTCATTTGAACAAGGTCGTATAGCTGCATACAAACTCTATGGGGTGATAAGACACTCAGGTTCTGCTGATAATTCAGATGGAGATACTCTAGTTTCTGTGCAAGGAAAGATTGAGTTTCATAATGTTTATTTCAGCTACCCCTCTTGTCCTGGGATCGCTATATTAAGAGGATTTTTCCTGACTGTCCCTGCCAAAAAAACTATGGCACTCGTGGGAAGAAGTGGATCAGGAAGAAGTTGCATAATTCCCCTCCTGGAACGCCATTATGATCCTAGCATGGGTAAGATAGTCCAACTTTATGATGATCTACATTTTACTGGTGCTATCTTTAACACGGGCCAAATCAAGCCAAGAAAATACTTTTACATGTTTACACATTACTTTTTAGCCAAATCTTCTTATACGTGTCCCATTTGGAATAAAAAGATAACCAAATCGACCCATTTAAAATGAAATGGTTCAAATTGTCACTCCTACTTCAACTGTTACTATCTTTGTTATTCTTTAATTTTTCATTTTAACTAATGGAGAGCAGGTGAGGTTCTTTTGGACGGGGTCAATACTAAAACCCTGAAGTTAGAATGGTTCAGAAGCGAAATAGGCCTTGTGACACAGGAACCAGCTTTAGCATCTTTAAGCATAGCTGATAACATTTCTTATGGACGTCCGAATATCACTTTAGATCAAATTGAGGAAGCAGCTAAAATAGCATGTGTACATGTGTTCATAAGCTCCCTTGAAAGTGGATATGAGACTCAGGTATGCAAATATATGATTGCAAATTTGTGATGGCACCATCATTTCGTTAAATTTCTTTTTATGCAAAAACATTTAAACATGATAATCGTCAGGTGGGCAAAAGTGGTTTAGCATTGACAGATGAACAGAAGATACGAATATCTATTGCTAGAGCGGTTCTTTTAGACCCTTCAATTCTTTTGCTTGACGAAGTTACAAGCAGGCTTGATTTGGAAGCAGAAAGTGCTGTTCATGATACATTACGTATGCTTACTCTTGGGAGATCAACAATCATGATCGCTCGGAGATTAAGTCTTGTAAAAGATGCTGATTTGATTGCTGTGATGGAGGGTGGTCAGTGTGTTGAAATGGGTACACATGATGAACTGATTAGCTCACATGGCCTATATACTGAGCTTCTTAGATGTGAAGAAGTGGTGAAACTTCCTGAAAGGTACATTATTTGTACTGACTACAACATATATGCATTTGCACACACTTTTTCGTTTTTATCCAGCTTAGGAAATTTTGTAGTTAGTCAAGTTTGAACACACTTATAAACATGTAAATTACTTCACTCTTAAAAAAAGGTATCATGACATTTTTCAAAATATTAGTATTTGGAATATAAAAATGTTTGCTCTTACAAGAGAGAAGTTTTTCACACCTCAACGTGTTTATATTAATTCGTTGCACCTAGTTTCTTCATGCCAGAGACACAAAACCATCTATTAATTAGACAAAGGCTAGTTGTAGATACTTGGGTGTACGTTTTTTATATGGTGGTGGTTTGTGTTTGTGATGTTTAATACAATTCAGTTTTATCTAGGTTGCCAAGTAAGAATGACAACAGAGATGACTTGGGTGATAAGGTATCGACAGTGGAAAGGATGAATAGTCTTGATATGATATCTAAGGCAAACCATAAAGACCCAAAATGTAAAGACTTGGTTTATTGTAGCAAGCAAGTGGGTGATATGGCTCAGTTAAACAAGAAATACAACATTAAAATACAGAGTGAACCATGTTTAGGGAGACTTGTGAGGCTAAATCTACCAGAGGGACTGTATGCAATTTTAGGAAGTCTAGGGGCTTCAATATTTGGATCCTTTAGACCCGTCCTTGCCTATGTTGTTGGGCTTATAGTGACTGCATACTATAGATCCGATGGAAGCCGTTTTGATGTTGATAAATGGTGCTTGATAATTGCATGTATGGCGATAGTTGTTTTAGTAGCCACCGTGTTGCAGCACTTCTACTTTGGAATCATGGGAGAAAAAATGACAGAGAGAATTAGAAGAATGATGTTTTCAGGTAATAGATATCTGTTTCTTTAATCTTTTTTCGATATTGTTTAGATGTTTTATCTTCGGCCATCATATGTATAACTTATTGTTTTCAGCCATGCTTCAAAGTGAAGTTGGATGGTTTGATAAAGATGTAAATTCTTGTGACAACTTGTTGATGCATTTGGCAAATGATGCCACATATGTGCGGGCTGCTTTTAGCAATCGGCTCTGTAACTTTGTCCAGGACTTTTGTGCTGTGTCCGTTGCTATAATTATTGGGTTCTCTCTGGAATGGAGATTGACATTAGTGGCTATGGTCAGCATACCATTTCTTTCGCTCTCTGCAATTGCACAGGTCCTTAAATCTTTCCCATTTAAAATTATTTCTTTCTTCTGTTATGTAATCATAAAACACCCAGGCCTGAGATCACTCTTAGCTCCAGTCCAGAGAAAACCTGAAAAGGCCGGCTTCCACAAAGCCCGATAATATCCCCCTTTAAACCTGAAAGCCCATTTGGTCCATATAAATATTCCATATGCCGGTGCCACCAAGACTGGTCAAGCGAATAGCATGATTGGGCCCCCGATAACCAGTTTCCCTGTTCCTAGGGTCCTGTTAACATTACCAAATAACCAAAACAAACAGACTGGGTTGGGACCAGATAAGTACTTGAGAAGACCAAATAGGAATTAGTTTTTAGTGGTTCGGACAGGGTTCTGTAGAACAAGGCTTAGTTAGGAGAGTGCATTTTTCACATGTTAAGGACTATCATTTTTAGGCCTGGACTCATTTAAACCCATGTTTTGAGCATCCAGGATACAGGTTAACCTGGATTGATTACAACATGAAAAATGTTTCAAAAAGAATTACAATGGTTGATATCTTATACGTCGAATGATTACTTTCAGAGAATGTGGCTTTCTGGGTTCTCAAGGGGAATTGAGGAGCTTCACAAGAAGGCATCCATGGTCCTAGAAGACGTGGTAAGAAACATCTCCACAGTCATTGCATATTGTGCTGGTAACGAGACTTCAAGACAATACACTCTTTATCTACAAAAAGTATACAAACGAACTTTCTTTCATGGAATGTCAGTTGGATTCTTGCTCGGCTTCTCAAGATTTCTCCTTTTCGCCAGCAATGCTGTTTTACTTTGGTACACTGCTATTTCAGTAAGAAATGGTTATATCGATCTTCCTTCAGCCCTTAGAGAATATATTGTCTTCACTTTTGCAACATTTGCCCTGGTGGAACCATTTGGGCTCACACCTACTGTACACAAAAGACGAAAAAATCTTGTTGGGGTTTTTGATATCATCGATCATGTTCCTGAGATTGACCCTGATGAATCTACTGCACTTAAACCCCTCTGTGCATATGGAACTATTGAATTTAAAAAGGTCAACTTTTGTTACCCAACAAGTCCAGAAATCATGGTGTTGCGGGATTTTAGCGTTAATATTGATGGAGGTCACACTGTGGGGGTGGTCGGTGTTTCAGGTTCTGGAAAAAGCACTATACTTTCTTTAATATTAAGATTTTATGATCCGGTTTTAGGCCAGATACTTCTAGATGGTAAAGATCTGAAACATTTTAATCTAAGATGGTTAAGGAGCCAACTCGGTTTTGTCCAACAAGAACCAGTACTATTCTCAACCACCATTAGAGAAAATATCATATATGCAAGACATAATGCAAGTGAAACCGAGATCAAAGATGCAGCCAGAATCGCAAACGCCCACCATTTCATTAGCAGTTTGCCTAAAGGATACGATACAAAAGTTGGTCCTGGTGGAGTGGAACTAACACCTGGACAGAAGCTAAGGATCGCTATTGCTCGTGTGGTGCTTAAAAACGCACCCATTTTGTTACTGGATGAAGCAGAAGGTACAATTGAACACGAGTCAAGACGTGTGGTTCAAGAAGCTCTTGATACACTATTGATTGGCAGTAAAACCACGATTTTAGTTGCACGTAGAGCGTCTATGATGAGACGAGTTGATAAAATCTTGGTGGTTAATGGTGGTCAGATAGTCGAACAAGGGACTCACGATTCACTTGCAGCAATGAAGGACGGTGTTTACGCGAATTTGACACAACCTCGTTTTGTCAAAGGACTTCGGCCTCATTTTCTTGGTTCAACACGGTAAAATTTGTACAAATTGTACGTCATTCAATGTTTCTTTACAGCAAACAAATCGATTAATTCATATATATAGTTATATAGATTTATTCTTGTAGCCATGTGTATGTAAACGTTATCCAATTTTACATGAAAAGGTTGCAAAAGCTCACAATAAAATGATTCTTGCGTTTACTTTATTCAAATTCCGATTATTGTTGCAAATGTCTACAAAATTCTTGATAAACTTGATCAATAACTTTCAACATGATATTCTTTTTAATTCAAGAAAGAACATATTTCTACATCATTTTTTATAAAGAAAAAAACGAGATAACTTAGTTAAATATATAAGTTTATTCATTTTAAATTAATAATACTAATATTAATGTATTGTGTATACCAACTTCATTAGTTTTTCCCTCATATTGTTTAGAAAAGAAAAAACAAACAAATGATTGTCATGGTCTACAACATTATAGAAATGTTCTAGGTCGGTCTAAAAAAACACTCCACTATTATTGGCGGGCCATATGTGGACGGTTTAATCCAACGATCATAATCCCAAACTCACACCACGTGGCAACATCCAAATAACTTGGAGGCGCATTACACGTATGATGGAAATATGGGCCAATAGGATCCCGTCCACAAACCGGTTACCGGGTGTCAACCGGCTACTTTTCTTACCAAATCATTGCAAAGTAAACCAGTATATATAACGGTCACTTAAACCAAGCCTAGTACAAGCACACTACTAAAGTAGGAAGTGAACACAAGTCCCTCGTATACACATATATATATACAGAAATATTTGAATCTATAAGCTAGAAGAATGCCGATTTCCAGCATTGCCATTGGAACACCGGCAGAAGCCCAGTCACCAGATGCTCTGAAAGCCGCCCTTGCGGAGTTTATCTCCATGCTTATTTTTGTTTTTGCTGGTGAAGGTGCCGGCATGGCTTTTGGTGAGTGTATTGCCATCATTTGAAAACTTGAAATACCCATACATTATGTATATGACGATATTCCTTGTTTTGTGGGTCCCAAGAACAGGGGTGGCCCACCGAGACGAGCATTTTTAGATAAAATATTTAGTGAAATGATATAAATGTTGTTTTCTTTATGTAGGCAAATTAACGGATGGCGGAGCAACAACACCGGCTGGTCTTATTTCAGCTTCAATAGCGCATGCTTTTGCACTATTCGTGGCTGTGTCGGTTGGTGCTAACATCTCAGGGGGTCACGTGAACCCGGCTGTCACGTTTGGAGCATTTGTGGGGGGGCACATTTCGTTCTTTAAGAGCATACTATATTGGATTGCACAATGCCTAGGGTCTGTGGTTGCTTGCTTGCTTTTAAAGTTTGCAACTGGTGGCTTGGTAAGGCTGTGAAAAAAATTAAATTTATCTACTAACTGTCATAAGTGGAGGGGGGAAGATGGGCGGGTTGGGTAAGGAGTTGAAATAGGTTTTTAATGCCAAGTATCTGAACAAAATGATTTAGGACGTTGAATGCAATAATTATAAAACTTGGACGACTTTCAAGCTTTTTCCACCTGTTCAGGTATAATATAAAACACAACCCAAATCAACTCATTCATAACTAAAATGGTCAAGGTTGTCACATATAATCTGAAATAATGAGGGATAGACTAGAGCAATACAATCGCAATGAAACCACTGAATTCACTTATTTGGATTTTTTGCAGGAAACTTCAGCTTTTGCTCTTTCTTCCGGTGTAGGTGAATGGAACGCAGTTGTGTTTGAGATAGTGATGACTTTTGGACTGGTCTACACTGTTTACGCAACAGCAGTTGATCCTAAGAAGGGAGATTTGGGGATTATTGCTCCAATAGCAATTGGTTTCATAGTGGGTGCAAACATCTTAGCTGGCGGTGCCTTCACTGGAGCATCCATGAACCCTGCAGTGTCTTTTGGCCCGGCTGTAGTCAGCTGGACCTGGAACAGCCACTGGGTCTACTGGCTAGGCCCATTTGTGGGTGCAGGTTTAGCTGCTCTAATCTATGAGATCATCTTTATTGGCTTAAGTACTCATGAGCAACTCCCAACCACAGGTTACTAAGAATCAATATCTCGCTCTCACACAGACAGAGTGAATGGGTAGTGAAGGATGGTCTCAATTCTCAAATTATTGTTAATGTTTGTGGGGTGTTATAGAAGTTGGTTGTTTTAAATTGTGTCTGGTGAGAAATCTTTTGACTATGTACCTATGTGAATAGTTTTTGTTGTTATGAATCAAGTTGTGAATTTATCATTGTGGCTCATTTTTAAGAGTCTATTGCACATCATTTTCAGCAGAAAACAAGGGGAAAATAAAGAAACAAGTGTTTATTGATTTAAATAAGCAAGTATTCAAATAATGATTCATATGGAAGAAGATTAAAGGACACACAGTTGAATACCAGCTAGCCAAAAGCTAATAAAGGAGATGGTTTTCACCTTCAACTTTTAAGTTAGAATGAAAGAATTTGAGTCTTCACTTTTTCTTTTTCTCCTTCTCACTGCGCGGGCGTAGTTTTGATCGCCTCTGCTTGAACAAATAGAGGTATAGTTGCAACCATAGAAATGGGTAGCAGATAAGGACCACCTGTATCAAAAATTCAAATTCAATAAGAAAAGTGTGTAAACAATAGAATATGGCCTTTTGGGCATGGGAATATGCATAAAATAGTAGGAGATTTAGTTGTTTTAGGTAAGGATAAACATCATTTACTTCTATTCACTGAAAGAATCCAACTTTTAAAAAATTTTCATTTAGCGTAACCAGTTAGTTGCCAAGTTCTTATGTGGCACATTTCATGAGCTACGATATTTGTGGAAACTCAAGATAAACTAGAGCACAATTTCCAGACCAGAATAACTCTTGCAGAATATGGCAAAATACCTTGACAAATGTATAGTAGCTGAAAGGGATGGCAGCAAAATAATCTGCATATAGGTTTTTCTCCATGATGGCCGGAAGTGATTTGTACATGATCCACACTATTTAGTAGTAAAGGATTCAAAAAGCCAGTCAGTATATTCAATGTACTCAATTTAGAAAATGTCAAAGATATGCAATATGGAAACTTACTTTCACCCAGAACTCCAATTGGGTAAATCACAATGAAGACTGTATACCTAGCAAAACGATAAACTTCTCATTATCTTAACTTTTATTTTCAAAATGTTAATGTGTATAAGCTTGTACAAATATATGTATATAGGCTGATGTTAAACGAGATGAACCGAACCTGAGGTAGGTAAGAAAAGAAGGGCATTTACCCAAGCAGCTCAAAGCATAGAATGGATACCTAACAATCTGTTTCGATAAAATTGGTCAAAGCACCGCCATTTCAACATAGATCAAAAATATAGTGAATATAAGTTTACTCCTAGTTCCTAATCATCTATAATGAAAGTTTGGTCGACTGGTTGAGTGTCTAATTGCCCTGATTTTCCCAATGTGATGTTCAAGCAGCTTATCTACTGTACTTGACTACAAACACGAATCAGGAATAAAGAGAAGAGAAAGTACCTCCATGCAACACCAAGCCAAAAACGCAATTAAAACCGCTGGTGAATCTTGAACCTACATAAACAAGCAGATATAATACATTGTTACAGCCAAAAGGAGGAAAATGAGCATAAAAAGAAAGCAACCGTCACGATATCTTCATTTGTCATTCTTTTTTCTTTGGAAAGGCATTCTTCATTCATTTTAACAGATTATGTGGCTCTATCTTAGGATTGATATTGATTATTCTGCGATACAGGATGACGGACGGGATGCATATAAAAGCCAACACATACCTCGTTTATTTGACGGACAATTGCCAGCAGGAAATGTGTCCTTCCTCCCCATTGCATCAGAGGGAATAAGAATCCACTAGGAACGATACCTTGAACGTAACAGAGTGAACATGGGAACTAAAAGCTTCAGATCAAAATCTATTAAGATTAAACGAGAAAAATAGTAACGTATTTATAGTACTGATGTATGCTACTCACCTAAAGCTCCATGAAGCACTTCCATAAATCCAACGGTTTGTAACAAGCCTGCATCAGAACAAATGTTGATTAAAACGTTAGTGTCTAATTTGTTTCCTCAAGTTTACATACACTCATATAGTCGTATCTCAAACGAAATTGCATCAACATTGATAATTTATAACTAGTTGTGAGGTAGAGTCAATTCTATATATGATTTCAAATATGAGGTGAAGTAACTGTAAATCCTAAAATTTAAAAATAACAATTTTTAAACAATGGGTCAAGGCCAAAAATGCCGATGTACTTTTCGGTTTGCATACAACTAGTACATATATGGAAATTTTGATAAAAATCTGACGAAAGTTCCAGCAAACTTTATTTTTTGGGCAAAAAATCTCCATTTGGATCTCAAAATACAAGTCCAACTCATACTCTAACAACCTAGAATCCATACAATCTGATGTAGGGCCCGGCAAACTAATATGGAAATGCATACGAATTGCTATCGTATGTATCAACTATGAAATTACATACTACATTTCAATGTATATATCTACTATCTAAAGGCTGGCTTTTTTTTCTTTTTTTTTGTTCCATCATTCAAAAGCTAATTTTCATATTCCAACACATACAATTATACAGATATTAATAATTATAATAATGACTCACATATTAGTTCTCCAGCAGAGGCGTAACCGCCATTAACTGATTTTGTTGATGAAAAGGAAACTGAAAGTTTGAACAAAGCAGTTGCCCTGCAATTTTCTCAAAATAATAACTTGCGAGTATACGTTGGAATAAAGTAGATATATGTATGTATGTACGTATTATTATACCATCCAAAAGCTTGAGCAGAGTTGTAAATGAAAAGATATAGATTTGAGAGACTTCCCCTCGTCATTGATTGGACTCTGGCTGTCGTCTCTCTTTAGTCTTAACCCTTCAAAAACGAAGGTGGTTGAAAACAGATGATACCGGTTGTGCATTAGCCACGTGACCGCTATTAATTTAAATTTTTATCTTCTTTTATTTATTTATTTAAGTTTTCAGAAAAAACAAAAGTCTACTAAAAGAAATAAATGTGTTTGTAACTTGTATTTGTATAATTTGTCTGTGAATGTAGCGTTGCTCGTTTTACTGTAATGCTTTTCTATCATTTTTATTAATGGTTTTGGTACAACAAGTAATAATAATACATATAAAACGATTATACAAAAATTAAACATTCTATAAAAATAATGTTAGTGCACATTTAGCCATTATATTCCATAAATGGATCGAGTGGTACACACTATAAATGTGGAGTCAAAGTTAAATAGTACTCCGGCAAACTTATATGGATATACATATTATAAACTCTAATGTCTAAATGGAGTAGTAATTGATTAGACGCTGTGTACGTCTTGCATTCCAAATGTGCTAAACGCATGAGAGATAAAACAACAAAAATCATATCTATTGAGTACAATCTCAATCTGTAAACTTTGCTATTAATCAATAAAAAGCTCAATTGACTTAAAGTTTAATATTTTACATTTTTTATTTTAAAATAGAAAATAAGAACCCAAAATATTTAATTATGTTATTCGTTTCATAATTCCTTAAACCAAAAGTACCACTTAAATGGCCGTTCAAAAAAAAAATACAACTTAAATAACGAATAAAAACTACAACTGCATGCCTAAATTAACTTAGATAACAAATCTCCAAGTAGCTAGTAGACCATTATTACGTTTGGCACAAAAGCTTAGAGTTGGGGCTGTGGTCAGGGTTTGGAGCTGGGGCTTCTATTTCAACCCTTCTTCCACCGGCTTTTATTTTAAAGACCTTTCGGGTTTTTTAGTGGCTTTTTGAGGCTGGAACTTTTAATTTAAAATGTATATCCAAACAGGGCTATTGTAATAAATAGAGCTTCTTTTTATAAACTTGAGGCTTTTAAAATTTAAAAAAAAAAAACTCAAAACCCACTACCAAACAGACACCATGTTCCTAAATTGATGCATGGACAAAAACAACTATACGTGCATAAATTAAAGATCAATAATTGAAAGTGCATGGATATACGAGTATATTGGATCATGATCAATGTATTGTAAGCATGTGTATATATATAAGTTGAATTAAATATGTAAACTTATCATAAGAAGTAAACTTTTAATAAGTAAAATATAATTTTTTATACACACCTATATAAAATACCAAGAATCCTACTAAATATTCCACTACACACCCTATATATAATATATATACTCGATATTCGTACTACTTTTCGCATTAGTTTACATTCAGACGAGAAAATGCAACCCTTTTGGGTAACTATTAATTAATGTACCTTTTCGATAGCTGTATTTTGTCACCGGGATTATATATAAAACCTATATAAATTATAAGCAAAGGCCACTATAAATAATGTTGTATTTGTCTATACTTTTAGTAAGTGTGAACAAATTAAAAACTTTGTCACGCTTTTATGTATATAAAAATATCTAGAACTAAAGGTGTGTAGAAATTTCTTCACACTAAAAAGTGTGTAGAATTAAAAGTTCACACTTTTTAATGTGAACTTTCATAATTATTTTGTAACACCTCATTTGTCCACGCTAATTAAAAATGTAACGTAAACAAATGAGGTGTTACAAAATAATTATGAAAGTCCACACTAAAAAGTCTGAACTTTTAATTCCACACACTTTTTAGTGTGAAAAATTTTTTACACCTTTTGTTCTATATTTTTTATACACATAAAAGTGTGACAAATTTTGAATCTGTTCACACTTAACTAAAAGTATGAACAAATACAACATTATTTGTAGTCATCTATATATATAACGACATCTATATATATATAACGACGTAATGATGAATTGATGATATCAAATTGATAATATCTTTTAGTAACTTATACGGATCGAGTGGTAAATCACGTTCACAGACGACCTTTGAATTCTAGCCATGCATTCAAATTTGTCTACTTTAGTATTTTGACTAAGTAATAAGTTTGTTTAGATGCGTGTAAAAGTAGGATTAATTTTGATAATAAGTCTTAATGGTTACTATGCATTAACACGTACATCAGTACTTTAAAACCTCAAACCTTGAAATTTCACGTCATAAAGTATATATGACTCATTGACATGTGATTATATTAGCATTCAAATAACTATTGCTGACTTAATTATTACGTACTGTCACTAATACAACCCTAGCTAGTTATTATTAATAAGAGTCTGTAAACTAATAATAATGGTATATGGTCTATTAGAGATAATACAATAAACCTAAAATGAGAACTAGCTAGCTATAAGGATCGCATAATGCACGATAACCATGCATGAAAAAAGATAACGATCGAATTGAAAGAAATGATGAAATTAACACAATCGTATATATATATATATATATATATATCATTAAATTAGCACAAGTTGCGCAAGAGAAGCTGTGTTACACCGTAGATTTTCTAATGAAAATATAAGCTTGCCACAAATTAAGTTTTAAGTTTATTGTATGTACGTTCTTCCTTAATCTATCTAGCTAGCTAGGTAGATATTTTCTTAAAGCCAAAATGATCAAATCTTGATCACCAAATAATCATATCCATATCTAATTTTATCATATTAGATTTTGAGAGATACTTGACCTGGCCGGGTCTAATTTAAGCAGGGAGATAACTAGCTAGAGCATGGCTTAGCGTACATTATTATTGCATACATGGACACCAAATCAATCAATGGAATCAAAAAATTAGTGAGTTATAATCTTGAACTAAATTGCTGGCTTGTTATGGGAAAAGTAGTCATACTCAACTCATCTTGGCCACTCATCATCCATGAAGAGCTCACGTAATTGTCCCATGTCGTCAATGAAGGTGCTATTTCGGTATAAGGGTCAAAAACCGGTTTTATACTATCATCATCATCTTCTAGTGAACCTATATCCTTCCATATTTCGTCCATTGAGTAACATCCTTCTTGTATATCACTACTACAATTGCTAGCCCTACTATTAGTATCAGTCTTACGATTATCATTCTTATAGTTGCTCTTTCCTTTCATAACCGGGGCCATTTTAACTCCCCCGGTGTCATAAAAACTTCTTTCTTTTGTCTCTATCATTGGCATGGAATCGATGATAGGTTGGCTAGTACATACTGATGAAGAGGACGAGCAGTGTGAAAGAGATGGAGATGGAGAACGAGATGCTACCCTTTTCTTTTCTTGAGCTTTTTTCCTCATATGTGTCCTCCAGTAGTTCTTGATCTCATTATCTGTTCGTCCTGGTAACTTCCTTGCAATCTTAGACCACCTGACAACGTCAAAATGTTAAATTTGAAATTGAAATTAAACTTGGTAATAAAGTAGTGAAATAATAATGATCACTCTTGTATCTATGTGCTTTGCAGGGTCGCTAACTTGAGAAAAAAAAAAAAATTTCTACAAGACTAGCTAAAGGAATTCTGAACATTTTTTTTTTCACTCTTGTATTTATGTATTCAAGTTACATGATGGTAGTCTAGTGGGGCTAATGCGATATATAAATGTGAGACATTCAAATCCTACCTATATATTTTTAATCATAGTGTTAATTGATTTATCTTTGTTCGTATTAGTCGTAATTCGTACTATTTCTATTAACTTCCATTATTAGATCGTGCCAACAGTAGTTCTTCTCTTTAGTGAACCATTGTCACCATCTTTTTCAATCATAGGTTTGTATTCTTCATTTATGGCGAACAAGTGATAAAGTTATATGTGTAAAATAAAGTGATAAAGAAAGTATATGTTTTGTTGAAAGGAATGCGCACGGTGACAATTTAGAAGTACTAATAAGATATTGAGCTGGTAAAACTGATAGAAACTAATAAGATATAATTGGAAATGCTTTTAGTATCGGAGAAACACATAATTTAATAACGGAAAATGATAAATTGACTTAATAGTATGCTTAAAAATCAATCTAAAAGTTTAAAAATTTGGCATGTAGATTTCACTAACTCTCTTTAATTTACTTAATCTTATACATTGATTCTTTCAAATGTCATTCATCTTATAATTAGGTTGATTTGTACACATATTAATTAGGTTGATTTAATGAAACAAAAGACTATTATAATTACCTACTGTGAACTATATTACATAAATTGTATAGAAAAAACACTAGTTTGTATTTATATGTTTACAAAAACTATAATTTCTAAATTTATATGTTTACAAAAATTAGAATTCCTAAAAAGTTGTTCATAGAGTGAGACATCCATTAAGAAAGGGAAGGGGAAAAAGACAAATATGAAATTTAAAAGTATCCCGCTCCACATATGAGAATATCATATTAAATGAAGCAATTGTCTTACACTTGCTTTTATCTAACGAAATGAGTGATAAGCCATGGTTTTATTAATTATAATAAAGTCTTAAACTTCGATAGGTTTTCTGATTTTTCCGTAAACAAATTGAAATATCTCTATTCACAATGCATTTGGTGGAAATTTGTTACGCCATCTAGCTACTAATTGATCAAATTTGTTACGCAGCCCGATATATATGATATGATGATGATGTCAACCGCCGTTTTCAAGTTTCTTTTACGACTTTAAGAATGTAATTTATACATGAATGATTGAAACCATTAGCTCTAAGTAGGAGCTAGCTTTTCTGTCTTCATATATATATATATATATATATTTATGATTTTAAAATAACAATTACTCGTACAATTTACATACAATTTACATAAGTAAAAAATTAATTAGGACATGCATGCAAGCCGTGAAAGACTATTCACACACCTTTTGGCATTGCCATAAACCAACATATATAATACAAGAAAACACGAACGGTCGTGAAATACATAGATCGATATTGGCACATCGAAGAACACGTACATAAAATATGGTTATGGATTTTGATATATAGCTATATGCATGTGACATATGTTATATACGATAATCTTATTGTAATTTTGTTTATTCATCAATATATATAGATAATAGAAAACATGATTAAGTTGATCAATTTTATTTAAAAATATTGCAAAAAAAGCCACTGTACTAAAAAAAAAATCACGGGTTTTTCAATTCAATATAGCGATCCTTTTATTCTATGAGTAAGGTTTTCAACCTTAAGAAACATATATGGGTTTAGTTTCATTATTTGTGCCAAAAACAATGAAAAAGACAAAAGAAGGAATAAATAAATGGATTATGTATAGATAGAAAAGATAGATATATGTCAAACCTGTTGCCAAATTTAGAATGAAGTTCAAGAACAAGTCGCTCTTCATGAGGAGCCAATTTCCCTCTTTTAAGACCCGGATTCAGATAATTAACCCATCTCAGCCTGCAACTCTTTCCGGTTCTTTTCAATCCTGTGAATCAAAATTTCCAAAACAAACCAAAATAATCCCCAAAAATAATTTTTTGGGGGGTTTACACAAAAAATAAATGTTAATTATGTGAATCAAATTATAAACAGTTTCGGTATATTTTTTTTTTCCTGAAATATTACTGCCTAAGGAACTATATAGTTTCGTGTTTTTTTTTTTTACGCCCGCCACCTTCAAACCTGAAACGTTGGCAATGAAGTCCCAACGACGATCGCCGAACATGTGAACATGAAATACCAGTTGGAAATCCTCGTGTTCGGTCCAAGGACCTTTTCGCATCGTTTCTTCATCTTGCCCCATCTTTTTAAGCTATATGATGATTTCTTTGGTATCTAGGATATATATGCTAAGTAAATTAAGATTGTAAATTATCGTGTTGCAAGTTGCAAGTGAGTTGAACACTAACTTTGGTGGAGGTTATTTATAGTGTTGTTTTTCAATTCTTTTTTAGTGGAATGTGGAATTTTACGATAATGTATCATACTCGAGGCATTTTTTTTTTTTTAACTGGCATTCTATTTTACTCGTACTCTTAAATTACACGTATGTCTAAAAATTAGGACTCTCGAAAAACCTCTATTAATCCACTCAAAATTAAATTTGAAAAAATATATTATTTTCTTATGTGACTGATTTTTTAATTTTTGTTTTTTGAACATTTAAATGCTGAGATTTTTCATTAATGATAAACATTGCTAGCGAGAGGCTATAATACAAACAGAAAGTACATCGGATTACAAGTATCAACGTGTTGAGATAGACATAATATAAAGAACGACATAATGTGTGACAGATTTATGATTCGAGTTCAGGATGGTCTTTAATATCTTGATTCAATACGTTCTCGGTTTGAAAAATGAATGGGTAGGATCAGATCATAAATACAAATATATAAATATAAATTCAGTAATATTGTTTACTCGTATAATATTACTCCTGTAATCGTTAAGTCTAAAATACTAGCCAATTAAGCCCAAAATGTATTTTAGTATTCTTAACTTGGTTGACTAGGTGCTCTACTACCCTGAATTATCAAAAAAGTAGCATATTACCCTAGACTTGGTTAACAAGGTTTTTTAGTACCCTAACTCACTAATTAATCTTTTAAAGATATATAACATCAATAACTAATTTAATTTATGTAGTTAATATATACATTGGTCTTCTAAACAAAATACTTTTAAGTTTAAATTTGTAATTTTAGAAATAATTATGTTAGAAATGTTGAAACTATGTTAACAAAAATATAACATTATAAATAACGCATTGAAATTAAAAATATAGAATATTAACATATATTAAATATTTTTAAAACTAGATACTTATTTCACAATTTAAAATAAATGTAAAACATATTATTGTATTTTTATAGGTTAATCTTATATAACTTGATTAATCACATCAGCTGAATTATTAATTCATTTTTGTTTTATAAACAAATTAGTAAAAACTTCAATAAGGAGATGGTTATTTATTAACTTGTACAAATACATTTTTTTTTAAATGAAACTACCTAGTTATACATATAACTATTGATTTGTACAAATATTCTATTGTAATTTTAGGGTTTTAAATAATAATATAATTTTAATATCTGTTTATTATAATTTTAAAGTATATTTCTTTAAAGTCGGTACTTTAAAATTTTATAATCATGTTAAAGATAACATATACTTTAGTGAATTTAGTTACTTATGGTTTGTTAAATATATTTTAACATCATATATTAGTTAAATAATGCATATAAATTTTAAAAGATTCATTAGTGAGTCTAGGGTAATAGAAAACCTTGTTAACCAAGTTTATGATACTATACTACACCTTTAATAATTTAGAGTAGTATAACACCTAGTCAACCAAGTTGAGAATTTTAGTAAACAAACAAGGTTTCAGAGTTTAAAATTGCTTCACAAATTTCTCATTAGTGATACTAGAAGGGTGTCCACGTGTTGCAGCAGGGTTTATAACGAGTGAGATGTCGTAATGTTAATACAAGTTGTTTAGGTTATTTTCATCATATGCGATGATGAGACATCTAACTATGGTTATCATTCTAAATGTAAGTAGATGATTAGATGCAAAAAATAATAAGGTGCAAAAATTAACCATTTTAAATATATTTATTAGGGTTATTTATGGGTAGTTTGGAGATATTGAAGAAAGTGCTAAATTCCTAATATATGGAGGTCTGTTTGTTTTATAAGAGATTATAGATTATAGATATTTTAGGAATGGATACACACATAGTTAGAATTAGAAAAAAAAAAAAGAAAAATATGAAGAGTGTTGAAAAAAGTAATTGGGGGTATTTTAAAGATAATGAAAAAATGCTTAATGTCTTAATTCACTTTGCTTTATAAAGTATCATAGATATAGCGGCCCGATACTACTTTATAAATTAGATAAAACGCCAACAAAATAATAGTCCTAAATAAAACCATACCATTACAACAATATATAAAATTATTATGACATGATGTGTTATAATATATAATATTATGTTATATTATATTGTATTAACTAATCAACTAATAATAACCAAACCTAAAATACTACTAACAAACTAATGCTTATACAAAATCATACGAGTATACTGTTTTGTGAAGACAATTACTAAATGGGTAATACATTTTTAGGCTTAATATTTTAGAGTTAATTGCATAAATCATGGTTTAATTCGCACACTTTTGTGGTTTTTATCTCTTAGAGCTAATTACACAAATCATTCGTGTGGTTTAACACGCATACTTTTGTGGTTTTCATCTCTTTAATGTTTTTTAATAAATTTTGTCTAAACTTCAAACATTTTTAATACTTAAGAATATTTTTTTATTTTATTTTTAGAACGGCAGTACTTTACATCTTTTGAGACACTTTTTTAACATTTTCATCCTTCAAAATGATTTACGGTGCTAAAAAAGTTTGAGACTTAAAAAAAATCCACTAATATAACTTAAAAAGATAAAAACCAAAAAAATATGCAAAACATATGTGATTTATGCGATTAACTCTATTTTTTATTTTCAAACTTTGGGGTTATTTTAACTATATTTTTTATTTTCAAAATTTGGGTTTATTTTTTTCTCCTTTTATAAAAGTTGTTAGAAAAAAGTTATGGTTTCATTAATACAATGTTTCAACAAAATACCAAAGCATAAAGCAAACAATTACAATATATGCCCATACGAGCCATGAGAGTCAAGCAGATTTCCTATTGTGGCTAAGATTTTTAGAATTCAGAAATAAAAAAGGAATACAATATGTTGGTATTTTAGTGTAATTGGGTTAATTATTTATTTAAGTCATAATAACACATCATATAAGTTTGGTGGTGTGGAGAGCACGCATATATGAATTTATTATGATCTTAGGGGAAGCCCCTAAGGAACGGGGGTCCGGGGGCAGTGCCCCCGGGAGCGGGGTTCAAGCGGCAGATTTTTTATTTTCATTAAAATTGCTATGGCAAAAATGTCTCAGAAATTTAATTTCGGAACTAATTTTGCCAATATTGCAAAGTCGAATTTAACTGCCATAAAGGTAGTTAATGGGCCCTGGTTCTGCATTCTGTAGTTACGAATTCTCTTAGAATTCTCTCTGGTTTCACACACACTCTCAAACACAAAATCATACAAAACGTTCTTAATCACTGATTGTATCCGGTTAAATAATTTGGGGTGAACCACTGAATTGATTCAATCTGAAAGCGAATCGCGCCTTTAGTGATTGATTTATATCCAGTTTTATTCGTTGTTTACTGCATATCCCCAACACAATACAATAGATTGGAATATATCATTGGCTGAAGTGTTGCGAGTTTTGGCCGGAGTTCTGTAGAGTATTGCAAGGGTGATCAATGGACCTCTTATGCAATTTTAATTTCGATATTGGTTTATAAGGAACTCATTCATATATAAATATACCAATTTATAATTTCAAGATTCTCGTGATTTTCTCAAATCAAATGTTTCTCACATGAATTTTTATATATATTTAATTATATATATATATATATATATATATACAGTAGCGCCTATAAATGAAAATGCTCGTTCCAGACAATTTTCCTGCTAACACGAGTCATCTATACCCCCATATCAGTGGCGAAACTTAACCAATTGTTTCGAGGGGGTCAATTTGTACTGGCAAAAGATCAGGAAGGGTCAACTTGTAACATTATTATTTTTTTAAACCCTCTTGTATAAAATTTACAGTTACAGCTCAAAGTTTTGGAGGGGCACAAACCCCCCCCCCCCTGCCCTATGGAAGTTCCGCCGATGCCCCATATAATATAAACGGGAAGTTCTTAATTCAGTATTTTTTTTCTCTACCAAATTACCCATGTACACAAACAAGCACACATATCTCACCACAACCACCCATCTTCGTCAATCACCGTAGTTTATTACCACCGCAACCATAAATCTCAAAACCATCACCGTTTAGCCGTTGCAACGCACGAACATCCATCATCCAAAACAATAGATCTCTATCCATAACTAAATATCTTGTACATGTATAATTATATTAGATCACAATAAAAAAAACACCGCTAAATACAAATTTTATCCCTTTTTTTTTTATTTGATGGAGTCATAGAGGTATCAAATTTAATTTTCTTTCTGGAGTACCTTTTCAACTTTAGATTGGGTCACAAGATGTCATATATGGATCTGACCCTAGCTCTAAGGTATATGTTAGTGAAGTGACCATTCAGTAAAGTGCGTCTTTAAATTAAAAAAGAACAAAGTTCAGTAAAGTGGCTTGATAGGTGCAACTAGTTTTCAATATGCTCTTCTATGGTTCTCATCGACTCTTTCCCACAACCTTTTCACAACTTTTACTATATATAAAAACACGTGTACTGTTAATCAACTTTATCATTTATTTCGTTTTTGTTGTATCTATTTTAAAGGGAATAGTAAAGGTGGGTTTGTCTTTAAAAAAAAAATAATAACATAAAAAAAAACATAAATATAAAAACTAAGTGGTATACCATAGATAGTACTATAAATATTTTTTTCCAGTAGCGAGTCCACAAAGTAATATGAGCAAACAATATCGAAAAAACTGATTCTATAAATATATTTTTTTTCCACTTACTTTTCTTTTTGCGTATGTATACGCAAATCGTAAAGTCCGTAATTTTTAAATTATTCGATCACGTACTAATAAACATGTGAGTTCGAGTATATCGTAATTTCCTCCATAACTCATATTATAAAGTAGCTGATTTTGTTTCATTTTTAAATAAAAGAAGAAGATACCAGTAACATATTGCTTACGTGCGTGAGTGGGGGAAATATTCAGAACGTTGTTCATTGTGGCAAACAATGTGTGGTCCAACTTTCCTCCTTATGGTAAGAATAGTTACTAGAAGCCAAAGTATATGAGAAATGGGGCAAATTTGGAAGATATGGAGCATTTGTTACACTGTGGGCATCAGTTACTCCATAAATTATCTTTTTTACGAATAATCTAATTAATATGTTAAGTTAACTTTTCATTTATTTTTTTCACAAACATTTTCTACCCATAACCATAGCGTGTATGATTCCCAGGCGCCATCTTCAATGATATTTTTAATCTATATAAACAAACTACTCACTCCCCCATTCAACTCTCTACCTTTGAATTACCTAATATACCCTCTACATTTAAACTACCTCCACACACCTTATCCCTGAAATTCCGAGATTACCCTTGATAAAAAAAAACCTACAATTACCTAAAACCCCTATTGTTATAAAATCCTATTAACTCTAAAATTATTGCTAAAGGTATTGCTACGGATAAGAAAAAATTTATAACTCACGAAATTACGAACCAATTATGTCCTTTATATATTCGTTTTAAATTTTAATCTTTGACTATTTATTTTTTTAATTGCCTTGGTTTCCTCCCCTACAACTGTAAGTGGTTATTTTTCATGATTAATGTTTGCACTTTATTATTTTTTGCACCTAATCTGCGATTTATTTTTAGAATGATATATACGGTTAGATCCTGCATTGACGCATCTCATGAAAGTAACCTGAACGCTATAAACCGTTATGGTATCTAAAGCGTTATAGACAGTCGTCGCTGCAACGCGCGGACACCACTCTAGTATATCTAAACATGTTTGTCACTTAAACAACATGTCAATAAATTGTTCTATCATACAGAATTAACATACTGAACTCATTTTGTCTCTAACCAAACATACAAAAACTCAATTTTTTTAAGCCACATAATCATCTATAAACTAAAAATATTATATTACCATATACAATTATGCATACGTAACAACTAAATTAATTTTATTGTGTATTTTCAACTAAAACATATACATTAATACTTTACACACTCAAAAACAAACATAACATAGATACTAACACACAACTAATGAAAATCATAAATATATATAAAGAAAAAGGTAAGTTCCTTAGTCCATGTGCCTAAGGCATCCGCATAACCCCGTGTATATATATTTTTGGTCTGATTTAATTAGTTTTTGGAGTTAATTACAGAAATCGTCCCTGTCGTGGACCTCTACTTGCAGCTTTCGTCTCTAAGTTTAATAAATTACAGTTTTAATCCAAAAAACTTTGTCCCGTCAACACTTTTAGTCCTACCTACTAACGTCCATTTAAAAACCTATCGTGTGACCTGCACATGATGAGTACTTTAGTCATTTCATCAATATAAGGACCAAAACTATAACTAACATCTGCATCTATCATCATCATCATCGATATATAAATCTGTATCTATTATTAAAATATAGTAATATATAATCTATATGCACCAAATTCATTGTATATGCATAATATCATTCAATATGTTCGTATTGTTGGATGCTGGATGAACCGAATGTATCAACTGTGCAAAAACAGAATACATCTTTCCATGTGCTTCATTTATTAGACACCAAATTCTAGTTGGCCATGCTCTTCTCTTTTCTACCATGGAGGTGTTACGGTGGTATCTACAAAGATGTTACTTTATTCAAACTTCTTGTTTATTTATTCAACTAATTTGAATATAGTTAATCGTAAGCCTACATTACATGAAAAACCCAAAATCATTTGTAGGCTTGTAAAAGTTTGTATATAATGGAAGATTGGACGTACATTGAGATGCATTCCATTGAGATTAGGTAATAACTAATAAGTGATTATCATGATGGGTGACAATAATTGGGTTAAAATGTTTTAGATTTGGGTTTGGATTGAATTCTAAATTTTGAAATTATAGGTTTTTGATTATATAGATATAAAATAGGTATTAGATCTGGGCTTGGTATACAAAGGTAGATGCAGATGCTAATTACAGTTTTGGTCCTTGTATCGATGAAATGACTAAATTACTCATCATGTGCAGATCACATGATGGCTTTTTAAACGGACGTTAGTAGTTAGGACTAAAAGTGTTGACTGGACAAAGTTTTTTGGACTAAAACTGTAATTTATTAAACTTAGGAACGAAAGCTGCAAGTAGAGATCCACGACAGGGACGATTTCTGTAATTAACTCTAGTTTTTGGGTAAGGATTCCCACAAGTTGAGTGCTTAACTTGAGTTAAGTTGGGGAGATTTTAGCCCTTGAATAAAAATCAATGGTCAATATTCAAAGATGATCATTGAATCTTGGCTTTTGATTTACATCCAATGGCCAAGATCATCCTAACATGACTAGTCATGTTAGGATCAACTTGAGGGAATTCCTCCCCTTAGTTTTTATAGATCAGCTTTTCATAAGAAACCAAATTAAACCAAAATTATCTATTTACAAAAAAGTCAAAACCATAAATAGTTAAGTTTTTTTGTTTTGATTTAAAAAAAAAAAGGTATGATATTTTTATACACGAACGTGAAGTTTAATTTATCATTTTTCAGTTAAAATAAGTAAAATATGTCAAATGATAATTAACAAGGATAAAGCTATTAATCATTATTTAATACGATTAATCCTGAATATGACTTTATTAAACAGTTTAACACTATCAATCATTCCATCTTAATTTTAAAACATATTATCTTTTCTCAAGAAAGACAATTACTAGAATTGAATGTGTACCATGACGACCTAAAGATCGTCAATTTAATCAACTATGCATAAAAAAACTATATATATATATTGTTATAAGATATGTCATATTTGATAGCTCCTACTACATCATCTCTATCTTTATATCCACACTCTACCATCTATGATCTTGCCACATCGCACAAATTAAGCCATTTGTTACCAAAAAAATACTTTGTGGACTCTTATTAATACGATTGATTAGTTGGAGTCTTTGGTTATAGACTTAAAGAGTCAAGTATATGATCGATAAGCCTTTTAATTTTATAGGGAGGTTACCTTTCTACCAATTAGTTGGTCCATTCTATAGAATTTTTGATAGAAAAAGATAATCAATACCAACAAGACTTTAATGTGGAAAATTTGCGTAATGATGTCGTTGTAATACCCATAAGCTAGCCTAACATAATGGAATGAAGGTAAGAAAAAAACCTTCAGATCAAAACTAAACCCATGACTAAAGAATTTAAGATATACATTAGAAGATAATAATCTAGCTAGTCTTATAAGAAGGGTTTCAATGTTTGTTTCTAAATCACTGGTGTAGTGGTCTCGTGTTTGGGACTTTGGGTATGTATTTTTAGAAATATATGAAATTACTTTTTAACAAAAAAAAAAAAAAAATTTGCTTCGTAATTCCTTAAAAAGATATCTTAGTGGCCATGTAAATTTCCATAAGAGGTCCTGGGTTTGAGTTTTGTTAAAAACAAAATCAGTGGATTATTAAGTGGTTGAGATTCACCTAAACACTAGCTTAGCTAGGAAATTAATGGGTATCAAATGATACATAAAAAATTTCTCATTCAATTATTTTTTTTTAGATTCACCTGCTTTGACTCTTGACTTGCGAAAACGAGTCAGCCATGGAACTCAAAATGAGTAAGCACTATTAAGGATAAAAATAAATAGATAAATAAATGTACAACAGCAGAGATCAAAAAAATCCTAATTATAGATATTATTCTTTATGACATAAATGAAACAATTTAAACTCCCAAACTTTGATCAGTAATCTCTATCTCTATATTAATTAAAATAAAATTTTGATTACATCATATTTTCTCAAAACACTTTACATGGCAACTCTAAATTGTTTCTTAAAAATTATTTCCTTTTCAATTAAATAAATTATGATATCATTATAACATTAAATTTATTACTTAATTTGTTATATTTTATAAATTCTTATCATATTAGTTATTAAATATCTTTATAAATATTTTTAAGTTATAATAGTATATTTTTCTATTAACATGGCAAAATTGATTCAAATAATTCATATTTCATTGGTTTCATGAATATATTATGATTATGATTTTGTTTATTTTTTTTTCTCCTTTATCTTCATTTTTATATGTATATATATATATATACACACATATAGATGTATATATATATATAGATATATACATATATATACACATATAGATGTGTATAGATGTGTATATATACACATATAGATGTGTATATATACACGACCGGGCTCTAAATATGTATATTTGATCTACACGGGTATTACCCGGGTTTAATAAACTAGTTTGTAAATAAAATGGTGTTTGATAGAAGAAAATCAAAAAGAATAAAAATATGATATAGAATAAGAATATTGAAAAAGAAAATGTGTATTTGAAAAGAGAATGAATACTCACGTTTGACATAAGCAGAGAATCAATATATAAAAATTACAAAATTTAAGGTAATAATTAAATGAAATACATATAACATCATTGCAAGAAAAATTCATTCTCAGATATTCTTTACATTTTGTTTATTTTTTCATTTATTTTTTCTTTCTCGATCTCATTCCATTGCAATCAAATAAAAGAAGACATTTTCATTTTCTTTCCTCCTTTTTCATTTCATTGTAACAAACACCCCTTGCATCTTTGTAATAAGTGGAGAAGAACCAAAATACTAATATACCGTAGGCAACTTGTTGGGTCGAAAACGACCAAGTATAATTTGTCCAGAAAATAGTTGAAGTTTAGTGAAGAATACTTGTACAAGATTCTGAACCATTTCAGAATGTTCATTGAAGTTTCACTTCAGTTCAGATCAGCCCAAGCTGAAAGCATTCATCTGAAGTCGAAAATCGAAGACTGAAGAAAGATAATCATCTTAGAAGCAGAGCCCTGAGAAAATTCTACCCGATCGAAGACTGAAGCATCTCAGTATAAAAGTACTTACAACACTTTTACACTGATTACAAGGAAGTCTTTTTAACTTTACCAACCTTTACCCGGATAATTACATTGTCTATAGTAAAGTACATGGTTGAGTAAAAGTGTTGGGAATAAAATGTGAAATTTCACTTCAAATGACTTTCACATTTAACCTTAAAATGCACAAGTTAAGGAATTGATTTGAATTCCTAAAATATTCGCAACCGGGTATTGTATGGCCAAGTCCACGTCATCATGGACTTTGCCTATAAATACAAGGTTTCTCACAATTTGTAAAATGATTGAAACTTTGTCATTGCAACTTGTGAGATATACTCTAAGTAATTCTTACGAGTATTTTCAAGTTATTAAATCACTTGTATTTCAAGGTTGTTTAGATACTTCACTTGGGTGATTATCTTTATTCCGCAACAACCTTTGTATTTTGTTAAATGAACAAAATATATTGAAAAGAGTATCGTGTTTTTCAATGCTATACTTGACTTATATACAGGTATATTATTTATATAGTTTTAGCTCTTTAGTTTCTTACAATTTACTTTCAGTTATTTACATTTATTGTTTAATTCATATTTAGATCGTCATTCTGAATTGGTCTCATTTTAAATCAAAATTGCTTGCCAGTCAGATAATTCATTTGAGACTTACACAAACTCTTTAGAGAGAAGGAAACAAAAATGTACTCGTATTTTACTCTATTATATATCTTGAAAAATTTTGGGCATTCGATCAGATGGTGGCGAAAATAAATTGCATTCCACTTGGCAGGATGTAGCTTGTGTACAGAAAGTTAAACTAGCTACTTATACCTCACAAGTACAAAACACATATATAATGGTGCATAAAAACAACACCATATGTACCGGCCATCCTTTTTTTACATCCATATTGATGATAAGTTGTATGTGTTTTTAAAGTCATGATGATAAGATATGTTTCAATATTCCATCACTTATACTTTCCATTATTTAATTAGTGCCAAATTTGACTAGGCACGCCAAAAAGGATCAAATTCATTCTATTCAATTCTTATGCAAAGTATATGCCTTGCACTAAGTAATTAAATAGTGCTCCCAATGTTCAACATGGCACTAACCGTGTTAAATAAATAGTTCACACTAGTGACATTGGTGTACATATATACCCACGTCATTTTATTTTCATTACTTATAAATATTATCACGCACAAAAAAAAAGATTTTATCAGTGATAATATCCCGTTAACAATTTACAAGCAAAAGTTTACAAACAATGAATTTGTTTGTAAATTGTTTGTCAACTTAACATTTCTTGTATAGAAAAAATGAGGGTATTATTTTTTATGTAAGTAATGATTTATTAGAAATAGATAGATTATAAGGTTTTCGTTATCAAATTAAAAAAAAAGTAAATTACATTTTTCGTCTCTGAAGTTGACACGTTTTTCACTTTTGATTCATGAACTTTAAAATTTACAATTTTGACCCTAAAGTTGACTAATTTTTTCAATAATCGTCCTTTGGCCTTACGGCGTTAAAAAATGGTCGTTAACGTATGCACGTGCTAGACACGTGAGGGCACTAATGTCATTTCATCTTACACCGAGAGACGAAAAGTGAAAAAATAGCTACTTGAGGGACCAAAAGTGAAAATATAGCTACTTGAGGGACGAAATATGAAAATCATATAAATAAATTTTGTAACAACCGTCTTAGAAATGTTCTAATTAAGTTCTTGAAATGTACTTTTGCCACTAGAACGGCTAGACAGTTCAAATTAATTAAGTTCTTGACGTACTTTAGACCTCAATTATGTGCTTATATGAAGGTCAATTTGATCTTAAATCTTGAATTATTTGACGAGTTCATGATTATGTGCAATGAAATATTAAAGTTCGGTTCATAAACGTTCATGTTCATAAAAGTTCTAGTTCAAAATATTCGCAAATGGTCCTTGCATTATGAAGTTCATTTAATATGGGAAAGGTTTAAATAGAAATAAGATGGAAACCTAGAGAGAGAAACATTCATACTTCATCTTTTTCTTCTTTCTCACACTAGAAACACCTAGTGCAGCCACCTAAAACACACACAAAATTCATCCTTTGATTTTGTATTGTTAAATTAAAATCATTTGTACTTTTAGCATCCTTGTGATAATCAAAACATATTTCCAGAATCAAATTTCAGGTAACAACAACAAATTATGAGTTTTAGATCAAATTAAAAGTGTACTTTTTCAACTTTATGTTCTTGATGATTTGGTCCAATTTTGATATGAAATCGTGTTAATGATCAATGGGTTTGTGTCTAAATGTGCTTAGTATCATTTGTGTGAACAAATTTGGGTCATAACATGCTTTAATCTTCAAAACCCATTTTTGAAAATGAAAGGAAACTTGTTCTTGATGTGCCACACCTTGTTCATGTTATAGATGATCTTGAAATCGTTAAAAGTGTGAATGGTTAATGTTATTGTGTGTATATGTACAAGTTCTATGTTTTATCAAGTCCCGGATTCGATCTAGATCTTTGTGTGATGTTCAAGTTCTTGTTCAGCCATGTTTGGCACTTGGGACGATCCTGGAGGGACGATCTTGAGCCCAAGATCGTCCTAGCCAGCCCTCATTGTTCATAGTTCATGTTCGTTCGATCTTGTGTGGTGTTGTGTTGTTGTTGGTACGTATAATGGGTAACTGATCCTTTGGATTGGTTTAGCTCAAACACTTGTTCGTGAAACGATCTTGTTCTTGTACTTGTCCTTGGAATGGGACGATCTTGAGCTTGTTCCCTCAAGACGATCTTGTACATTGTCCATTAAGACGATCTTGAAGTTCATAAGTTCCTTGAAACGATCCTAGCTTGAAACCTGAAACGATCTTAGTCCTAAACCCTAGGACGAACTTGTGGAGCAACCAGGACGATCTTGTGGAGCAACCAGGACGATCTTGGCTAGCCAGTAGGACGATCTTGGCTAGCCAGTGGGACGATCTTGATGTCCAAAACCCTAAGACGACTTTGTGCACTCATATAACAACACGTACTTGTTCTATAACATACCACACTTGATCCTTAATCATCAAATCAGTTCATAACAACATTATCACTTGATTAAACACATCAAAGGCTACTTTTAACATCAAGCTAGTTCATGATTCGATCTAAGACAACGTACAAAGTGCAAACCCTAATTAAGTACAATTAAGACATGTTCTATCATGATTATCAAAGTACGAGTTCAATGATCAACTAAATTGAGTTCTAAAGACTAAAGTTCATTATTAAAGACATGTTCAACTCATTAACACGATAAGTACTTATGTGTGAGTTCAAAGACGTACAGTTCGAGTCCAGTTCATGTACTTAAAGTTCATTTAAAACTCTTTTGAGTCAACACGTTCAAAGATCTTCAAAGGACCAAATCATCAGTTCATCAAGGACATTTCTGTGATTGAATAATCACATGAACTAATATATGTACTTATTTATGATCAACATGTACTTAGGCATCCATCAAGACGTGCTTGGATTTCGATAGATATACTTATCTATCTTTGTGCTTATTCTCTGTGCTAATACTACTAGTGCTTGTACCAGATCACTGTGAGTTCACTAATCCCCCTTTTGTACATCTGTTCAAAGTTCTTTATCGGGGACTGAAAAGCATGAAAACTATTTTGTACTAGTACTTATGTTCTTGAACTATCTTACGTAAACATTATGATCTTGAACTACTTATGATATGATTATTAAACTATTTAAAAGAGTATTTGAGTCTTGAATGGGCAGGATCTTAAATACATCTATACTACTGTACTTGATCTTCATTATGTTCTAGTTCGTACATGTACTTGTTCAGTTCTTGTTCACTGCTATCAATTCATATCCCACAGTTCAGGGAATGAACCGTAGGTAATTATGGACAGCGCTGTTTAGGGTAGGCCCACCCCCATTCTCCACAGTTTAGGAGGATGCATATTACTTGTTCTTGTTCATGTCATTATTCTGACATAGATCTAATTTGAAGTACTTGAGCTATATGAGCATACTATTACACTAAAGTTCAGTTCTGGCCAATCGGTTTAGCAGTGACAATTTATATCTAAAGTTCATTATATGTTCTTGTTCAGTTCATGCTATTATAAAGTACTTATGTTCAAAGTGCAGTTCTTGACCTAATACTTACTATTGTAAAGTACTTATGTTCGACGTGCAGATCTTGACCTAGCTCTTATCATTACAAAGTACGTTGGTTCAACGTACAAAACTCATGATCTTGTTCTTATTATACATATATACTTATATGTAAGCTAAAAGTACATTATGTGAATCTCACCAACTACTTTTGTAGTTGACCTTTTTGAACTTACATGCTTTTCAGGCTAGGTTCATAGTTCTTTAGCATAGGAGTCTTCATCTTAAGCTCATCTCTTTTGGCAATTGTTTGAGCGTACAAGTTCAGGAGCTGTGAAGACCTCCCTTGCTAGTTCTGTTCAAGACTTGGTTCTTAAAGACAACTTGTTCTGTCTTTTGTTCATTGACTATTCTGAGTACATTTATCGTTCTGTAATGACTATCGTACTTCTGTTCTTTTAATAATCAATGGTTGTGTTGGAACTTGTACTGTGTGCAATTGTGCTTATCTGTGCATCCCGTATATTCCGCTTTAGCGGAGTGTTACAAATTTATTCTTCCATTCTTTCTTTTCCGATCATCTTTTTAGATAGAATTTTCCCACCAGACATTTATTTCCCCTTTACCCCCAAGCCTCTCCAATCACCACCACCTAATAACCACCAACAACAGTCGCCGCTACCAGTCACCGCCGCCTGTAACCAACACCAGCCACCGCCGTCTATAACTACCACAAGCCACTGCCATCCACTGCCATCTCCGGCCACCGCCGCCTATAATTACCACCAGCCACCACCGCCTACAATCACCACCAGCCACCGTTGCCTACAATTACCACCAAACACCGCCGTCTATAGTCACCTCCAACCACCGTCGTCTACATTCACCACCAACCGCCGCCACCTAGAATCACCACCATCCACCGTCCCCCTTTCAATTAAAATCAAAATTTAGAAAAGGGAAAAAAAAAGATGGCTGACATGTTTGAACTATAATTTGTTTGATTGGTTGTGTTTTGTATGTCATGAATTTGAGTAAATGATTTTGTTTGTGGTTTAGATTTGGATTCAAAGTTGAATTTTTATTAGGTGTCATCGGAAAATAAATGTCTAGTCGGGAAAATTACATCGGTAAAAATGATAAGATGATCGGAAAAGAAAGAATGGAAGAATAAATATATTTGTATGATTTTCATTTTTTGTCCCTCAAGTAGCTAATTTTTCACTTTTCGTCCCTTAAGTAGCTATTTTTTTACTTTCCATCCCTCGTTGTAAGGTAAAATGACATTAGTGCCCTCACGTGTCTAGCACGTGCGTACGTTAACTGTCATTTTTTAACGCCGTAAGGCCAAAGAACGGTTATTGAAAAAATTAACCAACTTTAGGGTTAAAATTATAATTTTTAAAGTTTAAGGATCAAAAGTGAAAAATGTGTCAACTTTAAATAAGAAAAATGTAATTTACTCAAATATAACAATAGGTTAGTCATTAGTGCTCCAAAAGAAGATTACATTACATCACCTCACATGATAAGTGCCACCCGATCCTAGATTAATGGGATATGTCATCCACTTTCACGTAATTATATTTATTTTATTTTCTAATTATATTTTGCTGTCTTTTTTGAATGGCTTGTGTTAAAAGCAAAAAATATATTGATACTTAATATAAGTAAGAAAATAAGAACTTTGATGTGCCGATTCACTAGCTAACATAATATACCAAGCGAGTAAATTTATTTGTGAGTTTTGTTTGTTAGTACTTTATTTTCCTTAAATAAACACATACACACGTACACGTTGTGGTTGATGACTTGTGAATAGTCTCCATCTCCACACCACATATCATCAATGGTAACTTTTTTATCATCCCACTAACTCTAGATAATGGTTACGTAAATCATAAATTTTTTCTTATGAGTCTTCTTTGTTTCTAGTTTTTAATTTTATTCAATGATAGCTTTAATATAAAAATATTGATTGATTTCAAATCCTTGCGTGTTAGTTTTGAGTACATGGATATAACTACACACTTTATTAATAAGATATTACATAAAAAGATTATTTGTAATCTTCTCTCTTTTTTCTCTTATATTCTTCTTTTTTCTTTCTTTTTTGTATATAAAGAACGAAAAAGCATCGACATCAACTTTGTTAGATAAGATTGTAAGATTGATATTACCGCTTTGTTTTGTTTTATTGTCGATGCTAGTGCAACACATGATGTAGTGTCATTGTGGTGTTAATATTTTTGATAGAATGTATCTTAAAATTGTTGCTCGGACCCATTTTTTGAAAGAGACGCTGATAAAAAGAAGAAGGTCTAAAGTCAAAGATAAGAAAAAAATTATATATGATGATCAATAGTTCTTTTGTATGACTATACGTTGGTGGAATGAATTTGAAATAGATAAGTACGTTAAAGGACGACAATAAATCCAATCAAACCATATATGTTGGTGAGACAATGGAAACTATTATTTGTTCCTTTAATAAACCAACAAAGATGGTGACTACTTTATTAGAGGATGGATTAAGGTTAAGCTGGTATGATCTAACGTACTTATTTAACGTTTAAAACAATAAACGTACGCTACCCATTTGTATACTTTCGAATTTATTGCCAAAGAAAACCTAAACTGCATTTTCCCTATTGTTCCTGCTTACGTGACAATTTGCCATTTTTGAAATCTTAAAAACAACTTACTTTCATTCTTTGTCTCATCCCGTTAACAAGATCGATTAGATTGCTGACTTGACTGCCTTACCAAAACGAAACAGGTGGTTAACGACTTAACGTGGCTGATATATGATGACGTGACATTTACATTAGACTTTTTATCCTTAATCGGCAAAGGTTAGAAACGGGCAACACGCAACATTTTAAATTATAATTGTATCAAATATGTCAAGTTCTATTCATGGTCGACCATATTCTGTTATGATTTTCGATTTCGGGCTATAAGATGGTTAAGAATGGACGGCTCTTTAAAGCTTGAGGGGTAAATTATACAAACTATATATTAAAAAAGTTGTCCTTAAGTAACAAAATGAGGGGATTTGTTTGCCCAAATTGTTCCAACTCTTACCTATGGATCAAAACGTTATGTAAGTTTTTTTCTTTTTCACGGGGTTCATGGCAAACTAGCCGGAACCATTTGATGTAACTTTACTATTCAGCATGCCGGAATATTTAAAAAGTAACAAAATGAAAAGTAGCTAGGTGGTAACATAAGAGACAAAAAAAAATTAACGCAACTGCACGTCATCGTATATCTATAATGCTAGTAATCATAGTTGTTAAACTCTTACGAGTCGAGTCGATTAACACCAAAAAAGAGTCGACTCGTTAGGTGACTCGTGGTGACTCGTTTTTGTTCAGACTCTTACGAGTCCCTGTGTGAACTTAAACCGAGTCACGAGTCGCAAACTTATAGTTATTGCAGTTTGATACTATAATCATATATATTTTATACTTAATTTGCTACATTATTTTGTGTGTTATCGATGTAGTTTTTATCATTTTATCGCAAATTTGAAAATAAATTGTAAACTTATGTCTCAAAACTATCAAATATGTAATATTTTGGTAAATTTATTAAAATAACGAACTTATATTCTGCTTTTAAAGACGTCACACACACACATATATATATATATATACTATATTATGTAGTACATACAAATTTCCCGACTCTTACGAGTCGAATCACGTTCCGAGTCACGAGTAAAAAAAATTATGTTTTCGAGTCGAGTCAAAAGTTAAGAGTCGACCACTATTTTAGTAATGTTGTTAGTCATGTCAGCAACTAAATGAGACATTGTTAACAGATTGTCAAGAAAATACAGAATAAAAGTACATAAGTTATTTGGAAAAAAAAAAAATTCATAATGTTTGTCACAAAAACAAGCCTTATAAATACGTCTGTCAGATACATCCATAATAACTTCAATTAAAGAGAGCAAGAAATTGTGGGGCCAAAAATTACCACTAACTCAAATTCGTAGGTATTCATTACATAATCGAGCTCGTTCTCAAGCTTGGAATCCAAGTTTGGACTAGACAAACTCGTGTCAATTTCAAGCTTCGAGACCTGAGTCCATCACAAAATTAATAGTGATGCTACTCAATTACACTTCTAGATTTAGGTTATATGTTACCTTCAATGAAGTTGAACCATACCAAAAGATTATCCAAAATGATAATCCATGAAATTGGTAGACTCTCTAAGACTCTAAGATATATTTAATTTGCATAAAACCTTCTATCATTCTACTTACAAAACATATCGATGTTGTAATGACAAATATTAACGCGAATATTTATGACTTATTTAACTCAATACATTTATATACATATATAAATATATAAAGAGAAAAGTGAGTATGAGACTATTATGCACCAAACTTTGGTGAAAAACCCGTCACATACCAATTAATATTTTAATATTTTAAATAAATGTTTGGTCCTCCGTGATTTTTATGGTTAAAAAAAGGTATGCGAGAGATTTTTCACCCAACTTAGGTATCTAACAGCCTCATATTCCCTTCCCCGTAGATAAATACAGCTACAAATCTTACATAAAAAGCCACAAAGATCCATTTTGAAGAATTGAGATGTCCTTAAAATTAAATTGAGCTGCATTTTTGTAACAAATTGGGCTTCGTATTTGTAATATTCACTTTGGGCTTATATGTATGAGTCCATTATTACTCGAATGACGGCCCTGAATTGTAAACACAATTTTTTTCGAAAAGGATATTGGAAATTTGGAATTATGATTTTTATTCTATTTGTAAAAGCAACAACAAAATGCGTTCTTAATATTCTTTCCAAGATAAGTAACTGTTAAAATCCAAGATTATCGTATGTATAATTAGTCACATTTATTTTTTGAGAAATGATAAACATAACCAGTTTAATTTGTCATGACATGTTTAAAAGTGATGTACATTTCACATAACCACTTCATGAAAATATACATAAATATCAGAGTACAACAATATCATGCATGTCTAACCAAATTAACTATAGCCCCGAGGGCTACGTTCAACATTTCTCTTATTTTTTTATGGAGTGATACTAAGCAAATTTTTAAGCATATTAGAATTCATATAGAATTAAACAATTCCCACTTAGTTGTATAAAAGAGTTTCAATATGGTTCTGATTCGACAAAGATCGAGTAAAGTAGGTAGCAGACGCGTTTGTTTTGGGTACCGAGTAAGATTGAAATATAAGAGACGCACATCCTTGTTGGTACGTACATTGACCTTGACTTGACATATCCATCCATTTGAACCCAAACTCAAAGAAAACCACAAACTCAAGACTCGACGAAAGAAGAAAAATCCCGACAGTCTTCAAGTCTACATAAACTATTACTGTATTACATAATTAAACTTTATCAAATCAATATATAACAATTTACTACTATTAAGTTACATGTAATAACAATAGCTAAAAGACTTCGATCTAAGAAAAGTAATTCCAAATATCTATTGCGAGGGGTAGAACCGTAGGATGGTATTTTTTTTTGCAATGCCCTAAAGGGATTGCTTCTCATGTGTTAGATGAGTATAGCATTGCTAAGGCCCCTCACCACATTTACATGTAACATGATTCGAACCTGAGACCCAAAAAAAAAAACCACTTTGTGGAAAAACCCCTAGCACTGGCCTAACACCCCAATGGCCGTGGATGGTATTTACAACTAGAAACTCGTTATTCCTCTCATTGTCTTAAAGCAACACCAAACCCATTCCACCCCCCACCCCAATGTTTGTATTATGTCATATATATTTCGATTTTCCAATCATCTCAAACTTTTATCCATCAATTTGCCAACTATATACATCCAAACCCTTCTCTTTCCTTTCCTTTTTTTTTCTTTTTGCATGCTTTAATCACCCCCAAAACAACACACACAAGTTTTTTTCATAACTCACTGTATTTTTTTTTTGCATGATTCGTTGTTGCCATTACTCGTTTACAAATCTTGATCAACTCTTTTTAGTGTTTTGGAGAAATGGTTGTTTGTCTTTTTCGCTAATTATAGCTAAAAGTCTTTGCTTTTTGTTGTTTCGAGATTGCGGTAACATTTCTTGTTGATGGGCCCTATAAGAGGAAGCAAAAAGAAAAGGAAAATAGATGTTGAAAATGGTTTGGTTCCTGAAGATGCTTCTCTTGATTGGTGGAAGGATTTCTCTAAGAAAATCGCAGGTATACATATATGTGTGTGTGTGTGTGTATATTTATATATTCATGATATTATAAGCAGATTTCAGCTTTTTGTTTGTTGAAATTTCCAAATTTGTGTGCTATTGAGTGAATTTGGTATGTGTTTTTTTTTTTTTTTTGGTATGTGTGTTCTGTTATGTTGTATATATTGATTGATTTTTGGACTGCAAATGTATATTGATTGTTGTAAGAAAAGATCTCTAAGTTGATGTTATGTATGTAGCTCTTGTAGGTTCATAGTCTACATCAGTTTTGACCTAAAATATATAATTTGTAACAGAATTTGTGTTCATATATTGTTGGGGAAATTTTATTTGTTAAGTTTTAGCTTAAATGTGATGTTTAAAGACTAGATGGAATCAATTAAAGGTAATGTAAATGATTGATAGCCCTCAATGGTGTCTAGATTTACATTAGTGATAACTTTCAAGCGCAGCGACCTCAAGAAGTTTTTATATGTTGATGGCAAAAATAGCAAAATCTTAAGATACTGGGCCATTGGAATGCCTAGGTCTTGCTGGAGAAGTTTATGACAATGTTAATATATACTTTTTTCAGTGAAGAGTCGGACATTTTCCTTTTGAAAGTCAAAATGTGAGACTTAGTATTCATACATTCGTATGAAGTCTTTCATCTTTCAACACCACGTTTTGCTAGTTTTCCGTGCTTATTACATAGTTCATATAGTTGCGATATGTTTTACTTTCCGCATTAGATATTTGGTATGAAATCTTAAGTTAAAAGGCAGTCTATTTGACTTCTGCAAAGCATTTTTCTTGGGACAGGGGTATTATTTAGTCATTGATGGATCTTAGCATCTTATACGTGGCACAACCAGTTAAGCTACTGGTGCTAATCGATCAAATATCACCTGTTCAATATTTTGATTAGACAACGTTTATCACCAATAATAGTGGATAAACTTACTCCATCTGCTTTTGAATGCTACTCCTTTAAGCCTCTTATTTGCCATTTTATGGATTATTGATTAGGCCAGTAATTTACATTATTTGAAGAACTGTACTCCAGTTATGTCTTGTATGTAGATACCCCAATATTTACTGTACAACCACCATAAATTGTAAGCTAAAAAATCATTAGGAACAGCTAAAGATACAAGATTCCAGTCCAGTAAGGTTTGACACGCCATTTTAGAGTTTGATATACTAAAACCTCCATGTATGTATTGTAAACTTGTATCACATTCTAACCCTAGAAGGTCATACAATGTTAGAATGCTCTTTATAGGTAAAAGAAGAAGAAAATAGACAATTTAGGAGTACCTATGGAAAAATACTATCTAAATGCTCCTAGATTAGCTAAATGATCAACACTAGGTCAAAAAACAAAACAAAAAATTGTGAAGGGACTAAGAAATGAGAGCAGAGGGAGTAAATAATTGGATTGTAGTAAACTTCAGTATTCAAATATGGTTTACGTGACCCACGAGCAAAGCATCTGTCGAGTCAAACATTGAAATGTACGGATTAACTGGGACAGACTGACAGAGGGGGTACATAAAGTACTGACATCTTTTCGAGATGAAGGGAGTAGTGATACAAGGTGCGGGTGTATCATGAAAGTGTATCCTTGTAATGAGGCATCTAGATTGGCTAATAGATGACTAACATAGTAACATGAGAAATTCGACTTACACTATATCCAAAATATATGAAGAAGTATTGAAAGAATTATGTCAATGTTTGTCCACCTCTCTGCAGGTTCGGTATCTCCATCGAGAGGTCTAGAGGAATTTGAGTCTGTATTCAAAGTATCAAGAAAAACATTTAACTACATATGCTCTATCGTAAGCGAGCCTATGATGGCTAAATCAGCAAACTTCGTTTTCTTGAATGGGAAATCAATGTCTTTAAATGATCAAGTAGCTTTGGCTTTAAGACGATTGAGCTCTGGTGACTCATTAATAGGTGTAGCCAACTTTTTTGGTACAAATCACTCTACCGTTTCTCAGGTCACCTGGCGGTTTGTGGAGGCAATAGAAGAACGTGGGATCCACCACTTGCAATGGCCGTCAACAGAAGAGGAAATTGCACACATAAAATCCAAGTTTGAGAATATCAGAGGCCTTCCAAATTGTTGTGGCGCGATTGACACCACTCACATTATGATGCTGTTGTCAGCAACAGATCGATCGCTAGATGTTTGGCTGGACAGCAATGACAATCACAGTATGATCTTGCAGGTATGTAGAATTTAATTTATTGGATCCAGTTTCAGCGCCTTTACTTATAAATGGGTCAATTCAGTATGTGATCAATAGGGTAAACAAAATAAGTTGCCTAAAATGTTTACGATTCAAAGGGGTCAAGCATTGTCCAATGTGTTTTTGAATGCATAGAACCTCATACATCATTTAATTCAAAGTAAGATCAGTAATGATATAACTTGATTAACCAAAATTGAAACACTAGTTATACATGATAATATCTAAAAATCGGATAACAAATGTTTCGGTATGACCCAACCTGACCCGTGCCAGCTATTCTCCATTTGGACCCAAAACCCTTTTAACCTGTTCTCCAATATGTGTTCTTTTTCGTTCTACCATGTAGGATTTGCTGATTTTGTATAATAGTAATTGACTTTGTGCTACAAACAGTCCATCTTTCCTCTTAAAAAAAGTATGATGAACTTACTATTTTCAAGAAGGAACTATGTTGGACACATACTGCCTACTTTGGTAGTATTTTTAATATCTTCAAGAATGATAATTTGTAACCAAAAAACAATGTTAAAAGTACAAATACTCTTGGCTTTGTAGGGCTTGAAAGCCACAACAGTTAGTATAAAGACTCTGGCTCTTCAGGAAAATCATATTGGCCCAAATCAGTGGAAACAAATCTTTGTAGCGATGAGAATGCGTATTTTAGTAACCTTAGCTACATTCTATTTTAGGGGTGAATTCCAAAACCAAAGGTTTCACAATTTGTATGATGCAATCTATTTTATCAAACCTCCATCATTTGTTGCTCGTATACAGTTTTTTATAACGATGACAATGGTACATGTATTTTTGTACTTTAAGAAACAATAATATGTTGTTGTTATACTCTTCATGGCACCTGAAAAGTCAATTAGGCATATACCTATTAACAAATGTACTAAATGCCCATGTGTAGATGAGTAATTTCACTTTTAGTAATTGTTAAGTTTTCTGTTTTATGCATGTATGGGTGCAGGTAATCGTTGATCCCGACATGAGATTCCGTGACATAGTTACAGGATGGCCCGGGAAAATGGATGATGCAGCAGTGCTTCAAAAATCGACTTTTTTCGAGCTATCAGAAAAGGGGGAGAGACTAAATGGGAAGAAACTGAAGCTTTCAGAAGGAACAGAACTTCAAGAATACATAGTTGGAGACTCGGGTTTTCCTCTTCTGCCGTGGCTGATAACTCCATTCCAAGGTAGAGAGCTACCCGAAACAAAAACCGAATTCAACAAACGTCATTATGCAACACGGTTGGTGGCCCAGAGGGCATTGGCCCGTTTGAAAGACGTATGGAGGATGATTCATGGAGTGATGTGGCGACCTGACAAGACCAAGTTACCTAGAGTTATACTGGCTTGTTGTATCCTTCATAATATCATAATTGACATGGAAGATGATGTGTTAGATGAGTTGACTTTGACTGTTAAACATGACTCGGCATATCGCCCTGAGACTTGTGACATGGCGGATAAGAGTGCGTCAGTTTCGAGAGATAAGTTGGCTCTTTACTTGTCGGGAAGACTGCATGCTTGATCTTTTTCAGACATTTGGTTCAAGAATGTTTATATTACATAGCAAAAAGCTTGAAGCTCCAGATACTAGTTCTTGTATTTACATATTATCAGGAAGCATATTGCATTTTATCCATTTTGCATTCTTACCAAGGTTTTTGAGAGTTTGGAATGAAACTAAATATTCGATGATTTTATTCATATGATCAGTCTGAAAGTTGCTTATCTAAACTCTTAACTATTTAAAACCGCATAATACTCGTAACTGTAAAACGTAATCTTAAACATAATTGAAGATGAACTTCGAATCAAATTCTTATTCTATCATCAAAATGGTAAATACATACATAAGACAAAAAAAATTGTGCGTTGTTGAATAATGATCACCAATCTTTATGTTTACTTATTTAGTCTGGTTATGTTTAATTCGCTAAAAAACAATGCTACATACTTTACATGTGGATTAAAAATAAATAAAAATCTCAAGCTCAAAAGTTACAAATTGAGCATGTATAAGCCATGCCTTGATTATGTTATTAATTACTTACTTTTCTAGAAGAAAGAAATGTACTTCTAGTCTATTCGAATTATTAATCAAATATTATAGAATAGCCATGGCTTATAATTTTAAAATTTATATAATCATAATTATAAGTATCATTACATAACATCTATTGCTATCCTTTTTTCGTTTTCTTTCTTTTTTCCTTTTTTTGTTGTTGTAGGATATCTTCTTTTCTAGATGATATAGAAGGTTTATAACCGAGTCCTTTATATTAAATTTACTTTACCGGCGCAGTGAGGCGGTGGTTATGGTGGCGACGGTGTGATGGTGAAGACGACTGTTGGTGGTAGCTAGTCTGGTAGATACGACGTCGAGTGGTTTAAATAATTGATGATGAAACGGTTACTGGATACATTTTAAAAGATAAAGAACTCATAGTGTAATTTAATCATTAAGGACATTTTAGACAATTCTCACCATGTAATTTCTAACAAAAATGATTATTTTTTTTATAATATAGTATAGATAACTCAAAATGAAATGTACCTGTATTAATCTAATTTCATTCTTTTTCTTGTCTTCTAAAATATTCTAATTTTAATTTTAATATAGTATTCAAGTCAAGTCCACAGCAAGATATCAATTACATTTGAAACATAAGATTACAATCTGGTCTTAATAGTAATAATTGTGTATACAATAAATGATTAGGTAAAAAAACTATATAAATGTTGACTAAGAATACAATTATAGCATCCGATAATGATGATGCAGATAAGTAATCAATTAAATTTCTATATTTTAAATAGTGTTTGAGTAGTATTATTTTTATACTTTCAGAGCATTTGCTTAATGGTTGAAAGATCATCTCCCATTCGAGATGTTGTGTTCAAGTCTTGAAAAGAACATAAGAAATCCTTTTATGAGTGTTTGGCTTGGGTATACTCAGGTTCAAGTCTGAGGAGGCAAGATTTACCTCTAATAATCGTTGTGCCTTCAGGCGGATTAGTAGGAGATTTTCCCCATCGGATATTTGAAATAAGCATTTCCACTTCGAGAAAACTCTCTTGCGCGGATTCGGTTAAAACAACGTATGTTAAACCCCCCACGTCGAATCACTACACGTAGTTTACAACGAAATTCACCCTAAAAATAAAAGAATAGTATTTTTATATTTTAAAATTTTTTTTTAAGTGTATGGACTTTACTATTTTAGTGTTGTATTTAATGTCTAATAAAACAAAATTTAATATATATTTAATTAGTCAAAACAAATTCAACTCACATAAGTTTAATATGTATTATCATAAATCAAGATGTCAACATAACAGTAAACGTGTAAAAAAAAAAAAAAGAAGAAAAGAAAATTATAATTTCTAAACTTCTAATAGAAAAAATCAACTTTGTAGGTGTTTGTGATTGAGTTTTGAGTTAATTATCTGATTATTGCATTTATATAACGCAAATAATCGAAAAATGTGTTTGGCAAAATAAGTGATTATCCAAGTTTAATTAGAGAGAAAACTCAGTTTTGAAAAAGCAGGTAGAGACATGTTTTTTCAAAACGCAATTTTTAAACGCATAATTTATTCTGTAAACGCAAACACAAACACCATTCTAAATAACGACATCTATTACAGAACTATCACGGACGCAAACCACCATTAATCTCAATCTTTTAATAGTGTATTTCTCTCTCAACTTTTACTCTCTTCACAAATAAATAAATATATCATTTTAACATTGTTTTCTTAGCTTAATGATGCGTCAGTTACGAAGATTATGTTGTTGCTCGATCTTACCGTTTAAAACTACTGTATGTTGTAAAATGTAAAATGTCATTAATATATGTATACCACCAAATAAATGTCAATCTTGCTAAATGAATATATTTTTTGGGTTGTGTCGTTCAACTTAACTTTTTTTGTTTTGTAGTAGTATTGTGTGCTTTAAATTGCATGACATGAACCATCCCATGCATCTAGAACTTCAAATGGCATGACATGAACCCCATCTAGAAAAACAGTCTTATAGTAACATTTCTCAAAGGTTAACGACTATTTACTTACGTAGTTACACAGGAATAATAGGTTATCTCCTTCCTACTACACTTACTTTACCTTTTTCATCATACCAAACCATTTTAATATCATCGTCATTTTCTTTAATTTCTCACACGTTACTTGTTTCATACCCAGACCCAGCAGTATCTCTTGCTTCTCACAATGAATTGTAGGAGCAAGAAACCATGCATCTTTTAATAACCAATTTAGACTATAAAAGTAGTTTGATATAGTCGGTTATGGACAAATTAAAACGTGCATAAGTATTGGGCTAATGGTACAAAAAATTACTGCTACTACTGTATTATGCTTTGGGAGTTTGGGTCTTTTCATTCTAAATTAGTATACCTTCTTTTTCTTTTTCTTTTATCGTTTTAAGGATATAAATTACTAGTTTGATTGGCAATTGAGAGACTTCTTTTATAAACCAAACAATTCATTTTACCCGAGTTTATAAAAATTGTAACATGGAGCAACATATTAATCTTTTACTCCGTATGTTATAAAAATTAAGATCCTTATTTTATTTCCCACGATTTTTAATTCCCCCAATGTGATTAGAGTTTGGGCCGGGGATATCAAAATCGGGGTGAATTAAAGGCAAAGTTTTAATGATGAGATTAACAAGATATGTTATTCCACGTAAAAAATTTAATTACGTGACAAAAAGTAAATCTGGTCAAACAAATTGAATGGTTTGGGAAAAACATTTTCTCAATTGCAAATCAAACCAATATATTTTTTTTTTGAAAGATGAATGGAGAACTTTGAGTCGCGATTTGACAGCGGGAGGTCTAATATATGTTGTCTTAACCGGGTATGCGCTAGATGACTTCCTCGAAGTAGAAATGCCTATTTCAAATACCCGATTGGGGGGGGACCCCTACTAATCTGCCCGAATGCACGACGATTAATAGGGTAAACCCTTGCCCCCTCAGACTTGAACTTGGGTATACCCAAGCCAAACCTTCATAGAAGGACTTCTTATGTACTTCCTAAAGCCTTGAACCCAATACCTCTTGCTTGTAAAGCAGGTGCTTAACCATTTGAACTAACTAGAAAGTACAATCAAACCAATATATAGTTTGTATTTTTTATACGCAATTTATAACTTATAAGGACATGAAAAAACCCATAGATAAATATAGTAAATATTTTTGTGTAATTTGAGAATAATATTATAAGCAATTATCTCTAATCTTTACGAACAAATTTCAATTTAATTTACGCAGATAAGTCAATTTGCCGTCAAACTATGGCAAAGGGTCAAAAATCAAAATGATCGTCCAAAAAATTATATATATGTATAATATCTTCTTTGTTTCTTCTTTTTTCCAATTTGGTGGTATATGTGGTGGTCTGTTTTATTTATCATCTTGGTAATATCCCAGTCTTTGAGTTATAATAAGTCAATATAGGATCTCAAAATTTTTCTAGAAACAGAGTCAACCCGCGAGCAATAAAAGTCGAAAGTACGTCATTGATGACGCAGTCAAACCAACCAACCCATTAAAGTTTTAACATGAGAATACTAAGATCCGTGTGTATGTGTGTGTTGGTGCAATAGTATATATATGTCCATTTAAGCACACTAAAACGCATTCATACATACAATTGACAAAAATAGTTAATTTTTCGACTTTTGTAACATTAATTTGTGACATGACCAATGTGTAGTCATAGTATCAACTGTCTCATCAAATAAAAGGTTGTGATCTTTTATTCTTTCGAGAGTTATTTGTGGTTAAAAAAAAATATAGTGATCGATATGAAGAGAAATTGGAAGAATGATGGCGAGATTGAGAAATTAGCTATGGCTAACTGCATGATGTTACTTGATCAAGTAGGCCAAACTAATCGCGGTAAGGCTTTTCATTGCAAGACATGTAACAAAACATTTTCGTCGTTTCAAGCACTTGGTGGCCATCGTACAAGTCACAAAAAGCCTAAAACGACAAATGATCATCATCAGTCGCCTACAAAGGCCAAGACACATGAATGTTCTATTTGTGGATTAGAGTTTGAGCTCGGGCAAGCGTTGGGTGGTCATATGAGGAGACATCGGGAGAGTCACGTGGACAAGAGTGTCGCGGCGTCTGTGGTGGTAGAAGAGGGAAATGGTGGCGCGAGAGGGTTGTGTTTGGATTTGAATTTAACACCTTTTCAAAATGAGGTTAAATATTGGAATTGTAATAGTGGAACTGTGGAAATTGCTTTATAAAATTTGGTCTTTGTAGTATATTTTTGTCATTTATAGTTCATTTTCTGTTATAGAGTTTAGGAGTTAGGATTTCAGTTTTACATTATTAATTATTTGAAAATGAAAATTCTGTAAATACACAGATTGTATACAGACGTGCCTGATTTTAAAAAACATGTATACCTTTTATTGAACTGATTACAAACTACTTATATTGTATATAAAATATTAATGTATGTGGTAAATCATAAAACTCATTTGTGTTTTGATATGTTACGCTGCTGCTTCTATTTTGTTTCATTTTTTATAGCCATCACGTTTTCCTCGTTTATATTAATTATGATTACCACTAGAATTATAAACATGTAATAATATAAAAACAATGTAACTTTTTTGCAAAGAAGTTGAAAAACAATACCATGAAACTAGTAAAATATATCTTTAATTTTGTTCAGAATTTTTATATGTATAATATAAGTGTAGTTATACTGATCTCTATTTTTACTCCAAACAGAAACAAAACAAAAAAAATTCATAAATGTGGTTTTAGTTTTTCAGAAAAGTCATTGTATAATTACTTGGAAAATTAGCACGTATTCAAGTTCTGCCCAACGGATATTTTGTACTTGTCTAGATGGCTTGTAATCCAAAAATGATGCTTTGAATTTCGGTGTTAGGCATGACATTTGAATAATCAAGATGCGACAATAATAATGAAATGAAAATTTTATTTCTAAGACGCAAGTCCTGAGATGACCCTGAACACACAAATACTCAAATATGATGCTAGTATGTCCTGTTACAATGAAGTTAAAGTTAGATGGATACTTAACACTTGTTTTATACTAAATCAATCAATCTTGTAAAAACGTCTTAGTTTTAAAAACATGAATGCAGAACGGATACAAAGCTTTAATCGAGATTTTAGCTTTAGATCTAAAAGCATGGCTAACAAAGGATCATTCATCAACTAGCACTCGAAAAATTTATAACGGTAGCATCATTTTTTATTGAAAAAGATGAACCCAAATCAATTTACATCTTTATATACAAAGAATTAAGTGGAGCTGGGAACTTTGATATAAAGAATTGCAGATTTTGATTGGAGATAGCATAAGAACTTCAAAAGAATATGATCAAATTAAGGAACAATAGAGAGACGGCATTACAAAATCAAAATACACAAACAAGACCATAATAAGTTTAGTACAATCATGTTACTTCCAGGACACCATTGTTAGCCCTACAAGATATATGTCAAACCACTTGGACAAAAAAAAAAATTACATAAATCAAACCAAAGCATATTTGTCTACACCAAGTTTACTAAGATGTGAAACAAAATGAGAAACAAGAAATACAAGAAAGGTGATTTTTATAAATGAAAGAGACTACCTTTAACACACTAACACAATTAAAAAGGAATGGCAGATAGGCCTGCATATTACAAGCACTGCCATCGACATATTTTTGTAACAATTAGTTTTCTCCGGCTATATATCACCAACCAGCCGCATAGAGAGCAGCACCATGATGAATTCTGTGTACGTTTAAGTACCGCAGCAAGCTGACTTCTGCGTAAGTTGACCATTTCCAGCTGTTGCATCTGGTTGGTTAATTTTAATCGTTGATGGCTGCAATGATTGAAATAATCAAAAGCAATTAAAACTGTATCTGCTTTTCAATCAACAGTGGCAATTTGCCAACTTCGACCCAAATAATTTATAATAAATTAACTCAAATTATAGTTTATCTTTTACAGGTCAAAAGAAAAACCATTCAAGAAGCTTAAAAGAAAAACAAATCAAATGGCTCAATAGTCACACCCAAAAGGCCAAAATAATGCACAAGACCTCATAACTCTGGTTACTCAACATTTTAAATCACTATTTAAAAATAAATATTTGTGATCATATTTTGACACACTATGTATGTAGTAAAATAAACATTTTATAGACAAAACATGTTCATGCCAACGTAACCTGACCTGTCCTGTAAAGCTCATTTTAATTGTTTACCCAACCAACCAGAAGCAGGACCACTCATGTTACCACATCTAGCTTTAATCTTAGAAGGTTTATCACTAAAACTAAATTGACCAGTATTTCTGAAGCAACTTTGAAAACATACCTCGGCCTTAGTGTCAGTTTCTGAAAGCCTTTGCTTGATATCCTTCGCTATTGAAAAGAAAACTTCCTCCACATTAAGGTTTGTTTTTGCACTCTGCATTAACAAGGTTTTTCAAGATTCCCTTTGAATTATTATACAGGTAATGCAAAATTGCAAACACATAAAATACTAAAATAGTAGGGTATGAACGCTGAATTCCTTACAGTTTCAAAGAACTTGATGCCATATTCATCAGCAAGTGCTTGGCCCTTTGCAGTCGGTACAGCCTATGAAAAATGTGATGATGTCAGATTTCATTTAGTTTTCTTAAGCATAAAACTTGAGTTGGCAATTTCGACTCCTTTAATTGTGATACATGGTAAGTTTGAGTTGTGTAAAACCTCAAATGGGTCAAGTCAAAAAACTTAGCTAAAAGACGTACGGATCAAATGGGTTAAATTTCACCCAAAATTATTCTATAAAAAGATGTAGATGATTATTGTTACTTATATAGGCGATCAAAGTTAACATCATAAAATACATATCTAGAAAAACACATACTACAAAAATTTACAAAATAGTGTTTGAGGATCAACCAACCCGTCCTGACCCATTTCAACCAAACATAAAATGACTTGCCAGACCCGTTTTGACCCATATCCCAACCCACCCATCTTCCCACCTTTCGATAAAACCTTATTCAAAAGTATACAAAAAGCACAAAAACAGAAACTAGAATACCCTTTTGCTTTCATCCATATCAGCCTTATTCCCGACCAGGATCTTGTTAACATTATCAGAAGCATGTTGTTCGATGTTGCGAATCCAGTTTTTTATGTCTGGTGACAAGGAAAACCAAGATGGTGAGCAATGAAATTCATGCTAATAGCTGACTGTCAATTGACCAACTAGAATGACTGTAAGGTAAGAAGTACGCTAAATTAGACTATCATGATTGAGGATAGAAAACCTTACTGTTGAAAGACGACTCGTCTGTAACATCATACACCAACAAAATACCCATAGCTCCCCTGTAGTAAGCTGGAGTTTGGAGGGTTAAGGGTGTAAATTAGATATCATTATAATCTGAAGAACAACATGAGAAAAATATCTGGACTTCTGGATACTTCAGAGTTATAAATGCTAAGTTTTTTAGGGAAAGGCAGGTTTCTTTGGATAGTAGAAGAGGCAGTTCCACCCATTTACTAGTATATAAACGGATTCGAGTTATGGGTTATCTCTACCATATCAAACGAGTAAAAGATCAAAAGGGTTAGCTACGACAGTAACAGGTCGAAAATGCCCCCATGATGTATTTCAAAACTTTTACATTACTAATGAAGTAATGCTTTATTTTACTAATCATATTTAACATGCTAAACATCACAGGTACATCAAGTGATCAAAGCCAACTCTTATCCCAGCTATAACTATAGTATTCAAACCCAACAAGAGAATTAGAGATTGACCTATGAAAGCTATATTCAAGAATATCAGAGAAATTAAATGTCACATAAACAACTGAAATAATATTATCTACTAAAAGAGAGCCAGGCTGTACCAGTTGTGATTGTCCGGAATCGTTCCTGACCAGCTGTGTCCCATATTTGAAGTTTGATCCGCTTACCATCAAGTTCAACGGTTCTTATCTTAAAATCAATACTGTGTAAAAAAAAGACTTTCTAAAGTCAAAAGAATTTATTTTTTTAAATGGATCAACTGTAAATGCAATGGTTACGAATATAACTCACCCAATGGTCGTGATAAAACTAGTAGTGAAAGACCCATCAGAAAAACGCAAGAGAAGGCAACTCTTTCCCACACCTGCAAGTAAATGAAAAAAGACAGCAAATAATGACTTAATATAACGGATTCTAATCCCGTCGTATTAATATTGCCACATAAAGGCTCATACAACAACTAACAGAAAATGTGGGCAACATAACAGAAGGGTAAGATTAAAAAAGTGCAACATTGACAACAGTTAACATTCTCAGAGTTTCTTAGCATGTGTTGTAAGCGATCTGAATAGATAGTTTCCTATGAAAGACATCTTAAGTTTTATTTCTTGAATAACAGGCATGCACAGAATCCCAAAGTTCCAACTTCCACCAACATCTTGTACGAACCCATCCCATAATAGGCTCGCATCATGCCACAAGCTAGGTGTAGAACTCATTCCCAAAAGTTGGCTCAAATACACCTTGACTTATAAACCACCAACCAATCTCATACTTAGCCGATGTGGGATCATATCAATACCCCACCCTTTGAAGAGCAACGTCCTCATTGGTCATGCTTATGTTGGTCACGATTGGCACCCTTCTCCTTGGGTACAAGCCACCACTCCATAGGTCACCACTCCGAGTATTGGAACCTTGAAAGGTAGGGTTGGCTCTAATACCAATTGATACAAAACCATCCCATAATAGGCTCGCATCATGCCATAAGCTAGGTGTAGAACTCATTCCCAAAAGCTAGCTCAAAAAAGAAGGGGACACCTTGACTTATAAACCACCAACCAATCCCATACTTGGCCGATGTGAGATCATATCAATATCAGGAAAGGAATTCATAAAACCACAATTATAAAGACAATGTGATACGAGTACAAACTGCAGCCAGCAAATTAGTTCGATTAGAACCACTTTCATTTTCGATTTGTAGACCAGACCACTTATATGGAATAGATCTATTAAGTGTTAAGGGTGATGTTCCACATACTTCATAAATTATGTTTGGTAAAGTAAATATAAATAGGATATTTTGAATGAACAGAACCTTGATTTAATAGGGTGAGATGAGCATTGAAGAAGATCTAAAGAAACTAAACTTTGAAAATTAACTATCACTACTTAGAAAGAAGTCTAGTTTATCTGTTCCAATATGAACTTCTGACAGCATTTAGAATACAGATCATATAGAAAGTAATCAGAATAGCTAATTAGCTATTATTGTTCTACTATTAAGCCAGAAAATATTACAATAGATACTTTCCTTCCAATCTACACAAGTTGCCAAGTTCTACATTAAGTTGAAAACATTGTAAAGGCCTGGTATCATATGTATCCAACGGTGTAATCTACCATCATAATAAATTAATTATTATTGTATTGTTAGACATTGGTTCTCGTTGTCAATCCATCATGCATGATGGTGCTATTGCTTTTTCATAGTCATTTGATCCTTTAACGTTTAACCCACTCTAGCACTTGTCTATTCCATCCTTCGAAATACAAACAAAGTGGTTATTGTACTTAGACAGTCTTTTTCTGAATTACATCCTCAAATAAAAAAAGATGTCTCAATCACACATTATATCATCACAGTCATAATTACATCTTACCTCTACATCCCATTTTAGTAAAACCAACAAACATGAATGACATATGACACCTTAATGGATCAAATGGCTAAATGTTAACATCTCAACCGTTATTGATTACGTATGGTATGCAAAAGTTGAATCGAATTTGGTAAAAGATGATGTCACTTTACGATAATGACAGTATCAGCATGCAACATACTGGTAAACCATTTGTTTAAGTATGCACTTGGAAAAAAAAGAGTAAAAAACATAGTATCATCTTGTATAATTTGATGTAATTGCACGTCATGATAACGTAGAGTGGACTCATAGCTAAGATAACCATATGATTCCCTTTATCGTTTTAACTAATCTATAACGTCCAATACTCCCCTATATAGTCTTACATATCGATATTTAGGTATTCTCTCATCGAGAGAGAGAGAAGAGTGACTTATGACTTTCTCGTGCGATCCTAATTTCACAAACAATCATGTAACGTCACTCGTTACATCCCTTTCCTCCCGCTCCATTACGCCTCTCTAACATATTATTAAACATCAATGAGCTTAATTCGGCTATGGCGCACGAATATTCAATAAAAATAGACTAATTTCTAACATCAGTTATGAGAGTCATCTTACATTAAGCAAATAAGCCTAGATCAGTACATAAATCACATTCAAATATCTAAATATACATACAGATATACACATATTATCAATTAAATACATATTAAAAAAATCACTCACCACTGTCGCCGATCAAAAGGAGCTTGATAAGGTAATCATAATCTGCACGTGCTCTAGCTGGAGGAGCGGCCATCGGAAAATAAAAATCAAATAAAAAGCCCTAAAAATGCTGCGCGTATGTGTATATATATACACACTTTATATCTGTATAACAATCAAAATTAACAAAGTCATGGATTAGATACGAAAATATGAGATCCGCGATTGAAGATCGAGATATACATGTAATATTACGGTAGAGTTTAAAGAGAGGTACGATACACGCGCTGTAATGATGATGATTGGTTGATGAGGGTACGACGTCGTTTTCTGGTGGTTGTGTATTCCGATATGGAAAGATTCCGGTGTTGACGAGGACAGGATTGGGGAATGTTAACAGACAGCTGTGGGTTGTTGTTTTTAATGGAAATGAAAGAGGCTGGCCACTATGATTGATAACCGTGTGCCCAACCTAATGTTAAAAAAAATTAACGACCTTCTTCAATCTCGTTTTTACGAGTAAAAAAAATGTGTCACTAAATTAATCCTAAAAGTTATAATTATGGTGGATTAAATAGTTATATACCTATCTATACTCCTATATAAAGATTATCATCCCTTCCATTTTTAGAAATAGTTACTCAAATGTCACATGGGAATTTACCAAATTGCCCCTTAATAAAAACCCACTATGGAAAGTGTTTTATAAATTACCAACTTTGTCCTTAATTAATTAATTTACACCATAAACCCTTATTTTAATACTTAACACTTTAAACCCTTATCTTCTAAAACTTTTCACTATCACAATTACATCAACCTACACCACTTGACACCGCCACCACTACCAACGGTACCATCACCGCCACCACTAGACCGTCTTCTACACCACTAGACCGTCTTCTACACCACCGCCGCCGCATTCCGCGGGTACCATGCTCGTCATAAATATTTAAATAGGAGTTTTTAATATGAAAAATATAATTTTTTTTATATACGTCAAATACAAAAATGCAAATAGTGATTTTTTTTAAACAAATGGTTAAAAATCAAAACCTTCACTTATATATACTCCCTATATAAACAAACTATCGCTCCCTCATTTAAACACTTTACCTTTAAATGGTCTATTATACCCTTTTAATTTATACTACCACCAAACATTTTATCCCTAAAATAACAAAAATACCTTTAAAAATACCATATACCCGATTTTGTCTCCCTACCCAAAATACCTTATCCCTGAAGACGCTCATTACCAAAAGACACACACATCCATTTACCCCCCCCCCCCCCTTAACTAGGGATGGCAAAAAAAAAAAAACCCGACACCCGACGAGAATATCCGATACCCGAACCCGTTCGGGGCAGGGAGTGGGACATGTTCACCCCAACCCGACCCGACCCGATATCAATAACTATATATATATACTTATAAGTGATTAGTTTTGAATTTATATTTCACCTTTGTAATTACAATGTTTCACACTTATATCAACTAATTTGTATCCACATTCCACACTTGCATATCCATTTCTTAAAACATCAAAAGCATGTAATATCGTTTCTTAAATTAAACATGATTTTGGTCATTATTATTGAAAAATCACTATTCTTATCGGGTCGGGTTTCAGGATTCGGGTTTTGTGGCATTATTTTACCCCCGACGGGGTCCCCGATAAGGTACCCGATGAGTATCGGGTTGGGTTCGGGTCGCAAATTCCTTATCGGGTTCGGGTTTGACACTACCCGCCCCAAACCCGACCCATTGTCATTCCTACCTCTAACCACACACATCGCCACCACCCCAAAAACCACCATCCACCGTCACCATCCACCGCCGCCGAAATCACATCCTATCATACCCGCAACCGCCGCCTGATTAAAGGTATCATCCCCCCATAACCACACACACCGCCACCGCCCCAAAAACCACCATCCAACGCCGCCGAAATCGCATCCTGTCATACCCCCAACCACCGCCCGATTATAGGTACTTTGAATCCCGAAATCGAAATCGCATCCTGTCATACCGCCACCCGATTATAGGTACTTTGAATCGGATCCGATTATCTTAACCACTGTTGCCGGTTTGGATAATTTAAATTCTTCTTTAATTGTTCTTTGATTTCGATTTAAAGGTTTGATTAATATATTTTCTTTTTTTTTTTGGTCTGGTGTTGTTATTGTCACTGCCAATAGAGCCACCATCTACCACCACCTATTCACAATCTATGGTTGATCCTTCAGTATTTCAATGGTAATTATTTGTTTCTTATCGTATTATAGTGTCCATTAATTAGGCAAATCTTTCGCTTATGCAAATGATTTTATATAACGATTTTAAACATCAACCCACTTAATATTTTGTATAGAGATGTTTATCTTTCATATCTATATTTGGCACATATTTTGTTTCTAATTTAATTTTTCTAATAATTAATTATCGTTATGATAATCATGAGAGATATATAACAGTATAACTTCCATAAACAAAACACACAATACCAATTCTATATAAACCCTTTTCAATCATCACATGACTTTCGATCATCAGGTTCATAAAGAAAAAATTATGGCTGAACCTTTAAATATAAAGGAGGCCTCCATTCAGTATCCTTATTATAGCCTTAATTTCAGTTTGCGTTGCACTAAAAGTTGATTTATGGGAATGACTGAATGAGTAGTCTTCCACTTCCTTCCTGGTATTTACACTTTTATATACTGTTGGTTTATCAGTTGTGATCACTCTATGTACTATAGTTGGCCTTCCACTGCCTTCCTAGTATTTACACCACCTTTGTATACTACTGCTTTAGTTGTAGATCCCTCTATATATGTAGTATAGTTGTTAACACGGGTCTGGTTGGTTGGATAACAAATACACCAAACAGGTTTGGGCCAAACGGCCACTTTAGTACATATATAGAAAATGATAGGATTTTTGGATCTTATATCTTACTGACTAACAATACTTGAGGTATGTCGTATTTGTGTAGTGGTTGTCCTCTGCGATGTATGAAGTATCCTCTTCATGCTATCATACATTCTTTTATCCATATATTCAACTTTTATCTGTTTTAGAGGTTTTGATCTTTAAGCGTTGTTGTAGACTTTTAGTCTTAACCTTTTGGCTTTCGTCAGTTGGGTCGAAAGAACACATTGCGGTATATGTTTGATTGTATTTCAAATCCTCAAAACATTGTTACACTCTAACTCTTCCCAGTTCTAAGTACATGAAATAATGTCCCAACTCTCACTGTTGGTAATATTGTAGCAATTTATAGGCCTTTTAGGCTTTGCTGCATGCTGTTGGATACTACTTGGAGAATTTGTATTTTTTTCAGCCAACCGTTTGACTATCAACCCTTCATTGGTGTGATTGAATCAGGACATGTGGCAGTTTCCCGTGGCTGCCCTACAATCTTTTGTGATACTTGGGGTAATCAAACTCATGCTTTATATTGCAAGTTCTAGCAATCTTTTGTGAAGTTTAAAACATATGTTGACAATTGTATGGGTCATTGTATTTATAATCATTGCCTTTTAAGTTGTAATAAGACTAGTTTTGAAACATGATTTTTGCAGTTTTGAAACATGATTTTTGCAGTTTGGACCACGATGTTGCATTTGAAGTTATAATACTTGGATAATCAAATGTTCTGATTCACATAGATGCATGTTCTTCTATAGAAATGTTGACCTAACCAATGGCTAATGGGGAAGGTGATCAATGGACTGGAAATTGGGCAATGGACTGAAAAGTCGGCAACTTTTACAAACTTAAGTTGAATATTTTAATGGTTTACTCGGTGACATATACTAGCTTAAATGAGTATCAATTACCGCCGCAACGTGCGGGTACTCTTCTAGTGTCTATAGAACAAGATGTTGTTGCGGCGGGTACTCTTCTAGTGTCTATAGAACAAGATGTGTTTGTTTCACTTGAGCCAAACTTAAATGTTACTGTTACTATTTTAGCTCCATCATTTCCCTCTACAACGAGTTATTATAGGTACTCGAATTATAATTTTACCAAATCAAGTTCTTTTGACATGTTAATGATAGTTTTCATATTAAGTTTAACAAAATACTTTTACTAGGTTAGATTTTAGATCAACAAGCCATTGAACCAATCATATTGCTTGCATTATGTGTTTGATCGTATCACAAATGACATTACTAGCGTCTAAAAACTTTGTGATTTGTTCCAAGTTATTTTGTTCTTCAAGAACGTGCCTGTTTATGCAAATAGACTTAATAGTAAAAGTTGGTATCAAGTCAAACTGTCAAAGCGCGCAGTTCAAACTTAAAACGAAACAAGTTGGCTTGTGTCAACAAGCTCTTTTGCTTTGAGTTTATCAAAAATGATATGTAGTGTAATGTTTAATGGTTATTACGTTCAAGGGTTATATTTATTACATGTATAAAAAGGATATTGAAATAAAATCCATGCATTTAAGGATGGTTATGTCTAATACGAAAGTCATCTATACTGTTATATAAAAATTATAAAAGGTTTTTAAAAAATGAGACATGTGAATTGACCAAAATACCCTCAATGAATTAAATTACTATCAACTCTTAATATTAAATTACACCATTAGTCCATTATATTATAAAATATCTCTACTAACCCTCTTTAAATCAAATATCTTTACCTACACCAATTGATGTCGCCACCACCGTCACCATCTGTCGCCGCCATTACACCACTGTCATCGCCGGCTCGTCGTCGCAATACGCGGATACCATGCTTGTTTGTATATATTTTAATGTACTCTACAGTCTACAATTATATTTAACGTGCATAAAAACACTTGTATCTTCCATATTAAAAGTCCACCTCCTGATTTTCATGGTAAATGTACAAACAATTTATGCACCTTAAACACAACCCTAAGGGCTGTATTTAGCAAACCCCATATTATTAATGTTTATATAATGGAAAATGCTAAATGCAGCTCTAAGGGCTGTATTTAACTGCATAAAAAAAACTTGTACCTTCCATATTAAAAGTCCACCCCCTGATTTTCATGATAAATGTACAAACAATTTATGCATCTTAAACACAGCCCTAAGGGCTGTATTTAGCAAATCCCTTATATAATTAATATGAATGGTAACGGATTTTAATTGGACTTTTGAAAGCTTAGATCTCTAAAAAAATTTAAATTATATACACAAACGTGTTAATAACACAGTAATAAGAAAGTTTCTCGCGAGAACAAAAGTCTCAGACTCATAACCTTCCAAAAAGCTCTTAAAATCTTTTAAAGGTGTTTAAAATAAAGAATTTTATAAGAGAGCTAAAAAATAGAAAGTTACAGCCTCAGCCCAAGTTTTAACTCTAACTCAAATAGTTAACTATCCACTTTTATCAAACATATCCAAAGTTTTTCATCGCTTAGTGGCTCCGTATATAATAATGGTACACGCACGTGCTTAAAGGGGTCTAACGATACAAAGGTTTTCCCCTCAACATGGTCACTAAATCTAGCTATGATAAATTGATAATAGGTAAATCGTAAATGTGGAGACTTTGAGTTTCAAATTTCCATTCAGCATCAAGGCCATATCGAATGACACATGCAACTTCGCCAAATCTAGCCATGCTACAAACTACAAACATTATAAAGTGGATAGTAGATACAAGTTAAAAGGCATTTTGAAAAGTTTATTCTCAGAAAATCTAGATATTTAAATAGTTGAAGTAAACACCTCCTTTTTAAATTAATCTCATAAAAAAACGTACAATTTATTCAGTTTTCCCTTTTATGATTAATTAATAACTAATTAAATAAACCATAAGTTCTTGGCTTTTGGTCTCGACAACCCGCGACCTACAAGCTACTACTTTACGAGACTATTCAATTTAATATATGTTATTTTATATGTACATGTACATTATTTTCTATTTATACATTTAAACATCTGAATCAAACACTATCACTCCATTCTTGAGTTTTTTTTTAAAAGTTAAGAGAAGAAAGGAAAGGGAAAATTTTAACTTTTACATTCTTGAGTTTTTTTTACCCAATAAAAGAAAAGGAATGATTGGAAAAGTTAGGGTTTTTATGTTCCAAAATTTTCTTACCAATTGTGGCCTGATTTGGATGTAAAACATTCCAATCAGGTGTAAAATTACGATCTTTGAATCGAGAATGGAGTGTAAAAAGAACAGCAGCCATACCCAGATCAATATCATCAAAACCCAACTTACAAATCAAAGGCCAATAATGATATTGCTGTTGATGATGATTTTGTGGGTGTAGCAAGATTTATTTTGTTTCTTATTTAATTGATTGATTTGATTTGATTTGATTTGGCGTATGGATATATCTGAATGAATACTAATAAATCAAGATTATTATTATTAGATTTAGAAGGTCGGGATTTTAAAAGAGAGAGGAGATTTTAAGGTTATTAGAAAGTTCAATGCAATACGCATAAATTTCTTTTTATGCGATCTCAAGTTTCTCATAAGAGTCTGGTATTCAAATTTTTGCAAATTGCAGCTGTGTTGTTTTTTTTTTTTTTTTTTCTTTAGTTTTCTTTTGTAACTCCCTTCTTTGATATATTTTCTTATCCATTCTTCTCCTATCCAATCTTCTCCTTTCTTTGATCACCTAAATTGTCGATCAAAATAACTACCAAAGATCTCCAATCTTCTTCTCCGTTCGTAAACAAAAATATAACTACCAAAAATTGTGGATCAAAATATAATTGATCACCTAAACACCACGATTGAATTTGTTACATATATAGCCTCATATTCTTTTTCTTCTTCTAAAAATTATAATCTTACCATTTAGTTACAAGCATATATACCTTTTATGAGTTTATCAATTTTTCAACATGATCGAGCATGGAAATTATATTATAAAAACATACAATGAAAAATAATGGGTTCAAAGTTATAATGCTTGAAGAATATGCTTCACATATGCTCTACCACTAACTCAAAGACTCATTCTTTAGAATTAAACAAATCATGATCACTTTCTTGACCCTTTTTATTCATACATACCATTTTATGATTCCCATATACATGTGTGGCTCTGGAGAAGTTCAACACTACCACCACCAGCCTTGGTGCTGTGGCGGCCTAAGGTGGTAGGCCTAAGTGGTGGTGGAATCAAGCTAGCTTTGTGGTGCGGTCTATGAAGTAGTGAAACTATCTTGAATAGTTGGGCAACTACTCAACCTTTGGCAAATTTAGATACAAGAAGAAGAAGAAGAAGATGCTATTTTTCTTTTTCTTTCGCTAATAATTAGTATTTTAGATGAGTTTTGAGGAGAAAACTGATTGTTATATACGAGTATATCAGATATATAATGGTGTAATTTTTGAGACATTTGGTAGTGTAACGAATATTTGTAGTAAAGACTTTCAGAAATGTCCCCTATGCTGTCATGTGTACGTATACATTATACACACACAGGTACCCATATAACCAGATATTCGTATAGAATTATATTATATATGGCATACTTGTTGAATTTTATGTCTTTTGCTTGAAATAATTTTACAGTGATAGTCTGCAGAAATATTTCATAATGAACATAGAGCTACTTGGTTTAATTAGCATCTTCGAACCACCTTATATATATATATATATATATAATAACAAGCAAATGTATGTTACATTACTCTCTCATTATTTGCATTCTGTAATCTGTATAACGTCAGTTAGGATTATAACCCTTTCAAGACATTTTCTCAAAACATGAAGAACATACTAATAAATACTCGTTTAATTTTCACCTATTGTGGGCACGTGTGAGTTTAAGAGGAAAACAGGGGTTTCTCATCAAAAAGGAAAAAAGAACCATCATTATTTATAAAATTATTGCTGAAACAATGTAGGCTATGTACTTATGTAGCAATGTATTGTACGAGCATATACACTATACCTGCAATTAAAATTATAGCACAAGCTAATTTGTTTATTTATAAGAAAATTTGTTTATCATATTACAAATACGCTAAGCCAAACACAAGAGGCTTACCAACTTTTCCATAGCACGAATAACTCGTTAAGTCGATAAGTAAGCTCGCCCAAACACTGAGAATTGAAATACAACTTGTCAACATACAGAATCAATTTGGGATAAGATATATAGATTCATAGAACGCTAAAAATGCGTAAAGAAGTTGCAAATATTTTACAGTCAACTGCTCATTTTTTCTTCCCCGCATAAGCAAGTAAAGCAACACTGCCAGAATCAACCAACAAATAGTCGAAAGTTTCTGGCTTTCATTGCTATATATAACCCACAAGGCCACAACAGTTAGTCAAGTCCCTGAGGCAAACTTCTGACAGCCAAAAGCTCTTAATGATGCACTAATAATCGCATACAAATGAATATGTTGAATTCCACATTAAAAACTGGTTTAAATTGCAAAAGGAGCATAAGAGTTGATGCCAGGAAAAACATACATTATACGGTAACTTAAAAGCCAAGACCATGATGACAACAAAGACAAGTGAAATGGAATCAAAATCATGATCATCAAGTCTCAAAACATAAAAAAACATTCTTTCACTCTCTAGTCTAACGAAACATTACCAAAAATATCTTTAAACTCTCCCTTAGTAGAAAAACCCAAGCACTTTCCCACCGACATTCTTCCTCCTAGCCTCTTCATGATCCATGATTCCAGCAGATGTGGTCAAGACAATGTACCCAAACTGCATGTGTTCAGCCAAGATATTTAAACAAACAGCATGAAAGGAAAATAGCTACGATCCATTAATAAACAAATGGGTCAACTTTCATTATGTTTCATCTCTAGCAGTCAATAGACCGTAAGAAAAAAAAATAACAACAATGAAGCATGTCGAAGGGGCCAAGAATGTAAAAGAGTTTATATTTCATCCAAACTTGTTATATTATACTGTAGTTTATAGTTTATATTATTGTTACAATATGAGTAGAAAAAAGGTTTGGTGTTGGCCCAATATGTTTGGGAAGAACTTAAATTATCATAATAAACTTTTGAGATGATACCCAACAAATTAATTAGTTATAAAGTCAAAAAGTGTCTGGATATCACCCAGCATGACCAACGCATGGAACCTGTTTAGACACATTACCCACCTACCCTAACATAATCATCTGAAGTTACGAAACCTAACCTGTCTGGAAGGAAGAAGTCTTGCGGTCCAAGGCTCGATCTCCTTGACACCAACATCAAAACGAGGACTGATAACCCCGCATTTGTTCAAACGCCCATTCAATTCAACCACAATCTTACCAGATCTGTGGTCATCAACATACTCAAATTCACCAATATAACCTGCAGTTAGATATAAAAATTGTCAACTCATTCCTATTTGAGAAGTGTGTATATATACAAAAGAGAAGAAGCATACCATGCTTTTGCATAACCATAAGAAACTTGATGATCACTTTTGAAGATGGCCTGATCATAACTTGCCTTTTCCCTCTCTTCTCGGCATTGTACATACACTTAAGAGCATCATTCAGAACACTAACTCTCACCATCCTGATAAATTCAAGATACTGCAAAATAATTGGAAAACATAAGCACCGGCAGGCAAGTAATAAACTTTAGTTTTATCAATACTTCAGTTTAAGATGGCCTCGATGAGGCTTCATTTGTAGACTAAGTGTACTATATTACAACCAACCCAAAAACATAATAACACTTAAGTAACATACAAATGTTTCACATCTATAATATGCACTGTTTCCGCATGATAAAGTAACCATATATCCATATCTTAATTTCAGAACAATGCATCTTTTGGTCATGTCATTCTTTCGTCGGTATTAAATAATAGGAAGAAACACAGGTGTCTAAGAGAGTAACAGGTCATAGATATAACAATTCAATTTCCAATTTATATCCATCAAGCCGTAGTTAAAGAAGAAATAACTGCGAGCATTACAAACTCATCTCATTATATACCCAACCAAAAATGTACATTTTGTAAACCTGGAAATTAATTGTTCAATTCGGTACGTTTGTTCAATCAAGATTTGTTAAGCTAGTATCCCATAATGCATCATAAATGAATAAACAAAGCAACAAGTATTTTTCTTGCACTAAAACAATTCTAAGGTACATCCTTTCAAAACGATTCTGTATTTTGTAGACGAAGAGCGATATTTTTAGACTTGTCACCACAATCTTAGTTAGAAAAACATTCACAAATTCTGCCATCAAACAAATCATAATTCACTAAATTTAGTTGTTTTTTTTTTATCTAAGGTTTCAGCCCCTATGCCTAACGTCTATGATCTGCCAAATAGTTCTCCAGTCAAACAGAAAATAATAATAAACATACAAAAATTCTCAATAGTCAAAGATATTAAGCAGTAGCAGCCCGTTCCATAACACACACAAAATTAGTTAAGCAGATATATATTTATACAATGAGACATTAGAAGAATAAAACCCGCATATTTTTCAGTGGAAACTTCATAAGTTGCGAATTTTTGTTTATGTAAGGAAAATATGGATCAAGCCAGATATTAAAAAATGTAGCTCAAATCTACTTTATTATAAAGGCAAAAACTAAACAATATAAATACAGATACAATTAGATCAAACAAAGGACGGCAAGTAAAAAATGTAATAATGATAATGTGTTTGTGTGATTTGATAAAGAGAGAGTTAAGAAATTAGAACCTCGCGGAAAAAATGGCAGCGCCGTTTGTGTTTGTGTTTGGCAGGCGTGTGTTAGATATGAAGGAGGGAAGGAAGGGAAGATGGATTAGGGTTTGAGAATTTTATTGGGCATGTCAATATACATCCTCCATTTTCTCAATATCTACAATAAAACCCCCTCAAGTAACTATATCTTTCCGTTTTAACGAGAGCTTTGTGATCAATAATGGTAAACTTTAAAACTACTTTACCAAAGCTTCAGTAACTATGGTGATGTGATTTGGTGACGATGATGAATTGTTTTGTAACTGGAAATTGAGTGGAGAACAAAGGATATGAGGCTTTCTCGACACACTTCATACGTTCTCCTGACATTTCTATATTTCTATTTATAGGTGATTTCTCCAACTAACAACATTATTGCGGGAAGCATAGGAGACCACTTCTATATAGAATTAAAAGCTTGCATCGGATGCGATCATGACTTCTTTTTTCTTTTTGAATATGTATGGGTGAATATGTAAATGATAAAATGCATTGTATGCATAATTGAAAGTAGTTTGTAAACCTCGTCTCATCTAAACTTCTACATCACTTATTTGTAGATAATATAGCATGATGCAATGGGAAGTCAATGGGCATCAATATGGCCCATGAATGAGTCCAGTTCATGGAGACAAACTATGGGACGTGTTTTCTTGGTGTGAAAGATAGGAACAATTATCTATTTTGAGAGTTTATTTTATATTATATGTTTCTAAGTTTGTTTATGTTTCCTAGTATATTTAGGGTTGCTTTCCTTTAAATAGTTGACGATTTTTTATTGTAAATCAGTTTTGAGTTTTATAAAGAAATTGACATTTTGTCAAGAAAACAATTATGGTTTCGGTCTTTTGATAATCTAGCATTCCTGAGTCATTTGATTGCGTGTGAAACTGCATCATAGCAACTCACACCTCATGTCTTTTGGCCATAATTGCGAGGTCGAGATGTAAATAAAACTCATTTTAAGTTGTAGATCTTTCTTTAATCTTCACGTTACCGGCATATTCGTCAAAAATGAATATCAGATCAAGAATTTATAACCAAAACAGTGCAAAAATGTCGAATTGTTACTTTTCAAACATGTTTACACCAAAATTCATTGCAACCTACAAAAAAAACTCTTACACATAATAAATAACTAAGATACGTTAATTTACAATCAACAACGGGTCAGGCTCATACGTTAAATGGCACGAATACGCTCAATTAAATATGTATAATTTGAAAGTTATCAGGTACCAAAAGTTGATTAATTCAACTCGATCAAAAGACATGTAGAAACATACACTAATCAACTCTAAATTAATACATTAATGGAAGTGCTTTCAACATTATTGCATATTTGATGATACATAAATGCATTTAAGGTAACGACTCCATTATAACAGATGAAATAAAATACACTGAATGCGTGCGTGATAATTATGTAACAGAGATATATATAAGTATTATGCTACAAAGTTGACTTTTTATATTTCTATTTTTTTATATTAATATTTATTGCTATCTTAACGTTTTAACTTATAATAATTTCTTAGAAATTTTGGTTTAATTATTTTTATTTCTTTTTCAAGTAAATAATATTGCATTAAATTTGGTTAAAACATACTTAATAGTAAAAGTTTACATGTTAAGCATTTAGTGGATATTTGGTAGAAATAAATGGAAAAGAGATAAAATAAATGAGAATAACTTCTATTATTTGATTGAACAAAAAAATAATAAAATAAAACTAAAAAATATAAGAGGACAAAAGGGAATGATTTTCATTCTCCAAAATCTTTACAAATTATTAAATTAAAAGGAATGATGAGAATGCAAATGTTTATAATTTGTATTTTTAATTTTTTTTGGGCTTTATGAATCAATCTTAATTATTTATTGAGTGTTAAAGTAATTAACTTGTAAAAAAATATATTAATTTTTTCTTATAATTTTTTTTTTAATTTTCTTACTTTTAATATTTGCTATCAAATCTCTCTCTATCTATATATATATATATATATAAGAGGATATAAAAGTGATTATGTGGCTATTCTTATTATTTGTCACATTGGATTTTTGCTTATGTGGAATTATTTCATGAATTTGTATTAAAGTTTTGCAATGTATATAGAATAAATATAAATAAATCATAAATAAATAAATTATGGTTAAGCTTTAAAAAGAAAAAAAAAACTCCTAAGCTACTATATATGATATTTGAAAGCATATTTTGATATTTATTGAAACGACCGTTCTTTTTTTTCAATTATATTTCTAACTTTGGCAAAACTATTTAAGCTTTTAACAACTTTTAGAAAGTTCAAATTATAACGACTATGTCATATTGTTTGCGACAGAATGTAATTTAAATTTTGTGGTGTTAGATTTATAGACGAAAATATTTAATTGCATTGAACTAAAAACGAATTCTAAGGAAATGATGTCAGTAATACATTTTTTATTTTAAGAATCTCCCAAATAATCGGATTACTTCTACTGAAAAGTTGACGACTTTTGATTTTGAACTTGAATCTAATTTCCATTTAATAATATTTTCTTTTTTACTATATGTGGTGGTTGGAGTTTGCTTTAACCTCTTCTTTAGTTTTTACTTACTTTTTTTTAATAAGTGAATTTTACCTCAGATGTGTATGATGTGTACTAATCACACAACGAAAGGGTCTCGTATTAAGCGGATCTTAAATAGCCTTTCTCACTATACCACCTTCTTTATTGGAAAATACTGTCGAGGACAACCTACCAAGGCTCGAACTCGAGACCTTAGAGTAAACTCCCTCGGGCCCCGCATAGCAGGTTTAGTGAAACACCACTGACCACTAGGGTTTAACCCATATATCGGTTATGATTACATAACATTTACTAGTTTTGTTTTAGCAATGTAAGTGATAATTTCCAGAATATATATATATATATATATATATGAAAAATGCTAAACGTAGCCACTAGGGCTGTGTTTAACATGGATAAAAAAATTTGTATTTTTTATATCAAAAGTCCACATTGAATTTTATGCTAAATGTACAACTATTTAATCCAGTTACTGCATGCCTAAAAAATGCATTTAAAAAACCCTATATAATATATACTTTGCATGGTTATTTTTAAAATTTGTATTAAGGAATGATGATTAAATATATTTAGCTTTTAATTTACAATATATATATATATATAGGGTAAAGTTATTTTGATAACCTTTTTCTTGCGTTAACCTTTGAGAACCTTTTAAATCAAGCACAACCGATGATTGTTCTTTCCATGAAAATTGTTTTTTTATTGTTTTATGAATAACTTATGTGTAATTTTAAAGTTTATAATTGTGTGGAGCATAGATTATCATCCGTTATACAATTATGTGGAGATTTGGATTCTTGATCACATGTGCACGAATATTGCTATGATTACATGTAAAGTCACATGTGATCATAGCAATATTCGTGCACATGTGATCAAGAATCCAAACGTCTACATAATTGTATAACAGATGATAATCTATGCCTTCACACAATTATAAACTTCAAAATTACACATAATTTATTCAGAAAATAATCAAAAAATAATTTTCATGTAAAGAATAATAATTGGTTGGGCTTGATTTGAAAAGTTCTCAAAGGTTCTCGCAAAAAAAAGGTTCTCAAAATAACTTTTCACTATATATATATATAGCTTAAAATGGAAAATTTGTTTTTCTTGATCACATTTATATATTACTAGCACTATACTCGCGTAATACAACGGTGGTGTTGGCGACAGCGGTCTGATGGTGATGCCGACGACAACTGGTGGTGGCGTTGGCATTGAGTAGTGTAGGTTGATTTAAATGTAATTAATGTAAAAGCGGGGATGTGAATATTTTAAAAGATAAGGTTTTATGTTATAAATTGATAAAATAAAAAGTTTATGGCGTAAATTACTTGATTGAAGGTAAATTGGTAATTTTTATAACCCACTCCCAAAAAAAAGGCTCATTAGATGTAAAATGGTCAAATCCAATTGTTACATTTTCTAACTTTTTAACATAAAGGGATAACTTTTATATAATAGTAAAAAAAATATATAGATAATTAACGTGTATAAATCAGTTAAGGTATTGCTGGTGACAATTAACGTATATAAAACAATTGTATCTTTATCATAAAATTCATAATGAGTTTTTGATATGAAGATACAATTTTCTTATACACGCTAATGATACCTCTAGAGGTTGTAGTCAACATTTTTTTTAATTATTGTTGTTACTATAGAATTACATAAGGAACGACAAGTAAGAATTTTGTAATTATTTATGATACCGTCTATGAGGTGGGTTTAATCTAGAAACATCCCTATTATCAATAAAGAAATATTGTTTCTAGACGAAAAAATGTGATGTGTCATGTTATAATTTTTTTCTACATTTTATATAATTAAAGATGATATCATATTACAAAAATACATTTATTTTAAATTAACATATTTTTTCTTTGTCTATCATATTTCAAAATTTTCATTTAAGTCTTGATGAAATATTTATAAATTCAAATTAATGATATATTTTATATTTATCTCAAAGTAAAAGTTTATTTTGGAGTTAAAATACATAAGTACGTAGGTTTAGCTCATTTGGTGTTTTGAGTTTATGGTTATGGATATGTAAATTGTATTTTTTTTTAAGGTTGTAGGTTATATTATTTTTATCTATCGATGATGTTGTTAATATTATTATACTTTGAAGCTTGAGTCTTATTAATATTATTGAATTTCAATGTTTGGTATTGTTTAGATCAAGGTTTGTCTCCTATTACAATTTTGATTTTGTATATATAACGAAATATTTGCAACTAACCGGATTGAATCCTGGTTGATTAACTAGTAATATATTGTGTTGCTCATTATTTTCATGTTTTTATTATATTTTTATTCTTAATGATTTATTTCTACCAAACACCGCAATGAAATTTTGAAGTGTAAAAGTTAGACTATCCGGAGCAAGACTTTCCTTTGAAGCCCCTCCTAAGGGCGTCTCGCGACACGTGACAGCCTAGTCATTAGAGGGCGTTCCATAATTTTTGTAGGAGCAAAGCTTCCTATGTTAAAACCCCTCAAGGGACCCACAATTTATATAATTCTATATTTTTAATTAAAAAAACTTTAATTGTTGTGTTGTCATATCCCTAGTGGACAATAAATATGTCATCACGTGAACTAAAAGCTTGTTGCAGTGATTCTCTATTCAACGCGTGTCTCTTGAATTAAGTTGTCAATTTGTGGGTCCTACCTGTGGGTAAGGCACGCCTATTTTGCTCCGTCCCAAATTTCACGTCATCCCATAAGTTTTTACCAATAACGCCCTTTGGGCCAATATTCATGGCGTACCATAGCTTTTCAAGACGTTTCGGAGCTGAAAAGTGGAAAAGAAAAGCTTTGCTCCGTTGAGCCTTATACTTAAAATTTTAAATAGTATTAGTGTTGGAATGAGATATTTTTTCAGAAAAATGTTACAGTATTAAGGAAAAACCTGCTTGAACCTCATGACCCCGAAAACAAAATAATCAAATCAAATCACAATCGTTCATTACTTTCCCTCATTTTCCATTCCTATCCAACGAACACACCAGCCGCCACGTCAACGATCCGCTTGACGCCAAAACCAACCAATGAAACCCCAACCACCTCTCCTATATAAACAACTTCCCCGAAACAAACTCTCATTCAAACAAACCAAAATTTCCCCCAATTTCCAAACCCTAGAAATCTCAATCTCTCAAATTCATTCAAATCCTTATCAATTCAATGGCACCAAAAGCAGAGAAGAAGCCAGCCGAGAAAACTCCGGCCGCCGAAAAGGCACCGGCGGAGAAGAAACCAAAGGCCGGAAAGAAGCTCCCGAAGGAAGCCGGAGGTGCGGCTGCGGCAGACAAGAAGAAAAAGAGAAGCAAGAAGAGCGTGGAGACGTACAAGATATACATATTCAAGGTGTTGAAACAGGTGCATCCAGATATTGGAATTTCAAGCAAAGCTATGGGGATAATGAACAGTTTTATTAATGATATTTTTGAGAAATTGGCTCAGGAAAGTTCTAGATTGGCTAGGTATAATAAGAAACCGACGATTACGTCACGTGAGATCCAGACTGCGGTCAGGCTTGTGCTTCCTGGTGAATTGGCTAAGCATGCTGTCAGCGAAGGGACTAAGGCGGTTACCAAGTTTACTAGCTCTTAGATTTGTTTAATTGTGTTTGGTTGTTGATTATATGTTATATCATATATGTGTTTGTGGGTGTTAGGATTATTATGTTAATTGGTAGCTTTTAATTGTTATTAGGAGGAGGGTTAGTATGTTGACGTGATGGATCTGGGTTTCTGTTGCTTCCTTCACTTTTATTATTATGAAAATATATATGAATATGGATGTTATTTTTAATTTGTTTTTTTATTTAGAAATAATATTGTGGAATGTGATTCTGGCACATATTTTGGAATTGGAATGTGGTGCTAAAGAAGAAAATGATGCTTATTTTTCTGAGGAGATACTTGGTGAATAATATAGTTTTGGCTCTCATCTTGTAAAATTTTTAGAAATGAGCATTGCTTTGTTTGTGTAGAAAGTCAGTCCTTTTTGGTGCAAATTTCATCAATCTCAATCAATCAACAATAAAGAAATAAGTTTTGTATCAGTGTGACCGTGCGAGTATCTTGATGGTTTTATGCATATTGGTAAAGTTTTGGATTCTTAAAGTTCAACTTATCGAGATAACCTCAAGTTTGGATTTCGTTGGATGTGAATTTTAGGTTAAGCTCAAGTATTATTAGAATGTTGATTACCTTTTTTTTTTGTTTATAATTAAGTAACTAAAATATGATTTTGTCATTTAAAATGTTTTAACCATCGCACGGCCAAACATTAAGCCATCTCCGCGTTTGATGTGATCTGCTAAGGTCCTTTTATCAGTTCCAAAAACGCATGCTAGTAACACAAATCCTTCACAAGAAGCTGGAGCTTTTTTTTCTTAATTTTCCTTAAATATGTCAATTTTTGGAGATCTTCAAAAACTATTAATAGAGCGTTTTTGGGCTGTTTTTTTTTTTTTCTCTTAATACTAAATCTAAACATCAAAACATTAATTAGATTACATTAATGATCATACCGCCGATGCGCCTACATCACCATCGCCGCCCTAAAACCTCATCGTGCGGACATATGTATTATTTATAATATTATTTCATGTATGACCATCCAACAAAATATACACTTATAATTCCAACTCAATTTAAAATTACTAGCACGACACCCGCGCTATGTGACGGTGTTCAGGGAGGCGACGGTGTGGTGGGGGACAATTTTTGGTGTTAAAGGCGACGTCAAGTGGTGTAAATAATTGATATAAAAAGTTAATTGAGATATTTTTAAAAAGTAAGAACTAATAATATAATATATCATTAATGGATAATTTTTATTGGAAGATGAGAGATTCAGATTATTGGAGTAAGGAGATAACTAAGGGCAAAATAAAATAAAATTGTATGTCTCAAATTGTGTAAATTTTCAACCGATAGTTTTTAAATAAGAAGTATAGATTTGCAACTCCTTTGAGAGTCAACTGACTAGCAATAACCGTGCCTTCAAATATCTACTACAGTACTATTAAGACGGAATATAGCAGAATAAATTTAGCAAGGCAGGCAGCAGGTACGGTACGTAGGTTTTAGGCTCAAAAATGGCGGCAAACAGACTGCAGCTATTCGTCAGCAGTAAGTCATCTTTTTCCCTCTTTCCCGTTTCCTAGAACCCCAGTTTCCGCCGTATTATTAACTAATGATAATCAAATATTAATATCATTATTATTGTTATATATAAATAGGATTATCATTTTACACCACACAAAAAGATTTACAGAGGCTTTTTTCACCTTTTGGCCCAATCACTGAAGGTATATATAAATCTAAAAAAATTATTCTCTTATCCCCCCCCCCCCCCTGTAACCCTAATTTTCAAGTTTTTTATGTATATAAACGTTGCAGCTAGACTTGTTATTGATCCAAGAACTCAAAGGCCTAAAGGGTTTGGTTTTGTTACATTTGAATCACATATTGATGCTCATAATGCAGTGAAAGCCATCAATGGCAAGGTATTATTATATATATTTTTTTCTTTTCCTCTTAGTAATATATATATCGATATATTTGGGTGTATGCAACACTTGAAATTGTTATTGTATAAAAGAAGATTAGTTATGTCCATGGTTACCTCCAAGACGGCAACACGTTTGAGGTTTGTACCTGAGACCTCTTGTAAAGACTTCATACCACTGACCACTAGGGCCTACGCCACCTTATTGGTGTTTGTTCGATAATTGCTATGATACCCCAAATGCCCATCCTTGTTGTATACGATGATCACATGTTTTATGTGAATATCCTAAATTCCTTCTCTTTTAGGTCAAACTTGATGATTCAAATGTAAAATGGATATGAAAGTTGTTCCACAGTTTTTACCAAATAATGCTTAATCGTTACATGTCTTGATCTTATAATCTAGAAAGTTGTTTAACATAAAATGGTGTTAAAAGATCTTGTTTAGTCAAGTACGTTTGAGCTCCTAAGGGGAAGATCCATTATGATCATGATGAGTTAAATAAGGAAAATGATCAGATATTTTTGTGAGCCAAGCTCAAACATAGGAGTTAAAAATTGCTCCAGATCAATTTCCAGGGTTTTTGGGAAATTTATTTTTAAAACGAATTAACAGTCAGAATTTGAAATTTGAAGAAGTTTCATTATAGATTAGTGAATTACGCTTCATCATTGAACATATTATATTCATATCATGTAGGGACCTATTGTTTTGCCAGTATAAATAGATCTTGATGAGTTGGGTATCTCTCCAGCAAGTTGTATTAAGCAATCTGCCTTTTATTTTCTAAGTTAAAAGTCAAATTTAGTGCTATTCACATATGTTACTGAGATTTCTTGACATTTTTTTGATTAGTTTTCCTATCTGCAGTATGTTTTGTAGTAAACTTTACTAAGGTTTTCAAATTGCCATGTTATAGCCTATATGTTTTGCATATCTGTTGAACACTGAGTAATGTATAGTAATAGTGACACGGGTAGAATTATGCGAGTAGATAGCCAAACGATAGAATTTGAAAGTACATTCACTTTAGTAAATTGAAACAAAGGGTCATTTATCATGTTTCAATGTGAATCATGCTATACAATCAAAATCATTCTTCAGTCATTATCTTTTTAGGCTCAGAATTCAGAAAGTCCAATTTTTTTACGGTGTTTCAGCTTACATGGCATACTTCCCTCTGTTACTATATTTGGCTTTAAAGTTGTATCCCTCTTTGGTCTAAAAACCCACTTATGTCTGGTACCCGTTTTCAGCTTAAAAGGCCTATGCTCTTAATGGTGTTCTCTTCTTGCACATGTAACACATGCAAGCTCATAATACAACGACAAAGACTCATTAGTCATGATTGTATTAACTCGCATTTAATTCTGTGACCACTTGCAGAAGCTCATTTTTATTCACCCTGTCACAGGAATGACATGAATTAAGTTTTAGGTCAGGGTCCTAGATGTCATTCTGGGGTCTTACCATTGTTCAGCTTCTACTTACACTTATATTTTTTTGAGCTGGTGAGCCCAGCCCAGTGATAAAGCCTTTAATGGATTTCGCCCCTTACATACCCATACAATTTTGGTAGACTTCGGTAAAAAAATAATGTAAAGTCCAAGGCATATATATGTTTCCAAAAACTCTACTGACTTGATTGGGAAAACTTTTGAAAGGAAAGGACAATTTATTGTTGCCATCTACTTTATTTGTAAACCCTCCCCTTTACACAAAAAGTCTTAAGAGATCTCCATTGATACACATCACTTGGTGATTTTGATCAAAGACCTTAGGGGATGTTTGAGGTTACTTATTTAAACACCTTGTTCATTTTAAAACTCAGATAAGCAATTTTGAGTATTTTGGCTGAAGAGAAGTGGTTATTAGCTTATCTGTTTACGGTAAAATAAGCTGCGGTAGAATAAGTTGTTTTCAGTAATCTGATTTTCTGCATCTGGCTATATTTATTAAGGTGATCTGTTTAAGCAGGAAATTTTTAAAACACCCCTTGGTTTTCATTGGAGCATTTGGTATGGAGGAGTTCGTCGGACCGCCATATCATCATCACACACCCCACTCAACGCTTTAATTTTTTGCCCTAATGGTCACATATCCATCACACCAAGCATTGGGATCACATATCTCACCGTTATTACTCAACTTGCAATAAAATAACAATTGGCCCCACCTTCATATTCTCAAACTTCCATAACCCAACTCCCATACCCCGCCATGGCTTGACATCATAAGATGGGACTATGGGAGGGGTGGCATTACACCACCATCATTCACATGTTTACCACCTCATGAGCGCATACACATTCCATACAGAGTGATCTAACCGGCAGTAACTTCTCTCATTTCTTTTCTGTCTTTTGTAATCACTTTCTAATATCCCTTTCTTGACATTCTCGATTGTTGGTTATACTTCTATTTTCGTTCAACATTCACCTTTTTGTTGATTCACACTACTTATCTTATGTTACTCATCTGAATATCCGAAATGACTAACCTGCACTGTCATGGGGATTACATTGTCCGTTTAAACTTTAAAGCTAAATAAGAACTATATGAATAGTTTATCTTCTTACATTTCAATTTTACTTGAATTGATCTGCATGATGTGCTTCCTTGACAAAAAAAACTTAATTGGATATATTGTATAGAATACCATCAACCTTAAAACGATATATCAGATGGAACTAATTTGCTCTGTATGCTTGGTTTTATTTTTATTTTCCAGTGCATTCTCCATTAGTTGCAACTCCCATACTGTTCACGATTCAAACTGTTGGAATTAAATTATGAATAGATGTGGTTGTATTCAAACTCCAGGTAGCAAATGACCAGAATCTAGTTAATGATAGAGTGTTGTCTATATCAGCCTAGTAAGGCCACTGGGTTATGTTACATCATTCTATATTGAGTAATCTGATATCTTGGTTTTGGATTTTATTCATTTTGTTGCCTAAATAAGCCTCGCATGGCTAACCAAACTTATGAGTGTAAACTTTTCTGTGTATTAGGAACGGTAATGTGGTAGGACAAGATAACATTGCTTGCCTTTTGTATCCTATATTAGCATATGTATTCAAGTTGATGAGATTTGATTCATGAAATTTGTATAAAGGATAGACCCCATATACTTTTTACATGATATCATGTACTTCACAAAGTAGTAGAATCAGTAGTATTTACTTGATGAATTTGACTTAAATATATACTACGTATAAGAGAAAGGACTTTCATGTTTATAACACTTTCACTGCTTGATAATCCTACATCGAACATTTATAATATGAATGGCAGGCTGGCTCTTCTTCAAGTAACTTGACAACAACAAAACTGAAACTTATCTTGCTTTCTTGTATTATGTTACAAGGTTCAACCTAATAGTACTTTCAGTAGTAATTTTTTTTTATTCTGGCAATATCTTTAATTAATCCACTGCTTTCTTACATTAGCTACACATTTCTGTTAAGTGGTCTATGAAGACCCGCAGAATCATCCAAAGTAATTGAATTACAGGGCTGTTATGAATGATAATGAATTTTTTGCCTAAACTTATCAAGTTTGCACAGATTGTTGATGGTAGGTTGATCTTTGTGGAAGTTGCGAAGACTAAAACAACTGGAGAAGACGAAGCCAATCTTAAATAGAACCATTTTCTCGCAATTGCTGAATATATTTGCGGAAAATGTGTGCCAAGTTGAAAAATGAGAACGAAGGATTAATGCAGAGCTTCTAATACTTCAGCCACAATCATTGGGTGAGGACATGAGATGCTTATGTACTTGTTACAGTAACCATCAGTCAAATCATTACAGAAAATAGCTTTATGTGTATCTTTTATTTACCTTTCATGCCTAGATGTCAAACAATGTTGGGTCTCAAAATCTTGAAATGAACATGACCCTCTAATTAAACAAAATTAATGTAATTTGAGGATGAAGCATTCGGTTCTTGACCCATCTTTTTCTCTTTTTTATTTATCTATTTTGAAATCGATATCAAATGAAATAGACTACAACCTAAAGGCTGTACTCATTAAAATGGAACAATCCTTCCAGCTTTATCATTTCAACTCAGAAGTCTACATACTATTTTCTTCATCATATCGGCTTTCATAGCAAACTTTCTTCTTTTATTAACTTTGGCTCTAGGTGGTGTCTCTCTTTTTTGGTTTCAGAACCTAATTCTTGCCCCCATTTTCAGCTTAAAAGGCCTATGCGGCTATGCCGTTTAAGGCAAGATGTGTCCATTACCTTGCACATGCATGTTTGTAACTCAATTACTAAGGTTAATATAGTGTAAACTTCAGGTTCCATCAAGGTTTTCAGGTCACAGGAGTCGAGTGCAGAACCTTCTACAACTATAGAAAATGTTATAACCTTAGAATTTTTAGACATCACTATGCAATCTTTTGTGAGAGAACTTCTAAAGTTTAGGATATCTACCAAGTCTTTCTCTTCTAAGTTACTATTTAGATAGGTTTTGCCTACTTCATTTACCTGGAACTTTAAGAGATACATAATTTTTATACAGTGGTACTCATCTAAAAGTACAGGACTAGTTACCTGCCTAAAACTTGCTATTGTACTCATCGTGCTTTTTGCTTTATCCGTTATAGTGAAAATGGAAATCATGTGTGTATTTACCTACAATTTCACATGCTTGGATGGACTATAGACTTAATGGGATATTGCATTAGGTATGTCATTGACGGTAGAGACTAGATTATATGGAACGTATTTGTTCTGTCTTTCTGTATGCTTAATTTGATATCTGTTGTACCAGACTACCAGTATGTTCCTTAATAATTACGACTACCGACTACCTTACCTTTTATAACTGAAATTTCTGAAATCAGTAATTGTAAAAGTCATATTTCACCTTGTCTTAACCAGTCTCGTGTTACACCTTTCTGTTGCTCTAGAATATTATATTGATCCAAAAGTTGTTAGTAACCAAAATAAAGATTTGTCATTGGCTAAAACTGTGATCAACATTACTAGGATAAGATGACATTGTTGTGGTTAATATATTGGTGTGTTTATTAGTTTAGACTGAACGGAGCAACGCGTTTCACACGCCTTCAATTTCACTTTTCCCCCCTCGGAACGCCCCAAAACACCCCAGGAACGCCCGGAACAGTGCCCCGAGGGGCGTTCTTGGACAAAAATAGTGAAGGGCGTGAGATATCCGACGAGAAAAGATGGCGTTAAACAAGGAGAGGGCCCACTTGGCGTTACAAGGCACGCCTTGTTCCTTTTAGCCTTATACATCATTAGAATGCTTGCTGTTTTTGCTTTGCATTTGCAAATGTATATCCTAGTTTTGTTGAACTGATCCCAAGTTAGTTACATGAGATTCTATATTTGTTTACCGATTCCAGAAATTCGTATCATGGCCTCTGTCCAATATAAAAATTGATAATTGTTTTTAGCTAACAGGACAAGTGGTTACTGTCCCTCCTTTATTTTGATGATGATATTAGCCATAACCCGTAATGGCAAGTTCAGCAGTTCAAATACTAATGACTCCACTTCATGGAGATGATTGGTCAGAAACTCAGTATCCCACAAATTCATTCCCACAATGCCAAATTGCCAACTATTTTCCAATATATAAATGAATAACTTTATAAATGTTACATGGAACAATTACAACCTATACCAAATTGGCAAATTATCCGCCAACATAGATTAATAGTTGCACGTGCAATTGAGTAGTAGTCGTTGAGTTAGCAACGAAAGTTGAGAAGTTGCCGAATGTATTAGAGTGAAAAATATTACTGTGAGCATGCATATGCTCAAGATAAAGTGATTCAAGTGGGAGATATCTGTTATTCTGTTTAATTGGATTTGATGTGATCAGCTGTATGGAGTCTAATTGGAATTTAGATTTAGCTGGTAAATTTACCAGTTGATGACTGAGCATTTAGAATTGCTGCAGATTGCCTCCATGTCAAGGAATTGATCAAGCATATTTGTGGTTTATTACATGCTTGAATTCATTTACATGACATGCTTCAATCCTTGTTCAAACCCACAATTCTTGATTGGCATCATCAAATCAATTACAAATCATCAGAAATTCTATTTAACGATTTATATTCCACTTTACTGCAATCTAACAAACAAATTGATATGAAGCTAACAAATAGAACCATTCAAATATTAACGAATATGATATGCCATGGTCACATAACAGTCAATATTAGTATGAAACAACACAAAATTAGAACCCATTCAAATATTTATGAAAAACAGCACAAATCAAAATTAACAGAAACAAGTGGTTTCTTCCATTGATAAAACACAAAAGATAAAACATATAATCATAATATCATCATTCTCATCTAAATCAACCACATTAGATCTTCAATAAACTAAACCAAATTAACTACAAATTACAAACAAACATAAACATCCATCCATCCATCAACTAAACCACACACCCTACTCAGCAGCAGCAGCTGTCTTCTTAGGAGACTTGGTAGTTTTAGCCGGAGACTTTGGCTCTTTCGCGGCAGCAGCACCGGTCTTCTTCGGTAACAAAACAGGGTTGATATTTGGAAGAACGCCGCCGTGTGCGATAGTTACTCCAGACAAGAGTTTTCCAAGCTCATCATCATTCCTGATTGCCAACAATACATGCCTTGGTATTATCCTGTTCTTCTTGTTATCCCTTGCTGCATTTCCTGCCAACTCCAATACCTGTTTCCAAACACCAACCATTTCCATTTATTAAATTAATTAATTATATTCAGATCTGAAAATTACATTTTAACAAACCCTAATATTACTGGTTTAATTTCTATTAAAACTTGATTCAGAATTAAGTATAGAAGAAAATGAAACAATTAATTGAGATAATAATTAATAAAATCAAATGATTGTGAAAGTTATTTAATAACCGCTAAAGTTGAAAATTTGGGGATTTTGTTATTGGAAACCCTATAAATGAAATTAAATTGCTAAAACACAGAATTAACATAAACTTACTTCAGCGGCAAGGTACTCGAGGACGGCGGCGAGGTAAACCGGAGCTCCGGTACCGACACGTTTAGCATAACGACCGTTTTTCAAGTACCGCCCAATTCTACCGACGGGAAACTGTAGACCGGCACGGATTGACCGGGTAACTGCCTTCTTCCTTGGACCGCCACCTTTGCGACCTGCGGCACCCTTTTTCGCTTTTCCGGTGGTATCCATTCTTTCAAATTATTATTTTTTTTCTCTAAAATGTATAATGTGAAAATACAATAGTGATGAATGATTTGATTAAAATTTGTGAGTTTGTTTATATAAGGAGAAATGGATCGGGGGTATTTGATCCGGAATGTTGTTTGCCGTTGGATTCTGGTTGATCGTAGGGTGTAGATTTGTTTTATATGGATCCGTGTGAAGTGGAAGTGACCAATGGGAAGGCTTGGTGAATATTTTGAAATTTGGATGGTGTTTTAGTTTTGTTTGGTTTTCTTCGTTTCCCGCGCGAGGATGATTTTGGTTTTCATATGGTTTTTTGTTACGAGTAATTTGCTCTATCACGTCTTCAATGTACAACCAATGAAAAACTTAATTTGTGTAAATCGACTTTAAAACGGTTCGATCACAATGATAACTTGCATTTTAACCAAGGGATAATGACCTGCAGGGTAATGAACTATGACAAAATGTCTATGTTATGTATTGATTTAATCGAGGGTCTATGTTATGTAACGAACTTACCAAAACTGTCTAAGTGATGCATGTTACCGGGTAATCTAAAGGTAGCCGATTACCATCCAAAAGGATAATGACCTGTGAATGTAGTGAACTATGACAAAATGTCTATGTTATGTATTGATCTAATCAGGGGTCTATGTTATGTAATGAACCTACCAAAACTGTCTAAGTGATTAATGTTATTTATTGTTTCCAACTCCTCCTGAGTATTTGAGAACTAGTATTTTCTTGTTTCCATTTTGTTATTTATTACTATCCCGAAAAGAGAAATGATGAATTCTGAGGTCAAAGAGATTTGATCTTTTCAGCTTTAGGCTTGTAATGCGTTCTTCTAAGTTTGTTGTTTTGTTGCTTTAACTAAAATCTAGCAATTAGTTATTCTTTTCCATTTCAATTCTAAGTTATGCTTCAAGAAGCCATGTAAGAATACGTATCCTAGTCTCTCATTGTTTGTTTGTGTGGGTTGTATATATGTACCCTTAAATTTGTGTGTCAATGTGTATATGTTTGAGAATATATGTAGTGATTGGTTTCAGGTTTTTGTCCTTATAAGGGATCGTAATTTTTGAGATCTATAATTTTTTGGTATATGATTGTGTTAGGGTTAATCGGAAAAATGGAGAGGTAGGTGGCGGCCAGAAGATATGAAGGTGTTTACAGTTTTTATATAATTACAGAACTTATATACATATATGTTTTCATAACTTATATTTATTTATATATGTTAAATAAATTAATTAATTATTAAGATTAAAAAATAAAGGGAAAAAAATTAATGACCGGCTTTAGCCTGTAACATGCATCCCTTAGACAGTTTCGGTAAGTTCGTTACATAACATAGACTCCCGATTAGATCAATACATAACATAGATATTTTGTCATAGTTCATTACATCCACATGTCATTATCTTATAAAAAAATGGATGGTAACCCGTTACCTGTAGATTACCCGGTAATATGCATCACTTATACAGTTTTGGTAAGTTCGTTACATAACATAGATCCCCGATTAGATCAATACGTAACATAGACATCTTGTCATAGTTCACTACATCCACAGGTCATTATCCCTTCAACTAATTGAATACAGTTGGATTTGTTTGTGTTTTTTTTAATTGATATACTAACTTAATTAATTAACAATATTTGTATTGATTTATTAAATATGGTTGTTGTTTTTTCTTGTTAAGTCAAAAAGTAAACATTTCTAATGACTTAATAAATTAAATATTTTTTATTACATTATATTTTTATTAAGAATATAACAAACACAACTTAGATTACCATGAATTATGTTTGTTTTTTAATCATAAATTCATTATTTTTTTCAATGATTACATTGTGTCTTGTAATGCATAATATAAAAGAGTTTTCCCTAAATCATGTTGAAATTTGAAAGTGTTGTTTGTGTTAAGTATAAACTTTAAACACTATATCGTAATCGCACTTAAATATATATTTAATCTTTAAAAAAATATGAAGTTGTAGTTGTAATGGGTTATAATGTCACACTAAAAACTATCTTTTACTCCGTATGTGTTTTTCTTTTTCACGTAGTTGATAACTTTTCATCATCAATTATTGTTATTTATTAAGTTGGTTAAAAACAATTAAAACTTAAAGAATCTTAACACTTCAAAATTTTCAAACTCGCCAACGGTCTTCCAAACATTAAACAACCAATGCACATCATAAATAACTTATCTAGACAAATGATAATGTCTAAACAAAAAGGTTGTTACTGGGCAAACTAAAACAATTCCATAAATCAATTATCAAATCTCTTGTCTCATCACATATATTTGCTCAACCTTATTGGACTTCAAGGTACAACACGTTTTAAAGGATGCAGATCTAGCTAATGAAAGGAATGGAGATGAAAATAAAAGATAAGAAAAAATCATATTAACATAACACATTCTTGAGTTACAATTTACAAAAAAATAAATTGGAAAAGAAAGGATAAAAATCAGACATATTATACATTATTTATTATAAACATCCGTCTTACTTATTTATTTGATATATAAAATGTTAGAATTTATAATTGACGGATGGATGGATAAGATTAACACATAAAATATATCACATATGAACAAAAGATACCCATCGTATGTTCTTTATATCCATCGATATCATTCATCTATCATAATAACCTTCATCTTCTCATTATTCATTTTCAAAACTCATATCCTTCTACTTTTATTCTCGAGTCATTTTGTAATCACAAATACCTAGAAAAATGGAAACCCAATGACGTTGTTGCCATTAACAAGCACCATCCTCTTCCATAGTCTTCTGATTTGTTTCCTATTTGCATAGATTGGTTGCGGCAACAGATTCCAGGGGATCGGTTGAAGCACATATTCAATCATTCGAGGGGTAGATTGATACTTTTATACTTCAATATACACTTTTCTGTCCAAATCCGGCCATTTTTTGTTGGAAAATCCTGAAACAAATAGTCTTTTTTATCATTTGTTTTTCTTGTTTAAAAAAACTCGAGAATAAGAAAATTAACTTTTTCTTATCATATCTTTTTTTTATCACTCTTAATAAACTCAAGAATGCACTGTAAGATACAAATGTTAACAAAACATTTAATCTTGATGACAACACATTTAATCACGATCATTATATTGACCAATAATACATGAAATCAAACGAGGATAACCTATAATACATGTAGATGATTACAGATAGGGGTGAGAAAATAACCGGAAAACCAAAAAACCAGACAAACCGTGAGATCTGAAACCGAAAAAAAAGCGAAACCTGGAAAAATCGAAAACTGAAAAATCGATGTATAACGGTTCCATTATGGTTTTTGATTTTCATTACCTGTGGTTAACCGAACTGAACCGAAGTCTGATATATGCCTACATATAATCACATATACAACATTTTTTAGGAAATTTTGTTACTTTGCTTAAAATATATATCAAAAATATTAGTAATATCATATTAAGGACATTTAAGTAGTAAATTATGATACTAAAAATGTAAATTGACTATCATAATTGAAAACTTGACCTTTATATTAGCATGACTTTTATAAATGGTTAACCGAAACCAAATTGAAATTAACCGAATTTTTTGGGTAACCGATCAACTGGTAACCGAAATTAATTGTTCAAAATTTTTAACTAACTGTAGCGAACCGAACTTGAAAAATCGGTTCGAATTTCTAGAAAACCAAACCATTTACAACCCTAATTACAGAGACATTTAATCTTGATCAAATCCATACTAAAAATTCAAAAACTTGAATGGAAATTCAAAGAATGCAAGACACTAAAATGAGGGGGAGGGGTTTCTAGGGCTAAAAAAGGAACGAGAACTCAAAATGAGTTTTGTGATTATGAAAAATGACTAAATATTAGCTATAACAACTATTATTTTATAACGTGTATAGTTAAATAGTTTTAGGGATGTTTGATATTGTGATTCCAAAACAAAATATGCGTTTTCAAAATAGATTATGCGTTTTCAAAACTGCGTTTTGAAGAAGCATATAACTACATGATTTTTTCGTGTTTCGTATTTGGCCTTAACGTGTTTCGTGTCTTAACAGGTACCTGTTAAGACACAAATAGTTATCGTGTCCTAACAGGTCCGAACCTGTTAAAACACGATAAGAAAAGTAGTATATATATGAACATGTTAAGACACGTTAAAGAGCCGTTAAAGACACATTAAAACACGATAAGATACGTTATCAGGTCCCTTAACAGATCCTTTATTGTGTAACTTTTAACAAGTCCCTTAACAGGTCCCTTATCGTGTAACTTGTTAAAAATCGTGTCGTATTCGTGTTTGGAAAACTGACACGATTAACTATCGTGTCATGTTCTTGTTTAACCCTATCGTGTTCGTGTCGGACACGATATGCCACCTCTATTCATAGCCAATAATCACTTGTTCATACAAACACCTTTTTAGATTATTTGTGTTTTACAAACGTAATAATCAGATAATCACTTTATAACGCAATCGTAAACACCTTCTTAATAGCAAGTTAATTTAATTTTGCTGTAATTTAAAGAAGTTTTAATTCAGAGGTGTTTGGATCTTGCATTTTAAAAAGTTTATATAATCATTGTGTTTATAAATCTAAACTATTAAAAAAAATATATTTGGTTGAAAAAATGATAATTTATGTTTGCATTAAAAAAAACAGAGTTTTCAAAATACGAGTAAAATAAAAATTGTTATCCAAAACTCAGTTTTAAATCATTTTTAAGACTATACACACTCCCAACTTACATCAACCTAACCTTTAATAAAAAATTAATTTATCCCTCTTCTACCTAAACAACCCAATCTAACTCAACCTTTATCCACATTCACAACTCAACTAAAAGACAAACCAATAAGGTTTATAAATAAATCTTAACTAATCGTATAATGACAAGTGGCAAAAGTTGGATGACTCTTTTAAATCAAGTAACCAAGTTGTTATTTTAAGTGAGTTTTTCATTTTTAAAAAAATATTTTCAGTGACCTACCAAAAAGGTTGGGGATGTGGGTGGTCTAAAACATAATGACGAGGTGACAACCTCTAAATCTATATAATTAGATTGTTATTGTTATACTTTATGTTGATCTTTTTTTTATGAAGAAAAAAAAAAAAAAAGACGTAATTATCTTAAACCGAGTGTTTGGCAGCAGAAGCAGCAGCCACCCACCCACCGAAGCAGCAAAAACTCCCCAAAAAAATCTCTCTCTTTCTACAAATCACTCATTTCTCCCTTTCTCTCTCTCACTCTACAATTCCGTTCGGTTTGGCGCCTCTCCGATCAATCCTCAATGGTCAGTCCACATATTCATATTACACTTATTTTTTTTCTTTTACTTTCTTCAGTTTATTTATTTACTGCTTCTGTAACTTTTAATTATCATTGCATATTTGTTGGCAATGTTGCATAATTTGAAGTCCTAGTTTGTTAATTGTTATTATTGGACCGACCTCGTTTTTGCCCTTGAGCTTATGGATCTAATATTTCGTTTATGATTATCACATAATTTAGCTAAGAAAGTTAAATACAGGTATCTGCCTTTGTTTGTTTATGTGTGTGCTAGAAGCATTGTAAAATATTTAGATTTAACGGTATCCGGATTTAGACATTTAGTTAACGTATACGTTGTGGACTTGAGCTTGCAAGTTAATAAACAGTCTCAAATTTTCAGTCTGATGTTCTTATTTCGCAGGGTCGGTTATACAGTGTAGGTAATACTAAAATCGGATACGTTATGCAAACGTCACATGTTCTTTTGAGTTCTGCATTATGAACAAAGAAGAACATTTATTCGTATTTGTTTGGTACAAGAGGACATAGTTTATAGATACTTAGCTTTATTTTGTTTATATTTTTTGCCTCAGTATTGGTTGATGTTATTGCTGTATGATCTATTTCATCGTTTGTTTCTGAAGATCTGTTTTATGGTGATTGGATTTAATTTTATTTTATCAACACTTTAGGGTTAGTGTATATGCATGAATACTATTAGTTTCGGCTAGATTATTTGTCTGTGCATTTTTATCAACTACTGATATTGATAAGGGTTTTCATGAAGCATCAAGAGCAATTCAAGGACAATAAGTTTGAGATGAAAGGCCGTCGAATGACGTCGCCTTGAATTATAGTTCTTGAAAGGCTCTAATAATATCTGTAGTTTTTAATCTGTGACACTTCGAAAAAAGGATCATATGGACAGTTTTACTTGTAAGATCTCTCTTGTCAATTTCATCATGTCTCTAATTGGATGAATGCTGCCAGAGAATGTACTTTTTTTGGACCTTACGATGTCCGTAACAAGCTATAGCCTTGATGGTTTTTTCCCCTTCCTTTAACAAGGAAGATAATTGGTGTTCATGCTTGGCAAGTTTGGTGAAAGAAGGTCGCCTGCAAATGCGTCTGGAATGTAGAACTAGTATGTTTACCCTGCTGACTTTACTTCATTATGTTTAGTTGCTCAATTTCATCTTCTGTCATGTGCACAAGTCGTTCCTTGTGTGTTAGTCTGTGCTTGAAAGTTAGTTACACAATACATCAGCTTTTGAAAACTATTTGATATACCTCAACCGCATATTCTGCTACATGCTGGTGGCCTGGCGTCTGTTATAGTAGCTTAAGGAGGTGTTCGGTTGATGGCTTTGAGTTAACAAGAATACTCAATGAAAGAGTGGGACTTTTATGAGTGTTTGGTCAATGCATATGGAGTTTAGTAATGGAAAGGAAACCCATGAATTTCTGTATCCTTACACTTGGTAAGGGGGCTTGGCTTAATAAATTCATTCCGGCTCAATACCCCTCCTGTTTACTATATTGTACATTCATTTCTTCAACAGATACAGTGGTGTTTCTTGACTTCTTCATAACTCAGGCATTTTTTTTGTTGGTAATCATACACATTCCCGTTCCACCCTATTATCATACCCATTCCCTTTCCATCCTATTATCCTACCTATACACTTCTTAAATTATCGACTGTGAACCAAATGCGATTTTACTTTTACTTGCTTTAGAGCACTAAGGCCTGTGAGATGTAGCTGGTAGTATCTTCATCTAGTGGGGCACATTGAAATTCCTACTATCTTTATGACGTACAAATTTACATGTGTTAGAATGCTTACTTTTTGGTCTCTTTTGGCTTACTTTCATTTGCATCCCTTATTCAACAAAAATTTCTTTTCATTTAATAGATTTCATGATCATATGCGAGTTTTGGAGGTTTTATGCGGTTGATAGTTGATGATTACATGATTTGTAAACTTTGAAATGTAGGCTAACGCGGCATCTGGGATGGCTGTGCATGATGAGTGCAAGCTAAAATTTCTGGAGTTGAAGGCCAAAAGAACATACCGCTTCATTATTTTCAAGATCGAGGAGAAGCAAAAGGAAGTGATTGTAGAAAAAGTTGGCGAGCCAACTGAAAGCCACGAGGATTTTGCTGCTTGCCTTCCTGCATCTGAGTGTCGATATGCTGTTTTTGATTATGATTTTGTCACTGAAGAGAATTGCCAAAAAAGCAGGATCTTTTTCATTGCATGGTAAGCATTAGATTTAATTTAAATATACTATAAAATGCTAATGGGTTCAAAGTAACCCTGCCATTACAAATATATTTTAAGGAGACACTAAACTATACTTGCTTTGCAGTTTTTTTTTTCTTTTTCTTTTTTGCTTGTTGCTAATATATAAGAAATATTGCAAAGGTCTCCTGATACTGCACGGGTGAGAAACAAAATGATTTATGCTAGCTCAAAGGACAGATTTAAGAGGGAACTGGATGGAATTCAGGTGGAACTTCAAGCAACTGATCCGACAGAGATGGATCTTGATGTATTCAAGAGCCGGGCCAACTAAACGCTGCAGTGATGATTATTGCACCAGAGAGATGTTAATAGTTTGTTTGGGAGTTTCTGTTGCCAAAGCTATTTTTTGAATATTGTTTTGTTGTTGAAGTCTTGATAACTCTTGGTATTCTAGCTTTGTTGCTTACGGGTTCGGCAAATATTTTATGATTTTGTTTGTGTTAAACATGCAACAAGTTATGATGTCGAACATGGATGATATTAGCTTTCACTTTCTTCTACCAACTTCATGTTTTATGGACTGTTGGTTGTCTTGCTAGTGTCAACCATAGCCCATGTTGAATTTGGTGGTTAACTATAGATTTCTTGATTTAACATGTAAGAACTGATATTAAGAGGGTAAATGTGATAATTGTAAAATTAAGGGCAGTTAAAAAACAGTATCAAAAACTGCTTAAAAGGACTAAGCATCCATAAGCTCTTTTCGTGTACCAGAAAGATCCAGCTCATTTTGAAATCAGATTTCAATTTCTGTTGTTACATTCATATGAACGATAATGATCCTTGCTGCAAAGTTCTGTTTCTTGAATTGACTTGAAAGAATCCGGCACGAGTTATTTGAAGGCAAATCAATAGGTTTTATGTTTAGACAGTAGATTTTTTATGATTAGACGGAGTATAAAATGCCAATATGAAATGCTGAAGACTATATATGTTAAAGTAAACCACACATTTTAAATGTAGCAAACAAACATGTTATAAAAACCATCTCAAAATTTGTAACCTGCCAAACACGTATGTGCCCTGTCTAAACAATGAACGGTATCCCAACCAATTATTGTCATTTTGGCACTCAAAACAAAAAAAATACAATATGCTTATTTACAAGTTTGTTCTTAGCTAAACTGGAAAAATCAAAATAAGATTTATTATTTGTCAAAAGTACTAAACCAAAGAAATGAAAAGGTTACAATTTTTTATTTTATTAAGTATATTATTTGGATGTCTGGCCATGTTTTAAATATGCTGAAGTTATATTAAGTAGAAGAGAAGGACAGTCAGTCACTCAAGCTAATAGTTTGGTTTCTTAGGCATTTAACCAGACAACTTAATTAGGCCAACCAGGCTTAGCTTATATATTTTACATTTACTTAGATTGGATATATATGCAAACACAAGAGGTGTTATTAATACAGATGATATGCAATCCTCTTCCTGTCACATTGCCTGCCTGATGGACATTAGATTAAATATCTGCTTTTGGTACGTTTCTATGTAAGCTACACTAAACATATATAATGACAAATAAAAGCCTTGCCCAACTCCATAAACTTATAGCCCTGGAATGCATCCAAATCCATTAGCATTTATGTGGCTACCAAATCTCGAAACAGTCCAAGTTACTGATCGATAATGAGCAGGTTCCATCTGCCAAACTACGAGTATATATAGTATGTTTACGTCTATTGTTTAAATCACTCGCTCTCAAGCTTTAATATATAAAAAGTATTGAGATCGAGTCTATCTAAGATTACATAACTTGGACAATATGTTGGCCTTCTTGAATGCTCAAACCCTGGCTTTTGTCTTCGGTCTCTTAGGTATTGATTTGTATATGTAACTTTAAACACTATGATCGACGCTAAAGGTGTTTGCAAAGTTTTCGTTATCTGTAAATATGTTTTTTTCTTCATTTCCCCACTTTATCATTGTTTTTTAAGTTTCAAAAACATATTTTGTGATCCCAAAACGGGTTTTGAAAAAAATGTTCTATCCTGCTTTTCAAAATGCATTTTCTCTCTAGCAAAACAATATAATCCTTTTTATTTATTATTTTGTCGAAACACTTTTTCTGATTATCTAAGTAAACTTGGTTTATACATTGGAGACCATCCAACAATTGTTTACTTAGATTAATAATAGTCAAGTTTCATGGTGATTAAGATATCTTACAATGTTTCTGCAGGTAATATTATATCATTTCTTGTGTTCCTAGCCCCATTGTAAGTCCCACAAACCTAAATATCTTAAAGTACTTCTGTGATTTCTTTGTAACCTAATCAGTTTTTTTTTTTTTTTTTTGCTTTGTTAGGCCAACATTCTACAAGATTTACAGAAAGAAATCTTCAGAAGGATATCAAGCAATACCATACATGGTTGCTCTCTTTAGTGCTGCATTGTTGTTGTACTATGCTTTTCTGAAGACAAATGCATACATGATCATAAGCATTAACGGCTTTGGATGTTTTATCGAACTCATTTACCTGGCAGTGTACCTCTTTTATGCACCGAAAACTTCCAAGGTACATAATCTTAACTACAAAGAGATCTTTTTTGACACATGCTATTTAGCTAGGAGGATTTTGTCAAAAAAACGTTTGGCTACAATTGTGCTTGCAGATATCCACCATAAAGTATATATCTATATTCAATGTTGGAGGACTTGGTACTGTGATGATACTTTCGATGCTCTTTGTAAAAGGCCAGGAAAGAGTTGAACTTGTAGGATGGACTTGTGCTGTGATTAATCTTGCAGTGTTCGCCGCTCCTTTAAGCATCATGGTAATAATTTTTTACCACAATGGTTTGGAACTAACTTTGTAGAATATCTTTTTATGAAAAAAAAAACCCATCACACAACAACCAAATTTTGCCTCATCATATACAGAGGACAGTGATCAGAACAAAAAGTGTCGAGTACATGCCGTTCATGCTCTCATTTTTCCTCACTCTATGTGCCACGGCATGGTTCTTTTACGGATTCTTTGTAAACGACTACTTCATTGCAGTAAGTAAAAATACATCTAGCCTCTTTTTTGTTGTAAGTTTCTATATATATATATATATATATATATTCGTCTTTATGATAATGATCCAATACGTTGATTTGGGTTGATCAGGTGCCAAACATTGCTGGATTCTTATTTGGAATAGCTCAAATGATACTATATTGTGTATACAAGGATTGCAATAAGCAAAACGGTAAGGATCAGACACAAAAACCAAATAAGAAGAGCACAGATCAAGACCATTTCGAGCTGGAAGTTGTTGTTGGCGACACGCTTCATCACCAGTCAAGAAGTAACTAGTTTGGTTATGTCTTGTTTAGAATATACAAGAGAAGATGCATATATCGATCTAGAGAGGCATTGAGTTTTTCTAGTTAATATTTTCCTATATATTTTGGTTGATAATAAAAGTCACTAAGCTGCCCTAAAGTATTTAAAGGGATCATTATAGGTGTATTATTTGGGGTTTAAAGTTTTAGTCCATGAGATTAATAATGGTGTTTCATGAATCACATGTGCTTATATATATATATTTTTTTTATGATGATATCTGTTGTTACTTGTATGGTATTTTGATTCATATATCATAATTTTCAACAACTGAAATTACATATATACTTGTTTGCAAATCCTGATGTAAATGGCAAGTCCAAAACAAATTTCAACTTACAAAGTCACACTATATAACAATTCAAAAGAAAGACTCTATTTTCAGGCCTATTATAATTTATCTTCTTATACAGTTATACATGCACTTTATTAAAAACATTAAGATTCTAAAAAATCAAATTATTTAATCATTATCAACTCTATCAATGATAATAATTTGTTAAAAGATCGCTTTGGGAAAAAGATGTCGAATAAACCATTTCAATGAGTAAATTCTCAAAATATGCTTCTTTTTTAATTTATGAATACAAATGTGCTTGTTTTAAATTTGTTTTCCCAACTATGCTTTTAGTTAAGAATTATTTTAGGAATATATTTTTTTTTTATTTTCTTTTATCTCTCTTCTTTCAAACCATGTTTTATGAAAACTAAAATGATCCAAAACTTCTTCCAGGAATCTGATCTTCAATTATTTTCACTCTTAATTAACTCAAGTAATTAAATAACTGTAGGTTTAGCTTTTGGGTTAAAATATTTTTTCAAACTTTTTAGATGGTTAATTTTTCATAACATTATAATGTATTACTTATCCATCCACTCAAACTAGCTGAAACATATTCGTTACTTTAAGTGTCCAAATTAGCGTAAAATCTTTTCACACATTTCAAAATAATAGTGGTGTTTTATGAAAGAAGGATAAACTCCATTTAAAAAGTTAAAACAAAAGCCTCTAAAAAATTGTAATCAAAGAAACCGAGAACTATCATAATTATCAACTGACTTAAAGCTAAGTATTAGAATTTCATGAATGCCGATTAATCTTTGCTGGAAGTACTAATTCGATGTTTTATATTCAAGTGAAAAGAGTAAAGGTAAAGAGATAGACTAGATAATTAAGAAAGATGAGATATAAGAGAAAAAAAAGAAAATTTTTTTCCTAATTAATATTGTTTTTGAGTTTAAACTAAAAAGCATAGTTTGAGAAAACAAATTTGAAACAAACATATTTGTGTCAAAACAACTAAAAAAGAAGCATATTTTGGGAATTTAATTTCAATAGAATACAAATAATTTCTTAATTAATTATTTGTACTTCATATACAAAAATGATTCGATTAAGCTTTTCAAGAAAAATAACAATGGCTTCGCCCGGGTTTGAACCGGAGACCTTCAGTGTGTTAGACTGACGTGATAACCAACTACACCACGAAACCATTCGTTATAAGCCTTTAAATTAAACTTAATTAAATTATATAAAATATATATACATACAACATACACGTGGTAATCAAAAAAATCTATACAGATAGTAGGGCAAGAATAATAATTGATTTTGACTTCTCATACAAATATCATTCAACCGAAACTTTACAAACCCTAATTTCAACTCAAAAAGAAAAATCCACTTAAAAAAAAAATCGACGATAATGGCCGGCGCTGCTTTAGATATGTCTCTTGATGATCTCATCAAGAACAATAAGAAATCCGGCGGTGATGGCGGTAGTCGCGGCCGTGGTCGAGGTCGATCTTCCGGACCTGGACCTACACGTCGGTTCAACAACCGCGGTGCTCACCGTGCCACACCTTACGGCGGACCTAAGGTTGATATTTTCTTAGTTTGAATTAGATCCGGTTGATTTTGATACTTTACACGCTCTTTAAATTCTTCTGAGATATATAGATAGATAGATAGATATAGATATAGATATAGATGCGGATCTGGATGGTGAATTGATAGTTAGTAGTAGTTTATGATTGTAAAGGTTTTGTGGTTATGAATTAGGCACCAGTTGCTGCTTGGAAGCATGATATGTTTCCTGATCAGGCTATGGGAATTGGGGGCCGGTCTTCTGCGGTTGAGACCGGAACGAAGCTGTATATATCGAACCTTGATTACGGTGTCTCCAATGAGGATATCAAGGTAGTTTTTTTTTTATTTTAATTTTTGTGTATATTTTGTAGTTGAATTGTATGTTTGCTTGTTTTTTTGATGGATATAATAGAACTTGAAGTTGATATTATGTATTAGTGATACTAAATTTAAAAGCTTTATATACATAAGTGAAGTTTGGGAATCTGGTTTTTACAATAGGAGAAGTTATGCAGTGCTTGATGGATATAATAGAAGTTGAAGCTGATATAATGTATTAATGTTACTAAATTTTAAAGCTTTATATACATAAGTGAAGTTTGGGAATCCGGTTTTTAATATTTTACAGTATCAGAATTTATGCAGTGTATCAACTATGAATTTTGACTTGAAAGTTATATAAGTTCTTGGTTAGTGTTACATGGATCATGGATGGGTGAATTTAAATTGTGCAGGAGCTTTTTGCTGAAGTTGGTGATCTGAAGAAGTATTCTATACATTACGATAGAAGCGGAAGATCTAAGGTACCTCTCAAAGTCTGGGCATCAATGTTTTTGAAGTTTTTTCTATGTTGTTTTGTTTATAATGTGATTCTAATATAGGGAACGGCTGAGATTGTGTTTACAAGACAACAAGATGCGTTAGCAGCTGTCAAGAGGTATAACAATGTCCAGCTTGATGGAAAGCCAATGAAAATAGAGGTGGTGGGATTAAATATAGTAGCTCCTGCTGGTGGTCCTCCGTTCACAAACAATGCTAGAAATACGAATGGTTATCCTAGAGGGTATGTCTTTGACTGTCAGTTGACTTATCTGATTTCATAATGATTTTGAAGTTCAAATTTAAAATGACATTATATGGTTTCTTGACTGTTACCTGAAATACTTTTACAATATTTGGAGAAGGAAATACCTGTTACATCAAGTGACAGCCAATGGGTTTTGTTTGGGAGGTTTGGCTGATATACAATAATACAATTCATGTGGTGAATTTAGCTCTGCTTACCTATCTACAACCATAAGCTTTTCTTATACATGTGGTCTTGTTTACACAAATACGCACATTGCTTCCATTTAGAGCTTGTAATGTATTATAGCTCCTTCAGATTATCCTGATTGTAAAGCTATTTAAATAAGATCTACAGTAACTTGTTGGTATGATCTAGTTGGGATACATCTATTGAAGCATAAGTTGAACTTGTGTAAAGATGGCAGGCCTATATAAAAGTTAATGTCATTGACAGCATAATAGAGCTAGGTTCACCACATATGTATTTTCCTACAACCAGACATACCAAAAAGACATCTAGGATGACATTAACATGATGTGACAAGCCACACCTTCTAAGATTTCAATAAAGATTATCCACTATATTTTGCGGACCCGACAATGTTTTTCCGCTTTTAATCATCAAGTTATATTATTGTATGCACTATGCAATATATATTTGTGTCAAGTTGCATATTATGTTTTTGGGTGTTCGTCTAAATGTGTGATTGCCTGTATTTGGCAATAGGTTCTGTTAGTTTTTACTAGAAAAACGACTAGCATGCTAATCATCTGGCAAGTTTTGACAATTTCAATCACATGACACATCGTTAAGAGCTAGTGCAACTGACTTTCCTTGTCCTTCATTAAGCATTTCTAGAGATAGTAACAGCTTTAAGAGACATGTGGTCAATGAGCTAGTGCCCAGTAGGGAGAGCATGTGTGTCAAATTATATTATAAGCTAGTCCCCACTGAAGGTATATACACCATCTTGGTCTAGAGGTTGAGGTTAACTAAGGTATATGTAATCTGCGGGGGGTTTAATGCAAATAATGGTCAACAAAAGAAGTTAATGGGAAAAGTCATTGCTTTTTAAATTGTCAAAAGACTCGACATTGACTGCCATATGTATGCATATTTTTGGCTTGTGTTAGTGACACACTGACACACCATTCAGGCTAGGTAAAAACAATCACGTTCGCCTATTATTTAACACCAATTGTCTGAAGTAGGACATGAACGTACAACCTCTTGGTTACATACTTACATTAAATTACCAATATGTCTTTTGGTCTACCAGTATATAAGGTCTATTTAACGTTCTTCCTAATCAAGGGATGGTGGGTTGAAGTCCTATTTGGGACAAAGGTGTAGTATAGGGGGTGTGTGAGTTCGCTGTTAAAAAGCTTAGAACTAGGTGCAACCTGTCTCCATGATAATATATTCCAATGTACCATACCATAATTGTTTATGTTCTGTTTGGTTACCAGGGATTAACTGTATATGCTGTATACATTTTTAAATATTTTATCTTCTGCTTTGATTACTTGTATTGCGGATTGGTTATTCTTTTTGTGGTGGTGCATGTATGAAACAGTGGACAAGGTAGGAATGGTGGATTTGGAAGGCCACGTGGTGGTGGTGCCGGAGGCCGAGGACCTGCTGCAAGGGGAGGCCGTGGACGCGGCAGAGGAGGCCGTGGAGAGAAAATATCCGCGGATGATCTTGACGCTGATCTGGAGAAGTACCATTCAGAGTCAATGCAAACAAATTGAATTGTCTCCTGTGCTTGTTGATCTTTAAACATCAACTCTTATAACGGCCAAGTACTGTTTGTATTCTATGAACACCCAACTCTCTAGGCTCTGAGGACAAGAGTAGTAGGGGGAGTATTTTAGGACCTTCGGTTTTATGGAGCTTTTGGCCTCTACTGTTATTGTTTTTATGTAAGTTTTAAAACGTTACATTAGTTGATGGAGCATTGTATTCTTTCTGCGATTCAGTTTGTGGTTCCATACACCAGCTTCTTTTTTATGAGTAGCATCACCCAAGATATAGCTGCTGCATTAAGGTGGAACATTTTCGTTTATATCTTCAGCTAGGTGCTTGGAAGATGATGAAAGGGAATATCGTTTGTCATTCGCTGTGTTGATGTGATGGAAATCTTCCCTATCTTGCAACATACAGTATGTTGTATATCAGTATCAATGTGAGATAGTATTCGATTCATCCCTGTGTTTGGTAGTCTTTTTATCATAAGGGGTAGTAGGTGGTTTGGCCCTGAGTTGCAACATATGATAATGACCTGCGAGTATTCCCTGCTTTGAGTTAACCTGTTGACAATGTAAAAAACAGGTAACCTAGATACAGGGTGTAGCTGCATTCGCGTTCATCATCTAATGTTCCACTTGGAGGGCAATTCTATTTAGGCGGGTCGGTGTTCATTCATTGTGAATAGGAAGAATTATTCTAGAGACTGGGCAAGCAAGTGGCTATTGAGACTTGGAAGATTGGGAATTGTTGAAAGCAGTAAAGTAGCATGGTTAAATAGGTAATGAATTTATTTCACGTTTAAGGTTTTCTAGTGGTTTAGCAGTTGGAAAACGCCCCAAGATGAGACTACATTTGACCACTTCATATTGTGCATCTCCATGGACTGGAGATGTTAGGTAATGAATTTATTTCACGTTTAAGGTTTTCTAGTGGTTTGGCAATTGGAAAACGCCCCAAGATGAGTATTATATGTTCATTGGTCAGTTAGGTGCTAACTCTGTAACCTCAATGAAGAATGTTAAAAACGCAGTCTTGGTAAAGAGTGCCCAGAAATATACAATCTAACAGAGGGGTAGGGTTGTCATGGAGGTTCCTAGGGCATTATGTTCAAAAAGCTATATTTGAGCTTAGATGTAGGAGCTAGATCACCTGCACCTGTACTAGCACAATATATGTGGAATTTGCTTGGTCATGGAGGTTGCTAGGGCATAGGAGCAAATGCAAGTATATAGACATGCAGGCACATTGTTGCGGTTGATGTGCTGTTTTAGTGTTTGAAGTTGTTGAAGAAGAGGTTGGGTGGTGTGCTAAGTTTCTGTAAGACGGAGGGATTTTGTTGGTCTCTATGATAACTCTGAGAAGTTCTACGATATCAGGACTTCAGAAGTCTTGCCTCTTTTGACCACTAGTTTTAAAATGGTGGTCCTTCTGGTCGACGTCCTTCGGAAGCTGTCCTTTTTTCCCCAACAATGCTAAAACATTCATCTCTCTTTGTATTAACGTTCCCAAAAATGGTTTGTGAGTTGCAAATATGGGAAAGTAATTTTTTCTGGCAGCTCATGATCATTCAAGTTACCAAGAAACACTTTGTGGAGATGAACTGTTTCATTTGAAGATGATGTTGAGCTCCTTCCACTTTATATCATCTCTGTATCACAGAGACATAGACAAAACCTTGATACCCATTTGCAATGTACAAAGAGTTCTTTGTCCCTGCAGGACCAAACAACATATGCACATCGCTCTGTTCAATTGGACTCTTACTTTGGTGCTGGTGCGGTATGTACATAAATAGAAAGAAAGAACTTGAATATTTACGAAGGTGGAAAAGAAGCTCAATGATCATGGGCTTTAAAGAGACTGGGCGTCAGGGAACAGTTGTGATCTGCTATATAAAACGCTCGTTTATGTTCCCACAAAATCCACTCCACCCTTTCTTCTTTTCTCGCATCCGTAGATTAAAGCTTCTAGCATGCTTTTTCAGTTGTATCCTCAAAAAATTTAAGCAAGTGTAGGTATAAATATAAACATACAATACATGCACGTTATTAGTGAAAATTTAATTTTTACATTATTATGACAGTTGACATATTTAAAGAAATTAATAGTCAATACATAGGAATAACCTGTGTTTCTTTCCGTTGGTTTTCTTAAGGGACGAACAGAAATAGAAAATCATATTCGTTTACGTTTACATGGTCATTCATTTGCTGGGCTAGACGCCTAGACACATGAATAAATACTCGTCTGTATTCATCTAAAACCTTAGTTTCATAAGTTTTTTGCAATTTCATGCCATGAGGAACAAGAAAAATTAAAGTTGAAAATTGAAATACAATATAAAGCAGATTTGGTATAGAATGCTTATTCAATCGACACTAATAGATATCGTAAAAGCAAAATTAGTGTTTATGGTACTTGACTGTTTGAGGGTTTGGCAGGTCAGTATAGGCTTAACGTAGAGTTCACTTCAATACAACAAAATCAACTTGCTTCTAGCCGAATCATATCCTTCTCATACGAATAAAAACCTACTAACAATGTTTGATCACGAAAGTCAGTCGGTTAGTTGGATGGCTCAGGGTGCTAAAAAGAAAGGTGCTAAGGTTCATACTTCATAGTGCTTGGTTTATATGGCCTACACTTAAACCATGTTCAACCCATTTGAGAAAACAGACCTATAAACAAGAAAAAGAGAGAAATATTCAACAAAAGGTCTATTTGTTTTTCCGGTTCAATCAATAGTTACTGGTGCTAAGTATTCATACCAATGGATGTCATTTGCTCAGCAGAACAATTTGCATGTATGGCTTGATGCAGGGGCATTGGGTTTCTTTTAGAAATGGATTCACTTGGGTTCTCTCTTTTTCGACCCGATTTATACATCATTTTAGAAGTCTTTGGGTTTGACCCAACAGGATTCGGGTGCCTACTTATCAAGAAAACTGTGATTAAAATCCTTCAGAAGCAACCTGGTCACACTGGTTCTGGTATGATGAAGATTAGTCCAGTGTATCCCTCATTTTATAGAGATTCCACGGGTGGATTCCACTCAATTCTCAAGGACCAAAAATGATGATGTAGTACCTGAAAGCCAAACTGGAAGTCAGCTACCAGTTTTTTCTGGTATATCAACTCCTCCTCTTGTGACGGATGTAAACGAAACTGAGATGGAACATGGTAACAGCACATATAGTGATGACTACGGTAACCCTGTATTTGATGAAGCTTGAATATTTTTAATCATGAAAAGTCCGATTTTGAGTGATGATGGATCGCCTGAGGACTCGATGTGGATTGATTTAGGCCCGAGTCCATTAGGATCACAACCTGTCATGCCTTTACCACCACCCTCTTGGTTTACAAGAAAAAGAGTAAACAACAGAGAATTATAAAGGAATATAATCAGAATCGAATATGGGATTTAAACTTATCACTTGTAGGTATAAATTATACAACTGTAAACAACACCTATAACTTCAACTGCTCAACAAAATATACAATTACATGTATAACAACAATAACAGACAGGTGAATTCACCCACATTACAAACTTCTTGTCATCAAGTGTGCTTGTGGAAGATCATAAAGGCCTGCTCAAACATTAAACAGAAAATGTAATCTGAATCTTCGTGTTAAGGTATTTTCTTGCACTCCAGTCACATTGATGTCTTGAAAGGCTTGTAAATCTTGAGATCACTAACCACCCCAGCAATCGATCCAATCGCACCACAGATTGAAATAAGGAGACAAACGACACTCAGTGATTGTAGCAAAATCCATCGGGCGCTCCATCTTGGTATCTTCTTTTGAACAATATATATCTCTATTGGAAAGTAGACCGTCAATGGCCAGAATCCAAATGCTCCCATAATCCCAACAACATCATTAAAAAACGGCATCAACATAGCAATGAGTGTGATCAGGCAGACAAAGGCGCTTCTCCATGCCAACCGGAACATGTTGAGCTTCAAGGGTTTATATCCCCCAACAGGAATTGGGATCTCGATTTCGTTGTTGATAAATTTGCTCTCGGGGAAGGATTTGACAGCATTGTTTTCAACAAAGGCGAATAAGGGCTGGCAGAAGACTTGGTACGCCCCAACAAGGTGGATCACAATGGCGATGTTGGCAATGTCGACAAGCCAGTATGGATCAAAGAAACCAAAACCAGTTAGGAGGTTTCCAGGTGCCATATCTCCGAAGGCAGCATAGCCAAAACATCCACATAACATATAAAAAGCTGTCGTAGTTGCAACACTGATCATGCTTGCTTTCTTCATGGTTTTGTGCTCAGCCGGTGCTTTGACAGTATCCTGAAATTGATAACAAACAATATATACATAAGAAACCTGAGTTACATACCATTACTTATAATTATCTTATCAAGATTTTACAATGCTAATATTATAAGGGTACATAAAGACTAAAACATATATAGGAGTTTATACACATACAAAAGTAAGTTACCTGAATCTCAATGAGGACAAAGGAATACGAATAAGCAAAAGAAATGGCACCAAGTGCTTGAAAGGCCCGCCATATTTTCTGAGTTGGTGACACATTATTCCCAATGTTAACTCCAGTAAGACTTCCCTTAATTTTTCCATTTTCTGTTATTAATCAACCAACAATAATAACATCAAACATTAATCTCCATAAACAAATTAGTACTTAATTACTATATAAAGACACTACACTATATTAAGTTTAACATAAAGATAACAAGAGTAATAACAATTAAAAAGAAGATCGAAGACTAAACAAATTAATTACCGGCAACTTTAGCTATTCCGAGGCCAAGACCAATGGTGGAGTAAGTGAATGACATGACAGCAGCCACCATCGAAAGCCATGAAATCTGATGGAAGTCGGGGATTTGAGAGAGCAAGATTTGTGAGCCACCAAACATGAGCATGTACGGGATCCCTGATACTTTGCATGGATTCTCATGACCCTTTTCATGGAAACAACTTGATCTCTTTATAGCCCTATATAAATTATCAAGAAATTCACATTAGTTAATTAAAGATTATATATTAATTAACCAAGTATGAGTAATATAGAGTTGATTTAAATCTTAATTAGAAATATATATATATACAGGAAAAATAGTTAGTTTTAAGTAGTAGAACACTCACATCATGCTAATAGATGATGCAATTGTGTATCCAATTGCTATTCCAATAATATTCAGATATTGAATGCTTCCACAAATATTCTTTTTCCATCCACCTGAAAAGTATAATTGAAACATTTACAATGTATATATATATAATTAAGTTACCATTGTATTAAACGTCCAAAATATGCAATATATGTTCAAAGACAATGTATACATTCCTAGAATCCTAGATACTTAAAATAATTGTAATAATTATACATAGGGCCGGGGGAAAAAATATTACCAAGATTGTTGTGAACAAGTTCCATGTATGTATAGTTTCGTTTGCCAGTGATGGGGTCTCCCGATCGGTAGCAGTAGGCGAGAAGACAAGATGTGTAGTAAGTCACAAACGAAAACAGAACAAGAACGGCCGGCCCAACGACCCAACCTAGTTGCGCTGTGGCCCATGCTAGTGACAACACTCCGGAGCCGATAACAATAGTTATGATATGTGCGCTTGTAGTCCACACCGTCCCTATATATATTTCGTCAAATTAAATACGAGTAATTAATAAGAGTAAGTAAGTACTAATCAGTTACTCGTAATAATTAAGAAATACATTCATACAAAATAGTTGACTTATTACAAATTTTTAAAATTAGAAGAGAAAACTAGTGACATATATGCAAATCAATTGTACTTAGAAGTAAAAATACAAAAAATTTTAGTAATGTGTACTACAAATAAATTATGAGATACAATTAAAAAGGGAAAAAAAGGGTACGTACCAGTTCTTTTAGGACGTCCATCGTCATCGAAGAACTTAGACTCGTCTTCGGTGAATCCTCCCACAACTTCAATAATGCATTGTTGATCCTTTTCGCTAACGTTATCACTCATCGTTTTCTAAAATAGTACTACAATTCTGTAAAGAAAACAATATGAATGTTAAAATTAATGATCAATAATCAATTCTGATTCGGTTGATTGATCATGTTAAATGTCAAAATCAACTAATTAACGTACCCCAACTTAGACACGAGTTTATTAAACGATCTCAACGTTCTGTTCGTTTTTTGTATAGATTATATTATTATATATAATCTTGTCGATCAAGTCATACTTTTGATTTATATCAACATAAGCATTACATAGCTAGATTACCAAATAATATTATGGAAAAGATCATTCGAATAACTAAAAAGTTGAACAAGATTAACCGAAAACAGTTTAAAAACCTCTTACTATTTAACGAAGATAAACTATATATCACCATCAAATACGATATGAAGTTAAGAATAAAATTATAAATATGTTTTAATTACTTACGTAAAAAGTAGTCATATATGCATGTATATGCAGTAATATATAGTCGGAGTATTATGAGAAATTAGTTGAAAGTTAATTAGATGTATAGATTTTACCTTATAACACTTAATTTCACGTACGTAAGATTATTGATCAAACCCAAAATCCTAAACGTCGAACTAACGTCGAATGGTTCTTGTTTAGCTAGTCGTATATTTTATTTCTCTCCTGAATTAATTTCGACTCGATATTTCGTACGTGTAATCCTTGCAATAACCATATGCAATGCCTATTTATATATATATGCTGACTAATTAGAGATCGACTACAATTTGGACAACTTTGTAATGACGTAATTTCAAGTTTTATTTAACATGAAAGACCCCTCAATATTCGGTTCTCTTTTATTTATTTAATATCTTACGGTAGCCATGTAGATATATTGTATAAAAAAAAAAATTGAATATGTCATTTATGAGTATGAAATAAATTGTGATTAAAGTAAACTGATAATCGAAACTAAGTTATACTCAATAAACAGTGATAAATATAATTTATGTTTAATTAAAGTTTTGGATTAATTACCTTAAGCTTTTACAATCACATCAAAATCGAAACTTAATTGTAATCATAGTGGATGACGATAAATAACCTTGTGATTTCGGATTGTAAACTCAACTTTTTGAAGTCTTCATGTTATTAACTTATTATAAGTAACATGAGTTGAAGAGTTGAGAAAGAAAAATAAATAATTTTATTAGTGGGAAAACGATCAATCAGATAAAGTTATAATGTGTTTTGTATCTATAAGCTTAAGAATTAGAGTTTATTTCTAAGCCTAATAAGGATATTGAATCTATATATAATAAAAAAAAACTAATTTAATAAAATAAATAAATTAAAAGGACATTTGTCAATCAAGGATTATGTCACGTGTCGTTTCAAGAAAATCTCAATCCTGTTTTAGTTTATTGGTAGATATGTCTTTACTTCTATTTTTATTTCTACCTTACTATATTCACCTTTAAATAAACACACAAGGTTATAAACATCATTTTATAAAACTTATGGATATTAATAACAAAGTTAGGCGTTTACGGTGAAATAGTTTAAAAAATATATCTCGTCGGTGTCTTTAATTTGGAAAATCTAATTAAGAAATCTTTTTTTACCTTCCATAAATAAGTTAGATGTATGCCCGCACGATGCGGCGATATTGACGGTAACAACGACGCGTGATAACGGTGATAATATTTTATTTGAAATGAATAGTATATTTATTTTAAGAGTAGAGGGGTATTGTTGGAAGATTAGTGTGTGAGCTGTTAGAGAGGTAGATTGTTGAGGGGCAATTTTGATATTATATTATTAACAAAGTGATCAAAGTAGATATCCAAAGATATTTCTGAATGTGCACGGCGGTGCGGCAATTTGCTCGGCAACGACCAAAGAAATGGAGGCTATATGCACGATGTGTCGATGTCGGGGCTTTTTTCCTTAGGAGCAACTTGGTACACAAAAGCATAGATGCTACTGTCCTTGCACTCAGAATTTATCTATTACGTTTAATAAACTCCTAAGAGAAAAAAAGAAAATTTTTTTTTGAAAACTTACGACGTGGATCATTTTCCCTATCCAAAATCGTGCTCGTATATTCGGAAAGAAAAAACATGCCAAGTCTATACGTTGAACGATTGTATGACAATACAGATCATAAGTTTAGTATTTTATTAAAAATAGTTTTTGAACTAAAAAGGTAACTCAGGTTGCTATATATTTATTTAAATACAAGTCAAACTAAAAAACTTAGTAAAGCCATATGAGTTTAATAGTCATATATTTTACAGCACGTCGTGTCAACTATACCCAATTCCGTCATAAGTAATGTATAAAGGGATGTAGAACATAGACAATCTTATACCTACGAGTAGATAGAGAGATTAGTTCCAGAATCTTTTATCATACCTGCTTCCCTAGAACACAAACTCAAACAAGTTCATCGCCAGCAATGGGCATCAACAACCCCATGTGATGATACAATGCACCAATTGTCCAATTAGCCATATCATGATGTCATGTATAATAAGGGAAGTGATATTTGTACCATTTCTTTTGATAGATGTACTACAACTTTGCAGTGTTAACTTGTACAGTTAGCTATATAGCTTGTACATTGTGGTACATTTATAAAAATTTGCGGTACGAATATCACTTCCCATATGATAATCATAGTAATACATAAACAATGCACTTTTTCAACGTAGTCCCAGCTATGAATAACACATAAACTACAGATCACCCACCATTCACCACCCCATGAGAGTTCTTCTGACCTTGTCCACAATCTGGTTCTTAACCACCATACTTCCCAATTTGTATTTGCAGCTCTCCTCTAGAAGAAACTTGTACACCTCCCATTCGCCATTATCGGTTACATGTCTTCCAATCTCAGCCTAAAGGCATCACCAACAATCCAGTCAGTATACAGACTACATATGCATATGCTAAACACGGAAACGTTATTTCAAGATTCTTACTGAGAACACACATATCCCAAGAGCCTTGAGTGCCAGTGTGGTGTCGTAGAAAACCATTGGCCGTCCCCTTCCAGATAACTCTACTGGATTGGCAACAACAAGTTCTGTATCTGGTCCACGATTTGTTATTATAACACGCAAAGGGTGAAGCATTTCCAGTTTAAAACGAGAAATCAGCACATCTTGCTTCTCTGTATCCACGATCTTTAAGCCGTCCCTTTGACGGATAAACAAATCCAAGTCACGATGTCCCTTGTTAACTGGTGAGAATCGCCCATAAGCTATCTGTTAATGACGGTATATCATCCATCAGAACAAATGGAAATGATGGGTGCTAAAACACAATTTGGTTAAAAAATGTGACCTGTATATTGAAGTCTTTTAATATGCGCATGATGTCATACAGAAAACCTTTGTGATCAACACAGCTGATTTGAAGGAGTGAATGAGCCGGGCTCAATGAATTATCAATCATGACACTGGCATGCATTAGTTTTTTCACATCTGGACTAAGAGCTTGTGAATGCACCTCCTTTTCTGATAGTTCTGATCGAAATAATTCTTTAGAGGCAGCCTGAGACAGAGAAGAGATACGTGGGACACTATCTTTGTTATAACCAGCTGAGTGGATATCAACACTAGTACATGAGTCGCCTAACACCGCGTGCAATTTATCACATGCATCATCTCTTCTCTTTTTTGTATGTAATAATTCCCTGAAATAAGATTGCAAAGACATGGATAATAAGAAACAATACAAACATAAATCCTAACTCCCGATCATTAACAAACCAATCAATCAGGGTTTTAATTTTGTAACGTGAAGTCGAATTTGCTCTACAAAAACATAAAACTGAACAAAATGATAGCATCAAAATTTTGACAGACACAAAAAAGTTCAACAAAAGTCTTGATACTTTATAAAGCGAACGTCAATATTTATCTTATTAGGTACCCTTTGATTAGTTGAAACTGGTGGATGCTGGAGAATTAGCAACAAAGCATATTGGTAAAAAAAAAAAAAGGAATCTGATACAACGATTTTAACCAAACATTTACTGACATGGGCGGGAGAGCCTTTTCTACCTATGGTAGAACATGGAAGCAGCCTCTCTACCTTTGGTAGGGGTAAGGCTGTCTACATCTCAACCTCCCATACACCGTCGAAGACGGTATTGGGACCCAAAACCCGTGGAAGACGGCATTGGGAGTTACTTACTTTTTTTTTTATTTACTGACATGGGCTGACCTGCATGGAAGCTGGATACGCACATATACAAAACCCAGAGAAGAAATAACCTTTAATGTTTTATAATCAAAAAAGGAGAAAAATAGAAAGAAAAATGTACTTTTGTAGAGCATACCCTAAAAAGAATTTGTTACAATATTTGCATACTCTTGCCGAAAACAGTTGATAGCACATCTAACCACTATCTAACAAGAATCATAACCTTACACCAACCTTAAACAGTTTGACATACTCAAAACACCCAATCATGGTAAATTACCAGCCCACTGTGATACCAAGAGATGGATTAAAACTTGTGGTCACATTAAAAGTTTAACTATTAGCATGTATTCATATACACTTACGTTCATCTTCTTAGTGCACATACAAAGTTGCAATAAATAACTATAAGGGCCAAGAAAGAGTAGTAAGAAACAAACCCTCACAAGTTATCTGTAATAAAGAATAGGTCCATGACACGGCCATCAGGGGTTGTTGTCACTTTCACTCTCTGGATCATAAGCTCAAGCTCACAAAGAACTCGAGTCACATCTAAAGGAAAAGTAAAAGAATGAAAAAAAAAAACATAAATCATATATATTAATTATAAAAAAGGAGCAAACAACACGGTGTTTAGGATGCATTTTTAAGCAAAACAAGCACTTCTTAGCGTTTTGATGTGAATACAGCTTGTATTTATTTGCTAATTTTGTGCTAAAAAGGTCACGTCTATAACAGCACCATGGAAGGTTAATTTCTTATAGGCATAAGCTGAAAATATGCAGTCCCAAAAACCCCTAAAAAATGGAAAGTGCAAGTACCATTCAATAATCCTGTCCGGTCAGTGCTGCAAAATGTCAATAGGTACACTGGAGAAGCTACAGGTTTAGGGGGCGGCTCATTTAAGTAAGCCGATACAGAAAATGCTGGACATACAGCTAGGAGGCGCTCTTTTATGTTTGACCATCTTACAGTAGGCGAGGTTGAATAAGGAAACACCCATAATACTATGTAGCACCATATTCCATCCGTTGTAAAATCTAAACCAAATACACAAATTCCATCTCAAGTTAATGATCCATCTGATATGAAATAATATTTATAAATCATGTACAGAAGTCTTAAACATGAAAAAATAAATCATAGTTATCTAAAAGCATGCATATCAAACCGTTAGCTCAGTAACTTCATGCGTTATAAATAGATCACGTCAACTAGAATCACCTAGGAAGCAGGGGTGTCTCTATTCCTAACCAAAAGCTCTGCATCCAATTACTCGGAATGGTAACTTTTTGGGGTGTGTTGAGGTTAGATCCTACTATTATAGGCCACAAACTCGCGATGAAACTAAACATGCAGATATGAATTTGAAATTTTGTCAACTATAATGGTAAAGTTTATAATTGTAAATAAGATAAAGAAGATTTTTTTATTGAACATCTTACAGTAGGAGGCACTCATTTATGTTTGACCATCTTACTGTAGGTGATGTAACTCATAATACTATGTCGCACCATATTACAATTTAATAGAATAATAGCTAATATGTATCCTAAAGACCAAATACATATATTCCATCTCAGGTTGATAATCCAAGTTATCCAACTAAGGTGAAATATATTTTTGAATCACGTTAAGAGTTCATAACATGCCAACAAAGAAAAACGACAGATTCAGCAAAGTAGGTATGCGTCTTCAAAGTGTTGGCTATTTAACTTCATGTAAACAAAGTGATTAGAACCACCTAGGAAGCAGGGGTGTCTATATCCTTTCCCAAAATCCCTGCATCCAACGAATTGGAAGGGCAATCTTTTGGGGTGTTGAGGTTATATCCTAATACGAGTAGTATAGAACACTAATTCACAATGGACCAGAAATGCAGATTTACAGATATGAAATTAAATTCTAAAACTATAAGGCGATATACAGATATGACTGTAAATAGGATAAACTAGATAGACACAAGTTACTTGTGCTGGGACCGTATATAAGGCGAGTTCCTAGTGAGCTATTCGGATCAAGCCAAGCTTAAACAACTACAAGCCCTACTATGAGCTGTTTAATAACGAGCTAAACCCCAAGCAGATCCCCGAAAATCATTGGGCACATGAGACTAATGACCATAAAATTGAGCTCAAAGGTTAAGCAAGTTTGAACCTGACTTGACTTTTTACAACCCTTTTCCTAATTATGGCAATGGTACAGACTTTACGGACAGGCTTGATACAGCATGAAGTATCTTTGATATTAATTTGGGAATCATGAATTTAATCCCTCATTTAGTTTTCGTTTCAACCTAAGTTTAGCACAAATCACCAGTTTAACATACTCACAAAAGATATAGAAAGAAATATGTAATTACCTCCTTTAACGATACAGAGACCAAAATCAAGAATAATCCAACAGATATCACAACCAAGTCCAGCTTTATCTGGACAATTAACCGTAATCACAAACGGATCCCCTTGTTTCTTCCCTTTCTGTATCACCACCGCATCTTCACTCGGCCCTCCAATATCCGGCACCGAACCCGCCGCTTGATACGACCAGCATCCCCCTGATTCCCCTTTTCTCACCTCCATCTCCCTCTTTTTCATTTCCCCCAATTTCCTCACTTATCTATTATGAACCCACCCCAATACATACACACATATATATACATACATCTAACCACAATAATAATGCAAAAACAAAATCTAATCCAAGTATAATAATAATAATGCAAAAAACAGAACAAATTTTATTTGGCAGAGCCGGGTCCCACGTGTCAACAACAAACTGCCCAATCACTTATGGCCACTTTAATTAATATAATTAATTGATTTAAACTAAAGTAATCACATAATAATCATGACAACCAAATAACAACAAATCTGGAAATTAAAATAACATTATCTCTAAGCAAATAATAATGAAAAGGTTTTGAACGCAATAGACATGGAGATATAATAATAATAAACTGATTGTTCCATTAATAGATTTCATTAATACCGAAAATACCCTCGAGATGGAGGAATTACAACCACACAGAAATTAAAACAAACCTAATATTCAGAATACTACTAATAACAATTCCCAATTACAAAACCCTAAATCTGACAATAAACCTAGCCGCCGAAACCATAGAGAGTACGGCCTTGTCTCTTGAGAGCATAAACAACATCCATGGCAGTGACAGTCTTGCGGCGAGCATGCTCGGTGTAGGTGACGGCATCACGAATGACGTTCTCCAAAAAGATCTTCAGGACTCCACGTGTCTCTTCGTAGATCAGCCCGCTGATACGCTTCACTCCACCTCTACGTGCCAAACGACGGATGGCAGGTTTGGTGATACCCTGGATGTTATCTCTGAGAACCTTACGATGTCGTTTTGCTCCTCCTTTTCCTAACCCTTTTCCTCCCTTTCCTCTTCCTGACATATCTTCTTTTTTTTTTTTTGGATATTTGAGAAAGTAGTTGAGATTTGGATTTGTGTGATGGTGAGATCTGAAGAAGGGTGTTTGGGGGGTTTTTATCTGTGTGGGGGGTTGGAATGTAAGGCGGGGATTTTGAAATATTTTGGAGTTGAAAAGTAGAAAGAGAAGGGGAGCCGTGGATTTAGATTTTAATGGACGGTGGATGAGATGTTTGGGACGATCCGTGTGGTGTGTTTTCTCTGTGAGTGTAAAAGGGGAGTTTTTCTTTCGGGGATTTTTATACAAGGACTAATATTTGGTTGTCGAGTTTTTGGATGGAGATCCAAATTTTAAAAGTCCAAAATTATGAAATTTTGATTCAAAAATTCAAAACATGATTAATTCGATAAGTTTGCAAATATACTTGTTTGACAACTAGTCTTAGCATTCGTGTATGATGAAAAATAATTAAAAAGTAAACTAATTATTAAGAAAAAATGTATCTTAGAGGGTTGACATTTGACAACCCACCTTTCATCCTTTTTCTCACTACTCACTTCTAACCAATCACAGCATATCACCTCAACTCCATCACTCACTCACCACTCATTCAAATTTCATAGGCATCCGACCACTCACTTCAAACACTCATTTTACAATTTTCATTTTATTTAAACATTGAATTTCATTAAACTAAAAATATTCAAATACATAAACATTACATAAATAATTCTTGGAAACCTTAAAACAAATAAAAAAAAAAACATACTAGAAATACTTAAAAGATATAACATAAATAATAGAAATACGACTACTCCTCATCATCGTTCGGCTGGAGGTGTGGTAAGTTTAGACCCGCTATATGCTCTGTCGGATCATACCGGAGACGGAAATGTGTCTCCTCGTCCTGTATCTCCGGTAAGGCGTCCCGATGACTACTTGGGCGGACAACTGGATCTCCTATATGAACTGGGCAAATCGCACGACCACTATCCTGAATGATCATGTTGTGCAGAATCACACACGCATACACCAAGTTCCTTATTGTTCCTAGTGACCGTTGTCGAAACGGTCGATCAATGATATGCCATTTTCCTTTGAGAACACCAAATTCCCGTTCAATATCTTTGCGAGCCGCCTCTTGTGCCGTTTTGAACATTTTTTCTTTCAGGTCGGTAGGGTATTTGTACGCTTTAACAAACGTAGACCATGTAAGATATATGCCATCGACTATATAATAGCCACATTTATAAGTACGCCCATTTACACTGAATGGAACGCAAGGAGCAATGCCCAGACGCTCGGGGATGAACAAGGGAGATTGTTGCAGCACATTGATGTCGTTTAGAGCACTCGGAGGACCAAAAAAGGCGTGCCATATCCATAAATCCTAAGACGTCGTTGATTCCAACATAATAGTGGGGTATTCATGATCACCCCTTTTGTATTGACCCCTCCACTCCATTGGACACATCTTCCAAACAAGATGTGTACAATCTAGACTACCGATCATTCCAGGCAAGTGATGCCTTTCTTCGTGTGCTTCAAACAAACGCTAGAGATCATATGTTGTTGGTTTACGCAGATATTCGGTCTTGTAAGTGTCAACGATAGCGTCACAAAAAACTTGAAGACATTCACGTGATGTTCTCCCGGGCATCTCTAAATACTCGTCGTACTCATTGGGAGGATTACTGGTTGCAAGTTGCCGGATGGCAGATGTGCACTTCTGTATCGGTGTAAAACTCTTGGCCAACCGGGCATCATACGAGTCCTAAAAATACGCTTATCTCGACTCAAGATCATGCACGATCATTAAAAAAAGTCTTTTAGGCATACGATACCTATCTTCAAAAAATCATCGTCGTATTTCGGTTCTTCACAAAAGTAGTCGCGGTGCAACCTTTCTAAAGCAGTCCAATGGTTGCGGGTCACGACTTTACGTTTCGCCCGTGACCGCGTCATGAAACTTTCGGCTTCTTCGGACTCAATGGCGTTAGCAAACACCTCTAAACTACTATCGTCGGACCATTCGAACGGTTCGTCGATGATTGTGGTGGAACCAATATGTTTTTGCATTATTTTTTAGTGTGTGTATGTTTGAGTTGTAGTGTGTTTTTTAAAAGAGAAAGTGAATGTGGTGTGTTTGTTTTGTAGTTGTAGCGTGTGTGTTTTGTGTTGTGAGTTGTATGTATATATAAGTAATAAAGTATTAAAAAAAACAAAGTTAGCCGTTAACTAGCCGTTGCACGCAAACCAACCAGCGAAAATGGAGTGGTGGACCGCGTGGTATGACCACTCGTTTTCACCCCGCCACGCGTGGTCAGGCGTTGGCGGCGGTGTTTCGTCATGGTGCCGCAGTGACCACTCGTCTATAATGCTACCATTGTCAACCCCCTTATAAACTAAAATTTGTAAACTAAAATATTATTGAAATGTATTTTAATTGATGTGTGACATAAGTGACATGCATTTATTTTATTTTTTACTCTAACAAACCCATGATATACGAATTGATTATATTTTTTCTTTTCTCATTCATGGCCATGAAACATATATTAAAACTACAATTATGACTTCTACATGTGTAGCACATGACACGGTCACACGGTTAACAATTTTAAAAGTTAAGGACGATTAATGGGATTTTGATAAACCGCATGTATGATCCGAGTTATTTACTTCTATAAACAAAAGACTTTAGGCGTTTCAACTTCACCAGCTATCAAAAATAATTTTATATCTTGCTTAAATCATTTTGTGATAATACACCCCATCTTCGAAACGAAGACTTCTTGGTACTTCCAAAGACCAGTAATAACCCTCAACCATGATATGGAGCCTTGCATTTGTTCTAACATACCCACACATGTGTAGAGCTTTCGTGTTGATAATCTCAAAGACTACGTTTGGGAATTCAACAACTAACACACTAGTGACTAGTCTTATACCATGGTCGAGCTAACTTCTCTCTCTTTTCTTTTTTATATATGCAAAGGAACGGATAATATTTCTCATATATCTTTTACTCTCGTCGATTACTTAGGGATATTTTAAATATCTCGATTTAAACGAAACCAACTATGAAGGAGGAAGGTGTAGACCGTAGACGTAGACATTTCCGACATCTTCTCCACCATATTATTTATTGTGATTTGAATCATTATTGATATTATTGAAAGAATAAAAGGATATATATAGTCAAATACAACTTGTCTAACAAGTAAATGAATACTAACAATAAGGAAATTATAAATCTACTAAATATAATACAACTAGGAAACTATATTTAAATACCTAGTTGTTAATACAGTTTAAATATCTAGTGGGCGACCACATTCAAACATTTCACTCCTTTTTCTTTCACGATTGGCTTTTGAACTCGGTCATCTACCCGATTTGGCCCTACCCGATAATCGGCGGCTGTGTAGCCGATTGGGTTCATGCTACCAGACCCTACTACCTGATTCCCCTATTATCCTACTTAAATTCTTTATTTTTATTACTATTTTTATGTATTTACTAAGTATAAAGGTAAATGATAATCTATGAATAGTGTAATTTAAAATTTTAGTTTAATTTTATATACGTTAGTATCGCAAAAACTTTGTTTGACTATTTTAGACTGGAAATCCTGACTCCGTGACGGATGAGTATAAATAAAATGAGATTTTTTTCCATAGATATGAGGTAACAATGTTTATGTGCATATGACCCATAAATATATAAATTTATAAAGAGGAATGTGAAATATATGGATGTTATATATCTAGTATTGGGTATAGAATTTGACACATTTTGAATTTTTAAATCCATAAAAAATGTGGGCCAATCCTTATTACATTATATAGTAAATATTAAAAATTTGGTATATGAATAATTTTATACATAAACTTATGTATGTAACAGTCTTATATTCACTTTTTACATATATAAATAATAATAATGATCTCTTATATATTAATAAATGAAAACTATTTCTAGAAGGTTTTTACTTACGTGGCATGATCTTACATCTTTTAAAAATCCCAAATTAAGTTTAATAATGTCATATTAATTTTAATAATTATTTAAAATAAAAATAAAATGATTTTTTGGCTAAAAATTCATCAAATCCAATATTTTTATAGAAACACCATCAAATCTTAATTGTTTACTACATTAATTTAAACAAAATAAAAAAGACTCATCAAAAAATAAGTTATATTTGTCCAATCATTTTACCTTTTACACAAATCATTCTTAATTTTACGATACAAATGACACATAATACATTTTGAAACCAACCTACTTTTAATCACAAAAGGACACATTGTTTAATTTGATAGTGTTTGTTTTCTTTTCTGTAACTTAGATAAATACATATAATTACAAAAGTTACATTAATTGTTCAATTTGATAGTTGATAATTTTAATACGGATACGAAATGTCTTTGTATTAATTTGTAATAAAAGTTAATTTAAATAGTCCGTATTAATTAACTAGTAATAATTATAATAAAATTAGCAAAGCGTTCGAACCATTTCTTCAGGAGTATGAACGAGACCACAGGGGTCCGAGCCAAGCGTGTCGTATATTAACCCAAGGCTCAGTGCTCACCACTTGCTTTCAGATAACAAAAACCCACCCAATAGAGAAGTCCACCGTAAAACAACAGAACAGAGAGAAGGAGAGAAATGAGGAAGTTCGATCCATGGGGCGTATTCTTCAAGAGGGAGTTCAATCGCAACTGGCCTTTCCTTGTCGGTTTCGCTGTCACAGGCACCATCATTACCAAGTTCTCCCTTGGCCTTACTGGTTCGTTGATTTCACTTTTCATTTCATTTCATTTTATTAATTTTTTTAAAAAATAAAATAATTGATCCACATCTCAAAACACAATTTATAACCTTTACTTTCTTATTTGGCGCAGAGGAAGACAGGAAAAACTCCGTCTTCGCCCAACGTCACAAGAGGTATTCCCGATTTCTCCATATAAACCTAGATTTCAGCTGTATTTTGTGTATATATATATATATATTAGATCCATATTTTGTATTTTGGCGTTGTATTGAAGCTGATTCGATTATATAACTTTTCGATCCGTAGTTATTTATGTACGTATCTGTGTTTTTGGTCCTTGTTTTTGCAATTGAGATGATAATATGTGTGATATAAAGTTTGCATATGTAAGGTTGATCTATCTTAGATTCTGAATTTTTTAGAGTCTTATTGGTCGAATTTATATGCCTAGATTGTCTAAAGGAGAGCATTATATATTAAAGCTAAGGTTCAATGTATGATAGTATTAGGACTTGTGCTAACATGATGTTATAACGTGTCAAGAAATTTTTTTTCGAGTACCAAATTTTGGAGTTTGCCATGTTAGTTATCTGTTAAGCTTGTTGATGGTCGGATAGTTTGGTTTGTGGAATGTTTATGTAAGGAATGGAATCTTTCAAAGGAATGAAAATTTTAGGGAAATGGAATGTGAGGGAATTGAATGAATACAACTAAATTTGATGAACCAAATAGAATTAGGTTGCAGATGATTATAGCTTTCCTTAGGTTACCTGGTTGTTGGTGAGACTTTGTAGAATTGATTAAGTCAAAATTTGTCAACGGTGACTGTGGTTTTGAAAGAGGACAGAAGAGTCAATGTTTCAGAATTGATGCATAGATTGATTGAGAGAGGCAGAGACCCTTTTCTCATCTTATGGTAGAAAATAAGTGCCCGTTTACTCGAGTAGTTTTAGCAAATGGAAGGAGCTGGGTGCTTCCGCTTTCGGGAAGGTGGATCATACTGAGGTTAAGGGTCCTCCTTTATCAACCCATGCCCATTTTCTTGCTGAGACTAACTGAAAATGTTTTACATAGAATCAACGTAATGCATCATTGCTGGGAATCATCTCTTCCCAAAATGGTACGCACATGTTAACGAATTCATGGAAGTTGTTCAATATGCAACTCATGTTGACAGCTAATGGCTTTTTTTGGAAAGCATACTTTCACACTTGTATGCACAATATCCATTTAATATTGATTTTTCATATGGGGTTAATCTTCGTTCATTTCATTTTCTCTTACATATTGCTTAGTTGCATGTGTGGCTCTGTCTGATCTTTTTGATTTTATGTTCTTGTGTCTTGCAGGTGAACATCCTATGGGGGGTTTCAGGCTGTCATAATGATGAAGTATCGGAACGTTGGTTTTTATCGTTTCCAGTAGTAATAAAGATCTAAGATTGCAGCTTCTTTTGTTGAACATGCTTCATGCTACTTTATTTCTTCTATTTGAACACTAGATACATTGAATTTTGTATTATTGTCTTTAATTTGTTCCAAGGCTTTATCAGAATCGTGAACAGTGAATAACAAGAGGTACACAAACGTGTCATGTTGCTATGAATCTGTCAGGCTTCTTTTAGATGGTTTTTACCCTAAGTCCATAACTGGGTAGTGAAAATGGTCAAATTCTGTTGCTATGCCACTAATTTGATACAGTTGTTAATTATTCTACAAACCTGGTTAGTAATGGTGTACTGGAATTTGATTTCTTGATCACTGGGAATTCATTGTTTTACATCTTATACTGACAAAATTTAAATTTGGTTAAATGGTTGCAAAGTTGTCCAACCTTTCTGGATGTAATGCAGTATGCTTAAAGGTCATAATCTCCTTTTCATTCAAAACCTATGTTGTGCCTTCTCTAAGTTGTCTTCTTACACTTATCCTTTGGTCTTTTAGTATCTAAAAGCACTGGGTTAGATATTTTGCTTTCATTAAACACTTTCAAACTAAAAGCCTTCAATGTCTCTTGATAAAGACAAAACATCATATTCATCTGCATATTCCTTATTACTTCATGGTTCTCGGAAATTTAATTTGATAGCTTATATAAGCTTGAGCCGAGCTTTAGCCTACGTTGGACCTTGGCTGATATGCGAGCTTCATATACTACAGTCGCTTAGATAATGTAACATATAATGTAGTGATGTGAAATACTATACGACCACTATCATGTACTTGTACTTTATATAGTCACAGAGAAATGATTAAGGGCTTATATAAAGCATGTGGAGTTTGCTCTTTTAAGTTAAATGAGTCAAAATTGAGGTTAGTTAGGCTCCTTTACAGCCTGAATTTTCCATATTTCTACAAGTGGTTGATTGAAGTCTTCCTTACAGTTAGTTCACAGAAGGTTCTTTTTATGAAGAAACAGGTTTAGAACAGCAGCTTGTATAAATGATAAAAACATCTAATTTTCAAATTCCAAATCCACTAAAACTTCAAGATTTCTTCTCATCCCATTGATTCAGTTGATTTGTGGAAGTACAAATGCTTCGCAAATTACAATTTGAAACAAAAACAAATACCTTCATAGACTGTCGTCCATAAACATACAAGACACAATTACAGAAAAAATGTATTAAAAAAAAAAACACAAGACTCACCCTGTTTATTTTTTCACCTATATATATCGGAGTAAAGATTTTTTTAAACCAAAAGTGTAAGAAACATAACTGGCCTCCAACCAACTCGTAAAGAACATAATGTGTGCTTGTTTATAGCTTCTTGGCAACTCCAAGCCTTAGCCGGAAATCTGCCTCCATGAGGGGAAGACCATCACGCAGTTTGATCTTGGGTTCCCATCCAAGCAACTTCTTAGCATTTGTGATGTCTGGCTTTCTCTGCCTTGGATCATCAGGCGTGTTTTCAACCATCTTAATCTCTATTTGAGGATTGATTAGCTGCAATTCATTTTCCAGCATCCGTTTTAGAACAAATTACTTGCCTATCTTATTACAGCATACACATTTTTAAGTTATAAATTCATTTGACTCTCATGACTCATGTAGCCGTTTCGAATGTCATATGAACAAACAAGAATTGATCCAAAACAAAAGTACAATAATTTTTGAATCATTAGTTGCAGTATGATTCAATTTCCTTTAGTTTGACAGTTTCTATAATTGGATAGAAGAGATAGTAAACATGTGTTTGGCTATAACTTCTTAACAACATCAGAAATGGTGAATAAAAAGGACTAACCTCCTTCACTGTCTCAGCGAGTTCAATCATTGTAAATTCACCAGGATTACCAATGTTGATTGGTCCAGTGTTCTCCCCTCCCATAAGCCGAATAAGCCCATCAACCTATACAATTGCAAATTAGTTAACAGTTGACCACAAGCACACATCATCATATCATATATACATTATTAGAAGCAAATTATTTTTCAAGATACCATATCAGAGACATAACAGAAACTGCGAGTTTGGGTTCCAGGGGCTTGAACAGTCAATGGTTCATCACTGCAAGGTTTTAGGTCAAATGGGTAAGATTAGTTCAACTTTGATAGTTTGAATTAATATTTCTACTTTGTTTTGACTTTTGAGAAAGGGATTTACCGAAGTGCTTGAGCTATGAAATTACTCACAACACGTCCATCATCAATATTCATCCGAGGTCCATAGGTGTTGAAAATCCGAGCAATTCTTATTTCTGTAGTAACAAAAAGAGATTAAGAATTGCAATGACTCGATCAAATACTAGTATATATTTGCTACCGCCACAATATGTTACCTATGCCATGCTGCCTGTGATAATCAAACATCAAAGTCTCTGCCACACGTTTTCCTTCGTCATAACAACTCCTAACTCCTGGAACACATCAAACCATCCACATATAAAACAAAAGCTAAACTTTCTATGCATTTACACTTTCTATAGATAACCAATGTAATTGATCATTTTTGTAACTAAGAAGAATTATTGAAGATAAAAGATTTACAAATACTTGGAATTACACGATGGTTTAGGCTTACCAATTGGGTTCACATTACCCCAGTAGCTCTCTGGTTGGGGATGGATAAGAGGATCACCATAGACCTCTGAGGTTGAAGTAAGCAAAATCCTAAAAGTACACATAAGTGTCATTCATAAGCCAAATGTGAAGCTAAAATATAAAGATACTCCAAAGCATACAAAAAATCTACCAACCTTGCTCCAACCCTCTTTGCAAGACCAAGCATATTTAGCGTGCCAATCACATTGGTCTTTATTGTCTGTCACATGTTACACATTCCAGAAGGTTCAGATTATAATCAGTTTGTCATCATTTGATAATATACATCAAGGGACAAAACAAGCTGTTGTAAGGACATAATAGGATTATATGGTGTGAACTGCAAATAATGAAATATTCACCTGGGATAATCCCTTTACCCAACAAAAAGCAAGCAGTGAAGATTGATACAAACACAATTGCATACCTTTACAGGATTGTGCTTATAGAAAATTGGTGATGCAGGGCATGCAAGATGATATATCTGATCCACCTCAACTAGCAATGGTTCTGTGACATCTGCAAAAGCGTATTTATCTTTCTAAGCCAAAAAGATCCCATGACAAGAAAAATCATACAATTTCTGGATAGGTAAAAATAGTTTTAAATTATACATGAAATAGTTTAGAATATAATGTCCAAAACATTACCAGTTAAAATCCAATTTCATTATCACTAAAAATTCCATATAAACTTCATTTTTCAGGTCATGCTACAGTATACAAGATTGCAGAAATCTGAGTTTTGGATGATTTTAGTATACTAATTGTCTTTGTTTCAACAGATACCCAAATGGACATATAGAAAAAGAACTACAAATATGGAATAACATATTACCATGGCGTATAAGCTCGAATCTTGGATGGCCGATCCACTTTTTAAGATTGTCCTTTGAGCCAGTGAAATAATTATCAGCAACAATGACCTGATACAAGAAGACATAAATGAATGTCAAAATCATGTTGTGGCTCAATACCGGAAGATTTGATACAAAATCAGAATGGTATATGATCAGTCAAAGTTACAACATTCACACCTCATTCTTTTCATTTTCCATCAGTTTATCCACTAGGTGAGATCCAATAAATCCAGCACCACCAGTAACCAAGATCCTCATATTTGACTGCAATTCATGTACGCAAAAAATAAGTATGAATCGGTAGCATAAGCTAGAATTATATGTTTCATCTTTTGGACAAGATTATAAATCAGCAAACATGATAGTAACTTAGTAAATATAATGTCTATGAATCCTGCAACGACATTATACCTGAAAGAATTTAGAGTTACGCAGAGGTGAGGGGGTCGGAGGTGGTTTTGTAGATTTATGTTCTCCATTTGAACCATTAGTCGCCATTGTCAAAGGCTAATATCTGCAACAACGTTAACAGACCGGATTTCAAAACACATTTAGATAACAATCTAGCACATGGTATGTACCAGTATAAACTGAAGTAATCCACACTTATATATTCCAAAACTTAAAGTAACAATTTGACTCCAAAGCAGCAATTAATTGAAGATGACATTGTTAATAGTAAACAAATACAAGCCAATCATTAAATTACATTAAAGTAAGTGGTAATTGGTAAACAACTATAGACCTGCACCAAATTTCACTCCAGATCACCTATTTTAATTGAAAATGACATTGGTAACATTAAACAAATGTAGACTAAATCTTTAAATTATACCAAAGTCAATATTAAACACCTAGAACCCACATACATTTAAAATTTTAAGCTACAATTTGATTCTAAATCAGCAATTAATTGAAGATGAAACATTGTTAACAGTAAACAAATGAAGGTTGATCATTTAATTTAGCTCTATGATAAACAACTGAAACTCCCAAAATTTGACCTTACTCATAAGCTACCTCCTCTATCCCAAAAATTCCACATTTCAATAAATAAATCATTGAAGTATGATTTTGAAAAAAATGTGTCAGTTTTGATTATCATTTTAAATGCCATTTTTAGGTTCAAATTCAAAAAACATAGGTAGAGTTTAAATTTCATATGAAAAACACATTTTGCATTTGAAAACGGGTGTTTTCAAAAGAACAGGTCTCAACCCGTTAGTTTTTTTAAACAAAATAACTGATTTTCTCTCTAAGAAAACGCAGATAATCAGATTTTTTCAGTACCAAAAGCCAAACCTTGTTCGTTTGTAAATGCCAACATACATGTTGTTTGGAACTCTAATGTTATAGTAAGGACATTACCCAAGTAACAATTAATAACACAAAACCAAACAAACAAGCTTTAAAAATCAAATGAATTCAATGCTAAAAAACACACAAGATTGAAGTAAGAACATCAGTAGATACCTTAATAATGTTTAAGTTCTGATGTTTGCGTGTGACTGTGTGTGTGTGTGTTACGAATGCAAACAAACAATCATATAAAGAAGGGGGAAAACATAACAATAATTATAACTTCACCAAACGATGCCAACTCGAATGATTATTAATATATTGAATGAATAAAGAAATAGTAGTAACAACAACTAAATGGAATGCTTAGAATTTACGATATAACAACGAGAATATGAACCTAATGATGGATGGCTACTCGATAACAAAACAACAAAGAACAACTCACACACAACTAACATCCTTAACATATATACATATATTATTTTATTTTTTTATATTTACATATATATATCGATTGTTATTATATATTCCCATATATATATTCGATCAAGTAATACTTACGCAAACACAGAGAAACACTTTGATGGGGAAGCTTGGAATTGCGTAGGATTCAAGTTATATAAGTATTTGTTTCTGCGGGTTTATTTATTTATTTATTTTGGATATAATATATGGTTTTTTTGTTGTTTCAAAAGACAAATTAGAAACGTATACTACTGTGTTAGTCCACAGTCCTTTTCTTTTTAAGTCTTCCGGTGGGACCAACTTTAATATGTCTTTTCTTTTAGGCGCACATATATATATCGATCGGTATATTTCACTATCATATATGATGTCATATGATATGAAAACTCTCGGTCTCAAAATCCATGTGAGCACACAAGTACAAATGAGACTTTGTTTGTATTTATATTCGTTTATGGAACTTCACAAATAATTCATAAACATGATATTCATGTTTGTTCGTTTATATTTACGAAATAAACAGATGAAGCACAAAATAATTACTATAAAACTAGAAACATTACATTGTATGCAAAGTATCGTACTTGTGACCTTCTTAATTAGTTGAGTAAAGTTCTTCAACAAACAAGTTCAAGAACTTTGTTAACAATTCGAGTTACGCCTAGTCGCCTATAGAAGGGTCATTGACTCGTTGGTAATTTCTTATTGAATGTTTTGGTTGTTTGGTGTACCTATGTAAAACTGAATTTGCCTTTTGGCTCATTGTAAAATTGGATTCTTTTGACATTTGGAATAAGATCTTGCAGTTCACAAAATAGTTATTAATGTACTATAGTAGGAATTAAAGTTATGTTACTATGTGTCTTTGTATCAATGTATGCATCTATATTATGAAGTAACTGTATATATATAACTCAAAGTTAATGTAGTCTATCATTCATGATCATCCGATTCATCTCAATTATTTTTTTGAAAATTTGTTATAGTTTTAGATAGATTGTACTGAGACAAGATAAAAAAAATAATGATAAAAAAAATTCCATCTCGCATATAGTTTTAATATTTAATAAAAATAAAATCTGACTAAATAAAAAATAATGGACAAAAGTATCAAATCACATTAATAAAGACCTAACCAAATAGCATGATATTTTATGTGATTTGGTTAAAGAAATAGAAAGTTGTACCATTAAGTCGACTACTTTACGAAAGTTTAAAAAAAAAAAAAAAAGATAAGAATAAATTAAGCTGTTAGGTGATGTTGGATAGTATGAAAATTTTTTTGTCTCGATTCTCGAATGACTTATGTTGAGGTTTCGATGGTATTGAAAATATATTAAATAAAATAGAGTATGAAAACATCGAAGTGGCTGTAGTTTAGTGGTGAGAATTCCACGTTGTGGCCGTGGAGACCTGGGCTCGAATCCCAGCAGCCACAATTTTTTTACGCTTTTTATAATTTTAACTGCACAAAACCAATTCTGAAATCTCCAAAGGTGACTAACGAAAGAATATGTTTTATACACGCAAGTCATCTCAATTATGAACGTAGAGTCCCAAATTTTTCGTATATAAAACTCGAAACTATTATGGCCTTCAGTCTTTTTTATTTTCTTTTTGCAACTTATAACCATGTCACATAAGATATAACTTATGTACTAATATTTGAAAAATTGCTAACACTACCAAACATATTATATTGCTAACATGTAACAGTTTAAAGATACCATCACACACAATTGACTGAAATGCATTAATAAATACTGTAATAACTAGATAACACACTGATGCATTGCTAGATGGATGTTAAAGGTGAACTGGTAAAACCTAGTGTTTTATGCCTATTCTTTTTTAAGGTTCCATATATATACACAATATTTTGTTACATATTTGTGGGGTGTTTTCGATTGCAGTAGGGTTTACTTGTGATTATGGATTTGATACGACCTCGGACATAGGGATTCTTTGACAGTTACGAAAGGATTCGCTCAACAAGACTCAGAAACAAACTTGTAATTAAGAACATGTGCTGCAACTGATTGTTCATATTTTACTTGGGAAAATATGTATAAGGTAGTTCAGATATACATAAGTTGTGCACATTTGTTTGAAAAGATAAACTTGTCAGGGTATTCGGTTGTATACAGAAGCACATAATAAGGACGGCATAATAAATATGAAATGCATTATTAACTCATATCTAAGTGAGGTAAACTGGGACGACTTTCAGGATCAATTATTCCAGCTATAAGAGCAATCAATGCCCAGACCATGAGAATGCCGATCACAGCAGATCTCAATACCTTGAAACAATCTTCATTTTCATTGCCATACTCGTAACTTGGACCATATCTCTGAAGCCGCTCAGTGTTCTCTGTATCTGCATTTGCACCTCTATTGCTCGTAAGTTCGTCAAATTGAGGAAGCTGTGGATGAGAACTGCTAAGCTTTACACATTTTGAGCACGCACATTCTCCACCAAGATATGATGGGAATGTTTGGAGGTACTCTGAGAGGGCATTTTTGTACACCTGCCCTACTATTTTAAGTTTTTGTCGGGTTGTGGGTTTAAGAACCTAAAAAAGAACAGTTTTGTAAGTGAATGTTTACAGGTTGATAATGGAGTTAATGGTTCAAATTCATGATTGCATAGGAAGATCATAAAGATTTAACTATGTTATATCCATGCCAATTAGCAGATCAGATATCTTCATCTGTGTCATCTTCTCATATCCATATTCAACAAATGTTAAATGTATCAAAGATGTGTATTTGGATATCCATATCTAATAATCCAAAATACATTAAACAATCGTAATTGCTGAAAAGGGATTAAAACCTCGGAAAAAACCACATGTTTCATTGGAAATCGAACTATACTGAAAATAAGCTTGAGACTTGAGCATATTAGCATACACCACATTGATAAAAGTAAATGTTTATCCAAATTTGCAGATTTTGACTATTGCATTGATATGTAACTGGTTCCTTATTTTTTTATTTTTTTTTTTGCTATTTTCAATATGAAAACCCTATATAAGTTGATGTGCTGTGGACTTGTGGTACTGTAATATGGTTGGGAGCGAGGCTCCAGTCTTTCTATTAGCCGGGTGATGTTAACTGTAAGTTTCTCATGCTGGTCCAGGATAGCTATTAGCTACTTTGTTATTTGTAACGGCTAAAAATTAGCAATCTCAATGTGAATGCTGATACCTAATTAAACATGGTGCGTTGTGATCATATGAAGTGTAATATATTGCAGTTGAGCATGAGGTAACTGGGAACGGTAATATTTAGATTTAAAATATGTTTAGTTTTGAAACAACGGAAGTATATATGGAGTGCATAGGGTTAAGCTTACTTGAATGAAGGTCTGTGCAATAACTCTGCCAACTGAAGGAAGCCGGATGATAAACAAACAGCCTAGACGATTTGGATAGTTTTCTTGCAGAGTAGCTGCACAGGATCTAAGTAGTTGCATGGGAAATCGTATAGACAATCCTTCGCAATCCACCAATACCGTGACTTGAGGATTTTCAGCATCTACTAGATTTAGGATTCCGTGTTCTACTTGAGATACTGTGATGGCAAACTGCTATCAAGATTAATTGCATCTAAAATATTCATCAAATTGCTATCAAGATTAATTACTGAGCGGAAGTTTACAATATGCTTACATGCACAAATAAATGCCAAAATGGGAGGAACTATTCAAAAACTTAAAAATCATAATATAACGTAAACATACCAATTGCTTGTGCAAAGCGAGGTCTTTCACTAGGTGGCAACCTGATGCAAGCAACAAGGCGAATGAAAAGACATGGGCGGTTCTTAACATCAAATCCATGCCAGAATACCATATTTGACCACATCTCAAGATCATCTTCTGAGAGAAATCTGTAAGTCTCCCTCCAACGTATTGACTTCTTGACTAATGTGACTAAACACGAAAAATCACCGTTTGCGGCAGAATGGAATCTAGAAAGCTCATCTTCGTTTATTCTGCAACAAACATCAGTACGTCATGCTTGAAGCTTTTCAGCAATTATGAACAAAATTTGCAAAGGTAAATCGTCATTAAACGGAGTAAGATGTTATATCATGACAGTGAAGCAGCATGCTTCTTGTGAAAGATCTTTTTTCAGCTCAACAAAATATATCTTAGAGAGATTACTGTCCCTTTTACCCATTTAACTTTCAACTATTCCATTTTTTTGTTGTTGAAAATCTTCAGTAGACAAGAAATAAGATGATTACTCCACCATGTAACTGAGACCTACTTGGCACAAATCCTGAATAATTGTTGTGTTTGGTCTTATCTTGGTGTCAGCAGAAAATACTGATCAGGTCAATTGATGTTAATCAACCTCTGGAAAGGAGAATTCATAAAAACCACCCAAACCAGCAGCCAAAAAACGATCCCCAAAAGTCTAATTACAGGCTTGTCATTCATAGTCAATGACAATGCTTCGTTTCAGTATGACAATTTGAAACGAACAAGACATAATATTTGAACTTTAATCAACGATTAGAATCTTGAGCTTTATGGAAATAATCAAATCTTACAGGTAGATCATGGTTTCATATCTCCCATTATATATTTATATCTGCTGTATAAATTATCATACAGATTTAATCTTGTTATGCATTTTGACTGCAATTCGTAATGACCATGTAATCTATGAATCCCTTGATTGTACTAAATCACCTTTCTGATAAACGAACACCCTGGTTGTCAAGCTCTCTATATAGATCTAGCAGCCAAGTTCTACATGGTTGATGTGACAAAGCTTCATCATCGACCCTGTATGTACATGTCAAAACAGATGTGAGCAGTTTTGTGGCCTTAAAGATTCATATCTTGTGTGTGTGTGTGTGTGTGTGAGAGAGAGAGAGAGAGAGAGGAGCATTATTTGACCACCAAAAATAATGTAAACGTGATTATAGTACCTTACATCAACAGTAGACTGTGAAGAAGACAATTCGGGAAGTGATCCAGGAACGTCATTACAATCGTTTCTTCTATCTGAATTTTCTATGTCTACCGAGTCAAGATTGTTTTGTCCTGACTGATCATAGAGAGCTGTCGCAATAGAGAGCACTAGCAATGGCCTTGACATTATCTAGAAGCAAAGAAAGCTATATCCATCAACTTATAATAACTTTGAAGAGAAATGCAGAAGATCATTGAATGTACCTAAAACTTAATTCCTGGGTGTAAAATGCAGATCATAGTAACTAAGATTCCGATACAAGGTGGTCAACAGATCCAAAAAAACATAATTATTCTAGCATCCTAACAGAATACGAACTAGCTGTGGGAAGTATTTGCCCATGTTTGACTTGTATTCACAAGCTAAGAACAGGAGTCTCAGGCTCTAAATTTTTAATATGTAAGATTCATGATTATCAATAATTGGCTTATGGTCCAAAAACTCCTGGTGTTATTATACACAACAATTGAAGTTAGAAATATCTCTATTAATCGATGAGTTACTACTTACAATCAAATGGAATACAGATAATCTTTCAGTCATCAGAACTAAGGGGATTTAACTGCTGTTTAAAAAAAAATCCAAACTGAGGAGGATATGGTATGTTTATGCAACTCATATATGACAGTAAGATATCATTGTTCATAATGAAGATGTGTGACATATCAGTATGCACTTTAGTCTGTGAAGTGAAAGAGACAAACCTGTGCCCCTTTAATCAAATTCCTGAAAGGGGCCCATCTTTGGAGCCACTTCAACGGTGGATAGCAGAAAACTTGTAAAGCCTGCAGACCAGACCAGACAAAAGGGCACTTGGCTTTTGACAATCTCCTTACCATCTCCAACCAACCAACTTTCAGTAAAAACAATGCCATATCGTTCGCAGGTAGCTGTCTGAGTTTCATATTGTTAAATAAAGGTATTTGCTTTGAGGATGCGTGGGACAGAAGCTTGGAGCCAGAAGCAACCAAAGTTAATTTGGAATCCTTTCTGCTGGTCGTGGATTGTGCTGCCTCATAGCTCGTGGAAGGAACATGATTACGAAACAAGTCTCCCATTATAATATATCTTGCAACTCACGAAATCATGCAAACAATATTTCTAGGAAAGAACGCCTGTCTTCTGACCACAAGAATTATTTTCAACCTGCGAAGATTGATCTTCAAAGAACTGAATGTGCCAAATAGGTTGCATCTTCTTATACGTACAACTTGCTTGTACTCTTGTTGCTAATGCAACATTAAAATAAAATCTTGTATCTGCAAGCACATAAATGAGCATTATGTGATGTGTAATGATTATCTGAAGGCTAACTTTGAGCAGATGTTTTCAAAGATACAATACTTATGCCGCATAGATAACTACAGCAATTATGGTTTCCAAGTTTAAACAAGTATTAGCACTTAAAACAATATCGAACTGAACATGCATTTCGCTCACTTATGGTAGAATATATCTTTGATCATGCCAAGGTAATTAGGAGGAGTTCTTATTCTTAGTGCATTCTTTGTGAACTGAAGTATTGCCATATATAAAAGTCAACCTTTAAAGCCATCCACCAATGTTTTTCACAATATAGATATGTAGACCTTTCTACCATTTAAAATTGTAATCCAGTTTAATATGAGCAATTAATAAACATGGTTAAGAGAACAGTTGTAACCTACACACACACGATCCACATGTTAAGCCATCCTTAGACGTAACCTAAAAGAAACTGATCCTACATAAACTCTGACAACATCTCCAAATCCAATCTTAAACTATAGTTGAGATCGATCTTACAAACTAAAATGCAATAATCTACTATACTTGAATTAACTTTGATCTGTGACTACTAATTAAAACTCCCGAATTCCTGAAAAGAAATTATTTCCAATGATGGTTTATATCCTAGGGAGTATGATAAAGTTTTTAATAATCACCCTTTTTTTTTTTAAATTCTAAGTTTAACAATTAACACTACGCAACCTCGTCATTTATTATATATATACATATATAGAGAGCAACAGGATAATGATGTGTACATATATGATTTGGAATCATAAAATCCTATGAGTTTTCAATTTACATAATTCGGTTTAACGAACAAAACAATACCTGTAACTGGAACTGGAATGGCTAAATAACTCGAAAATCCTTCATCGGATCAATTTACATAATTCAGTTGGTCTGTTTGGTTTATGTGTGAGAAAGAAAGAAAGATCCAGCTACCTAGAATATGTCCTGTTCTGTTTTGTTTTGTTTCGGTGCGTCTGTGTGTTTGTTTCGGGATGTATCTGAGTAAAGACGTCCACGTCAGTTGAAGTTGGTACTTTTGACACTTGACTTTCATCTAAGCCATCTCCAATAACATCACACAATTTTATTATTATTATTATTATTATTATTATTATTATTATTATTATTATTATTATTATATTATTATTATTACTAGCACGGTACCCGCGCGATGCGGCGGCGGTCATGACGGCGACGGTGTGATGGTTGGGCGACTATTGGTGATGGAGCGGCGTTAAGTTTTGTGTATAATTGATGTAAAAGGTTAATGGACTTATTTTAAGTGATAAATAGATTGATAGTGTAATTTAATCATTAATGTTAAAGGGATTGTGTATGTGAAAACATTTTAAGGGGTATTAAGTGAAAATATGTAATATTTTCAACATTACCAAAAATAAAAAAAGGCTATTCTTTTTATAATATAGTATAGATTATTATTATTATTATGGAGTATTATTTTAAAGATGAATTTCACTGGAAACTTCGTGTCGCGGTTTGACAGTGGAAGATCTAGCATACGTTGTAACATTTTAAGGGGTATTAAGTAGAAATGCCTATTTCAAATACCCGATGGGGGAAACCCCTTACGAATCTACCTGAAGGCACGACGATTAATAGGGGTAAACCCTGCTCCCTCAGACTTGAACATGAGTATACCCAAACCAAACCCTCATAAATGGACTTCCTTATGTCCTACCCAAGGCTTGAACTCAAGACCTCATGAATAAATGGATGATATTTCAATCATTAAACTAATGCTCAAAGACTTCTTTTAAAATTAACTTTCATTCACATACACCTTCAAATTGACTAGTGTGATTACAATGTACAAACAAAATTACAATAGATCAAATTTGCACGAGCTTTCTCATGAGATTTTTTTTCAATAAATTAATGCTTTCTCATGACAGTGGCGAAACCAGTAATTTGATACGGGGAGGGCCAAAATTATTTTCTTTTTATCTGGCCAGTGGTCGAAAAATGACAGCGAAATAACATTGATTTTGTTCATAAACAGTAGCATGAAATTTTAAAAATGCCCATATAATTTTTATAATATAACGATATACGGTTTTTGAGATAAAAGATTTTGAATAAATTAGAGGAATAATATGATTTATGGATGAGTGAGAAAAAAATGAGTGACTGGGATTTGAGGAGAGAGGAAAAAATGAGTGGTTGAAATTTAAGGTTATTATAGGTATTATTAAGTATAGATGTTTAAATTAGTGAATAAAGAATAGGAGGATTTTGGGTAGTTAAAATCATCTTTTCTTAAAAAAGGGACAAAATACTTTATAAGATAAAATATTAGATATATAATAATACACACTTGTTTGATTGGAATAAAAACTTAGGAAGTAGTAAAAAAAAAAAAGAAATAGAATGAATAAATTAAAATAACTTTGTTAGATTGAAATAAGAAAAAGAAAATGAAACCTATTAAACTTCCATAGTTGAGGCTCTGTTAGTCAAAAAAAAAATGGTTGAGAAAAACATGTTGTCGTGATGTGCAAAGTAAGAGGCATTGGTGGGATAGACCAATGTTATTTTTCATTTTATTATGGTGGGATGGGTCAACTTCATTATAAACCTAAAACTTTATCATTCTTCTACATATAATTACAGTATAAGTAATCTGCTGGAATGGACCTTGACTCGTCCTAATGCCAATGTGGCTCCGCCCCTGTCTCATGAGATATTAAATTTTGATTCTATGTATCTATACCAAATAAAACCCATGGATTTAAGCTCGTTAACAATATTTTTTCTATTTATCTTTGAATTACATAACCGTTTTTCATTTTTAATTTTCCATATAAACCAACACGTGATTGCCACAATGCCTTTAAAGACCCCTTTCTTCCTTTTAGCTAACTCAACATAATCATGGATGTCGATCAGATCCTTAACATTAAAGATGAAAAATCTTATAATAACTAATGTTTAACTTAAAAGGCTCTACAACTATAAGGATATTGTAGTTCATTTTTTATTAAACACACAACTCAACTAAACGAAATCACGAATATATAATGTTAACTCATATGTGGTATCATTCTAAGCATCTTGTATAAGTTGTGCCATTTATTGTTATATCGTAAGTGTCATACGAGTGTCATGACATTGTTGTTAAATATTACTCGTACAACAATAATATTTAACTGCTGCATCGAAAACCTAAAAATCACTCTCTTTGAATTCGTAGACATTGACAAAATCAGGTTATTTCTTGATATATGTTACATATACATATCTATTTTAATCAAGGTTGTAAATATCGCTTTCTATATCGTATCGGGCGACCCCTGATATGCGATATATCGGATATATTGGGGATATATCGGATACCCTAATTTGTAAAGGAATTTATTTAAAATATATATATAATATATATATATATATATATATACTAGCTAATAACCCGGGTTCAACCCGGGCTTATTAATAAAAGTTTTATAATATTAAATTACGTCGATATCTAAGAACTATGAGATAGTTCAACCATATTCATAATCTCGAAATAGTACACTTTATATTTCGAATATAAGAGTATGGTACCTGAGCAATGCAGCGGTAGTGTTAGGGAAGGTGGTCTAGTGGTGTCGGTGATAGTACTATTGGTGGTAGTGACGGTGTCAAGTAGTGTAGGTTAATTTAATCGTGATAGTGGAACTTTTTTAAAAGATAAAGACTTAAAGTGTTAATTATTAAAATAAAGATTTAGAGGTAAATTAATTCATTAAGGACAAATTTGGTATTTTATAAAAACTTATTCCATAGTGAGTATATATTGATGGTAATTTAGTAATTTCATATGTAACTATTTCAAAAAATGAAGGGTGTGATAATTTTTATAAAGAAGTATAAATATAATTAACTTACTAACCCGCATAATATGTGGATACTTTAAAAATCTATCATGATTAAATTATTTAAATGATGAAAATTTAAAAGACCATGTATAAATTGTTAGAGTTTTCAAAAGAAAGTTAGAACTAATTTTTTTATTTTATAGAAAAGGACATCATAAATAACAAAAATAAAAATGAAATGAACTTAAAGAAAGAAAGTTTAGTATCATAAATAAATTAAATAAAAAAAACTGAAAAAAATAAATTAGATAATTACATTTTAATTACATTGGGCTTACGTTAGAAAAAAGATATAAATCATAAATCAATTAGAAAATAATTTAATATGATGATATCATAAATCAAAAAGATAAAAAAGATAAAAAAAAAAAAATTGATATAAATAAGTGTAATAGTGACAAGTAAGCATTATTTAAAAAATAATTATGTCATAAGAATCTTATTTTATTTATATATGAGATGAGATGAGATATATATACTAACAATATATATAATTTGACATAAGTGTACATACCTTTCAAACTTAATTGCTATGTTACGAAACAAATTTTACATTTTAATCTTAAAGTCAGAAACTCTATTTTTGGTTTTAACCCGTGTTTTTTTTTATATATAAAATTCAACTTTTTTTTTACCGATATTGGCCGATATTGACCGACATCTGACCAAAACGATAAGTTCAACCGATAATCCATATTTCGTATTAGTTGAAAGCCGATATCCGATATATCGGCCGATATTTGCAACCGTGATTTTAATGATTTTATTTCAGTGAAATGAATGTCATCAAAATAGGTTATGAGTGTGTGTAAAAACCAAGCACATTACGGTTATCATATAATCATATCTACATATTCATAAATCATTAATTGTCACAGTTATAACGAAATTTATATAGTGTTAGTAAAAACCAAACAAGATTTCAGCCCCGTATCTAATAGGGGTGAGCAAAAACCGAACCGGAAAACCAAAAACCGAAAAAAACCGACAAAATCAAACCGAAAACCGAATGAAATCCATTGGTTTGGTTTTCGTTTTCTAAAAACCGAACGGATCTGTTCGGTTTCATATACCAAAAAACCGATCAAAACCGAACCGAACCGAACTAAATATATTTTAATTTGTTTTATTTTTATATCATATTACATTTATGTTTATTACTTATAATTTATAAATATGTTAATACTTTAATCTTTTTATCTTTTTATTGTACAAATCAATACAAATTGTATATTTTTAATAAAAATGTGCAGTAAAAACAATTCGTTTTATAAAGGTTATACAAATTTTAACATCTAAAAAATATAATTACTTAATAAAAAGCTTCTCTGTATTTGAATTTTTATATCATATTTTTTTCTTAACAATTGAAAGTTAAATTTATAACATAATATTTTAAAAAAACTTAAAAAACAAAATTTAATAAAAAAACCGAAACCGATCCAAACTGAACCGGAAAACCGAGAAACCGAACCGAACAAAAACCGAATCCAATGGTTTTGGTTTTCTAAAAACCGAATGGATCGGTTTTGGTTTCGGTTTTAAGCAAAAACCGAACCAAACCGATCCATACTCACCCCTAGTATCTAATACACGGGAGTTTATGAGTTATTAATATTAGATGTTAGTTTATCATAGTTTCCAATTTAGTTTACTATTTGCATTAATAAAAAATTATCCATGCATTAAAACTTTGAATTTTATATTGAAATATATTAAAAATATGTTTATCGAAGTTATTTAATATGACATTATCTCTTTATATAACTAAAAGAGAATAATTTTTTTATTATGTGACAATCATGAAATTATACCATATAGGATTTTTACTTAAGTGTAATAGTTACATAATTTCTTAATTTTAAGAATACTTTAAAAAATTATACTCTAGCCTAATCATCATTAAAGCATACTTTAAAAATTATATTTTAGCCTAATCATCATTAATCATTAAGTAATGATATTAAAAATAAAATAAGACGGCAAATCATATCATGTATATCTTAATGGATTGATGGATTTATTATGTTAGTTATTAAGTTAAGTTATATATATCTTAAATTGAATAGATTTATATTATATTTTTCTCTCCTAATAAACCTCGTTAATATTTTTATATATGATCATGTTCTGACGCTTCTTTTTTTCTTATTTTTTTTCATAATTTGATGGGCATGGACATATGGTTATCAACACAATGGATGAATTTTATGTCTTTGGATCAACAATATACGCTTTGGATTTGCGTTTTAGAACCGACTATGGAAATATTCTATTTTTGGTTGTCTGATTATATTGACATAAATTAAACGACTTTAGATAATTAGTTTCATATGAGTTATAACGAAAGATGATTTTCTATGGAAAGGGCACAACCAATCATTGTTCCTTTTTTTTTTCCAGTTTTCTATAAGCATAGGATGTGTCGATGTGAAGTTTAGAGAAAAAAAATGTAAACCCTTTCCTAATGATAGGCGTTTATCATTGATTTTGGTAAAATGGAAAATTTTAGGCTTCTAACATTAAGGGAAAAAGGCTTTCAAAATGTTGTTACGATGGCATTTAAGTCAACTTCAAACACAACGTTTTATGTGGATAGACATTAAAAAGGATTATTGCAAAACTTTATTATTTAAATTAATTAGTGAATAGATTGGATCATTAGCTTTATGTGAATGTTTAAACAAACCTTTCATTCTTTTAAATTATTTATATGCAACTATTCGTATAATATGAAAATAGAAAGTTTAAGGTAATTATTTTATAATATTATCTAATAAATTTAAAAGAAACATCATATATACCTTTACCAAAATAACATATTTATCATTATAAATAACATATATTATTTATTTAATATAATATTAATGATAATTATAATGTTACCGTCCAACGGACGGGTTTAGTCTAGTTAATTATATTTGAATATTACAAAATCTTTGTATGTCCATCGAAGTTGTAGATTGTTACATACTTAACGATATTTAAATATTAAAAAGTCAAAGTTGTAGATTGTGAGATATATATTAGCTATTATTTTATTTGATATATATTAGCTATCATTTTATTAGATATATATTAGTTATTATTTTTGGTTTATTATATTAGAATTATTGGTTAATAAGTATAAATTTGTGATGTAAAACAAAAAAATGTAAATTAAAGTCAAAATTGAAAGTAAAAATGTCAGGAGAAACTGAGAGCCATTATTGATCGATACTTTATTAGAGCAACTGTCATTTCGTATATTAAAAAAAAAAGATTAAAATAACTATAAATTGAGTAGTTAGTGAGGATAAAAAGTATAAGTTATTGATGGAAAAACAAAAAAATATAAATTAATTAGACTTTTTTTTTTTTTTACAAATACTATATAAATAATATTCGGATAATGATTATTAGATATTTTTTTAAGGGAAAAATAATCCGTACTGCATCCATTTACCTATTTTAGGTACTGTCATGTTAAAAAAAGTTACAAATTAAACCTTTAAATTTGATAACTACATCACCGATTTTTAATTTTGAGAATTCGAGAGCTATAATTGGTTAATAAATGTTTAGATAAGTTGTCTTTTAGTATATATAAAAAACTTTATATATTAAAAAATAGAAATTAGTAGAATTGAAAATATAAACTATAATAATTTTATGTTTTATGAAGAGATAATGTACTTTCCTTATAAAATTACATTATTTAATTATATAAAAATTCTTGTGATAAAAATATACCATAGATAAATAATAATCAATTAAAAATAAAATCAAACAAAAAAACAAAAAAGCTGTAGGTTTTTAAAATGGATTGGATTTCTACTATATTATATCAATTAATGAAAGACTAAGTTATGTTAAAAGATAATTGTATTTATAGATATGGTCGACTTATATTATATTTTTATTTTTATGATTAATTTTATTATACTAATTGAGTTTATGTTAAAATTAAATGATGAAATCAGTTAAATTCAATTTAATCAAATAAAAGAGTTGTATATGGTTAGGTAAAAAAAATAAATTAGATAAAGATTATAATATTCGTCAATAAAATTACTTTTTTACTAGCAAAAAAAAGGGTAAATTGCATAATCATATGTGACTCTATTTTTTTGTAGCTTAAAAGAATAAGTGTTTTCTGAAATTGGAGTTTGCGTGTGCTGAACCTAAATTTGCTGTATAAAAAAAAAAAAAAATCTGAATAAAGAAACGAGGGAAAATAAGAAGAGTCTAGAAGCAACTAGGCCTATCTAACACTATCTCGAACCTCCTTCGAAACTTGACATTCCCCCACCCCAATCACCGAACTTTCCCGAAATCAATGAAACCCTCTACCTTATATATATATATATAAAATCCCACCTTACTCGCATTCATTCATTCTCGTAACAAGAATAACAAGCAAAAAATATTTAAAAAAAACGTTCTTCGCATACTCGCATTCTGTCAAACTTCAATTAAATTTTACTAGTTTTTATATAAAAAAAAATCGTAAAGAAGAAGATGTCTGGAAAAGGAGAAGGTCCGGCAATCGGAATTGATCTCGGAACAACATACTCGTGTGTCGGCGTGTGGCAACATGATCGGGTTGAGATTATAGCTAACGATCAGGGGAACAGAACGACACCGTCTTATGTCGCTTTTACCGATACAGAACGTTTGATTGGTGATGCTGCCAAGAATCAGGTCGCCATGAATCCCACTAACACTGTTTTCGGTAATGCCCTGCCCCTGTCCTTTCTCATATATTTATGCTTATTATTATTATTATTATTTATTGTTGTATAACTATTTGTTAAGCTTAGTTTTGTGTATTAGCTACCCCTATTTGCTAGTTAAACTTCTTGTTGTTGACAGTAATTAGGGCTGTAATTAGCAAAATTTGAAAGCAATAAACTTGACTTGTTATACATGTTATTTTGACAGTTTAGGGTTTGTTTCGGAAACAATGGTTGTAGGTCTCAGCTAAACACCTTCTTGTGTATTAATTTGTATAATTCTGCTGCTACAACAATTGCAATTCTCTTTTTGCAAATTTGCATGCCAATTATTGATTTATTGACAACATTTACTTATTAAGAAATGGATTCTAAAAAAAGATGAGTGACCATTATGTTCTTTTCATCGCAAATTTCATTTGAAGTTTAGTTTATGGTAAGTAGAGGTTTGAAAGGTTTTTCAAAATATAGGGTGCAGCTGTCGTTATGTAATTTTAATAGTAAATTTGTCCATGTTATCTAAAATATATATGGATTTAGATTAGGGGTTAAATTTTTGAAATTATTTTTGTGAAGCAAGTGGAGCAATGATATCCTTTTTTCCTTTTACATTGCTTGAAGATTTGTTATTTAGTTAGTTTTGAATGAAGTCTAACTGGATCATTCTTATAATGTGGGAATGCAGATGCTAAGCGTCTAATTGGAAGGAGGTTCTCTGACCCATCAGTGCAGAGTGACATGAAGCACTGGCCGTTCAAAGTCATTCCTGGCCCTGCTGACAAACCCATGATTGGGGTCTCGTACAAAAACGAAGAGAAACAGTTCTCTGCTGAAGAAATCTCTTCCATGGTCTTAAACAAGATGAAAGAAATTGCCGAGGCTTACCTTGGGACCACCATCAAAAATGCAGTGGTCACTGTTCCTGCCTACTTCAATGACTCACAGCGTCAAGCTACCAAGGATGCTGGTGTCATCTCTGGTCTTAATGTCATGAGAATCATCAACGAGCCGACTGCAGCTGCTATTGCATATGGGCTTGACAAGAAGGCTTCCAGTGTAGGTGAGAAGAATGTATTGATCTTCGACTTGGGTGGTGGCACTTTTGATGTGTCTCTGCTTACCATTGAAGAAGGTATCTTTGAAGTGAAGTCAACTGCCGGAGATACACATTTGGGTGGTGAAGATTTTGATAACAGGATGGTTAATCACTTTGTTCAAGAGTTTAAGAGGAAGAACAAGAAGGATATTAGTGGAAATCCAAGAGCTTTGAGGAGGTTGAGGACTGCTTGTGAAAGGGCAAAGAGGACTCTCTCATCAACTGCTCAAACCACCATTGAAATCGACTCTTTGTATGAAGGAATTGATTTTTATACAACAATTACTCGTGCCAGATTTGAGGAATTGAACATGGACCTGTTCAGAAAGTGTATGGAGCCTGTCGAGAAGTGTTTGAGAGATGCCAAGATGGATAAGAGTAATGTTCATGATGTCGTTCTTGTTGGTGGCTCTACCCGTATTCCCAAGGTTCAACAGTTGCTCCAAGATTTCTTCAATGGGAAGGAGTTGTGCAAGAGCATCAACCCTGATGAAGCTGTGGCATATGGAGCGGCGGTCCAAGCTGCTATTTTAAGTGGTGAAGGGAATCAGAAAGTGCAAGACTTGCTTTTGTTGGATGTGACACCGTTGTCCCTGGGACTGGAGACTGCCGGTGGCGTGATGACAGTTTTGATACCAAGAAACACAACCATTCCCACCAAGAAAGAGCAGGTGTTTTCAACTTACTCTGATAACCAACCAGGGGTTTTGATCCAGGTTTTTGAGGGTGAAAGAACACGAACCAAAGACAACAATTTGTTGGGCAAGTTTGAGCTATCTGGAATCCCGCCAGCTCCTCGTGGAGTTCCACAAATAACTGTCTGTTTCGACATTGACGCTAATGGGATCTTAAACGTGTCTGCTGAGGACAAGACAACCGGGCAGAAGAACAAGATCACGATTACAAATGACAAAGGGCGTCTGTCAAAGGAGGATATAGAGAAAATGGTGCAGGAGGCAGAGAAATACAAGTCAGAAGACGAGGAACACAAGAAGAAGGTCGAAGCCAAAAATTCTTTGGAGAACTACGCCTATAACATGCGGAACACCATCAAAGATGACAAAATAAGCTCCAAGTTGCCTGCGGATGACAAGAAGAAGGTAGAGGATGCAGTGGAAGAGGCGATCCAGTGGTTGGATGGGAATCAGTTGGCGGAGGTCGAAGAGTTCGAGGACAAGATGAAGGAGCTAGAGGGAATATGCAACCCGATAATCGCTAGAATGTACCAAGGAGGCGCGGGTGGGCCAGATATGGGTGAAGGTACGGATGACAATGGTCCTTCAGCTGGTAGTGGCGGTGCAGGGCCTAAGATTGAAGAGGTGGATTAAAGTTTTGAAAGGAGGATGTTTAATTAATCTTAAAATTGTGGGTCTGTGGGTAGGCTTGCTTGGTTTCAGACCTTGTTGGTGAATTTCATTAAACTTTAGCAAATTTAGTTCTGTTAACTTTTTTATGTAAACCTTACTATCCTTTGGATAGTGTGTTAATCTTGTTTCTTTCCTGCTTAACTCTTTGTGATTATCCCCATTGTCTGCGTTTCCTCTGTGAACGTAATTGTGTTCTGAAACTGGAATTTAAGAAAATTGACTTGGAAGAACAATAGGTAATTGTGTTCTGAAACTGGAATTTAAGAAAATTGACTTGGAAGAACAATAGGTAATTGTGTTCTGAAACTGGAATTTAAGAAAATTGACTTGGAAGAACAATAGCTGGAATCACTCGTGGTTCTGTGTGATTAAATACTACGAGTAATAAACCCAGCTGAGGCTTTAAATCTAGGTCAACCATTGTTTTGGCAGGCTAGCTCAAGTTTCTGTATGCAGTCAAAGCAGCCCCGGCCCCCCAGAAGCTCCACAACTATTTAAGTCAATCATGGGAAATGTTATTAGTCGATCACTTGATTGATAAAGCAATTGGCTGCCTTTGTGAGACCACGGTGTTCGTGGCTGTTAGTGAAGTAGATTAGGTGGTAATTTTTTATAACTTTTTTGTTTTTTTGGAGGTAATTACCCAAGGATTTACTGGAGTTCCATCGGATAATATTTTAATTCCATTAAGAACGCTGTTAAGATTATCTAAAAGACATTATCTGATCCTGAAGAGTTAGATATTGGAGGCTCATTGTTCATCGACTGTGAACCACAATAACAAACTAACCACCCTGGGACATATTAGCTCGTGAAAACTAAGTAAATTTTAATCAACATGTTGTACCTTGAAATTCTTTAAGTAGTAAATGAAGTCGGAGTGTTGAAAATGTAATTTTAGACAAAAAAAAAAAAAAAAAAACAAAAATTTGAATGAAAAGTGAATTGAGTTCATGGTTTATCATAAAGATTAACGATAAACATAGTTTTCGGATGGTGTATAAGCTGTAGAGAAATACAAGGCAGAGGATGAAGAGCACAAGAAAAAGGTCAAGGCCAAGAATGCCTTTTGAGAACTACTGCATAAAGCATGTAAAATGCCAAGTTAAGCTAAAAGCTGCCTGTGGGTGATAAGAAGTGGATGATATAAATGGCAATCCAAGCTGGACGGAAACCAGTTGCCAACAGTTGAAAAAATTTAAGGGATAAGATATAGGAATTTAAAAGCTGGAATGTATTTGGATCCCGATTCTTGCTAGAATGTACCAAGGTGGTGCTGGTACTTTGAACTTAAGAATATCGTGCAAACTAAAAAATAAAGCCTCTACAAAATAAAACTATACCAAAGGGGATGCTGGTGCTTTAAACTAATAAATATCATGCAAACCAAATGATAAAGCTTTTAGAAAATAGAACTATGCAATCAAGTTTTCTCAACAAAGATTCCTAACATCTTCAAACAGAGTTAGATCAACCAAGACAACATAAAAAAATAATGTCAAGTAACATCCACAATAGTTTCAGGATCCCTTGGCATATCAAACACCACAACGGTAAACTACAGACCCTCTTGTCACAACTCATAAGTAAACACAAGCCAGTCTCTTGAGCGCCGACAACTTTTATCAAAACAGATCACTGCAAATAAAAATTCAGTCAATCGTGGATGCTATACATACATAAAACAGTGAACCATGTCTAAATAAAGGATACAAACCACAAAACCCTACCTGCTGTTGTTGTTGATAACCTCCATACCCGGTTGCTGCTCCTGCATAATAATATGCATTTGGATCTTGAGGTGGGGGAGCATACCCATATGCCTCGTACCCTTGGGGTGCATAGCCATAATATGCACCACCACCGGCACCATACTGTTGGCCTTGCTCCGCCTATGAATTGATTTGGGTTAAGTATTGATTCCAACAGGTGAACGAATGAAAATATCAACGCCAAACTACTTGAACAAACCAAGTCATGAAAAAACCCAACCTAAATACTTCCTATTCAATAGACTACACAATACTAATGGACAAGAGTTTCAGGCCAATGAGACCTATTTCACCATGTACCAAGTTACAAGATTTGACACATTGCCCACCCCCTCGATTAGCCCATCTAACCACCTCTAACCTGAACCATAACAAAAACAAAGGTGCAAGTCAAACCTGTTTGCTTGATGGACTACGTCCCCAAGAAAGTCGAACACTCTGGCCTCCTAATTCAGTGCCATTCAGCATCGACAAGGCCTGTTCTGCACATGCTCTAAAAAATACAGCACCACATCATAAGGGTAAGCATGACACCCTATAAAATGTACAAAATAATTAAAATTGTTTACTGTCTTACCTGTTAGCAAACTGAACAAATCCACAACGTTTACCCACCGGTATTTTCACATGAATTAATTCACCAAACTGGCCAAAAACCTGTCTCAAAGCTTCATCAGAGACACTTGGGTCCAAACCACCAACAAATATCTGCGGTCATGAACGTCAACTGTGAATATCATGCAACACCCAAACAGGCATATAATAACAAAAAATACCCACAGTTGTATTAGTCGGGTCACTCTCGCCTTGACTTCCCTGGGCATTCTGGTAAGGAGCTGTACGTGTAAAAAATGTGAGAAAAAAAATCCTTAGAAGCCATCCAAGATTTCATAACCTACTGCTATAAAGAATTAGCTGAAAAGCTGATTTTTAGAAGTCCCCTGGCTGGAACGAAGCCCATCCTCCTTCAAATTCAATAAACTTACTAGTTCTTCACACATCTTAAACACAAAACAAGCATCAACTAGGAAATCATACTCACACAACCTAAACATTCACAAATGTACCCCACTTTTACCACTACCAATGTCAAAGAAAGTAACCCCAATCAGAACAATACACTAATAAAATGCAGACATATATAAAGGAAACATCTTATTCCTATACATCTATTTGCTGCCTAGTGGACCCACTTCTTAGTATTAATTAAATATAACTGACACTATGCACCACACTTTAACTGAAAGATAAAGTAATACTATTCCACAAACTCACCATAAGACAGCCCCAAAAAAAGATTTAAAGAGTGATCCCCAATATGCAGATATGATAGGAAGATAATCAAAGACTCTATGGTAGGAATAGAGGCGGAAAAAGAGAGAACTGACATTGAAAGTAATGGGTACGGCATAATAAGAAGAAAATACTAGAGTCTAAGAACTGTAAGAAAAGCGAAAATTAAAATAGAAAGAAATGCAGGAAGTACAAGAGAACAATTTAAATCGGGTAAAAAGCAGTTTACTAAAGACGTAAATATATTGAAAAAGAACTGGAAAAGTAAATGAAACGGAACTGAATACTAAGGTGAATGTAGAACGGAACGCAAAAGAATTGCAGTAAGGAAAGAAGCTCATTACATAAACAAAACCACTGACCTAAACAAGGCCACTGCAATAAAGTGGAACATTTCGGCTGAACTCAGTTCCAGGCACCCAAAAATGAGAGCCTCTCTGGGTCCTGCTTGTGAGACAACATGAGCTTTTATAAGTTTTTCAACTTTTTTACAAAATTAAACACTCTCACGTTCGCAAATGTAACTACTGGAATAAGATGACTAAAATTCATGATGCCCCCACTACACGAGAGGTATAAGATCCAGATCGAAACCTCTATAAACTCTTAAAAGAAGGTAATAACAAATAGAAACAACTAGACCAAATGTATCTAAGCATATAGAAAAGAACAAATAGTATAAGATCTTCTAACATTAATATAGCATCTTTCAGGTTAGTTAATAATACTAAGAATAGTTTTGACAAACCTTTCTGCATACCACCACCTGCACCACTCTTGGTAGCTGCAGGACCGATCCGCATCGGCCTAGATGAACAGACAACTCCATTCATTTCAGTCATCGCACGAAGTTGCTCACCCTCATCTCCAAATCTAACAAAACCGTAGCCTTTAGAACGTCCGGTTGTTCTATCAGTAACCACTTTTGCCCCTTTGCAGGATGGATAAACATTTTTAAACGTTTCTTGCAATACGTAATCTGAAACATCTGCAGCCAAATCACCAACAAAGATTGTGTAATCAGGGGTGTCATCGTTGCGTCTCTCTCCAGCACCAAGGGTTGCCCAGTTGAGCCGGAAATTCTGCTCGCTATTAGGCATCAGTGTTCCATTGTAGGTCTGTAAAGCACTTTCTGCACCTGCACGGCTCCTGAACTCAATAAAACCATACCCTTCAGGTTGTCCGCTTTGCTTGTTACGAATAATCTTCACTGTAACAACCTGGGAAAAAAAATAAAACATTCTTCAGATATTTAAAGTGAACCAATGAACAATACATTAAAGTATAAGAGACAGAAACAAGCAAGCGCAAAGTGTATCATTTTAGGAATGAGATAATTCCACATGTTCAAATAACCAAACCAACCAATATTATTTACATGCAAAAAGATACAACAAAGTCCTTATAGAATACAGAAAGCCAATAACATGACTTACCACCTTTGATTAACCACACCAACATGCAAAACGAAACAACAAAGTCCATTTTATACGAAAGGTCCAAGTATCAAACCAGAAATGAACACTGTAAACAACAAAATCGACGAATTGCCCCAAAACGACCTCTAGTCAAATGTGTTTGTTTGCAGGTATGAATATACACAAAAGGTAGGGGGGTGGAAACAAAAAAAAACACCTTGTAACAAAAACTAGCTACAACTTCCAAAGCTCAACCCAACTAATAAGATGAACCACTTAACAACACACACATCCAGAGTTCATAAAGCACAGCTAAATATAAAAGATCTAGAAAATACAAATATCAATTTTAAGACACATATATAAACATACACACACACACAGACATATATATATACATATATAAATAATGAAATTATATACCTCTCCAGTATTGTAAAAACAATTAGTAACATAAGTCTCATCCATCCAATACTGCAAATCCCCAATCCAAAGCGACCTAATCTCATCCGAGCCGCCACCACCACCGCCACCGCCATATCCACCTTGCATCATCTGTTGTGGCACCTGCTGCTGTTGCTGGGCCCACATATGAGGTGGCAACGGGTGTTGTTGCTGCTGAGGTGGCATCATCCACTGTTGCTGAGGTGGCGGTTGTTGTTGGTACGATTGTTGTGGTGGTGGTGGTGCCATGCCGTTTCCTGGTTGCATCATCTTTTTTATTTTAATTGTTTAATTATTAATTGGAAAAAGGGAAAATTGAAACCCTAGGTGAGATAGATATAGATTGGTGTATGTATAGGTGAAGATAGAGCCCCGAATCAAATAGATGAATGATAGGGTTTGATTCGTGCAAGCAAGAGAGAGGATATTTTTGTGTGGTGTGGGGCATGTTATATAGGATAGCAAAGTAATGTATTTGACTGAACGGGCTGGGCTGGGCTGGGTTTGTTGGGATGCGAGTGGCCTGGTTAGTATTTTAGTAAGTTATGTGTTTGTAGAGGTGTTAAAAAAAACCGATTAACCGAACCGATTCGAAAGTTAACCTATAACCGTAACCGGTTAGTAACCGATACAGTAATAATAGATTATAGGTTAGGAAAAACCGACAATTAGGAATCGATTTGACATTTTGAAAACAGAAACCGATCATAATCAGTTAACCGGTAATCGGTTATTTTTTAAAAAAAAAAAACGGTTAATCGGTTAACCTACCATACATACACAAATAATATATATATATTGATTAACACTAGCCAGTCTCATACCTTTTTCTTTACACCCACTGCTGCCTTAATTCCTTAAACTCCTTTTCTAAACCTTTTCTTCCCCATTCAATCGATGACATAAAAAAAACCCCACAAAAAACCCATTCAACTTCTTCTCCATCTTCAGGTTTACCCGTTTGGGTTTTTTCCTGGTGTGTGATCTTGTTTGATTTGTTGACGACGAGGACCAAGAACCCCCGATGAAGATTGAGATAATAGAACCAAAAAATGATGGGATTTGATTTGATTTGTTGAATCCATGTGACAAAACTCGCAGGAGTGTTTTTTTTTAATAGGGATGGATTGGAAGTCGGTAGAGATGGGTTCCAAGGTAAGACTTTAATAACTTAACTTTTTTGAATCATTTGTATGATGTGTCCGGTTAAAAAAAACTGGAAATAGGTTAATCGGTATCGGTTAACCAGTTATTATTAACCGGAACCGATTACACCGGTTAAGGTTTTTCCAAACACAAACCGGTTATTAACCGGTATAGGTTAACCGAAACCGGTTATTTTTTTTAAAAAAAAAAACCGATTTCGGTTATTATATATAAATAACTTAACCGGTTAACCGAAAGTTGCACCTCTATGTGTTTGGATTTTTGAGCATTTACTTTAGCCCATAAACAATGGGAATGATAATGAATGATTGTTTACACCAATGTTTTGAAAACTGGACCGGACACTGAACCGGGCTCACAAAAATTCAATGGTCAGACCGGTCAGATCGGTCGGACCGTAGTTGGACCGGGTTTTGACGAAACATACATTTTTCCAAGTAATACCATAAGATTTCTAGTTAAAATGTAACATAAGTTCAATAATATTAAATTTCAAGTAATAATTAATAATAAACCAAAGTCTAACACAAAACACATGATTAACAAGTTCTAATATAAGTTTAAATACATTTATATGTCATCCAATATCAATAATCATTTTCTCTATTTTCTATTTAGTCTTGGCCATATTCAAATGTAGATAGGAGTATATATATAAAATTTGACTAATTATCACATAAGACCACTTTGAAAAATACAAGTTAATTTTCTGTAAGAAAGTCCACAAACAAGCTCGTTATTCAGTATTCTCATTTCTGCATCAGTAGTAATGGCTTCTTGTTACCCCACTCAAAATCAACAATATAAGTTCCTTTTTTTATCCCCCACGTTATTTCTTCAATTCATTTTCCAAACATCGATTTGGTTCCCCTATTTCATTCCATCCATTTTTCCAAATCTCTAACCAAAATCTCCCCCCATTTCATAAATCTAAAAAATTTCAGTTTCATCTTCTTCAATAATAATAATAGATGAAGTTTGATCTTACGGTGGATGTTGCGATCTACTCTAAACATGATGAATTCATCATAAACATAACATTTGGATCTTTTTTCCCCCAAAAAATAGAAAAAAAACAACATAAAAAGGACGTTGAATTTGTTTGACCCGGTTCATAGCGGTTCGATAACGGTCCGGTTCGAACGGTTCAGTCCGGTTCAATTTCCACCATTAAACCGGGGTCGGTTCGACCGGAAGTCTTAAAAAATCCGGTCAGGCCGCGGTCAAACCGGTCCGACCGGCCGATTTGAAAACATTGGTTTACACTGCCACACAGTGTGACCAAAGCAATTGTAGAGAGTTTATAAATGGGATTGAGGCGACGCTTGAGATCGCCTGAGTGTATAGATGTCACATTAGATATGACTACTCTTTACAGTGAATCTAAACCTAACTATTATTGTTTCTGAATAAACTTCAAACATACAATTGTAACACAATCTTTAACCAAACTTTTTATTGGCATAAACTTGAAAATGAGAGTTCAAAAAAACAAACTTAATTTCACAAAATATTGATAATGAGTTGCAAAGTGAATTTTGGTGGTTGTGCCTAAGAGTGAGATGGTGTGGGAAGTTCACTTCGGAGCACTCTTTCAATTATAGATGTTGTAGACGCTATTCTTCTATTATAACTTCAGGAGAATTAATAATCACGTTTTTCCATTTACTTAGGCCAACAATCACCCAACTACCTTGTAAAACTCATGCAACACAAAAATGATGTTCAATAGTAGCCTAGGTACTAAAGTCAGGATCATAAAAATGCTTAGTTTTAGTATGATGTTGGATCTAATAATGATGAGAAATTAACATTGGATTCGCTAGAAGTTGCGTATTCACGTTTGAGTTTCTTTTTGTCTTTTTTGGTATTACTTTTTCGTTTCCCTGGATTTTAAAAGTTTTCATTTTGCCTATCCTTTTCTTTGTTTTTTTTTTTTTTAGGTTTAGTGTCTGGAGATGTAATGAATTATCTATGAATGTTTATATTATGCAATGATCTACTCGAGTAAGTGTCTGAAGATGTAATGAACTATCTCTGAATGTTTATATTATGCAATGATCTACTCGAGTGTCTATGTGATGTAACGATATCGTTATTTTGTCTAAGCATGTATGTTATCGGCTGAACAACCAGTTTCAGGTCACCAGCTTGACTTCATTTAAGTTTGACCAAGCTTTGCATGCTTAGTCCGGCCCATTTTCATACGTGGCTATCCAAGAACATATTCAGATAACTATTTTTACAATATATATAAAATTCAGTTCTAGATGAGTATTTCCAGTTTCCGGTGACCCGTATTCCAGTTTCCGATGACCTTTTCCAACAAATTCCCGGTGACTTATTTAATTTCCAACGAAACTGTATTTATGTGTGTCAAACATTGAAATGGAAACATGAAATCCAAAACCCAAGTCACATAATAATACGAGAAACAAGCCAACTTATGAAAATTAATATCAAAACAATCCATCACTTTCAAAGCAATCAAAGATTTGTTAATTCTTTAAAGTGACATCCATATATGAACACACATAATACACTCACAAAAAAAAAAAAAAAAAAGGAACCACCAAAAACCTTGAAAAATTGCGATCTAGTCGTAGCAAAAGTGTGAGGATCGACGAATGGAGTTAGGGATGAAACAGATCTGGAACACCACCAATACCTGGTACTCCGACGGCCTTTTCCCATCTTTGACATCGACCACTGGCTCCTGTTAATTCACTCCCTCCTTTTTCTTGAATCATTAAGTCGTTACCCATCAGAGATCTGTAGGGCGGCGTGATGGTGGTTGTTCAATCTGTTGTTGTCCTTTCCCAACCTCGGTCGCCACCATTCTTGTCCACTATCAATCGCATCGATCCAATATATTATAGATATAGATCTGAAAGTAAATTTAGAGATAGATATGAATATACATTATACCTGTATGACTGTATATGTCATGGATGTATAGATGGATGGAATGGGACCGATGGGATCGGATGGATAAATTATGATACAATGCTACCTACTACTATTACTATTATTTATTAATTTAATCGGAAGACTAGAAGTCTAAATTCATCGGAATTGAAAACGTAATGAATTATGGGTTGTATGTAACGTACGTGACAACTGACATGATATTACGTGGCAGCAACCTATTACACGTAAATAGTTATCCGGTATCTTACGTCACTTAAACAAAATAACGAGTTCATTACATTACATAGATAGTCGCATAAATCATTGCATAACATAGACATTTGTGGATAATTCATTACATTGTCAGATACTAATCCTTTTTTTTTCTCACAATAAAAATGCAACAAGTTAAACTAGTTCCTCCATTAACCAATAATAATAGACGATAAACTCCAAAGTCATTCATATCAAACATATTCTACTAATTTCCCCTGAAGCAGATGTCAAAAGAACTCAAATCAAAAGATGATTCATAATTATGGAAATCTAAAAGTCTTTACAATTAATCTAATGTTACTTTCAGTTTTTTAGAATTTTGTTTACGTGTACTACATGTGATGTTAAGATTGCAAACAATTCGAGACTTTATAGAGTTATAAATCAAGGACCTATTGATTTACAACCTAGATAATGATAACAACGTATATTATTTTATTTACACATTCATCAATTATCATACATGAGACACTTATAATAGTATAAAGTAATTAATCTTACTTGTTAAGAAATACATATCTACAACAAAAAGTCAAATACAAAAGTTAGAAGCATCAATCACACAAATACATTAATCAAAACATAATGTAAACACAAAACTCAAAATAAAAGGGGAAGCACTAATAACAAAAAGAGAGATTGAACTATACAAAAAGAAAGATAACAAAGGTAAAGCTAATCTTGACTATTTGTCCATTTGCTTAAACAATAATTGATAAGAATTTTTAAATCAGCACGTTTATACAAAGTCAGGGTCTATTTAGTAAAAAACATAAAGTACAAGGGCTATTCCCATAACTATTAATCTACTGTGTATGAAAACTTTGGACTGAATATGATGTCTTCATTCCGACCAGAATCATCAACGTCATATAATACTTGTCTGTTGAATTCACACACTCTATTTTAATTAAAAAATAAAATAAATATGGTGCGAAATATTAATAATAAAATGAAAATACTGTTACTGTTAACGGCAGTGGTTGTAATGATCACCGCCGTGACGGCAGAATACGTCCGGCCACCGGCTAGAAAGACTTTACATTTCCCTTGGGATCCAAAGCCATCATCTGAACCTCAACAGGTTTGATTTCTTTTATATTGTATATATGCATATATATATATATATATATATATATTTCGGTTAATATTTTATATCAGCAACGATACATACTCAATCCATGGCGGTGTATAGCGAGATGGATGCAGAAAGACTAACATTGTTTTATATTTTTATTTAAATTTAATGAATGAATATTTAGAATCTTTATGTCATGTGTTTATTTGGCGGATTAATGTTAGTATTCTTTTTAGCTAGTCTTAGTTTTTCCTTCTTAAGTTTGTGTGATCTTATATTCTTATGCTTTTAATATACGAGAGCAAGTACCCGCGCGTTGCGGCGGTGAGATGGTGGGGTGATACCTAGGTCATAGAGTGAGTTGATACGTCAAAGAGTATGATAGTCAAATGCCTTAGCCGTACGGGCTCCGCCCTCGGATTTAAAATTTTGTCGAAAGTATATCGAATGACATCTCTAATGAAAGAGCATGAAATTTTAAGAACACCCATACAATTTTTATAATTTATCGATATACGGTTTTTGAGATAAAAGATTTTGAATGAATTGGAGAAATAAATGATTTATGGAGGAGAGAGAAAAAAAATGATTGGTTGAGATTTGAGGAGAGAGAAAGGGTATTATAGTTATTTTAGATTAATATAGAATAGATAGGAGGGGCATTTTGGAGAAGTACTTAAAATCAATATTGAAAATTTCAAGTTCAATGTTAAAAATCTAGGGAAAATCTGCTTTATAATATAGTATAGATGTATATAGAATTTGTTTTCATATACCATTCACATATGAAAATATCAAGTTATTAAATTATAATTTAAAGGTTCTCATGGAGTCATGGTTCTTCCAATTCAATTAGTTCTCACATGAACTTTTTCCTATATATATGTGTGTGTATGTATGTATATTTACATCTATGAATCTATCTTTATATGTAAGCATGTATGTTTATGTACTGTATGCGGATTTTATTGGGGATTCGACATTAAAACGCTAGTTTAAATGCACACGAAAGAATACGAATACACATAAACTTGAATGGAAACAGAAAGAGTACATGGATCTACATTGTTTGGTAGTTCCATGGCAAATCTAGAGAAATTTTGTTGGTGGTTATATTTGATTTTGATACAATGGTTTACAATTCCATTGGGGTCATTTGTGGAGTCTAATTACTTACTACCTAAGAAATTTACCACTGGTTTGCTCATGAAAATTTGTGCCAACCAACCCAAAATTTCGACCTTTCGAGATCCCAACCAAGGTGGCTGGGGCACGGGGCACCCTCGGACTTCATTTCTGTGGGCGGGCCATTATATAATCCATGCAAAGGCGCAAACACCAGATTCCACAACTCAGCAGATTTCATGTAACTGATAGTCGTTTAGTACTTGGTAATGATAGCTTTACCAAGTCATGCTAGACGTCGGATAGGTTTGTTACTTTGTTGGTTACTCCATGCATGATAACTTTACCAAGTTATGCTAGATCTGATAATCATTCTAGTTGGTTACTCCATGCATGATAAACTGAGACTACATAAAAGACACGGTTCTTTTATTTTTTTATAGTTTTTGTAAGTAGTTAATTGATCTAAAGAAAGCTAAAACAGATTTACGAAGCTGATGATAACTGTGTAGTGAGGTTTTTAATTAGAAGATTTACGAAGTTTGCAAGATAGTACACCATGGTGTATGTATCTGTCGATATATCATGTTGGATGATGAAACTAAGAAACCCTGTAAACCTAAGTCTGGAGTTGGTAGAAACACTTATTAAGTCTACAAGCCGAGTTCTAAGATGATCTAAACAAACTTTGTGAAGTGCAACAATTCACTTTGTGATACCTGGTGCGCTGAAAGTGCCTAAACAGTTAGTAGCTAAATAGTTTTTCTTTCTTGGTTATATGGTACCATTGTGAGAAAATGATGTGGTGATTCATAAACATGATGAGAGGCAACAGGCATTGGTGGGATAGGCTAATTACCTTCTGAACTGTAGACTCCTTAACCCTTATATCCAGGAAGAGTGCTAGTCGTCTTATGCTACAGGTTCTATGGATCACTTACGCAATTGTGAAATTTGTTTTTATCAAGATACTTAATAGTTGAGTTATGGGTTGGTCTGATAAGTTGTAGCTTTTAAATTAGCAAGTTTTCACTCTTATCCAGATGATCAGTGATGAAGGGAATATCAAGTTTATACATGCAAATTTAAAACACATGATTTTAGTGAGTTATCATGCAAGTTACACTTATTATCGAAGCTTTACATCTATACCTCATGCACACCTACAACACATATTTTGGTTGGTGTCATGCAATAGAATAGACACGTTATAATAAAAAGCCTTTATTTATAATTTAGGCTGGTCCTCCGTTTTTATGACACTGTCTATAAATGTTCCATTTAGGTTGCATGCAACTCCATTGTAGTAAGTATCAAATCAATATGTTTGAGGGTTTTGCGATATACTTTTTCTGCAAAAAATGTCACTGGTATCTTTCAACCTAGCCTAATTTTATTACATGAATTAGTGCCTAGGACTGACAAATATAGTAAATGCAGGTGCATATTTCCTTGGCAGGGGATAAACACATTCGTGTTACATGGATCACTAGTGATTCATCTTCTCCTTCACTTGTTGAATATGGAACATCACCTGGAAAATACAGCTTTAAGGGTCATGGAGATACTACCTCTTATAGCTATTTTTTATATAGCTCAGGGACAATCCACCATACTGTTATCGGTCCATTAGAACACGACACTGTTTACTACTATAAATGTGGTGGTCAAGGACCCGAGCTCAGTTTTAAAACCCCGCCATCAGAGTTTCCAGTTACATTAGCCGTGGCTGGTGATTTAGGTCAAACTGGCTGGACAAAGTCAACTTTGGACCACATTGACCAATGTCAATATGATTTGCATTTGCTCCCTGGTGACCTTTCTTACGCTGATTACATACAACGTAGGTGGGATACATTTGGGAACCTGGTACAGCCACTAGCAAGTGCAAGGCCATGGATGGTAACTCAAGGGAATCATGAAAAGGAGAACATACCATTTTTAAAGGATGGATTTGCAGCATATAATGCTAGATGGAAAATGCCTTATGAAGAAAGTGGATCAACATCAAATCTCTATTATTCATTTGAAGTTGCAGGGGCTCATATTGTCATGCTTGGTTCCTATACAGATTATGATGAGAACTCTGAACAATATGATTGGTTAAAGGTATGTTTGTTTCTATTTTGATAAAGAATAGGATTTATTATTCTATAACCTTTTTGAGGATGATATTAAGTAATTGTAACCTTATATGGAAAACTGCTTTAAATCCATTTTTATCTGATTGAATTAAACTTCTTAGACGAGGTTTTCATGTTTTGATATTTCATTCTAATTTTTTATTCAATCTCGGGCAACAGGCAGATCTCTCCACAGTAGACCGTGAAAAGACACCTTGGTTACTTGCATTATTTCATGTCCCGTGGTATAACAGTAATTATGCACATCAAGGTGAAGGAGACAAGATGATGGAAGTGATGGAGCCGTTACTTCATGCTGCTGGTGTTGATATGGTCTTTGCTGGCCATGTGCATGCTTATGAACGCACGGTATCCTTAACATCTTGTGCTAGTTTCATACATTTTAACATTTGAACTCTGAACTTCATGCAGTTTTTTTTTTCTTTCAGAAACGCGTGTATAATGGAAAATCTGACCCATGTGGTGCTGTCCATGTGACGATTGGAGACGGAGGGAACAAAGAAGGTTTACAGACCAGGCAAGTGTTTCATGAGCCTTGCTAATGCCTTGAGTACCTTTTCTTTGAATATATGTGTCTTTAGGTGGTAACTAGGGCCTATTACAAAGAATTGGTCAATTTGGGTTATGTTTTACCTCTAACAGGTTTAATGGGTAACATAAAAATGACATAGTTTAGAACTGAAACAGGCCAAATGCGCAAATTGGCCAAAGAAGGTCACTTAAAGTACAATCTCCCAAATCACTTTTGTAAAAAAGTTAGATTATCCAAATTCCAAATACTAATTATATAAAAAAATTCTTAATGTTTTGGGTCAACGCGACTCGTTTTGGCCAGTACACAATAAACAAGTCGTTGTTATCCGACTTCCACATATTTCTGTGTTAACTCTAGTCCTTTAAGTTTACTTGTATTGTTCAGTCAAGTAGATATCCTCCGATGAACCTTTTTGGAAGTTAAATTTATGATTCTGTATTGGTGATTACTTTTTTTTTTCTTCATAATTTAGACCAAACATAAATCTTGAGATTCCATCACTGGTCACTTGAGACCTTAAATCTCACTCAACCCTCAACAGGTACAAGGACCCATCACCAGAATGGTCTGTGTTTCGCGAAGCAAGTTTTGGTCATGGTGAGCTCAAGATAGTAAACTCAAGCCATGCCTATTGGAGTTGGCATAGGAACGATGATGATGAACCTGTGAGGTCTGATGATGTGTGGATAACCTCATTAATGAGTTCAGGATGCGATACTGACAAAAGAAAAAGAATCTAAAGATATATGTTGGTCTCTTTGAAAGGTAAATGTTGGTAGCATACAACTTAACGCTTGCATATTTAAAGAGCAATCAAACATGTTATTTGCTGTGTTGGTGCTAGTTATTATCCTTCAAAAGCTTTTTCACGAAGGTTATATATACATATTGACATATTGTTGCTTGATTGATATTTTAGTGTGTGTATATAGTATCTCTCATGTTGCTTCTACATAAGAGGATCCCTGTGTGTATGTGTGTATTAGTTAAACAAGTACAAGATATATATGGTATGTGCTACAAATGTATCAACTTGGATATCTAAAAAACCATGTTTTTTTTTATACCCGACTCATTTTGGGTATCTCAGAAGTGATAACTTCTAAATATCTTAGTATTGATAACCAAGTTTGCAATGCTCTTCCGGCCATGGGATATACAAGAAACGTTGGATTCAGAAGACATGTCTAACAAAAAAATATATGAAAAGCATTCGTCATTAGTTATCTTCAATGAATGATGCTTTATCTTGTTGACGGTCTTGTCCATACATGAAATGTTGGTTCTAAAGACGGCATATAATGCTTGAAAAATACAAAAATATATTCGTCATTTACAAGTTACACACCTTTAATCAAATAGTTTTCCTGTATTTTAATCTGCTGATATACTCAACCTAAACTAATTTTGAACTATTGAATCGGAATAGCTTGTTTTCATCTCTAACCGTATTATTATGGATCAACAATTTCACAACTGTATGCCGATTATTCATGAAAAGTCTATAACCTGTAACCTATTTTAATTGATGGATCTCATTGAATGCCCAAATGCTCTATGATGGTTAATAACCACAGACGGTAACAGGAAAAAATTCTAAAATGGGCAAACTTAGAAAACTTATGAAAAATAAATCTAAAAGGTGACAAAATGTTAAAAACCTATAGAAATTTTTTAAAAATTTATAAAAAATTTAAAAATACAACAAAATTTAAATTTGGAGGAGGCATTGGACCCCCTTGCCCCCCTTTAGTACCGCCCCTGGTTACAACATGTCCCCAAATGGCACGAGAATGCAGAACTCTATATTGTACCGCCAAGTATGCCTTGCTAGTTCGTAAATCGTCACCCATAACACTACAAACACTTTTTCTTTTTTTGGGTAAAAGGTTTTATTCATCAAAAAATAAGTTCTGAATCCCATCTGAGTGACGGAATGACATTTACATGATCCTCGCATACAATGCAACAACCAAACAAAAACAAAAAAACCGTATCTAGACATTATCGAGACTAATCAACACAAAAAGACTAGTATAATACAAGTGAACACTTTTTTTTTACAACCGTTAACGTGTACTTAAAGACAGAATAAAAACTTACTCTTTAGTTTTTACCCAACATACAGTAAAGTCTCTTTATGGTAACATGATGGAAAGACTTCGTATTTTTCCAGAAACGCCAACGGTCAACATGTAACATTGTTATATTACCCAACAATTATTACCATATTTATCCAGCTAATGTTACATGATTTATTTTTGATTAATCCTCATACCGGTTGGTATTAGATTAATAGATCCTGTTAGTGTTTCAAACTATCAAGTGTTGGAGTGGATTAAATGACTGAATGGATAAAAGTTATATGTCTGGATTAAGTTAATATAGTCGTTTTTTATTAATTAAAAAGAGGACTTAATGGGTTAAATATATTTTATTAAGTCAGGGTCGTGTTCTTGTTTTACTACTTAATAATTCTGAACTTAATGCATTCAGTCAAATTTTATGTTTTTTTTTAACTTGCTAAACAAAAATACAATTAATTACCTATTTTTTTACTTAATACATATATATTCAGCCATTTAATACATTAATTAAAAAAAAGCCCTTAGTAAAATTTTATGATCTAGAACCAGGCCCAAAGTGTGTGGGCCGTTCCACAAAGCCTAACCCGGCTAATCTTTCTCCAATTCTTCTTTTTAGAAAAGTATATACATACATATACAAACACACATCCGTATATCTCTATATATTCTCTCAGATTTGCCGCTAGGGCTTTATATATAGAGAAGATATAGATTTAATTGAGATATATCTTCAGCTATACTCGCCGTACGCAAAATCCATATACATCTCCGATCGCTTGACAATCTTCAGATCTAACAGCAAAACAGTAAGTTCAATTATTTACCAGCTTCTTTACTACCAATTTCACTTTGACTATTATTATTATATTGTTTTTTATGATTCAGATCATGTTAAATATATGCTTTTAATGATTATGGTGATTGTTTTATATGTCCATATAGATAATTGATTTTGCTGCTTTGTATATAGATTTGATATAAAAAATTATTTCATTAGATATACGAGAGTAAGTACCCGCGCGTTACGGCGGTGAGATGGTGGAGGTGATAGGTCATAGTGATAGCCAAATGCCTTAACCGTACGGGTTCCGACCTCAAATTCATCGGAAGTATATTGAATGACATCTCTAATGAAAGAGCATGAAATTTTAACAACACCCATATAATTTTTATAATTTATTGATGTACGGTTTTTGAGATAAAAGATTTTAAATGAATTGAAGGAATAAGTGATTTATGGAGAAGAGAGAAAAAAAATGATTGGTTGAGATTTAAAGAGAGATAAATGTATTTTAGATAAATATAGAATAGATAGGGGACATTTTGAGAAAGTAAATATCTAAACTTAAAATTTGGACAAGGGGAATTTGCTTTATAATATAGTATAGATAATTGAGAAAAAAAAGATATGTATTTGGTGTTTAGCATTGATGGTTGCTTTTTGGGTTTAGATATAATGGTAAATCTTGATGGAAAAATTGTAACTTTATTGAATTGTGTAACAACTAAAGGAAGTAGTAATGTTTAGTTTCAAGTTTGTTACTTTGTTTTATGATATTAGTATGGAATAATAGGTCAAGGTAAAAATAAAAGTGTTAGGAGTATTTTGGGGCTGAAACGGGTTTTGATGAACAATTTCAGAGCATTATGATGCTAGGAATATAAAATTGGCATCAAGTAGTGATTGACAAACACCAGATTCTCACTTTGTTCAGCACGGTAGGGAATTGAATTGTGGGTTTGTTATGCATGATAGATCTTTGTACGACGAGTTAATTTGATACTTCTGATTTTATTTATGACATTGATCTGATTTAAGTGTTTTACGGGATCTAAGGATATTATACAAGTTGAATCTATCTTTTTGTTTCTTTTTTGGTTCGGTTGTGTTGCAATAATGTTGTAAATTAATGTATGTAGGGTTAGGTATTAGCGATGGCAGACAATGGTCCTGTAAATGATGATACCAAAGATCAAGCGACTTCGTCTTTGGAGACTGTTGAAAATGAAGTATCTGTTGATGAGCTGTCAAGAGAGGTTCAAGATACCCTTACTCTTTCGCAAAGGCACAAGTTCTGGGAAACGCAACCAGTTGGGCAGTTCAAGGATCTCCGTGACACGTCTTTGCCCGAAGGTCCGATTGAACCTCCCACACCTATCTCTGAAGTAAAACAAGAACCCTATAATCTTCCGAATCTCTATGAATGGGTTACTTGTGATATGGACTCCGAGGAGACGTGTGCTGAGGTTTATAACCTCTTAACAAACAACTATGTAGAGGATGATGAGAATATGTTCAGGTTTAATTACTCAAAAGAGTTTCTGCGATGGGCCCTTCACCCTCCGGGCTATTATAAGACCTGGCACATTGGTGTTCGCGTGAAAAGTTCAAAAAAGCTCGTGGCTTTCATAACTGGTATTCCTGCAAGAATGCGGGTACGTAATGAAATTGTTAGCATGGCTGAAGTTAATTTCTTGTGTGTTCATAAGAAGCTTCGATCAAAAAGATTGGCCCCTGTCATGATCAAAGAGGTCACCAGGAGAGTTCACATGGAAAACATATGGCAGGCTGCTTATACAGCAGGGGTGGTTCTTCCGACCCCAATTACTTCTTGTCAATATTGGCATCGGTCTTTGAACCCTAAAAAGCTCATTGATGTCGGGTTTTCAAGGCTGGGCCCAAGAATGACAATGAGCAGGACAATGAAGCTTTATAAATTGCCTGATTCAACTGTTACACCCGGTTTTAGAAAAATGGAGCTCCGTGATGTTCCTGCAGTGACCCGACTGCTTAGGGCGTACTTGATGCAATTTGTGGTTGCACCCGACTTTGATGAACTTGACGTGGAGCACTGGATTCTTCCAAAAGAAGATGTCGTCGACAGTTACGTGGTCGAAAGCCCTGAGACTCACAAGATCACTGATTTCTGCAGTTTCTACACTCTGCCATCATCTATTCTTGGCCACCCGACTCACTCAACTTTAAAGGCTGCATATTCTTACTACAATGTCTCCACCAAGACTCCTTTACTTCAACTAATGAATGATGCTCTTATTGTGGCAAAACAAAAGGATTTTGATGTTTTTAATGCGTTGGATGTAATGCATAACGAAACTTTCTTGAAGGAGTTGAAATACGGGCCGGGTGATGGTAAGCTTCACTATTATCTGTATAATTATAGAATTAAGCAGATCTTAAGACCATCTGAACTTGGACTTGTACTCTTGTAATTCCAGAATTAGCAAGAACCGTTTAGGATTTTGTGCACCGATTTTTACCTGTTTTAGAGCTTGATCTATATGTACTCTGGTTGGTAATTTGACTTATGAACTTATAAACATCTTTCCTTTTTAGTGATTTCTGTTTCTTTTTTTTGCTTATCAGTATGTAACTAGTTTTGAATGCATGGCAACTCATAGATCATCACACCTTCATGTGCACTGGGTCGGTGTGTAATTAGCTATTGTGGTATTTAATCAGATTAGGACATTGTTTTATGACTTTCATTAATCATTTGTTTAAGCTTTCTGTTATTATAGGGTGGCTTTTATAACCTAGAAAGAACATATTATAAACATGAGATGAGATGCATTTTTGGTTTGTAAAATAGTTAATGACCTTGGAACAACAATGGTGCTTACTGCTTAGCTGTGCTGTGATATGTGCTTGATATCTGAAATCTAATAGGATGTGGTAAGCAAGGTGGAGTGAAGTGTTAGGTTATGGACAGATTTGATCCTTACCAGGCAGCTTGCTTTACAGTTTGTGGGAATAGTGGAACCGCCAACGTCTTGGTATAGTACGTGTTGAGTGTAATAGCTGATTTACAAAGGCATTCGTCGTATGGCGATGAACCAAAATACCCTACTGATTTAACAGCTAAGAACTCGTCTATGGTAGTGCTTCTGTATGGGAGTCCTTAATGTTGTGGACGATGCAATATTCCTTTAGGTGCCAGGTGGTTCATGTTTTACTTATCTATACGCCCTGGATCCAATTTGAACTTCTCATCCCCCATGAGTCACGACTCGCTAGAGCCTTCAGACCCAACAGATCCATTTCTTAGCCTGGTACATATAGCCGTTCTTGGCCTACCGGATACTTGCCTGCCGGCTAGGCTTTAGGATCCTATGCTCATTTCTATGTATGTTTGGGTTAGTTTTGCACATACACGTTATCATTTAATTTAATTGTAATACAAGTATCCATATGCAACATACGGTTTAATAATTTTTTAAACCAATCCATTCAAATTGTTATATCAAACGGCCCTTCATTTTGTACTTTTATATATAAAAGCATATAGTAATATTTAGTATTTAAAATTCGATATCATAACGTAAAGAAAATATTCATAAGTCTTATTATACATTACAAGACATTACAACTCATAACAAAATAAATGTTGCATACATAATTTGAAAAGAAACACAATTGTTTTCAAAATTAAAAACTGAAAAAATAAAATGAAAATGATTTATTTTCGAGAGTGATGCAAACTCCCATCTGTCTCTCAATAGCAACAAGCCTTCCATCATCTTTCACCAACCTATAATCCTCTAAACAGCAACAAGCCTTCCATCATCTTTCACCAACCTATAATGATTTAATAATTTTACGATTAATACATTATAACATTTTTACATAACTTCCAATAAAAATAAAAAATTAAAAATGCATGTGAACTCCTAGGCATACCAAAAAATCTAAAAAACTGACCTTTAGATAAGGAATGCGAATTCTTCCTGTAGCCTTGCAATCGCCTTTGTAATTTCGTTGAGACACACGGTGCGTGTTTCCAGTTTTTTCAAATTTATAGTCACCACCGGCTCTCCTTCCAACAGCTTCAGTTTATTCTCTTTAATCAATTGTGAGTAATAGGAAGCCGAAGTTTCCTCGACCCCAACCTTTATCATGTCCTTTAAAGAGGACAGCAGATTCATGGAGAACGATCCATCCAATCGTTCTACTACGCACCCAATAAAGAGAAAAAACAAGTTTTAATTTGAGGGCCAGGCCCACTTTATGCTTAGAATACTGTTTCAAGTGGCTCACTTTCACCACTCCAAATCCTTCAATCGTTTTCTCTCCGGCCTCCAAATGATTATCGCTTATTTCCACCAACGTCAATTTCTCTAAATTATCCGTGTAACGATCGTCCAGCGTATTTACCACCTTCTGTTCCAACTTTAAAACTTCTTCCAATTTTTCCATGAAATCTTTTTTGGCCCATTGAGCAATGTCTCTAGCTATTTGCCTCAACACCAAATGCAGCTGATAATACTCTTGACCAAGGTATATTAAAACCTTCTCTAATACGAGCTGAACATATTCAAATATATCTTTCACATACTTATTGATGGTGTTGCGTGCTGCTAATATTTGTTTCTCGAGAATAGCTAAAATCAGCTCTGAAGAGGCTATGTTCTCAAAAGACAAGGAGTTTTGTGAACTTACTAACTGATATTCATAATCTAAAAACTCTAAGTCCTTAAATCTAACATCAAGCAAACTGGCACGAAAATGTTTAAGTTTGGTAGTCATCCTTAATGAAAAAAACATGCATTCATCATTCTTAAACTTTCCATACTCCCCGGAAAAGATGATTTGGTGTATATCTATATTCGCAGAGGCTACAATAGCGATTATTTTTGGAAAAGCTAGCTTAACTGAATCAAACTTAACAGCACGCCTATCTTTCTCCAAAGCAGTTTCTTTCAAATCATTACTAATTTGGTAATTAAGAAAAGAATCATGGTTGAAGATAATGGAAAGCATTCCAATAACCAAATGTTTGACAACATATTGAAACCCTAGATACTCTCCCCCATGCTTTGATAAGAGATACGACTCTACTTCACTAACAGTTTCTTTCACAACAGATTTATCTCTTGCACCACTTTTGGTATCCTTGACATAACAATAACCAAAACGCGGGTTGTTTTTGGTTTGGTTCACTGTTATATCAGTAATCATCTCTTTGGAGCATAGATCCAACTTTGAAATAACAGGAACGGTTTGTTTACCTAACAAATCAACTTGCTGGCAAAGCAACTTTCTGGAAAGGCATTTATCCAAGTCTGCTGAACCGGACATAACATTTATATAAACACACTCTGCTTTTGCCTGCTCAGATATGTAACCTAAAGACACAAAGTACAACAATCTCAGATAATGAATAAATCAATAAGGCACATAACCACAAGTTGTAACTATTTTGTCTAACATTTAGCATGCTATGCCTCAAAAAAATACACTATAGCTACCCATTAATGACTATATTCATATACTATCAAACCGGGCAAGTCAGTCAAGTTCTGTTTAAATGGCCAATCTGACCTCTCAATCAAGAACCACAGAACTAAAAATTATTAACAGACTAGCAGGAATGTTATGGTGATATGGTCAAAGCGGCCAAATCAGCTAAATTGATGTGTTTTAGCCTCATTTTCCAAACAATGCACTCCTTACTCTTTTAGCATAACTCTTGGCGATCTTAACAAGTTTGAATTAGAAACGAAAGGATGTGCATATATTAAAAGCTACATTCTTAACAACTCACGTTTTAATCTTAATTCTAATCTTAGAAAATATCGTATGATTAGAATTGACTCAAGGACTACTTGTGTATGACTGGGATATAGAAGTAAAGGATAAAGACTGAAGTCAAAAAGGTCAACAAGGGACTAACCATGAAGATACTTGGAGGGCTCTTTGAATAGATGATGATAAAGGACCTTATATATGGGTCATTGTTCTTTTCAGCAGATACACAACATTCATTCATACATTTAATTCTCAGTCATTGTCTTAACCCTATTATTTTTGGGGTATTGATCTGTTCATTGGATAATTAGATATCGATCACTTGATATTCAATTGTTTTGTAATCTTACAACATAATAATCATTCTCATAATAATTTTTGATCAAGTTTTCTCTTATTAATTGTGTGTGATCTAGATATTTTGATTGTATTCTGGATGTTGTGATTTGGATTATAGTTTTCTAGATGAGATGAGAGCAAAATTGTTCTATATTTTGATCTCATTGGTGATTCTGTAGTAATCCTTGCTCGATTCTTTCAAACTGATTTAGGCTTTTGATCAGATTACAATTTCATGTTTCATCGATTTGGGGGTATTTCTAGTGCTTTCAAGAAATGGATCAGGTCCTTCTGTCACCCAGGGTTTTGTTTCTATGATGTTAAACATCCAGGAATCATTACTTTTGCTTTTTCAAACAATTTTTTTAAGAGGTTAAGATTAACTAGTGATATTGAATATGCTAATAGTCAAAATAGATAAAAGGATGCTAAATTGCTACCCAAGGTTGTTATGGGTTGAGTAGGTTCATTTGGATGCATTGAGGTTGGATTAGAACTTGATTAAGCCAGAAGTACACTAACTAGAATTATAGCCTTTCTTAGTAGCTAATTGTGAAGTCTGACATTGAAAGTCAAATTGAATTAGAACTGAAAATTTTATTTTAGCATTTTTACTAACTTGATGTTGTAATGTTTGTTTCGTTGCTAAGAAGTTGGAAGTAGTCGTTTGTAGATTTTCAAACCTTTAGCCGCAAAGGTGAGTATATGGAACTTAAACGTGTAATTGAATCATAAGAAAATGGATTACAGTTGTGTAAGAATTTCCATATGATTGTGTTGATGATTGTATTGTGGTTATTATGCATTCTTATGATAATATGTGTCTATGTGCTGAACTTTTTATTTTATTTTATTTATTTTATTATTTTTTTCATGAAATTTATCTTTTATTATATCAAAAAACCAGATTACAATTCATGACCTATCAAAGAACTAAATGAAACAATAAACCTATCTATACATCTAAATATCTATTTCCTTTCATATTCTACCCCTCTAAAGTATCATTGCTTTGCTTCTCCATTCTAAGTCATCCCTTTGCAGCTACAGATCATCATCACCACTAGCACAGATCCCATTATTCTTTTAATTTAGTGTATGCTTTCCCTTCTTTAAACTTCAAACTCATTAACCTATGTCTAACAATGCCCACAACCTGCTCCTTCAGTTTCTCCTTTGGTATTATGGCTCTGTTGAATACCCTAGAGTTTCGTTCTTTCCAAATAATGTGCAAGCAGCAAACACAATTCTTTGAACAACACTCCTCACAGAGTTGTTATGCTTCTTATTGCAAAACCAGTTCTTAATGTCTTGCCAATTATTAGGGATACTTATTTCATCCATAATCTCTTTTAACTCTTTCCAAATGTACCCAGAGTACTCACACTCGAAAAACAGGTGTTCCAATGAGTCAGCCTGTTTACCACATAATGTGCACGAGTATGCAATTGTAGGGTACCACTTCTTGAGTCTTTCTTGGGTTTGTAGTTTATCTCTCATAGGCAACCACATTATGAAAGCATGACTAGGGATACATTGACTAACCTAAATAATATTCCTCCATGGCACTTTAACATCATTTTCCCTAATATCAATCCAAACATTCCCCACAGTAAATTTCTTCTCATACCCAACACTATTTACCCAGACCATTTTATCCTCAATATTATGTGCTAAACTTGTTATTTGAAACATGTAGTATAGTTTTGTAGTTATCGTACTTCATAACATTGTGTTGTACTATGTCGTTGATAACATACATCATGGCATTCTGATATTTTTTTATATACCGCTGAGCATATTGTATACATGTAACAACCGTGGTTCCTGACCTTTTGACCATATGTACAATTTAACTAACTATTGAGTTGGTTAATATAGTTCAAGTGCAATTTGAAGTTCATTAAGTGCAATGTGTACATATAGATCAATTTGTCGTGCAATTTGGGACGTATGTGTTAGTCGAGGTCATTAAGTTAAGTTATGTTGTGGGTTTGTTTTGGCATTTGAAGGATTGACGTTTAGCTATTTGTCGAATTTAGCGGAGCGGGAGCCTACACTTTTGGATTCTAGGTCGGCCCCCCTTCTAATTCCTCCACCTCCACCCATTTTTTTTCTATCTTCTTCCTCTCTTTCTTTTCTCTTCCAAGAAAAACACATACAAACACATATATCTCCCTCCCTCTAGATTTCTACCTCTTAATGGAAGATTAAGCAAGTTTTGTTGGAGGTTTTCATCATCATCATCATCATCTTAATAACATATCAAAAGATTGAGTCTTGAAAGTGCAAGGAAACTTCTAATCGGGTCAAATTCGGGTTGAGCTTTTGGCGTAAGATTGGTAAGCTAAACTCATCCCAAAATCATCATTTATGTTTATTAACTTGTTTCTAGTTGATTTCAAGCAAATTTGGGTCACAAATTGGGTCAAAAGGCATTTAGGGTTTTCCTAGGGTTTCAAATGGGTCAAAACAATTTCTAACCTAGATTTGATGTTTTGGGACAAGATTATGATATGGGTTATGTTTAATGATGTTAAAATATGGTGATTTATGCATAAAAATGTGTTTTGAAGCTAGCTTAGTCGATCTTGAAGTCAAAAACCTGCCCAGTTGGAGCACGGTCGTTCAGACAGACGCTCTGTGCTTGTGGCCGTGCTATTATTAAGAACATGCCCAGTTACTGCAGACGCTCGTACGGCCGACCGTGCAAGCGGCTGCAGTATTTCTGTTCCTTCCCCAACTTTTTCGTTCAGTTATCGGTCGACTTTTAATGATCCAAAACTTGTTTGTTGGTCTTATATTAACATACTAAGGTTAACAAAATTGGTTAAACACATTTCTAAACACTTTGATTTTCAAGTGGAATTTTGGTGCTAAGTCATTGAACCGTGTCTAACCAAAACTCTTCATTTGTCATTTAAACGTTCTCGAATGACTTATAAAACATCTTTAGGGGAAATTGTGGTATAGTATAACTAGTATTGACCATGTCTTGTATTGTGACATATATTGTTAGATTGTGGACTTTGGACGACCATTGGGCATTCGTAGCTTGATATTAACTTGCTATTGCCGATCAAGGTGAGTTCGTAGCTCCCTACTCGTTTGAGATTCGGGCTGAAAAGTGTACAACCTTTGTGTGTTAACTTGTTGTTTGTGCAATTATGTGTTGCCTTGATTGATGACATAGTTCAATTGAGCATACGTTTGATTTCCTTGATGATGACATGACTTGATTGTGCATATGTTGAGTGTCTTAAGTGATGACATTGTTTGATTGATGGAATTGTTAACGTGTAAATACGTGGTTGTTATATGATTATTGTATGTGCGTGTTTGGTTGACTTTTAGGTTAGTTGTGTATATATGGAAGACGATAATACCTTCGAAAGGTTGGAGATGTGGTGGGAAGGCTGCGGGTGACCCTATATATAAGCATCAAAGACCTTTCAAAAGTAGTATCGTACGAAGTATATACACATAGTGTTTGTTTCTGGGTGGACATTGATGGTCATGGTGCAATTGAGTACAATGAAGTACATTACGCGCAATTGAGTACAATGAAGTACATTACGCGCAATTGAGTACAATGAGGTACATTACGTGTAATTGAGTGCAATTGAGGGACGTTGATAGACATGTTGGGCATTATAGAACTTGTTAGATACTTCTTGATATCATTATTACTTGTTCTTGTTTACTATGCGTATTCTAAATACCTTGTGTAGTTCATTATATGAGTACATATGTGAGGGTCATTGATGGACATTGATTGATTATGTATTGTTTGAGTATGATTGATTATTTATGATTAGGGTAGTTGTACATACACGGAAGACGATGATACATTTAATGAGTTGGAGATGTGGTGGGAAGGCTGCGGGTGTCCCTGTATACAAACATCTAAGATTCCTTAAATGTAAAGTCGTATGAAATGTATGTGCATTATGCATGGTTGAGTGGATGGACATGATGGACATGATGACATTAAACGGGTACTTACGTATTTGATGACAATAAACGGGTACTTACGTACTTGATGACATTAAACTGGTACTTATGTACTTGATGACAATATCGATGACAATAGAGGGACAATGTGTGCATGTACAAATAAACGGGTACTTATGTACTTGATGACATTAAACGGTTACTTATGTACTTGATGACAATATTGATGACAATAGTGGGACAATGTGTGCATATACAAATAAACAGGTACTTACGTACTTGATGACATTAAACAGGTACTTATGTACTTGATGAAATTAAACGGGTACTTATGTACTTGATGACAATATCGATGACAATAGAGGGACAATGTGTGCATGTGCAATAAACGGGTGCTATACGTACTTGATGACAATTGGATGACATGAGAACAATTGAGGAACATTGATGGACATGTCTGACATTTTAGAACTTGATGGATATTTGTTGATGTCGACATTCTGTGTTCTTGTGCATTATGTGTGTTCTAGTTATGGTATGATTGTGCAATGGATACATGTGGGTCCAGGTTGCGCTACGAGCCAACCTATATTGAGTACTTGCGCCTTTTAAGGACTTACTGTAAGTGTGTTCCTTGTTCATTAGCTTAGTTCATATTGTGAATGGCTTTGGCATTAGATTCTCGTCATTTGCCCCTACGAACTCACCAACCTAGTGTTGACCTTGTTTAGTACACTTTTCAGGTAACCTTGTGAATCCAAGACGTGATGGTTGATGGATGCTTGCGCTAGAGTTTGGGCTTAGTCTTACATGGATCAAGGATTCATTTGCCCCTATTTGCATTATGCTTTATGTACTTGTTTGTTGATGATGGATTCACCGAATCCCTTTATTTTCATATAGTTCATGTTCTACGATAATCCTATGTATACGCTATATCTTTTCGGTAGTATTTCGAGCCTAGCTCGGGGTGTTACAATACACCATCGCATTTTGGTGTGCTATCTAGTCGTTTACATATATAACGGCATTTTGATGTACTTGTGATTTGCCTATTGTATGTTTAAATTTTATATACTCACTAAGTGTTGTGCTTACCCCGTTTGGCGGTGTTGTTTTAGGTCAAAGTGGCTCAAAGGTAATGGTAGAGGCAAAGGAAGGAAAAGGGGTCAAGACGAACTAAAATGGACTACACTTGTGAATATATAGGTTTGCAAGTGTTATCTTTTAAATTGCAGACTTGCTATTGAACTTGTTGTAAATCACCCAAGTCTCTTTTGATTTAAAGTTTAATATGTCCGTTGTTAGTTTAGTGTCATAACGGGTAAGGCCTTGTGCAAAATGGTTAATTATAAGTCTACATTTATATATCTATTATTAGGGAATGAAGTCTTATGGTTGTAGGAACCTTTTGTTACGAATAATATGAGTTTAGGACTAGAAATAATAATATTAGAAGTAGAGGGACTGGAAGTGTCAAGTTGGAACTTGGGTTGTTAGGTCGGTTACTAGCCGTTCCTATATATACGTTATATGTGTGTATATTTCAGTATGAATATATACAATTTGTGTGTGATAATTCACATCTCTTCCTCTTAATCATTTCTCTCATATTAATTGGTATCAGAGCTCGGTCATTCTTCCTCACCGGCGACCTCGATTCTGTTCTTATCGCCGGCGACTTCTTCTTCTCCGGTGACACTATCAGTGATATATAAATAATAAAAAAAAAACCAAAACAAAAACACTTAAATCATTTTTCACTCAATCAAAACCCTAATTCATCAAATTTCCAGTATTAATTCATCAATTTCAGTTGTAATTCATTCATTCTAGCATAATTCATTGATTTTAGCAAAAATCCCCAATTTTAACCCTAAATTTTTCAAAAACTGATGACATCAACAAGGAATCAAGATATGGAGAAATTACAGAAGGATTATCAAGCGCAACAGAAGGAAATTAAGGATCAAAGTCAGATTATCCTTAATTTGAACGCAACAATGGAGGCGATGAAGCGTGATATGGAGAAATTGCTTAAACAGAAAGGTACGATGGCGCGTGGTGAACACGGAGAGTTAGTGCAGGCAAGTTAACTCATCTAGAATTTCCTAAGTTTGATGGTGATGATGTCGAGGCTTGGATGTACAAATGCCGCCATTATTTCAGTATTGATGACACACCAGAGGAAAGTAAGATCAGATATGCTGCCATTCACATGTCCGGTAGGGCTCTGTCATGGCACCAAGGATATATGACTTCTGCTGGTCGTGAAATGGAGGAGATACCTTGGGAAGAATATTCCAGATCTATCACTGCCAGATTTAGTTCAGTTGCCGTTGAAGATGCTATGGGAGCTCTCAAAGCTCTTACTCAAACTGGAGAGCTTGACACCTATTGTGATGAATTTGATATGCTTCCCAATAAGGTTAGTATCTGTGAAGAGTATTCTGTTAGCCTATTTATTGAGGGTTTGAAGCCTGAATTGAAATGTCATATTAGAATGTTTAGGCCTAAAACTATGAAAGATACTATTTCCTTAGCTAAGCTGCAAGATCAAGCAAATAAGGCTTTAGGCAGGATCTCTAGTGTTGCATCTTCATCTACTACTAGATCAAATGTAGGAAGATCTTCAGCATTTACTGGCCATTCTAAACAACCTTTACTGCCTAGTCCTACTCCTATCACTGCCATACCTTCAACTGCTATTGTGCCTAAGAAAATTAGTAATAAGGTGTTGGAGGATAAGAGAAGTAAAGGAGAATGTTTCTATTGTGATGAGAAGTTTGTGGTTGGCCATAACAGAGTTTGTAAGGGTAAGAAACAATTATTTTTGGTGGAAATAGAGGATAATAATGAGGAAAATGATTCTATTGAGGTTACTGAGATGGATTCTGCAGCATTGATCCAAGGAGAGCCAAAAATTTCATTAAATGCTATGTTAGGCATCCCTTCTTATTCCACTATGCAGGTGGGGACTAAGTGTTTGCATATATTGGTAGATAGTGGCTCTACACACAATTTTATGAGTGATTTAGTTCCAAATAAAGTGAGGTGCATCACAAATGGAATTCCTGAGGTGAAGGTAGCTGTGGCTTTTGGAAATGATACTAATTATGCAAAATTGTGTAAGGATTTTAAGTGGACAATGCAAGGGAACTATTTTACAGCAGATATGCTAATCATCAAACTCACCAATTATGATATTGTGTTAGGAGTACAATGGTTGGAGACCTTGAATGACATAATTTGGAACTTTAAGGAATTAACCATGAAATTTTCTTTGGGAGGTCAGAATTTTGTATTAAAAGGAACAAAAAGACAGAATGTGAGTTCTTGTTCCATTGAAACACTCACTTCAATGTTACACAATGGAAAGAGTGTGGTTCAAGCTGAGTTGTTTGTGTTGCAACCAGTTGGAAGTGATAAACCATTGCATGAGCCTGTTATTGGGGGAATAGACTCAACTCAAGAGTTAGAAGCATTGTTGGCTAGATATAGTGATGTGTTTGAGGTTCCTAGATGACTGCCTCCTTCTAGACCTATTGATCACAAAATTATCCTCAAACTAGATGCACCAAACCTCAATTTGAAACCTTATAGGTATCCAAAACATCAGAAAGATGTTATTGAAGAGATGACTCAAGAGTTGCTTGATACAGGGGTAATTAGAAACAGTACTAGTGCTTTTGCAGCCCCTGTTGTCCTGGTTAAAAAGAAAGATGGTACATGGAGGATGTGTGTGGACTATAGGAAGCTCAATGAAGCAACTGTTAAGGATGTGTTTCCCATACCGTTGATTGAGGATCTCTTAGATGAATTACAGGGAGCTGTAGTGTTTTCAAAGTTAGATTTGAGATCTGGTTATCACCAAGTCAGAATGTGTGAGCAGGATATACATAAAACAACTTTCAAAACTCATATGGGACACTATGAGTTTTTGGTACTTCCATTTGGCCTCACCAATGCCCCAGCCACTTTCCAATCATTGATGAACAACACCTTTAAGGAAGTTTTAAGGAAAAGTGCATTGGTTTTCTTTGATGATATCCTGATTTACAGTGGAACCTGGAAACAACACTTGGTTGATTTAGAGATTGTGTTGGAATTAATGAGACAAAATGAATTGAGAGCTAAGAGATCAAAGTGCACTTTCGCTAGAAATCATGTAGAGTATCTTGGTCATATTATTTCCAAAGAGGGAGTTGCTACTGATCATGTGAAGATTAAATGTATACAAGATTGGCCTCTTCCTACCACTGTAAAACAACTAAGAGGATTTCTGGGGTTAGCAGGATATTACAAGAGGTTTATAAGGAATTTTGGAAGTATTGCAAAGCCCTTAAATGCTTTGTTGAAGAAAGAATCTTTTAATTGGTCTGCTGATGCACAATTTGCATTTAAATCATTAAAAGAAGCATTAAGCAATCCTCCACTTTTGGCATTACCAGATTTCAATAAAACCTTTGTTATTGAGACTGATGCATCCTCTAAGGGATTGGAGCTGTACTCGTGCAAGAGGGACATCCATTGGCATTTGTAAGTAAGGCCTTGTCATTCAAACAGCAAGTAACCTATATGGGACAACAGACTAAATTAAAAGAGATAATAATAACAATAACATAATAATTCAATGTTAAGTAATAATAATAATAATGATTAAATATGAACAATGTATATAAATTAAAAAAAACCTTTTTGGTAGTCGATCGTAGGGTTTTTTTTTTGTTGAGAATATGTAAGGGATTTTTCAAAGTGGTATATAATAATAATAAAGATTTTTTTTTATTAAAATTCGGCCATTTATTTATTAAATTAATATTAAAAAGTAGGGGATTAATAAGAAGGGAGTATTAGGCTAAATGAGAAGGATTAAGGGTGCCAAGTGTACCCCAACCTTCTCTTTTAATTATATTATAGATAGCCTTACTTGGTTTACCTAAAAGTAAACATAAACATAAAAATGATGATACATTATATACTATATAAACTAAATTCGCGTTATATACTATCTAAATTAAATTCGCGTGAATAGTGAAGTAGGTTGGTTGCAGCTGGCTCAACAGTCTGCTTATCGACTTAGTTTCCTTTTTTCCTTTTTTTTTCTTTCATATTTTAGTTTTTTAAGTTACCGTGTTATGTAGATGTTAGCTTGACTTTTAGGTTTCTAAATTTTTCATTTTTTTAAGGTGATAATATTTTAGTATTTCACACTTTAACTATTAAATCTTTTAAGACTTTTTATTTTTACCATTAAAATTTTATGTTTGATGATTCATAATGAGACAATTTTAGTCTTTTTTTTATTTTCACCATCAAATTTTTTATCTTCAAAAAACATTGCAAGTTTTTATGTCATCAAAGTTTTATGTTCTAAGATAAACGGTGTATTCTTTAACTATGTATTTTTTTTGTCTAATGATAACGGTTAGAATTAATTATCCGTATTCAAGTCTATGTTCGGTTGTTATTCTCGGCCAACACCCGAAGTTATAACACTAGTAGAAATATAGAATGGAAGTGAAAGTTCAAATAAATATTGTTTATGAAAATTTGCATAAAAATATATTATAACTTAGATGCATCATGCATACATATTAATGCGACGGACGGTGGCGGCGGTAGTGGCGGTCACGTTGGTGGAGGTGGTAGTGGCGGGGATGGCTGTGACATGTAGGTTATTGATGTAACGTTTATCATGCATTAAAATATGTACATTGGTGAAATTTAAACTTAATATTGAAATTAAACTAAATTTTTTCTTTATAATATAAATATAAATAAAAGGATGGTAGTATGTGTGTCATGTATCTATCTTAGGTATAAAATCCCTCACATCTTATTTTTTTTAAATCATAAAAAACATGTGGTTCACCATTTATTCAAAATATTTAAAAATTAATATGTGAGGGTTCAATACGTAGCTTAGGTATATAACAACCATATTATCACTGTTTCCATATTAATAAAATCCTGGTTAAATAAGTTGGCAACACTCTAAGTGAAACGCCCCGTAATTTTTTATTTTTTAAAAATTTTAACAACATAAACATTAGTGTTATTATGAATATATACGTATACGACATGTCCCAACACTTATATATACTTGAAAAGGGCAACCGAGCATAACAACAATTATTCAACAGCTTATAATTTAGACTTAAAACCTAATATAGACTTTAAGACCGCAACCATTAGAAAATATACTTTTCCCTTTTCCGTGGATAACTCATTTGACAAAAACAGAGTTACCGTTTGAAAGTTATGACTATTTTAAGTTCCACTAAAATATTAGCAAACTGTTCCAACGAGCTATTTGGTGACTCAGTTTTGACTCACTTAAACACATCCGTATTTCGCAAATCTTATACCATTTGAAAGAGCTATAGTCGTACTTTGAAAACCTGTTTTTAGTTTTAGCTAGAACGTTATACACAAAAAGTTACGGCCCTTCAAAAACTGCTCACACTCATATTAGTTGCTGAAATTCAGCTTCTTTTGCTGTTAAAAATTCAGCACCAGCTAGCTGTTTTACGACCCACTTTAAACCACTTTTATTTGGACAAACCTAGACATATCCTATACCGTTTTGAAGCCCTCTGAGTCTACTTTCCAGCCCCATAAGCCACTTCGACCAGCACTGAACCGTTTTAAAGACACAAGCCTCCAAAGTTGACCCAAAAGTCATTTTTTAACATTTTTCCCCAAAGTGGACAACGACCCCCAAATCAACCAAAACATAACTTCAAAACACTAAGACTTACTGAATTAGTTGAAATACTATACGTGACTTGATTGAGCCTTTTGTTCCAGAATTCGGGCTCAAATGGACCAAACGGGTCAATTACACATTTTATGACATAACAAGACTTCGACTAGGTATATTTTTATTTAACGACGACCACTTTTTCCACAAAGGTGCAGATCATATTTACTCTATATTTAGTACATGCTTGACTCAAAACTAACCTTTAAACCCATGGGATGACCCCAATTGGTCAGTTACCCAACTAGCATACAAAACGGGTAAAAAACAACACATCTTTTAACAAACTACAAGTCCACCATCCCTTGACCATAATTATACATATTCTTTTGCCAAAATGACACAACAACATAAGCCCATACGTCGGGTATAAAACATGTTTGTATCCAACCATTTCCAACAAATCACAAAATGACTCAAGAGTGCATTACTAGTAAAATCTTTTCTTTTATCGGTGATTTACTTGAAGTGATGCATCAACTTGATGATTTAAAGAAACTTACAATATATGCATTCCAAGTAAATCCACACTAAGCTTTCTTGCCTCCTTATTTTTATTTATTTGATCTTTCTCAAGATCCGACCCGTTTGCACCTTTTAGAATAAAACAACTAATGGAATTAGCACAAAGCTTAGTGAGCAATATAAGTATCAAATAAGCAACTTAACATCTTAATCATGGCAAACATAAGGATTTACAACTCTTATCTTGCAACTGATCCGTGCATATGCAACATATAACAACTTAGCACATAACTTTAATCTAGCAATAAAACTAGAATATCCCTATGATGCAAAAAACTATAACGATTAGTCACAACACATGTAACATAACTATCATATGACTATATGACACCTCGGGGTCATATAGTCTCAACTTGACTGTCTCATGACTATATGACACCTCGGGGTCATATGGTGGCAGTAGTTACCACTAGCATTGGACCCGATTTTGTGTGTGCCAGACTCCGGATTGGAGAAGAGACGTACCAAGATGCTAGAACCAAAGACGCGAATCTCTTTTTAACTCACCATTTGCTTTCTGAACTTGACAAATCAATGGTGGGTGCCCATGTTGTTGCACAAAAACTTGTGGTAATGCAGTTAGGATCTTTATGTAAAAGCTTGCGCTTAATTCTTAGGAAGATCAATGAAGACCTCAATCTCACATTTCCCACACAAAAAAAGTTAGAGAAGCAAATTCACAACTATTTCATAGGCAATGCCAACTTCTTACAAATTTGTAACAAGTCCGAGAAATCTCTAGCCAAAATCGCGGTCTCATGTGAGTTTGATGATTATCTTGATGATACACAAATGCATTACTCCGCTAGATTGTCTAATATGTTGAACGATTTTTATATGATTGTAAAATTGAAGGAATGCTTACGCTTTAAAGACAAAGTGTTGGAGTTTCTTGAGCTGAAAAATATGGAAGAGTTTAAACTTCATATGTCCGCGCAATACGACGGCGATGGTAGTGGCGGCTCGGCAAGGTGGTGGTGGTGATGGGTGGCAGCGGTGGTGTCGAAAGCGGTGGCGGTGGCGGTGACGGGCGATGGAGGCGGCGGTGACGGGCGGTGGAGGCGGCAATGATTGTGAATGTTGAAGTAATTGATGTTAAATGTGGTAGTGTAGTTATTTGAAAGAGTGAGGGGTTTATGTTGTAATTTATTTCATTACGGGTATTATAGGTATGTTACGTAGAGATGTTTAGTCTAATAAGTAACGTCATAAATCATTAAGGCTCAATATGATATCTACCAATTTTTTCAAGCATGCATAATACTTTACAAACAAAATTATGGCTCAATGTCAACCTAAGAGAGTCAATATTAATTAAGTATTCAGATTGCATATTCAAATGAGTCTTAAAACATCAAAACAATTCTCAAGGCTATAACTTAAATGCAACTAACACGATGACCAGATATCTTCCAGACTTCCACGACACAAATTTCGATCTGAAATCTCCCAAGTTCCTACATAATGACAGCAATTAGTCAAGACATGTACACTATTCTTTTCATGATCACTATGCACAATGTAACTCAAGTAATAGTGTATGAAGCCGTAATTATGTTGCTGCCATAACATACCTCGGATCGCAATATTATCTAGAAACTATGTAGAACCTAGGCATACCAAAAAATCTAAAAGAAATAAAGACTTAGCAACTGACCTTGCTAGATAAGGAATGCATATTCTTCTTGTATCATTGCAATCTCTTTTATTATTTCATTGAGACACACCGTGCGTGTTTCAAGTTTTTCCATATTGATATGCACCACAGGCTCTACTTCCAATAGCTTCGGTTCATTATCTTCATACAATTTTGAGTGATACGATGTTAAAGTTTCCTCAATACCAACTTTTATCATGTCCTTTAATGAGGAAAGTAGGTTCATGGAGAAAGATCCATCAAATCTTTCTACAACGTGAACCCAATAAAGAGCAAAACTGAGTTTTAATTTGAGGGCCAGATCCACTTCATGCTTAGGATAGTGTTTCAAATGGCCCACTTTCACCGATCCAAATTCTTTGATTGATTTCGCTCCAGCCTCCAACTCACTATCTGTTATTTTCACCGACATACATTCCTCTAAGATAACAGTGTAACGATCCTCAAGCGTGTTGACTACCTTCTGTTCTAACTTTAAAAGCTCTTCCACTTTTTTCATGAAACCCTTCTTGGTCCACTCAACAATATCTCTAGCGATTTGCTTCAACAACAGATGCAACTGATAATAATCTTGAGCAAGGTCTATAAAAACCTTTTCTAATATTAACTGGACGTATTCAAATATCTCTTTAACGCAATTGTGGATGGTGTTGCGTGCTGCAGATATTTGTTTCTCGAGAATAGCTAAAATTAGCTCAGAAGAGGCTATGTTCTCAAAAGACAAGGAGTTTTGTGAACTTACCAACTGATATTCATAATCTAAAAACTCTACGTCCTCATATCTAACATCAAGCAAACGAGCACGAAAATGCTTAAGTATGGTAGTCATCCTTAATGAAAAAAACATGCATTCATCATTCTTAAACTTTCCATACTCCCCGGAAAAGATGATTTGGTGTATATATATATTTGCAGAGGCTACAATGATGATTATTTTTGGAATAGCTAGCTTAACCGAATCAAACGTAACCTCCCGCCTATCTTTCTCCAAAGAGTTACTTTCAAATCATTATTAATTTGGTAAATAAGAAAAGAATTACGGTTGAAGATAATGGAAAGCATTCCAATAACCACATGTTTGACAACATATTCAAACCCTAGATACTCTCCCCCATGCTTTGATAAGAGATAAGACTCTACTTCACTAACAGTAGTTTCTTCCATAACAGATTCTTTTCCACCAGCACTATCATTATTCTTGACATAACAATAACCAAAACGTGGGCTGTTTTCGGTTTGGCTCACTATTATATCAGTAATCATCTCCTTAGAGCATAGATCTAACTTTGAAATAACAGGTACGGTGTGCTTACCCAACAAGTCAAATTGCTGTCGAAGAAACTTTCTGGACAGGCATTTATCCAAGTCTGCTGAACTAGACATAACATTTATGAAAACACACTCTGCTTTTGTCTGCTCAAATATGTAACCTAAAGACACGAAATACAACTATTTCAGAAAATGAATACAACAATATATAATATTTTCAACTGGTGAATATGGAATCTATGTTTATAACTACAGAAAAACCATTGCCCAATGTTCCGTTTCGCATTCAATTACTTGTACGTACTCCAGAAGCGGAAGTCATTCAAACATGTTTACCTTTCAGTAACATAATAAGAAAATAACAGTTTCCTCGATCTGTCTATTTATATATATATCTATAGCTTCATCTTCGTCTTCAACATTATCAGATTGTTACATTTTTTCTCTATTTCAATTTAATTAAAGTCAGATGGTGGTGAAATCTTTTGTGATAGAAACAAGTTAATAATTTGTGTCTCATCTATTTAAGAGCCTCACTATTATTCTAAGAAACGATTATAGGCCTTTAGATCAAAATGGTTTGCAATCACATGTGATTGTTCATATTTTCAAATGTCATTAGAATTTTCAAAGTAATTCACTTCTTCAAAGGTTCAGGCATGGCAACTTCTTCAAATTTGATTATTAAGAGAGAGACCGTGATCTTTTATATTTATTATTCACTATTTCCTGGAAAAAAAAAACTTGGACTTTTCCTCCCATTATTTACTAAACCCATACCTCATCCATTTGTAAACGAAAGCTGTAAATATAGAATGCAACGATGCAAGGGTAGACATGAAACGTTTTTCAGGTTAAAAATTTGCAAGAGTCAAAATATGGCACATAACCACAAGTTGTAACCATCTTTACTACTGACATTTAGCACGCTATGCCTCTAAAATATGTAATATATACCTATACCCATTTATGACTATATTCATATACCATCACACCAGGCAAATCAGAAATGGCCAATTACCTCTCAATCAGGAACCATCGTACTAAAAATCATCAACAGACTAGCGGAATTGTTGATCGTCAAAGCAGCCAAATCAGCTGATTTAATTGAGTAACTAAAATTGCATAAACGTACATACATACATAAAGACCTAACAACAAATTGCATACACGTACGTACGTACATACATAAATACCCAATGTATATATAACAGTAACTAAAAGGGAATACGAAGTTTGTGTACCTTCAAAATCATCCAATTCTTTTCTTTGTTTAGTTGTATCTGAGTGATGCTGGATACCGGGTACATCAATGATGGTGAAATCATCGACATACGGTTGTAAAACAACCAAAGAGAGGGGCGAAAACGAGCGTTCCTTTTCCTCTTTAGATAGAACCAATTGAGCATATTCCTTAAGTGTGTCCCCCAAATCTGACTCTGAAACTTCCAGTCTTTCACCTATACCACTACTTCCCACTCGCTGGAATTTTATTGATGGTTCAGAATGACATTTGAAGTTTAAAACAAGTGGCACTTTAAGCCCACAAGGCAAATTCATTCCCACTATTTTTCCAACAAGACTTGTTTTCCCTACGGATTCGTCTCCTAATACTATAACTTTCGGGAGTGGGATCTTCTTGTTTATCACTTTCATACGTTCCAGTTTTTCCATCATTTCCAGTGGTTCTTTAAACTTTTCTGATATATTTTTGAGCAAAAGGGGAGGATTATTGGTTTCATTCATTTGTTTTGGATTCATATATTTTCCTGTATATTTTTGAGCAAAAGTGGAATTTATCTGTTATACATATATATGCATGTCTTTAAGAAAAAACAAACCCAAAAGAGAAAAAGTAAAACCTATCAGAATCTTGAAGTTTACCGACGAAGTAGAACATATCCGGTTAAATACATTTAATCGGATATATATTGAAAAAAAAAAAAAACAATTCAAATGTACATTAGTCTAATATTTATAATAGCAATCCTTTTTCAATTAAAAGAATAATAAATACATGGATATAAACAATTCCCTGCACCATTTTCTCTAATTAGTAACATGATATTTCTTATTTTGAACGTCAGATCCAGTCAAAAAGATTTTCGATAATATCTGTATTTGTTAGAGGTCCTTAATAATAGGGAGTACGTAGCAACATATATACAAATTAACATATATACAAATACTTAATCAAAGACCCTAGCTTTCCACTTGTTGCTTATATTTCGAATCACATTCCTAAATGCACACACCATTTCATGGGTGGTGGCAATATTATTTCTGCGGATCCAAAGATGATAAACAACAAAGTTGTTGCTGGTGAAAATAACGAGGCTCTAATTAATCTTGATCCGTTAGAAAAAGTTGTGTTGGTAGACGATGATGATGACAAATCATCAAAACTAAATTTATCGTCGTCGCCACCACCACTTGTTTTGTCATACAACGAAGTGATACGTCCACTTCGTGACACAGTTCATACACTCGTGTGTATGAATGTTATCGAAGAATGTATATATATCCCAACAATTGTTGTCATTGGTGATCAATCGTCCGGTAAGTCTAGTTTAATTGAGTCACTCACTGGCATTAGTTTGCCTCATGGAGAAGGAATATGTACTCGGGTTCCCTTGATAATGAAGCTTCAACACCATATCGATCCCGTATCACAATTTATCCAATTGGAATATTTTGGAAATTCTGTTCCGGTCGACCAAACTAGTAATATATCAGAAGCTGTTAATCTTGCAACTGAAAAAATTGCTGGCAATCAGAAAATGATATCGGGTGTGCCATTGACATTGGTAGTGAAGCAGAATAGTGTCCCTGATCTCACCATCATTGATTTGCCTGGCATTCCCATTAATGATCAATCGGAGAACTCTTATCATAAGAAAATAGACGGTAAGAATTATTATTGCTTGTATCATGTACATTTGTATGCATAGTCTACATTGCATTATGCATTCGGATCATATAGGTAGATAACGGATTCAGAAATGCATGTTAGTAAAATCATTTGTCTTTTACTATATAATTACGTACGTACACATGATATATGACTACTATCTATGTATATTTAATCACCAAGGATCTCATGAAACATTTATTTACAAACTACTACTTAAATACATATGCTCGATTTGCATACATATGTTCAAAGCACTATTAATGCACGTACGCTTCATAGAATCCATGTCTCTATATAGTTGCATAAGGGATGAAGATCCATGTCTCTACATAATTATAAAATCCAAAATTACTTCTAAATAACTCAAATTAAAAGACAATCATCAAGTAAAGAATAATCAATAATTGAGATTGATTAATAAGTTCCTAAGGATTTCTGCAATTTTTGTGTTCCTAACCTAACTTTTCACTGTCCGATGAATAATATGATGACAAGAAAATCATGTACATGTATACATTGTAGATATTATTGAGAAATACATAGGTCCGGAAGGAACCATCATCCTTAATGTTGTATCAGCCACTGCTGATTTTCTGACCTGTAAATCAATGCAAATGTCGCTGAAACTTGACGAAACTGGACAACGGACACTTCATGTCTTCACAAAATCTGATAAGGCATCAGAAGATATGGTGGCAGTAGCTACCACCAGCACTGGAACCGATTTTGTGTGTGTCGTAAACCGGATTGGAGAAGAAACGTACCAAGAAGCTAGAACCAAAGAAGCGAATCTCTTTCAAACTCACCATTTGCTTTCTGGATTCAACAAATCCATGGTGGGTACACATGTCGTTGCACAAAAACTTGTCGTAATGCAGTTAGGATCTTTATCTAAAAGCCTGCACTTGATTCTTAAGAAGATCAATGAAGACCTCAATATCACGGTCCTCGCACAAAATAAGTTAGAGAAGCAATTCACAACTATTTCAGAGGCAATGCCAACTTTTTTACATATTAGTAAAATGTCCGAGAAATCTCTAGCCAAAATCGTCGTCTCATGTGAGTTTGATGATTTTCTTGATGATACACAAATGCATTGTTCCGCTAGATTATCTAATATGCTGAATGAATTTTTAAAAAACCTCAAGGAAAACCAAGTAAATCACTGGAAACATATTGATGATGAGATCCCTCAACTGCTTGAAGAAAGAAAAGGGTCATGTTCGCCTTCTCTTCTTGTAGAGCATGTTTTTAACTTTCTTTTACAAAGACAAATAGTTAGCATGTCCGGAGTAATAGACTCATTTACTACTAGAGTCTGGGATTATATAGAAGCGGTGATGGTTAAAGTGTTGGTTTTGCATACCAAAGATGACTACCCACAACTCGTTTTGATAGTCAAGGCTGCAGCTAAAAATGCAATTGTAAAATTGAAGGAGCGGTTGCGCTTTAAAGACAACGTGTTGGAGCTTCTTGAGGTGAAAAATATGGAAGAGTTAAAGTTGAACAAATTAGTACCTCCATATAATAACAAATCACTTGGTACTCTAGCTGTTTATTCTGAGACAACATTGAATCAAGCACTTGAGATAGAGACAAGGATGATGGCCTTTTGGGAGTTTGTTCATTCAAGTTTCATTGATTCCGTAGAAGAAAATGTTAAGTCAATGATGAATGAGATTATTGTGGAAACTGAAATGGAGAAGGAGTTGATGAATGAGCTGAAGACTAATGGCGAAAATAGGTATAAGCGGATGCTAGAAGAGTCACCTTGGATGACAATGAAAAGGTGGAAGCTAAAGAACAGAATTGAGTTGGTCGAGAAGTTTAAGAAAGTTATCGAGAAAGAAATCGATGAGATTTCTTTTCATGGGTATTAGAATTCTCGCAAAAAGATCACAAAACGTACGACAAGAAATGTACGCTTGGTCAAACTAAAAGCATTGCACCACATTTTGACCCAAAATGAAAATAAAAGTACGTACGTAATTTAGATATATTTTGTTTAATATATAATCGATCATTTATAATTTGTCTCAGATTGGTCTTTTTAAAGCATCATATAGTTAATACAATCTAAAATAAATCTGTGTAGGTTATTTATGTTTAAGATTATAATATACTCGTAATAACTTTGTTAGTTAGTTTGTACATTGGCATATATAGTGGCATGCTGGAGTGGCTCATTAAGTAAAAGGTGAGTTACGTTATAGATTCAAGTCCTACTTTAACATAGAGTTTAATATCTAAAGCCTAATTAAAACGCCAACGAACTTTTTAGTTTGTGGTTGTACCATATAGTTTATTGACCTATACATAGAACCTTCGAATTTTATACGAGTATGTTACTTTTAAACGAGATCTAGCAATAAACAATAAAACAAAAAAAATGTTTATGTAGCATTATTTATTATGTTCAAAGTTAAATACGGCTCGTATAAATCCATACGACCCGTATTGAGGTGTTTAGATTATCGCGAATTAAGTTATGGGACGGTTTATTTTATAAAAACACGTCTACTATATAACGAGTATATGACAGCCAGACTTGAAAAAGATACCATTTAATTAAGTGACGCCGACCACAAAGTGTCACCCGGCCAATGTGTAACTAAAGCAAGAATTAGATACTCCATTTATTTACCTTTCAAGAGGAAAAAGATATTCCCTTTATTTGTGCTTGAACCAACTTAACCCACAATTTGTTAGCAACTTCGAATAAAATAATAGTAACAATGAATTAGCTAGTGATCGATGAATTGAAACCGCAATTCAAATATTTGCCAATTAACCAATTATGATAATACTTAAGTCCGGGGTGGGATTAATCATATAGGTTGCGTAAGCGTGATAAAGTAGTAATTAAACACAAGCAAACATCAAATTAAAATAAACATATGCCCCTACCACCCTCACCCGAGTCTATATCTAATACAAACTCAAATGAAAGAAATTAAGTGTGTGCTTTGAAAACCAACTCTCTAATAATTTTCCATCCCAATCACACACACGAATATATATCCGTGTGTAGTTTCTTCAAACCTACGTCCATTTTGTGACTCAAGTGATCAAAAAAATGACGATGAACATCACTATAAAGAAATCATCAATCATTAGCCCATCAGAGACCATACCAGATTCTAATTCTAAGCAGCTATGGACCTCTGATTTGGATTTTATTGTTGGTAGAATCAATATACGTACCGTTTATATATACAAACCAAATGGATCCACTACAGATTTCTTTGATGCTGATGTTATGAAAAAGGCGCTGGCTGATGTGCTTGTCTCGTTCTATCCAGTAGCAGGGCGACTGGATAGAGACGAGAGTACTGGCAGGATGGTCATAAATTGTAATGGAGAGGGAGTTTTATTTGTTGAGGCGGAATCAGATTCCACCTTGGATGACCTTGGAGAGTTTACACCATCGGCCGAGTTGCAACGTCTTACTCCCTTTGTTGATGAGTCTGACGACCTTTCCTCCTATCCTTTATTTTCTGCACAAGTATGTATCAGAACTTTTGAGCATAATTCTATGTTTACAAACATAAAATTCGACATGTCTATGTATTCTTTTTTTTGCTAGACTGGATCACCTCACATGCCAAGTATATATGTTTGTAAAAGTTAGTTTTTACAACATTTGCCATAGTAAAAGTTAGTTTGTACAACATTTGGCATAATAACTTTTCTTACATATAACTTCTAGGTAACTCATTTCAAATGTGGAGGAGTTGCTCTTGGATGTGGATTATTACATACGATTTCGGATGGTCTATCAGCCATTCATTTCATAAACACATGGTCGGAAGTTGCTCGTGGGGTCCCGATAACCACCCATCCCTTCATTGACCGAACCCTACTACGTAATAGAGAACCACCCGCCCCAACACATGACCATATCGAATACCAACCCCCACCATCCTTAATCACCCAGAGTTCCCCTTCTAAATGCTCCACAACCATTCTAAAGCTCACACGAGACCAACTCGACACCCTCAAGGCTAAAACCAAGAGAGATAATGAGCACATTCCTAGCACATACGAGGTCCTAGCGGCTCACATATGGCAATGTGTATGTAAGGCTAGACGTCTCCCGGATGACCAACTGACTAAACTACACACAGCCACAGATGGAAGGTCAAGATTGATTCCTCGGATCCCGCCTGGCTTCCTCGGAAATGTGATTTTTACAATGGCAGTGGTAGCCAAATCAGGGGATGTTAAATCAAAGTCTCTGTCACAAGTGACGGAAATGATTCATAATGCGTTGAACAAAATGAACAACGATTATATGAGATCGGCTATTGACTACCTGGCTGTACAACCTGACCTGACTAGTCTAGTTCGAGGACCTGGTTACTTTGCTAGCCCGAACCTAAACGTGAACTCTTGGACTAGATTACCTGCATATGATGCGGATTTTGGGTGGGGTCGACCGGTGTTTATGGGACCCGCATGCATATTGCATGGGGGTACCATATTCATTTTACCTAGCCCAAAAAAGGATGGAAGTGTATCATTGGCAGTTTCCTTGGATGCAAATGAACAGCCACTTTTTAAGAAGTTGTTGTATCATGAATTGTAAAAACAACCAATGTATTCTGGGCAATTACTTAATGTACGTGTTATTATTATTGTTATTATTATTATATTCATTTTCTTTGTGATAATAAATTGTAATAATGACAGCCCAAATTATTGATTGAGTCGATCCGTACATGCGTGTTTGTACGATTATCTTTAGTTTCTCTTCGGGTGAACATCTCTACTATTTTTCTAATCGTCGATGCTTTCCAAAATGCTCGGCGATATTGATCATCAGTTGGTGAATTTAAATGGATTCCTAATGAATTAATGGGATGCGCATAGAAATTTTGCCGGCAAATTTAATTGCCTTTCATTTTGTAAAAACAAGCTTCTAACCAAATTTGCAAATTAAACAAGTATTACTAGTGTCGGGTCTTTCGACTCCTCTTAATCTGACATATATTGCTATACATGTCAAACGGACATTGCCCAAAAAGTGGCACGCTACCATTCCCGGGTTCACAGTTAAATGGAGTCACTGCCTGCAAGACTACACATGAGAATGGTGAGAATCAAGAGCCCAAACATTATTAATATTGTCGATTGAGATGCGCGCGTATACTGGCCGGTTTTTTAAATTTCTTCAATACAAAATCACGGAAAGATCTCTAGTTTGGCGAGCATCCTAGCTTATGGTCGATCAACGTGGTTAATTAGTTAGAAACGAATTGATACAGTATCTCGATCGATACACATATAAATTTAAATACATACTATATAAAATGATGCACTAAGATTTACATGATGCACAAAAGAAAATTAATGTTTTATTTATTTTATTCTACCACATTACATGTTTTATTTAAACCAGAACCATATACTCGTATTAAAATGTACATTCATTAATATTTTTAGGAGATGTTATTTTGTGTGTGATGTTTGTTAAAAACATTCCTAGTTAACGACTTAATGGAGAACTGTTTAATATATATGTACGTGGACGTACACGAAACTCGTATGACGATATGAAAGAAATGGACGTAAATAAGTCACGTTGGAAGAAGATATGAATTGGCAAACAACGTTATCGAAAAAAGAGGTGTACATCGATACCACTGTCACTAACGTGAAGTCAATTAAATTAATTAAATGTATCGATAAATGATGCACTCATCAACAATTTCTATCAATTAAAAACTGATTAATTAAGACAATTGAATGAAATGAACAAGTATTGTCTAATGAACGACGTTTTAATTTATCAAGTACGAGTGGTTCACGACTTGGTACTTCCAATAGGGAAATGAGAGGGTAAAATCTTACTCGATTGGATCTGATAATTGAATCTGTTTAATTTTGATTGGAATTTTCGAGTCGATTGGGTACGAAGAGGGTACTAGAAATCCCGGATTAAGAATACTTGGAATTAGGCAGGTATTGAAAACACCAACATATCATGTTTAGTTCAAAATGTTTTTTTCTTTCCAAAACAACTATAATCTATACTTTTATACGCTACTATAATCTATACTTTTATACGCTGTTAGTAAAAAATAAAAAAAAGCCTCTAGTTGAAAGTTTCATGAGAAATTATCTAAAATATTTTTAATGATCAAATTACACAAACAATCATTTATCTTTTAATCTATTTCTTTTAAACCTTTACATTAATTACTTTTATATCAATTATCTACCACACTCGATGTCGCCTCCACCAACAACAACGTCCCCCACCACCGAACTGTCGTCACCCCGCCGCATTGCATGAGTACCGTGGTTGTTAATAAATGGAAGAATGACGTATTCTTTGACGATCTTAAATTAATTACTTAAGAACCAAGTATAAACTTTAAGTATTTGGTACGGCATTTGTAAAGACCAAGAAAATAAAAAACCGATAAATCAAAAAGCGACATGTGTTATTCTATCTAGATTGAAAAAAATCTTAGGCGTGGATTCGATCGTTGACCCGTACCAATTAACTTTTTCTTTTATACTATATCAATAATAATAATTTACTATACATCTTTACATGTATTTCCATTCACTTACCGACCCACATTGAAGTGATCAATAAAAAATGAGGACATTGGAAGAATCGGCCGCAAGTATCTCGGTTTTGCCGGAAGGATGTGTGTTAGATATACTATCACGAACATCACCTGCTGATGCATGCCGAGCAGCGGCTGTCTCTAAATCATTCAATTCTGCCGCAGAATCTAACGTCATTTGGGATAAGTTTCTTCCTTTGGATCACCATGAAATCATTGTGAGGGCTGTTTCTAATGTGGTTTTTGATTCTAAAAAGCGACTTTACTCTCTATTATCGTATTCTTATCTCCTCCTTGATCGTGGCACTTTGGTACATTAATTTTACGACAATGCTATGCTATGTACATGTTTAATTATTTAAATGATCATTTAATTCGAAATTAGAGCTATCAAATTAAGTTTGTTGGCCTAGCGTTATAGAATTTTGATCGAGGCTTTAATTGGTTTGTACGTCCAACTGTCCAACTCTATTTAGAAGGATCGGGCTTCACTATAGATTTGGCAAGGCCCGACTAGCTTGTTCCTTGGCCTAATCTCTTATTGGCTGGTTTGAGTGATTTTTACGAGTTGTGTAGATCTGGTTTCTGATGGGCCGGTCAGCTTCAATCATTTTGGGTCTGGTTCGGGATCTTTTTAAAAAATTAATCTGATTTATTTATTTATTAAAATATATATATATATATATATATATATATATATATATATATATATATATATATATATATATTATTTTGAGACTTTTTTTTGCGAGAACCTTTGAGACTTTTCAAATCAAGTCCAACCGATAATTGTTTTTTACATGAAAATTGTTTATTGACTGTTTTCTGACTAACTTTTGTGTAATTTTGAAGTTTATAATTGTGTGAAGGCATGGATTATCATCCGTTATACAATTATGTGGAGATTTGGATTCTTTATCACATGTGCACGAATATTGCTATGATCACATGTATGCAAGTCGATCATATGTGATCATAACAATATTCGTGCACATGTGATCAAGAATCAAAATCTTCACATAATTGTATAATAGATCATAATCTATGCCTCCACACAATTATAAACTTTAAAATTACACATAAGTTATTCAAAAAACAATTTTCATGTAAAGAATAATCATCAGTTGGACTTGATTTGAAAAATTTTCAAAGGTTCTCAAAAAAAAAAGTTTTTAAAAATAACTTTCAATATATATATATATATATATATATATATATATGTGCAATGTTTTCAAAACCGGACCGGACATTAAACCGGTGTTACAATATTTTGCCGGTCGGACCGGTCAGATCGGTTGGATCGGAGTCAAACCGGGTTTACATGTATATATAAATATAAATATATAATATAATTTTTTTTTACGTCGTATCAACTAAACACCAAAATACACACATCTGAAAATAATGAAATTAGATAATACTAAAAATATTACTCATAAAGTGATAAACAAAAATGATATCTTATCGTGTTGGGTTGTTGTCCAGAAAGATATTGAATCTAATATTTAATTTATTTTAACATAATAAAATATAGTAATAAACACATGACCTCTTCATATTGATGGTAGATCTGTCCAGCACTCTAGTCTTTCAACAACTTCTTCCCTTTTCTCCTTTTTTTCTTTCTAGAGTTAAAAAAAGGAGGAAATAAATCAAACATGCCTCTTAAGAAGATAACCATCAATTATATCTATAAATCAAAAGTGTTTTTGTCGTTCTCACCTCGTCGTATAAATCTCATATCATGAATTCGGCTAATTTAGTTTTGTTATTCCGATCGTTTTCTTCGCATCTTCCCGGCGACCCTGACATCTCCGGCGACTCCAGCCATCTCCAACAACGAAGCCATCTTCGTCAATAAAGACATCTCTGACAACAAATACATCTCCGGCGATACAGCCATCCATTTTTCCTTTCAGATTAGAAGAAAAACAAACAAGAAAAGAGATTTGACTGACTTTGACCGGCCCAAAACGGTTCGAATACCGGTCCGGGTCAGGTCAGATCGGCCGGTTCATCCGGTTCACGACGGTTCATTGTCAGCTATCCAACCGGGGTCCATCTAACCGGAATTCTTTAAGTTACTGGTCTAACCGCGGTCCGATCGGGCGGACCGGCCGGTTTGAAAACACTGTATATATGTATATTTAATTTATGACAATTTTCTTTCACATCTCATAACTACAACTTACATTAGCGAGGATTTTATCAAAGTTGTTTACATGCCTAGCTTCATGTATTTGTGTTCTCAGAGTGTAAATAACACTATAACTCGTAGTGTTATTTGAGATCATAATCCATTGTGGGTGTATAGATAATTAATTTCATTTTAAAAATTAAAAACTATATGGATCTCTTTATAAGTATTAGTTTTAAACACCCTAGTGACTTAGACAACTAGAGTTTTAATATGATTTTAATTGTTAAACAAGGGTTCTCCTAACATATCATATATGATCTTCACCAACAGGGCTTTAAGCTAGACAAGGAGAGTGGAAAAAAGTGCTATATGTTGTCGGCAAGGGACCTATCAATTGCTTGGCAAAATGACACTCGTTACTGGGAATGGGGACGTATACCCGAATCAAGGTCTCTCCTTTTCTTTCGCATATTAATCTTTTGGTGGCCAAACATAGATAGATGTAATTTACTTAAATAGAAATAAAATCATTCATAATTATCAAAATTAAACAATCCGACAAAGTTAATGTATTACTACTACTTATTACATTGCATTAATCCTATTAGCTAGCTAGCTAAGTAGATTCTAATAATTGAATATGTTACTATTTGGTCTAGGTTTGAGGAGGTGGGCATACTTAGAGAAGTATGGTGGCTTGATATCAAAGGTAAAATGGCAACTGCATTTTTGTCCCCAAAGACTACATATGTAGCATATCTTGTATTTCGAATTAGTAGAAGGCCAATTGGACTTGATGTGCCTGCAAAATCAATTGTCACTTTTGGTGGAATGAGAAATGAGACTTCCAATGTTTACCTTCAACCACCGCCGGTTACAACAACACAGACACAAGTATCTCATACCACGAGAAAGGATGGGTGGATGGAAATCGTGTTGGGTGAATTTTACTGCGATGATGGCGATGAAGGTGAAGTAGAGATGGTGTTTAAGGAACATCATAGATGGAAATCTGGTCTTATTGTGGAGGGTATAGAGGTTCGTCCTAAATGAAAGGCCATGGACAAATGAGGGGTTTGTAAAATGTGGACAACTATATATGTTTTATTTGTCACCGTATCATTTTACTTTTCTATTATAAATAATTTAATATTGTAATATGTCAGACTTCATTTATAAGTCATTTCTCTTTTAAAATATCATTAATAATTTATATCAATTACTTTTATATTAATTATCTACACCACATGATGTCACCTCTACTACCAACAACGCCTCCACCACTACACCGTCACCGCCATAATCACCATCGCATTACGTGGGTACCATGTTAGTTATTATCTTAAACATTATATATATTAACGATGAGCTAGTTAAGCTTTCAAACTTCATAAATATAGGTTGATTTATATGATCTATGTTTTTATATGATATGATTTGTGTTTGCGATCAAATCTATTTATAATTAACTATAAGTCTAGGGATGACAAAAATACTCGTATCCGATGAGGAATCCGATACCCGCACACGATTTGACCGGGGATGGGGACGGGTATGGGGATGTAAATCTAATCCCCGATGGAATTGGGGACGGGGATGAGAAACCGTGAATCCCCGATCCCCATACCTGAACCCGAAAATAATATATATATATATATATATATATATATATATATATATATATATATATATATGAGTTTAGTGTGCTGGAATGCAATAAACTATACCCAAAAAGTTATAGTGTGCACGAACTAACGTTTTTTTTATTGTATGCATAAACTTAATAAAAAAGTTTATATCATGCAACTTTTTGTGACTGACCAATAAAAACCTTACACGTGGTCGGTTAAAAAAAAAAATTTTTTACACGTGGCAGCCCGTATGGGCTGCCACGTATACACATTGCATGATTTGAACATTTTTACTAAGTTTATGCACACAATAGAAAAAAACGTTAGTTTGTGCACACTATAACCTTTTGGGCATAGTTTGTTGCATTCCGGCGCACTAATCCCTATATATATTTATTAGTTACACTTTAAGTCCTTATCTATATTCTAAAATCATTTTTAAGTTTAGAGCTTTTATTAAATACTTTTTATGTGTTATACTTTATTAATCATTTACTTAACATATACATTAGTTTATACATAGAAAGAAAATGTTGAAATACACATTTTCCTACATATTTTTGATCAAGATAAATTCATGTTCATTCAAAAAAGGTATCTCTGATACCCGATAGGGACGGATATGGGGATGTAATTTAATTCCCCGATGGGGATGGGGACGGGGATTACAAGTGAAAATCAGGTACGAGGATGGGGATTAAGATCCCTGACAATCCCCGCCCCATTGCCATCCCTAATAAGTCTATAACTAACTTTATATTAACTACCCAATATTAACTAGAAAGTAATATTAATATTATATATTTTAATTTATCTATCATACATTACTAGATTTTAGACTCGTGTCAAATACACAGGTTTTACGAAATTATCAATATAAGAATTAGTATATGGAACAAAAGAAATACTTAAACGCTAACATGTAAAAATTACAATTACTAATAAGAACAACATTACAATTAGTTTGATTACAATTAGATAAGATATTGAGAGTTTGTACCTTTTTGTATTAATGTAGACAATTGTTACTGCATATACGAAAGAATATTAGTTTTAATGATTATTTGGTTGGTGTGTTTGTGTTGCATTTTTTTTAGTGTTTGTGTGTTTCTACATATATCTTGGTCCACTATTTTGTTATATTTTTATATTACGAATAAAACTGAAAAGTATAAATTAATATTTTAAATTAGGTAAAAGTGTAAATTGGTGATGTAAAATCAAAAAGTGTAAACTAATTATTTTTAAGTGTAAATTGGTGATGGAAAACCAAAAAATATAAGTCAATTATTTTTAAATTGGGTTAAAGTGTAAATTGGTGATGAGAAACCAAAAAATGTAAATTACTTATTTTAGATTGGGGTTAAAGTATAAATTGGTGATGAAAAATCAAAAAGTGTGAATTAGTTTAGACATGTGATGATTTAATTAATTTTAAAAATTGAGAACTGTAATTAGTCAATTGAAATTAGGATCAGTTGTTTTTTAATATATATTAAGGTTTTTTTTTATGATAGTATACAAATAACTAAAATACATATATCTTTACTACTTAATAAAGTAAAAGCCTATTTTTATTTTTAAAAAGTTCTGTCTTTGAAATACTGAAAGTGCCCTTGGACATTTTATGTTTTTAATGAATTAATTTACACTTCAACCATTATCTTTTAAAATATTTTCACTATCACCTTTACATCAACCTACAATTCTACACCATTTGACACCGCCACCACCACCAATAATACCATCACCGACAACACAAAACCGCCGTCCCCGCTAACGCCGCCGCATTGCACGGGTACCATGCTCGTATGTAATAAAAAGAGCGATAAAACTAGCATAATATTTAACATTCATAATAATATATACTTTTTATATGTGATTGTAAACTATAAAGTACAAGTAATATATAAACCGTGTAAATTTATCACTACCCATGCGACAATTATATCAATTTTCATGATACTAATATTAGTTTTCATATTAGCCTACAAAAACAGATTATAATCCTCTAAAAGTGAATTTCAATTTTACTAATAAAATTAAAAGCATTTTAAATCTGATATTGAAATCAAAAATTAAAATTAAAAAATCGATGTTAATTCTTAATTTTAATTTAAGTGGATGTCTAATATGTTGTGAACAATAATTAGACCTGTTGTCCTTACATTCAGGGGGATGATTATTGATTTAACATGTGATAAACAGGAGATGTTTATGAGAGAAGAATTAATGCTATTAACAACATTTAATATTTCTCCTAATTAAGGTTAAGTATTTAATTTACGTAAAATATTTCAAATCCTACAAAAACAAAACTTCATAACTAGCCGTCACTCGTTAGTCCTATTGGAAGGGCAATTTCGTCCAAAAATTTATATTCACCAAACAAACCCAAAAACATTGACCATTTGACCCAGTAAAATAAGATTGAAACTTTATAGACTTTTTCAACAAATCCATCAATTTTAAATAAACCCATCAAAGATATTGGATCTTGATCACTAAAAATCTTGAAATTCCTGTTTCGAATTAAAAGAGAAAAAAAATGCACGATTTTTGCTTTACAATCCCATATGGGTTGATAGTGTTGTGTGGTGGGATAATTGGGTTTGTAAGAAAAGGCAGTACGACGTCGTTGGCTGGTGGTGTGGGCACTGGATTGGCTTTATTTTTCGCTTCTTATCTCACCCTTAATGCCTTTCATAAGAGGAAGAATTCATGGTTTGGACTGATTCTTGAAACTGGTATGTATCTGTGTATATGTAGTTATAATATAATACTTTTTGTATGTATATGCTGTTAAATATGTGTATGTAAGGCGTTTGATGAAAAGTGGAATTTTTATTTTGGTAGATCTAAAGTGAATATATTGAATTATAATAGTATCTTTTTGGTTATGTCATGTTTGCGTTCTAGTATCTAGATTTAGTAAAATAAAATCGGTCCCTTAGCGACACTTAGATCACTTATAGTATGTGGCTATTTTGGTGACCCTTTTTGGATACTTCATTGTTGGTATTTGGTTTAATTATATAGGATATATACGTAAGTTACTCTTGTTATATAGGTCTAGGAAGTTGAACGACGCTATACGCTGTAAGGGGTAATATGTAGTTAGGTTTCGTGAGCCAAATTTATCTTTGCAGTCTTTAACAATTTTGTTTTTGAATTTCTGTGTTTAGTGTTGGCTGTAAAAAGCGTTATAATATCGTGTTCCTGTCTATTTTCTGTAAAGATTCATTTTAACGTGCTCTGTTGCTTTTGGTTAATTCTTAAAATCAGTTATTGCTGCTACTCTCACATGGGTTATGGGACAAAGATATGCTGAAACTGCTAAGATTATGCCTGCTGGTGTTGTTGCTGGTATCAGGTTCGTGTTATGGTTTTTTTCTTTTTCTTATGGATAAATCTAGGTGGTGCGTTTGAAAGCTTAAGTTTTGTTGATATGATCAAATGGGGTCTGCAGCATTCTTGTTACTTCGTTGATGATAATATATTGCACTTATTTGTCTTCTGCAGTTCTTATTTTTGTTGCTATAGAATCACAAGTTTCTTTTCTAATTGTACACAGCATTCACAGCAATGCAGTCACAGGTTTCCATCATCAGTATTCATGTTATGTTTTGTTTCTGTTGCAGTGGTGTGATGACAGCATTTTATCTTTACAAGATTGCGACTGGAGGCAACCATTTTCCGACCAAGACTGAATGAGGAGTGCATTAGTTTGATTCCACATGTAGTATGTGTAAAGTGCATGTATTCTGAAGACAAGTGTACCTGTTGTTGTGATGATGTTTTCATGAAAAGAAAATTGTTGTGCTTCTGGGTTTGCATATTATCCATTAGAAAGCTTTTCACTATTCCTAAGTTCTAATTCGTCATACAATTACTATCTTTTTTCTTTTTTTCGTCTATAGAACAATTGCAATATACACAATTTTACTAGTACGATTATAAAGTACTAGTACTAAGGTATAAAGGATTGCCCGCTTTTCCCTATTCCCTGGTTTTAATTCAACATACGATTACTCTTCTTTTTCGTCTTTGATACAATTGCAATATACACATCTTATTAGTAGGATCATAAACTTGAAACATATAAAAAGATTGACCACGAGACATAGAATTCATTATAAGCGTACACATCTCTTGGGCGGTGTAATAACAAATTTACAATGAACAACCTACTACCTGTTTTGACGTAATTATATACATACAACCATCCGTGTAGTTACTTAGGTCTATTGTACTCCACCTTACAAGCAACATGATGATAATGTCTCATGAATGCAAGTAGAATTCATCCTTCACTACTAATTAATAAGATAAAGGACAAGTAAATTACAATCCTACAATTTCTACCACTGGAGAACACATCTGTAGTTTCAGCAGTACTCTGGCCTTAAATAATCCGGTGGCAGTGACGGGCATCTTTCAGTCATATGAGCATATGGTTCAATAGTGTTATATCCAGGTAGTTCCATTCGATACTTCCCTTTGATTTGACAGAATGGAAGTTCAACTGTGTCTCCATTACACCATTTTGGCAGGCGACTCAAATCATCTTCATAGAAGTTCAGAGAGTAAGCATCCTTTATCTGCATAGCTTGAAAGGTCAAGATGGATGACATGCATATGCTTGAAATTCTAAAATATACATATACATAAGATAGAGGTGGCACGATGGGTGGATTAACCGGCAAAAACATTTTCAGAGGTTTATTGCCTATCAATATCCACTAAAAACCTAGTAATATAAGTCCACAAGTCCAAAAGGGCAAGGCCATTTCCTTTCTCCTTTATTTGCCTAAAGCATGCCTCAAGTCAGGTGGTCTTGACTCGTGAGACGAGTGCCTAATGGGTTAGAACTGACTTGAGTAGTCATTAACAATAAGGAGAACAGCTCACGTCTTTTGTCAAGTTCCCATTTAGTTAATTTTTAATCTGACCTGATAATATACTGAATGTATGCCTCAAGTCAGGCGGTCTTGACTCTTGAGACGAGTGCCTAATGGGTTAGAACTGACTTGAGTAGTCATTAACAATAAGGGGAACACCTCACGTCTTTTGTCAAGTTCCCATTTAGTTAATTTTAATCTGACCTGATTATATACTAAATGAATACATTCAAATGTAATCAGGAAAAAATACCCAATCTTTTGTGTAAACGAATCCAATAGCAATTGACTAACCGTGAACTCAGTTACTTGAATTTTATTTGCAAGATCTCCAAAGAGTCCTGCCTCCTTGTACATTTCAAGGACGAAAGCCACACAAGAAGTTGATTTTCCATCAGCATATACCCAGTCATCCTGTTCGGGTATAGTCAGCAATTCAGCGAAAGATGAACCACGTTTCTCTGCTTCAACTAAAATATCAGGAAGTTCAAGCCCCTGCGAAAAAAGTTATACTAAGTACTAACATCAAGATATACCACAATATAATGATGAAAATGGGAGATTCGAGTAGAGGGGTGAAGGTTCAATGTCCCAAAACGAATTGACTTGGGTTATACTCTGTCTAAAACAGGTAACTAAGAAACATACTTGGCCCATAAAAAAAAGATTTCAGTGAGTCAATTGGGTCATATTTGTCTACACTGTTTTCAAAAGCTCACAAGTCACAACCTATTAAATTGTTTTACGAAAAAGAAATAGATTATTCTTTAATGTGTAAACATAGTTCCCATATTATTAACTATATATAAAAATGGAGACAAGTATTTGGGACTTGGGTCAACCTCAATTGACCCGACCGGTGCCAAAATATTATGATCCCATATCATTTTGACTCACTATCCAACTCATCCAATTTGCCACCTCTGGATCCATAGTATAACAGGAAAGAGTAGATCAGACAAATTCAAGAAAATGTAGAATGGACCTTGGTACCAAGCCGCTTATTCAACGCCTCATTCCACATGTTACTTGCATATGCAGGCTGCAGTTGGTTCCACACAGTCATAACAGAAGCAACCTGAAACATGGTCAAGAATTGCTTTAACACTTGATATTTAGAAGAATGATGTATTCAATAAGAAGTTCAAGTTTAAGGTAATGCAGTACCAGATTAGCATCCAAAGGTGGTGGATAATTATCACTGACAGTGTCTATCCAGCTAAATATCAAATTATGATAACCATATGGCAACCCTATCATGCTTTGTGCATACTCCCACGCAGCAGTTTCATTGAATTTAGACCGAAGTTCATGATGCAAAGGAAGTAACGCAATATGCGGATCAGCATCATCTTCAGTCAGCTCAAAGTTCCACCATTCATCCCATGGCATCAAAACGATAATATCTTGACCCTACCATCAAAATAGAGATCGCTGAATGGTGATGTATATAAGCTACATGATAGAGATGGGAAGATGGCTATTTTGTGTAACGGGCCAAAACAGTGTACGCTTGAGGTCAGAGGTCAGGCCAAAATGGGTTGACCAATAACCACTATATATCCATTCTTTATTATATAAGATTACAAGGTTAATGTGTTGATTATGGTTACAATAACATCATTACTCAACATAATAATAGTTATCTAAATCTTTGTAATAAGTTTGGAGGTTGTATGTACAAATTCTTTATCTATTTTCAACTCGTTCACCTATAACTTAGCTTTCTGAGTTAACCCGCAGAAGATAAAAAACACGGCCCAAATCAACAGATTTAGAAATTGCTGGGTCAAAATTGCCCCTCTACTACATAAAAGTTTCTGATGGCTACAATTGGTGGGTCAAGTGAGGGTGGTAATGAGTTAAGTTGAATCAGGTTTAATTGGCCCACCAACATTTTCCTTCCATTATCGAATTGTACACTTCCCAGGTTGTGTAGATATCAACATCTGATGTGTAAGTGTCACCTCCCATTATAGACGCTTACAAAAATGCTATAGTTTAAAATATTAATCATATATTACTGAAAAAGCAATTTAGAAGGTTGTAAGCATTTAAATACGCATCAACTTGAGCAGCTTTCGATTTAGCTAAGCTTTTACGTTTTACTTTGTTAATCCATTGAAGATAAAAGACAACTGATATCTTCTAAACGTCTAAACTGCACATTTATTAGGCATATATTAAGATTTTACCTCTTCATCTTCATGTCCAGATTCCCCAACCCACAATTTCCCTTCTGGATCCCTCAAGCAAACAGCCGAATGACCTGCATATGCCCCGGATACCCATTTCTCAAGGCTCTCGAACCCGCCCCATCGACCACGAATTTTTGATATTGCAAGAAAGTCTCCCGAGTGTATATCCTCTTCAGTAATGTTTGTAACCAGTGGTCCGCTACGTGCTTCAAAGTTAGCTCCCATATGTTTCTTGAGAAAAGCAATATTAGAACTCTCACCCCATCCAGTATTTGTGAACAGGGGGAAGACCTCCCATAATGCTTGTAGGGTCCCTATCATCCCTGCTTCCATAAGGAAAATAGCGATGCCCTTACGTTTTACCTTACAATAATAAAAGATAATAGTTATCACTAAAGGTCTAGAGCCTAAAGATGGCAAAATGAATCGATTCGGTGGGTCAGGTACTCAGGTAACAAGGTCATATCAGGTTTGGGTCACAATGGGCACTTTTTGGTACTGGTTGAATCAGGTCGACCCAAGACATTGCTTAATTAAACTTTTAGTTTATTATTTAATTACAAAGAAAATATTATTTCTATTAACAATTCAACATTTTGAATCAATGATGTATAAGGTATTTATACTTAAAAGTTAAAAGTACACTTAGGGTGACTTTTGGTTAACCCATCTGACCTGTTTCTGTTTGTAAATTTTCTTTTAACCTTTACAGGTGTAACCTGTTAAAGATAGAAACACAACCTGAAACAACCCATTTATAAGTAAATGGGTCAATATTGACACCTCTGCTTAGCTTAACACCAAATCATATTCTAAAAAATATCAAAAGTAAGAAAATCTATCAACTTACATATTCATACTCGGCTTTCGATTCCCACTCATCAAACTCGAGAGTATGTGAACGCGATAGAAAATAATAGTCCCATGTTACACGATATGGAGTAGCAAATACATAAATATCCATACATGTATAGCTATGTGCCTTGCTTACCTAAAAGGAAGTAAAATCGATCTAAAAGATAGGCCAACACGTAATGAGAATAAGATAATCAACCAACTAAAGCAAGAAATTAGTTATATTTACATTTATCTCAATAATATAATTTTTCCTACAGCTCCTTAAGTGATTTTACATATCTGATTACTTTGACCCTATATAATCAGAATCATTATCACTTTTACCCGAACACTCAGACTTGACTACTGACACTTTAAGTCGCAGTTATCAGTTAAAATGCATGCCCAAAGAACCCCTAATTATGCTTGGTCAGTTTTTAAGATATCTGTTTCTTCCATAAAGTATTTGGCAGTCTACAACACCGCATAATATACAAGACTTGTGCCATGCGACACATTGACCCTAGATAACCCAAGGACAAAACTTTCTTATGGATTTAGGTGAGTTTATATGCATGTGTAGTTCAATTCAAATTACTTGAAACCAAAGTTTCGCAAGTAATTTGTGTTTTGTATGGTTAATGTAACTAAGTCCACGAAAGAGGCAATCAACTAATATCCAATCAGGAATATTTTCCTCACCATAGAACATAACTAAATCCTAATCCCAGTTACCTTTGCACACTCTTATATCTTTTATTAAAATCAGCCAGCACAACCACTTATTTCTACATAAAATCCAAGAATCCTACCCAAATGTCAAACAAATTGGGGAAAACTGCATAGAAATGTATCCAACTATATACCTGTATTACTATTGTATGTATTAGACTTTCAAATTTACTATATGATATATGTATCTAACCTCATATAACTTCTAATCTGGTGGCATGGTGCCAATTTTTAAGTTGTGACATCCTATGTCAGCGAAACATTGATATGTATACCTAATTCTCTATGAAGCCGTCACCACATACATGAAATAACAAATAATTGAAAGTTTGTTACATTAAGGTAACTTTTATGTACAATACATACGATAGCAAGGGAACCACCACCGAGGTGGCCGAGTGGTTAGACGTCATGTGTCCCCACAAGAGGTCTTATGCTCAAACCTCACTAGGTAGGGCGTGGTCATTGAAAAGTTCATAAAACATCCATGGGGATACCCAAGTTAGGCCGCATACATCTAAATCAAAGACTAACCTTTCGCGGTTAACCTCAATAGAAAAACCTCATTCGTTTATCCGTTTATATACAACAACAAAACATGCATACTTTCTATGTAGTTTTCTCAATAAACTAAGATAAACCAATTTATCCAAAAATAGAAATAATCAATAGCAAATCATCAACCAAATATAGCAACAAGTTTATAAAACAAAATAGAAAGTATACAAATTAATTATAAAATGAACCTGAATATGAAGAGTACCACCACCAAATTGACTACCACTTTTATTATGAAGTTCTAACCAAGCAGTATTCTCATAAAAGCAAGAACCTTTCCAACTCAAACCCGAATTATTCGCTATCGAAGCGGCACCCACAAAACTAGGAAGGAGATCAGCAGCACCTCTAAGTGAATTAAGAATAGGCCAAGAAATTTGTCTGGGCAAAAGTGGGAGTATGTCTTGTGGATACATAGGTGCTTTAAAAGCTTGTATCTTTGGACTATAGATACATATACATATCAAGATAATTGTGATTTTGAGGTGGGGCTTTAGGATAAATGAGAACAGGGGTGCTGCCATTTTAATAAAAGAGAAGAGGAAGATGGATTGTAGATGAAACAAACGGTTGATTTAGAGAAGCATTGGTTTTGGTCCAACCTTGTTGGTTTTATATATCAGATTTTGTGAAAAAAAAACATGTTTTTGTTGTTTACTTAATAAGGTTTGGGTTTATCACTTTAGACTATAAACCCCCTTGAGGTTTTAGTTTGTTGTCAATTTGTCATGATAGTTTAACTTGTTCCCTATAAAAGTTTTCAATTTTAAAATTTTACTGGTGGTAATTGCCACTAATTGGTAGATATTTCAGGGTAGTCTGAAAAATCTTCACAAATAGTCTAATTAAGTACATCACACTCTCGGGGGGAAAAAAATCAGCAAAAGAGCTCGCTTCTAGTTTTGGACTACTACCCAAAAAGTGTTGATTAACAAAGGGGCAAAGGTGAAAGTATTCAATAAGTTTGGTGCATTTCGTAGCCTTGTAAGTTGTAAGCAAAATAAGAAAAAAAGCCAAAATAAGAAGGCCTCCAACTTACTTTGGTAGTCGCTGAGTACACGGAAGCATCACAAATATATGTCGTTGTCATTGCGACATCATTGTTTTGTTGATTTTTTTTTGGTAAATATACCCTGGTTAAAACATCATTGTTTTGTTGTTGTTAAATAAACAAATTTGTTAAGCATCAATCATGAAACTATCGACATGTTATAAGCTCAATGTTATTAATTTGGTAATAGGTTACTTGTTGGAAGGTTTTATCCGCAAGTGAGAATTTGGCATATGCTATACATTCTTGGAATATTGTTTATAACATAACATTTATTAATCATTTTAATCACTTCCACTTGATATACCTTTTATATCCCTATTAATTTATACCGTTTATATCAATTAAACAATTACCTACGCTACTATCAGTCTACCACTGTTGTTGCATTGTACAAATATCATTCTAAATTCTAATTTACACCATTTACATCGATTGCAATGAGTGATAACAGATTGTTTTGAATGGCTTTTGTGGTTCTTAAATTAAACATGGATCAAAAGTATCAGATTAACAAAGATTAAAGCATTACAACGGTGTTCGGCAAGCACTGGTTGTGAATGGAGGTTGGTGGTTGAGATGATAAAAAGAAAGAAAAAAAAATGAAGATAGAGGTTGACATTATCTTTAAATCAATTACAAAAGATTTCATTTATGTTTATTTATTATCTAGATAATAGCTTGTAATAGATTTGGTTTGATTATAATGTTATACTAGATTTTAGATCTATATCAAATACACGGGTTTACTTTGTTATAAATATTTAGAAAGTAAGTAAGTAACTGCTCAGTGCCGCCTTCCGCGGGTTTTTGAGCCCCGATACCTCGACGGTGTATGGGGGGGGTTAAGATGTAGGCAGACCTTATCAAAGTAAAATTATATGCAAGTTAAAAAATCTTATTAAATAAAAGTAAAATGGTCAAAAAATAATGTTGGAAGATGTTAAAAATGTAATTAAAAATAAAGTCATGCAATAGTTTGAACATTAGAAGCATATATTTTTCTTCATTTTTTGCAACACTTCTTTGTAGACGATATTCGTTATAGTGTTTTTTGTCTTCACATCTTTGTCGCATAAATAAAATTTATATTCTAATCCTAAACTAACAACACACTTATACAAATAATAAAATTAGAATAAAATTAACGTTGTTTATATAGTTTGATTTATTTATTAGAATCCTAAACTAATAACATAATAATCATAATCATCATAATATAAATGAGATCTGAATTTGTATCTAATACGGATAATAAATATTACAAGCTTATTTAAAAACTTCATTTGGATAACTATTGCTCAATTGTATTTTGTATACATATTCCTTCGGAAACCATATATTCGTGAATGGATATTAGAAGCTTATTTTAAAGATTCATTAATTAGATAACTATTGATCAATTGTATTTTGTATACATATCCATTCGTAAATGAGCATAATACCAACACGTTGCGACGGAATTTTGTTTTAAAAATGAGATAGATTCGGAGGTAGTTTAGTCCAACTGTAGAAGTGGGTATAGAAAGATGTATTAAAGTGAGAGACATTTTAGACTTATCAGGCTCTTAATGACTTAAAGCTAGTTTGCTTTATAAGGGATTATAGATATATTCGTGAATTGTAAATTAAAATTATTGTAATTAGAATTATGACATCATCAATGTTTAATTTGATAAAATCGAGAGTTTTGATTGATTAATAAATTATTAGATCAGTTGTCTTTTAGTATATATAAAAATAAAGATGGTTGGTAATCAATATTTTGTAAAGATGAAAACTTACAACAATGTTCAACAGAGATTTATAGATATTTAGTTGACAAAAGTTCACCAGTTGTCAGGTTTAATTGCTTTATAACTTATTTCTATTTCAAACAAAGAGAAGCAAAAAGTTCGCAGAAGCCACTCTAAATTATCAGAGACAGGTTTCGATCCTGTGACCTGTGGGTTATGGGCCCACCACGCTTCCGCTGCGCCACTCTGATTTGATATTAGTGATTTATGTATTATTTTATAAATAGTTTAATTCCACTTAGCAAAGAACTGTTCAAAGTAATCGTATTAAAACGAGGATTACCCCATCCACCTCTTTTTTCTATCTGTCACTCCTGAGCTCCGGTCAACGATTCCGGCTAACATCTTCTCAGATTACCAAAAATTTCACCGTAAAATCCACCTAAATTCGCAAATTAATAAATTAACTGTTTACTTCAAAAAAAAAAAAAAAAAACAATGCGACGCAGACCGGGAATCGGTGGTTTACAGACTGCCGCCGCAGCTAGGGTTGGTTTTCCTATCCTCATTTCCACTAATTGTTTTCATTTGTTATATAAAATTCATAGTTATATATAACATTTAATTGATATATTTATTATTGGTGTTTGTTAATTAAATTGAATTGAATTGAATTGAATGGAAAACAGGATCAATATAGATTATTAGGTGAAAATGTAGCAAAGCTAAGAACAGATCTTATGAAAGAACAGCTTTCCACTTTTCGGTCTCAGTTAGAAGACTTTGCTCGTAAACACAAGGTATTAACTAACTTCACTTTCCGAGTTTTGATGATGATTTTTACGTTGCTAGTGTATATATAACCCTACTTATCGTGCGGTTAGTGTATAAAAAGAGAAATGCATCCAACTTATATCAACGTACTTTAAAATGATTTCGATGTAGTTGACTGTATCCAACTTATCATGCGCTGTTAGTGTATATATAACCGTACTTTAAAATGTTCTTATGCACGTGAGTTGTGGCATTTTAGATTTCGATGGTTTTAATGTATCGAAATGCATCCAACTTATATCAACGTGTTGATATTGTGTGTGTGTCGAAATTTTAAGTTCTTGTTATTGTATGTGTCTGGTGACCTCTTGTAAAGTGATGATATGGCAGCTTATATGATTGGCATGTTAGTAGAAAAATTTTATGGTTATTTGATAAAGAAGTCATCGGATGTATAATAATAGTGAGAATTTGAAATTCATTAGACAGAAATAGAGGGTTTGGAAGTTTGATGCATAAAATAGTAATGTGCTAATGTTGATGTATCTCCATTCTTTACTAACGTGACAGCCATATAAGTTGCCAAGTCGCGTCATTAGATACTTATAAACCAAGAATTGGACATTTATTAGACTCATAAGAGTATAAGACCATCTGGAAGTAGGCCTCGTACAATAGTGATAGCAATTTTTTGGATTTCTGCTGATTGTACAAGCTCTTGTTATGGTAATTGCAGAATGATATTCGCAAGAATCCTGCATTCAGATCACAGTTTCATGAGATGTGTGCAAAGGTAGGAGTAGACCCACTAGCATCGAATAAAGGTTTTTGGGCTGAGCTTTTAGGGATTGGTGATTTTTATTATGAACTTGGTAGGTGTTTACTTTTACCCATTGATGTTAGTGCCTTCACTTTAGAAAGTTTTATGCAGCATTATTAATATTGGTGGACTTGTTAAACAGCATTTGTAACTCTCTTTTGGTGTAACTGAATGCGGATGTCCTATTTAGCATTGTGTTTTTAAAGTTCTTGGTAGCTTATGCATTGTTTATAGTTTTTGGATAGGCCAAAACAAGTGCTTATATACTTATTTTTTGCTGAAATAAAGACCATTGAAGGTGTACATTTTTTTTGAAGAATGTTAAAAATGAGCATAAGATGAAATTTTCAATTTCAATCACTATTTAAACTTGTCATAGTCTCTTCTAAAGTATTCTACCATGTAGAAACATTTAAAGCTATATAGTGTTTCAGGGGTGCAAATTGTTGATATCTGCTTGGCCACCAGACCTCATAACGGGGGTTTGATCAATTTGGAGGAACTCTGCAAGATCCTAAGTCAAAGAAGGAAGGGCGCTCGTGAGGCGGTGTCTGAAGATGACTGCTTGCGTGCAATCAGTAAATTAAAGGTACCGTGTCTGTGCTTAATAAATGAATTAGTATAGTATTCCATTAACTTCATCCGGTGGTAAAAAAGGATTCACTTGAGTATGCAGCTTGTCATCTTATTTTCCAAATGCCAAATGTATAATTGTTGTGTTCATGATCTATGATTATGAAGCAAAAGCTGCTTCTAACTATGTACATTGATTAGAGGTTACTCATAGTCGACTGGGATATCTAATAGATCTTTTATACTTAGTGATATTGCTGCTAGAGGCCTGGTGACCCAAAATATCTCTTGTGAAATATTTTTTAAGTTCGTGTTTCATGCGTCATTTCAGTATTTGTTTCAATAAAAAAAATTTGGATGTTATATGCATAAAAAGAGAAAGTTTGAGCTACTTTAGAACTGCTTGATGCGCTTGACGTGCTACCTTTTTTTTATATTTTACTTGCTTGAGATAATTCGTAACACGCATAATTGGGTCAAAGTTGCCACCTCTGATTGCACTTCAGGATATTTGTTTTTTGCAACTTATAGTTGTTGCAATCCTAACTTTGCATCGTATACTCTGTACTAACATCTGCACAATTATTCAGGTGTTAGGGAGTGGTTTTGAAGTGATTACTGTTGGGAAAAGAAAGCTTGTCCGTTCTGTTCCAACTGAATTAAAAAAAGATCATAATGAAATTTTAGAGTTGTCCCAGGTTAGCTTTATCAGTCGAAGTGCTATCTATCTTCCTTGTATTCCCTACTTTCATGTGTCACTAAAGCAAACATTTGAATTTTTTAAATTTTCATAAGCTTCCGAGGATGACTACCAACTTTTCACAGTCAGCTACATAATTTCTGACAAGGTGTATGACTTCCTACTTTTCAGGCTCAAGGTTTTGTGACAGTCGAAGAAGTAGAGAGACGCCTTTCATGGTCCACTGGCCGTGCAACTGATGCCCTTGAAACTTTATTAGATGTAAGCATTTTTACCTTCATGTTCATAGGCCATTCCTAGCTTAGAACACCTTGTTTACGTAGTATTCATTCTGGGTGGGTGGTAGATCAGTAGTTTGACCCATTTACTTAAAAATGTATTGATTGACCTTTTATATACAATGGGAACTTTTTAATAGCTTACTACCAAATGAAACGGGTCAAATATACTCCTTTGTGTATCACTGCTGCTTATAACCTCTGTTTATACAAAAACATGGCATTAATATGTTTATATTCAATTATATATAATAGTGAGACATGTTGTATCTAAAATTCTTGGAGCAAAAAAGGTTGGTGTATTAATCCAGTCCAACATATTTTGACCAGTATTGAAAATTTTCAAAATTAAATTACACATTCACACCCATTGCCCAACCCACCCATTTTTCACAACTATTTCAAATCCACCAAACAGATTATTCTCATTTGGAGTCTCATGGAAGTTTATTTATGTCTCTGCAGGAGGGCCTTGCAATGATTGATGATGGCCACAGTGATGGGAAACGGCGCTATTGGTTCCCCTGTGTCTCATCCGTCTCTTCCTTTGTGGCATCTGAGACTCTATGATTTTTTCTTCTTCATGTTCTGACTTGTTGAGAGCCATCCTCCTCTGAATGCAGAAAGGTCAGATGTAGAAAAGAAAAAAGTAAAAGGCGAATCATGTAATTTCATGTGCTTAATTATCTGAGAATATTCAATGTACAATAAACAAATTCCTGATCTATGTATTGTTGGTCTTGTTGCTATTCCTCGGTGAGAATCCCGTTTCCCAACAAGAAATGAATGAAATAGAAAGTTAACCCCGTTTTTTTATTGCAAAGTCAAAACACTGTCTTGATTTCTTCCTACTATCTATGCTGAATTTGTTGTAAACTCAGAACATTGGAAGTTATTGATCATTCTACATATTAAAGTTCCACTTCCATATTTGCTAACAACATATTGGCTTTTCCCTTTATTTATTGGTCAATTACAACAAACATTAAACGAAATTGTGACCAAAGGAACTTGACAAACCTGCAAGTACCAAGATAATACATGGCTGCAAAACACACCAATACTAAAAACCAACAGATTCCATGATTTAACTGAGAAACTTCACCATTGAATATTCTTATGGGAAAACAGACTTGCATAAAATTACTCCGCCTCATCTTCATTCTTCCAAGAGATAAAGAGATGATTCAAATAACAATATCAAACATTGTGATGATGAGAAAAAAGACACCCGCAAAAGTGCTGATGTAAGTTACAACCTTAGCCGATTCCAAACCATGGACACAGCATTCAAGCAAGAACCAATCACCCAAAATACCAACGAAAACTTCAAATGAACACACACGAACATATTTCAGGATATAGCTTCAGAATCGTGAAATGCCCATAACATAAAATTCCAATACTAGAAACAAGTGGCAGATCTAGTGATTCATTACTAAGAACAGGGATGCTAGTTTTACTACGTAAGCATTAACCAGCTCGTTAAAGTCTAACCTTTCAATAGATATTACAACACACAGCTCATATGATTAAGAATATCGGCATATCATACCATGCTTTTTGACATATCCCTTAAAGTTTGCAACTTTAAGAAGTTGCAATGGTTATTTGGTATCTACTCTTGACCAACATTTCCAAGATTGTTCTATTTTTCATACTGGTGATTAAACAATGAATCTGCAAACATGTACTTTGAAATTTCAATATTTCTCAAACTTCATATCACCATTGTTTATCTAGCAACCAACTAGTAACTAAACTGTTTCATCATTTCTAACAGGATATGTAAATTTCTATACGGATACAGAGATGCATATCCATAAAAGAGCTGCAAATGAACTCACCTAAAACCTATATTCCACTCCAAGCACATAAAACCTCAGTCATAAAACCAAGAAACTACTACTTCAAGATACATCAGCTAGGATTTCTACTCGAGGAACTATAGGTGTCACACAAAGGTTTCGTAATCATTCTAAAAAACTTGCATTATCAAAAACAACTAATTTCTCGAACTATCATGTCATTAAAGATTCAAAACTAATCAGCAACAAACAATGTAACAAATATCTAATATAGTCATCAGTGTACAAAACATCATTAGTAAAACAATATATAACCATAACCATTATTCAAAAAGATAACCAAACTACATCATTTCGAGTCAATACTCTCAACCAAATGCTGATCAATCCTTGTTCTTTCAACACACTGCCAATGCAATGCAATCAAAAAAGAGTAAACTTGTTTCGTTTCGAATTGAAACTCTCAATCAAATACTTGTCATCACTCAACTTTCGTCGTCCAATCAACGAACGAAACGGAAGAAACCCAATATACCCTGCAACTGCAACAGCATACCCACCTCTAACTTTTTCCAACAAAAAGCCTCTAACTTTCTTATGCCCATTCCACATTCTCCCCAATTCACTCCAAACTTGTTTCTGCAAAAACCTTCTTGGCATCATAACAGCAGGTTCCCCAGAAACCGAATCAACTGACCCGGCAACGATATCGTTGAACCGGGCCGTGGCCCGTTCCTTCATTGCAGGCTCACCTGCAACAAGATCAACAAACATGCGTTCTAACATCTGGGTCTTGATTAAAGTCTCACTACCTGTTGATTCAACAAACCCCACTTTGTTTTCGAAGGTTGTGATTGATGGGTTGGCCGGAATTGACCGGATTTCTTCATGGGTTGTTAGTTTTGGGGTTCCGATTCCGGCGTCGACAATGAACATGTTGTTGTCTTTGAATCGAGAAACTTGGGCTGTGATTGCTTTGCCACTTGAAAGTAGAAAACTTGAGTTTGATTTCTGGAATAACTTTTTCATGTAGATCGTCATTTTTGGTGATGTGATTTTGCAGGTGGAAATGGAAATGGATATAGGGTTTTGGTCTGATAGATATGTGAGAAAGAGTGGTGAAGAAATTTGGGTTTTGGCCCGAAATATAATTGGGCTTAACGAGGAAAAAGTTCAATCTGTCCCGCCCGTGAAAAAACAAAGTAGTCCAGATAAATGGAAAAACGAAAATACCAAAAGGAAAACAAAACAAAAACTTTATCACGAACGTGAAAGAAAGTAAGAAACCGAAATAAACCACTAAAGAGAAAACAAAAACAAGCATCATAATTCAATAACACTTTTTTTAGTATGGTAATGTAAGGTTATGTGTTTTTGGAATGATTTAACTCGTTCTATTTATATCATGTATTCACGTGTAATTGTTTTGAAATATTGTTATTGATGGATAATGTTGTTCACATGACATCTATATAAGTTATTATATAGAAAAAGTAATACTCAGTGTATATACACTAATAAATATGAAAGTTGGGTAACTATATTTTGAAAGCATTTGAAGACTGACTAATCATTATAATTGGTTGTGACTTGTGAGTTCAAGTCCCGTAAGAGATGAACGTGTAGGATTTTATAGGATTTTGGATAGTATATAGAATTTCTAGTAGGCGTGGTGTAACAATGGGGAAGAGGATGGTGATGTGTCCAAAATATTATTTGTAACTAATTGTTAAGTACAGTATGAATACAAATATTATTATTAGGATAATTATCCTTTGGGTTAACATAGAGTGTAAACATTGGATCATGGGATGGGAACTCTAAATCCATTCAAGTATTTAGCTCATATTTTTTCTAAGGTGTGTTTACACATAAGGGAATGAAAGAATGATTTTCATTCTATTGAAAGTGTTTGGCTAATGGCTTCATAATTGCAATTTGGGTATCAAACCCATTAAGATAGACATAATCTAAACCGATGATGATACATGCACTATCACTTACATCGATACACCACCGATTTGTGTTTTATAATGTTGTACATATGGAGTTCTAAAGCATGGATTGGTGGTGGACGTATCAGCATCATCCATTCTAAATCCACCACCCTGGTAGAGTGGTAGGTTTATAAACACATTCTCATTCTCACTCCAAACCCAAGCCTATGGTGATCTTTACATGATGAAATATGACACGAATTGACTATTTTTCACATAAATGACCTGTAATTGTCATGCAACGTTTTGTTTTTTGAGATACCTTTGTTCCTATACAGCAACCATCAACAGCCAACAATGTTAGACGATGACAAGACTAAAACAGTCGAGAACAAAAGTCCAATGGTTTCATCTATCATCAATTAAGATTAAAGTTTAGCATTTCACAATGTTTGTGTTCTTAATCTGAGTACTTAATATAGTCATCTAAACTACTGTATATGTTTATGTCAGTATGGATCATGTCGATATCCCTGTAGCATCCTTTGGTATCAAAAACAGAAATCCAGCTGGTATACATGTGCAGATCACTTGAATGCCAATCCCAAAACCAAGATTCTCAAAAGAACCAGAAGAAATGTTTAGAACTGAAGCCAAACCAGCACCGACGAATGAACTCATTGTAGACCCAAAATTATTTATGGACATAAAAAGCGCAAATAAAGTCCCTTCTATTCCAGGTGGGCAGAGTTGTCCCGATAAGATCAGGAAAGGCATGAACCTGCACTCAACAATGAACACTGTACAATGACTCCATTTTGACTTTGGATAGTAAATGAGTTATCCTTTAAGTTAAAAATTGTTGTCCAGTATAAATTTTACCAAGCAATTATAATAACTTAATAAGAGAATGTTGAGATCTTGGCAATTGAATGAGTATGACTATATGATAACTATTAAGTTGACATTAGTAATATGAGTTGGGCAGGAGATGACTGGTAATTTATTTTTTGCTATGAGTTGTCAGAAAGGGTTGGGCTGACCAGAAACACCTTCCTCCAAAAATTCTAAATTATAAAAAGATAAGGGATTCGAATATTATCACAGAAATTGCAGTTCAACACAATAGTTCCTTTCAATAAGTTGATCGAGATTATGTACATTGCAAGTACACTTTGGACGACGTTCAACTGATTTGAAATGTTTCATTTTTAGCTACTATGTGTTATTACGCCAAACAGTATGCATATGTGTCAATACACGCATCACTAGCAAAATTATGCTTAACAAATGAGATAACAAAAACACAGCACATACTTGAATTGATGAACTGCATCTGAGAGAGCCGACCCAAATAACACCATTACTTCATCCGATACGCCAAATGGAACATTAAGTCTAGAAACCAATACTAGATCTAGAAGTGTCAATAGTGACAGAGTAACATGAGCAAACCTACAATCATATTCCAGATTAGGATCAATTTGCAAGATTTACAAGGGAAAAATCTACTATTAGTATTAGTTTTCATAGAGCATAGAGGTGAAATAAGGGTGAAGCAATGGGTTGGGGAATGGCTTGAAAAGAAAAAAATTTGGTACATGTCAAATTGGTTTGGTCAGTTTGGATTGACCCGAAACACCTTTTATCATAAATTTCCACTTAATACTGTATAACATGTATTGGTACATCAAATGTAACTATAAAATCATACTATTTCAGTAATAATCTAATTTTTTGAAAATGATATTCGGCTCATTTGACCCATTCTCTTTGCAGAAATATTTTACTTCAGCCCATTTAAGCTACTGAAGTTAAAAAGGCCACACATAGACCTATTCATAGACGTGTCGAATTACCACCTCTAGCTTTTCATTTTAAACTTACATGAGAATCTTTCGTAACTTCATCTTCTTTAAGTATCGGTTGTAAATATAAGTTCCAAGCATGAGACCCATCCACCCAATAACCCGTGCTGTGCCCAGAAATGAAGCTTCTAAATTAAGAACTTCTGTTTGGTAGTAGAACATAACTGTTGAAAGGTTTGGAATAATCACCTGCGCAAGGAAAAACCAAGCCATTGGTCTGGTTTCCCCCATAATCTGAATCAGAAATAAGAACAACCTAAATAACTACACTTATCAATAGAGAGTTAAGATGATAATAATAATAATACAAAGTTAGACTGTATTTTGTTCATTTAGCATTTCATTTTATGGATCAGACTGTACATTGTCTCAAGAAACTTCATTTTATGGATCACTCTGTACATTATCGCCAGAAACAAGGAGCTAAATGGGGTAGTTTGGATTTCCGTTGTCAAGCTCATTATCTGAGCGTATAGTCACAATACTAAGTTTATCAAGCAATGAATATATAAAAGAAACAAAAGTACAAAAAAAGTTTATAATGTTGTACCTCAAGATAATTGGGCGTTTAAAAGCTATGAACAAAGAATAACCAGCCATTTTCAAGGATTGAAACCATTGTGAAGGCAAAGATTCAGCTTTTTCAGACATCTGATATTTACTTATGTCTGATATGGTCTTCTTGCTAAGTTTATGGCTTCTTTTTCTCATCAAAGTACCAGATTTAGGCGATTCGGTTGAAACTTTATCTTCATCTGATACAGTTTTAGTATCTATATCAGAGTCATTAGAAGTAGAAAATTCAGGCAATTGTGAACTGCCAACAGGGCTTTCCGTCACAAAACCACATGAAAATAGTTGTATAGCTGGTAAGAAGGAGAAAAGCAAAAATATATCGCCCATTTGAAAGTTATTAAGTGCATATCCTCCAAATAAACTCCCACAGATTCCCCCAAGAGCCATAGCCATCCATGATATTGACTGCAGGTCACCAGCATATTTAGCCCTGATGAAAGTTTCAACAGAAATGAAGAAGATTATAAAGTTCTAATTAACCAGCATAGATAAAACAAATGTGTAAATTATGGCCTTAGCGTTTATAATTATTAGTGTTTATCAGAGGTGTAAAATGGGTGGGTCAGGCGAGGAAGGTAATGGGTCATGACCTGCTCGAGTAAATAATGAATAACTTTTCAGGGTTGGGTTGATCGTAAACACTTTCAGATAAACTTAACTTATTAATAAAGTAGTGTATCAAATATGATAAGGGGTTTTATGCATTAAAACCTCTAGCTGTCATTTGACCCCGTCGACCCGCATTTTTTTTATTTTACCCATTTGACAATTCATAGATACATACCCGCAATTAGCCTTTTCCTTTACATATGGGTCAATATCGCCACCTCTACTGTTCATATACGACTACACTACGATTTTGTAATCTTGAACACATATTGTCTCAGTATTCCAAATAAGTGAAATAGGAATTATTTACATCATCTACCGTCTTCTTATTGAAATATCACAGAGTTTACATGAATTATGAAGGTTATAATCAATTCCATAGACCTCAAAATACAATCAGTATAGTGAAAATAAAAGAATTGGTAGAAAAAACATACTTTTCATTCCTAGCAGCCTCTGCAATCATTGCATCAATTACAACATCCGCCATTGCAGAGCCCAGATTTTGCAATAACAAAAAGATCATGAATGGACGTTTGGAATTTCTCATGGATTCCTGAAAGCCAAGAATCACCCATGAAAGGAGCGAGAGAAGTGTCGCAATGACTAAATAAGGAATCCTTTTCTTTCCATTGACAGGGATACAATCCGATATGATTCTGCACCCAAAGATATGCAATGGTTTGTTTCAACTCAATGTTGTCATTAAATGTCCTAAAGTGCCATCATAAGAAAATAATTAACCAATACCCATATACTGGTTTTATGCTCCATGGAAAAAATGACGTGGATGTTACAAATTGGGAAATAGAGGGTGATAGCTTCAATCTGTCTTTCAACTGGTACGAAACTGCTGTCCACACGAAAGCTCTAAAACCCTGATGCAATGAATCATAGAAACCCACATTAGATATTTAACTTGTTTGACTTGTTAACATTTGAATGTAATCCAAATATTGACTCTATTTCAAAGAGATTAACATTTCACGCAATAATGTGTTGTTTCCTATTTTGAATAATAATAAACAACATAATACATAGATAAAAAAAACCCCAAATCAATGCATTGACAACATGACATAATAGAATAAATTGATAATATGGAAGTGAAAAAGAGACCTGGGTGAAGTAAATCAAACAAACAAGCCAAAGAAAAGAAGCACCAAATGTGATCCGTAGATGTTTTATCCATTTTATCATATTATATTTTTGTGTTGATGTTGATGAATATATATAGAAAAAGATTCTGGATTTTGTATCTATAGAAACATGCACGATAAGAACATATGGAGAAAAATGCGTTATGTGCTTGTTTGTCATTGAATTGCATTTGTTTTGTTTTCCCACTCTTTCTTGTTCAACCGTTTTTTCTTTGGCCCTACATTCACGTCATTCCCACCAATCAGATGTCTCCATTTTGACTACAAAGATACAAGTCAACCATAACTTTTTTTTTTCTTTTTTTTAAAAAAAAGAAATACACTATTTTTCATCAATAACGAAAATGATAAATATGATTAATATTATGTCAAAGAAAACCATACAAAATCCATTCGATTTATATGGCACATAGATCAAAAATTCACACATATTTAGAGTTAGCCGTATCTATCATTTTTCAAGATAAACTTTGAGCATCTTTTTACATATAAACTAGACAAAATTTCACAACTTTTAACTAGCACACTAATACCATTGACCAAACGCTTTCTCATCTCGGCCTTTATGCCCGTCTCAGATTGATAGAGTGAGCGGGAGCCTTGCCACAGAATAAACTTACCGACTGACTAAATTCACTCACGAACCAAACAAGATCATTCCCTCCTTCTCCCTTTTCCCCCGACATTTCACAAAGTAAGTACAACTGTCCATGACATTTTATTGCATTACTGTATGCTTTATAGGCTTACATTATCGACATACTTTCAAGCACAATATGATGGAATACTAACAGTCCGATATACAAAAGGTTTGACAGCATGAGAGTAGCCAGATTGATGATTGTAACTAAACTTCACACCTGAAAACCCGTCTCCAAGATGAGTGCAGTGATCATGAAAGCTGCTAATAGGCCTTGCCAAACAAGCATCCCACCTTTCACTCTCCGGCATTGTCTCAGCCACCGTATATATTCCCCTAGAGTCTGTAAACGCTTGATAATTTAGAACATCCCCAGATTTTGTTATGCAAAGAACCGCAACCTCAGCACCTGCAATAGCACAAGGACAATCAATTATCGTAACGACTAACGAGTGTCTGCAAAAGTAGCATAGTGGACTTGGTCATTATACAGAGCTAATAATTGAATTAACATGGAACAATGCTATAAAGAGTCACCATCCCATCTCTATCAGCCTTACACATCTATTAATCTGAACCCACAATCATATATACAGACTACTCGTTTTTTATATTCGGACCCACAAATGAAGATGGTCAAGTGGAAAATCTTACAAGATTATTTACATTCATGTTTTCAATCGGTCAATCCAAACCCGGATAGGAACTCCTAGATCTGTCACTGCAGGCTTCAGCTTAAAGGGTGAGCCGATACAATAAATTACTTTACGCTACTCTATGTTTAAGGGGAAGCATGAAATCAAGGAAGTTAAGCGTTAAGAGGATTAACTTAGACAAGATTACACAACGAACAGATATAGAATAACAAAACTTTATCAGTGTTAGTTAAGTTTACTCTTAGTCTAATCCTACAGCTTTACTTATATACAACTAGTCTTGTCGCAGTGACAAAAAGGTATTTATTATGTGTTTTTTAACTTTTTTAGTTGTGTAGTATGCGAGTTATACAGATGAAAAAAAAAACAGGTGTTTGGCTACATGGACACGAAATCAAAGGCTGAGATCAAATCAAGATATGATCCAAGGACCGAAATCCTATCTCCTTAATTTGAAGAACAATGTCTTAAAACTGGGAGTCTCCCGCAAACTAAATGCTTTTATATAACAGTAGAGATAATTCACTACTACATACAGGCCCTCAAATAGTTAGGTAGGATTCATCTTTGATGTTTCTACCGTGACTTTTATAGACACAACAACTACACATATAAATTAGGCTAAACCGCTAAACTCCAATCAAAAGGTAAAAAAAAAAGGTTACATAGTGGATGGATTGAGAAACATGAAAGGTGAGCAGGTCACATAGACGAAGTTCATCTTGAAACAGAAAATCCAACTTCTCATAAAGATAATCACCATATCAGACAAGATGTATAAAGTTCAGGTTCGATATGCCCTTTCACGTTTTAATAATGCTCTTAAAGCAATCAAACAATGGCCTATATAATTAGGTGACTGTTTCCGAACCCCTTCCCTGGCTATCCCCGGGAGACCTCTTAGGTGAGGGCATAGCTCACAAGGACGTCTAACCACTAGGTCACCTTATGCGTCACAGTCAATCAATCATATTATCAGACATACATTCTTTTTCCTAATTAAATCAAAATTAGTAACACTAAATAACAAATCAGCAGCAAAACTTTGCACCGACAAACATTGCAAAAAAAAAAACACATACACACAACACGAAAGCCAACAACCACAAGCACATACAAACATATAAAAAAAACAAAGTGATAAAGAAAAGAAAGAAAGTGTATATATCTTAATTTAGATATAGATATAGATACAATAGAAAAGTAAAAAATGGGAAGGGGGGTTAGACAACCTTGTAAGACATGGTCTTCAGGGCCAATGGAATCATCAGCACACACATCACACACAACTCTACCATGGATTTCACCTGTCCAGCCTTTTACGCTCCAACCAGAACTGACGAAAATGATCATGAATACAAAAGGTGTAATGGGCAGCAGTTGTTTTCTCATTGTTGATGGTTTTGATTTGTTTTTGTTGTTTAGATTTCTTTTTGTATCCGGGTCTGTCGGTGTTTACAGTGTTACACCCGGGAAATTTATTAAACATTATTTGGCCCACTTTTAATAACATAAGTTTCTTTTTTCTTTTTACTTTTCCAAAACGACCAATAGAGTTCTCTCGACCGTGGTCAGACCATTCCCATCAACAATAATTTGGTTCGTTCGGTCGTGTATAATGGGAATCTCTTTATGGGCCCAACCCAACATTCAGCCAACTGGTTTGCTTGACCCAACATTGTTTGGCCCTTTTTTAATATAAATTTTGTTGTAGTGATTCATATTGTGAGGGCTATGTTTTTAATATTTATATTTGATGTAGTTAGTTGTGTATATAAAACATTGTTTATTTGTTTAAAAAATATAGTTTGGTTGGGTTGTTAATGGAAGTGTAAAAATTAAGTTAAGTTGAATTGGGTAGATATAAGATATTTTTTTTTAAGGAATATTATTGTTGGGTTGGGTTGTAAATGGAGATGGTCTCAAAAGAGATACAGTATGTTTTTTTTATTTATAATATACTACTCGCATCAATAATCCAACTCAACTTAAGCTCTAGTTTGGACGGATTGGTGTCATCTCAAATTGTAACTCCTTATTGTTGTGAAATCTAATGTAATTTTGAGCTTCTTGCTAGTTTTATTCTAATGAAATACTACTGTTCGAAAAGAAAACTTAAACTCTAATTAAAATCAAAAATTCTTTTTTATTTATTTATATACAACCCAACCAAATTCAAATTTTCAATAGATATCTTCTATACTAGCACGGTATCCACGCAATTCGGCGGTGACGATGTAATGGTAGGAGCGATTATTGATGGTGGAGGTGTGAAGTGGTGAAAATAGTTGATGTAAAAGTAATTGAATTAAAAGGTTAATGAAGATATATTAAAAAATAAATGACTGGTAATGTAATTTAATCATTAATTTTATTTTAAATTATTTTCCCATGTAACGTTAAAAAGAGAGTTGTTTTTTTTATTAAATAATATAAAAGTATAGATTATGTGTACAGAGGAATTAAGATTAAAAACACAGGGGTATTTTGGCTATAAAAAGTGTTGAATTTCCTAAAAGTAGATAATTGAATATGTTTTATAAGGGGTTATAGATTATAAAATATTGAGTTTTTGATTTTAAATAGTAAGTAAGTAACTGCTCAGTGCCGCCTTCCGCGGGTTTTGAGCCCCAATACCTCGACGGTGTACGAGGGAGGTTAAGATGTAGGCAGACCTTACCTCTACCTAAGTAGAGAGGTAGCTTCCAGTTTCTACATAAATGGTAGAAAAGGTCCTCCAACCTTTGCATGGGATGAGGATCGAACCCATGACCTCTGTCTCCATAAGCAAAGGTGTTTACCACTGATTCAATCATGCTGCTTTGAATTTTTGATTTTAAATATATATACAAAATCATATATAAATACATCTTATAAATTTTTCTGATTTTTTAACACCTAGTTTTGTTGATAAAGAATTAAACAAGAATAACCTATATGCTTCAGTATGTCTAAAGCAAATTTATGATTATATTTTCGTTCTTTTATTTTTAAAAGCACTTGTATTATACGTTACTCCGTATTAAAGAGTTTTTAACTTCAAAATATAAAAAAATAGAAAATTATAAAATGAATTCTTTAAAAATGTATCTAGTTACTTAGTAGAAGAAAACATATTTAAACACTTAGGGGGTGCTTGGCTATGATACACCGAAACTTCAAACAGGTAGCCGTACCTATTTCCGAAACTCTATGGAAACGTTTCCGCGTACGAAACACATATGAAACGTTCCCTTGAATTTTTTACATATACCAAAACGTTTCTTTGAAGTTCCCATACGGTTTCTAATTAATATCAAGGTTTTAATGGACTTTTTCTATTCACCAAACCCAGACATGTTATATTATATACAATTTGATCAACATTAAATTTTTTCTAATCCAAAACCAATTATTAAACACTAAACATTCAATGAATGATCACTGATCAAGCATGTATTATACAATTATACATATACAATTATACATAATCTCTCAAGTCTCAAGTATTTCTCTATAAAAAATTGATATAATTTATATTTGTATATATTTTTATTGCCGCACCCGTATCCTTGATTTTTCAGTTTTGTCGTTCCTCGTTCCCGTACCCCTTTGTCGTACCCGTTTCGGTGCCACATAGGTGCTTGGTTTAATTTAAGGAATGGTAATAGAAAAGGCAAAAGAAATACTAATGAATACAATGAATACTCCATTTCTTTTGATGATGATTGGTTAAGTTGGTGTATTCAACAAAAATGTATTATGTGTATTTATTAAATAAGTGTAATAATATATATTGTAATTGATTATTTAAATATTTTTCTAATTATAATTATATATTGTTGTTTTAGTTATATATTGTGTAACTAAATATATATATATATAATTATATTACATAATGTGTAAATTATAATTAAAATCAATGAAATTTTGTACAGTGAAAGTGAAGATTCCTTCTACTAACGATTAAGCATGTGATTATAAGATACTAATGTGTTCATTTGACTTATTAGACATTAATCTTATTATGATATATGAATTTAGAAAAACCTTTAATATAATTAATATATATAAAATATAGTATATTATTTGGCTTAGAATTGATATTGTATATACAGTTATAACTATTGCATTTAGAAAGTGAGAATCATGGAATATGTCGTAGTGGGGTGAGATTACGGATAAACACGTATAACTCGGTAATGATAGTCATTATCCCCAATTTATTAGGTAATGGGGTATTAACCAAAACTAAGTAATGATTAACTACATTATATGATGACAAGCACCATCTATCATTATCTTTCCCATTTCTCACCTAGAATAACCCTCAACCAAGCATGCCCTTATTAATTTTTCATGAATTTATCTAACTTTGTAGATAAAAAGTTAAAAACACTTGTATTGCCGAATTGGTAATTATAAAGATAAAAGTGAGTATGAGGCTGTTATGGATTCAATTTGAATGGAAAACTACTCACATACTAAATTTTTAATATTTTGAATAAATACTTGAAACTCATACTTTTTACTTTTTAAAAAAAAATATGTGAGGAATTTTCATTCACCTTTAATGGCACTAATATTTCATTACCCCAATTACCAAACATAGGGTTTTAAAGTAGTCAAATAGTCAAACTTTTTCAAGATTTTGGGAAGTGTTAAGGAAAATTGAAAGGCACCGACTGCCATGTCACACTCCGGGGTCGGCATGAAGGACCCATACCCTATGCTCTTAACAACCGAAACCCTCTTCATTTATTCTTCTTGGTCTTCACATTGGAGAAAAGCAGAGCAAATTCAAAATTCTAGTTTCATTTCTTTAGCTACAAAAGCGATGGTGGAAGATACCATCATGGAAAAAAGAGAGGAACTCATGGTTTCACCTAAACCCTCTAAAACCCATGACCCGATCCGAAAAATTGTCCCATTTCTAAAACCCACTTCTACTTTTACAAACCTTCAAAAACCCTTGTTTCCAAAACATTCTTGTGAACAAAAGATGTGTTCTTTAAAGGTTTCATTCAATGGCTTCAGAACCCCACAAAAGGGCTGGAAAGATTGGGTTGATAGTATGCATTCCTTACATAAGTCCACTTGGAAAAAAGCCGGAATTTACGAAGCCGTCTTGAATTCGTGTTACGAGATCAAGAAAGATGATAACTTGATTCTTGGGTTTGTTCAGAAATGGTGTGATGAGACTAAAAGTTTTGTGTTTAGCTGGGGGGAAGTTACAGTTACATTGGAAGATATGATGGTTATTGGTGGTTATTCTGTTTTGGGTGAATCTGTGGATAGTGCTATGAAACCCGAAAACTTGAAAACAGTTTTATCGAACTTAAATAAAGCAAGAGCAAAATTATCAGAATCGACATACCAAAAAGCGAATCAGTGTGGATGGATGAAGAAATTTAAAGATAGTGGCAGCAAAATCGAGCACGAGGCATTTCTTGCATTGTGGCTAACTAGGTTTGTTTTCCCTTCATCTTATAGTACGGTTATGAAGAATGTTTTCCCCATTGCGGGTCGTTTAGCTAGAGGTATTAGACTTGCTCTTGCACCTGCTGTTCTTGCTAGTATCTATAGAGATTTAAGCTTATTAAAAGCTAAAATTACGGTTATGAAGAATGATTATTGTGAGACACCAGTTATTGTATGGGCTCCTTTTCAACTTGTTCAAATTTGGATTTGGGAGAGATTTATGAAACTTAGGCCTAATCCTGGTCATAGCTTAGTTCCAAGATTTGCTAGATGGGAGCAGAAGAAATTGCAGGTAGAAAAGGTTGGCTCGTTTGTTGATTGTGCCTTTGAGGATTTTTGTTGGCTGCCATATGGTGAGAATTCAAATGATAATTCGGTTTTTTGTAATGTTTATCAAGAAACAGGAAAGTGGGTTGTTAATGAGTGTTTAGACGAGGACGTGGAATCATGGGCTCGCTGTTTCAGAGTGTCTGAGTTAGTTGGCATAGATGGGAACTGTATCGAACAATATTTACCGCATAGAGTTGCAATGCAATTTGGCATGAACCAAGATGTTCCTGGTGATGTGGCACGAACCAATGAAACTCCTGAAATTGCTTGGAGATTTTATTCTCGGCCAGTTAAGGATGTTAAGCTGTATATTCCATCACGATTCTCTGATCCATATGTCACTGCTAGATACCTGGAGTGGCGGGATAAGTCAAGTGGAGTGTCAAGTTTGCAGTCTTCTTTTGATGATAATGAAACTGATAATTTTGTCAAAATTGAGTCATTAACTGAAGATTTAAAGGATGATGATGAGATTAGAATATTGGGATTGAAACTTGAAGCCAGGATTAGCAGACTCGAGGAAGTATATGGATATCTGAAAGCTAAAAAAAAAGGTGACTTGTTAGTGTAGATTGGCCTACGATATATATGGTGGTAAGTTTCATCAAAATTTACAAGGGCATGTGTATTTGATGGCGTAGTTTCACATCTTTGTTTTCTGAAAATGCCAACAAAATCGATGTATGGATACAGTCTTCACATATGGTACAGTATTTGTTTTGGTCGCTATGTAAGCCATATTTAGTTTTGCAAACAATGTTAGTGAAACGGGTTGTAAGTTTTAGACTGTTTCTGCTCTAACATATCAGATGGGTCGATTCAAACAAATTTAGCTAAAAAGGGAATTGGTCAAATGGGTTATTAGAGTAGTTGAAGTTCTGTTATAAATACAAACAATCTCAAAACTGTTTGTCATGGTGATTGAAATTATATCAAATGCATTATATATATTTGAAATGTGGAAACACAAGGGCAGTGTGTCCAATCTGACCTTAGCCGATGCACACTAAAAAGATGGCTTCCAACCAAGCCCTGTAGACTTGCCACCACCCAACGGGCCTGGGAAGACCTATATAAAACCATTTTGACCTGTTACACAACCCAACTCCGCCACCCATCTTTCCAATTTGACAAAATGAATTAGTCTAATTTCCTAAACATGCTCCAAAGCTAATACTTCATAGAATACCTTTTTATTAGTCACGAGTGCAAAAACAAAATAGCAAACCATGTATACAAGCTAGTCTTATTTTGATCTCATGTAGTCAAGTACAATTGATGTTAAAGCTATAATTATAACTGAATTACCTATTTTCGACTAAAGATCATGAACTCGCTTTAACATGTAGTCAAGATGGTTTTGGAGATAAAGACATTTAAATTACGAAGTGAATCGAATTTTTTTCTAGTATACAAATCAATACGTTCTATAAAAATCATACCAATTTTAATTTTTGAAAAGTATAAATCAAACTATATATGTTAGTTTCCTTATCTTGCTTATTTAATTAACAAATGAATATTTAATCTACAACTTAAGAGTCGACTCTTACAAGTTACGAGTCGACTCTTTAATTAACAAACAAATGAATAGTTGTTAAACTCTTACGAGTCACGAGTCGACTCTTACGAGTTGAGTCGATTTAGACCGAAAACGAGATGACTCGTTGTGTGACTCTTTTTTCTCCTGACTCTTACGAGTCGCAGTCTGAATTTGAAACGAGTCACTACAAGTCGCAAACTTATGATTGTTGTAGTTTGATAATATGGTTATATACTATATATCATATTTATGGTTACATTATTTTGTATCTTATATATGTATTTTTGATTCTTTTAGTACGAATTTGGAGATAAACTGTAAATTTATAACTTTAAAGTATCGAATATGTGATTTTTTGGTAATGTATTAAAATAATCAACTTATAATTTGTTTATAAATATTTCACACATATATATAATTATATAATATTATGTAGTATATGCAAATGTCCGTACTCTTACAAGTCGAGTCACGAGTCAAATATCAAGTTTTCGAGTCGAGTCAAAAGTTACGAGTCGATAACTATGCAAAAACGCAAGAAAAAACATGAAACCAAACCTAAGGCTATCTTCAATGCTAAGGACGTCCTTATGCGTCCTTGAGCTGCCACATCATATCCTTACATATCCTTATACATTCTTATAAATCTTTCAAAGCACCATGGTTGGATCAATGGTAAACACCCTGCCTATAGAGATAGAGGTCATGGGTTCGATCCTCATCCCATGCAAAGGTTGGAGAGCCTTTTCTACCATTTAGGTAGAAACTAGAAGCAGCCTCTCTACTTAGGTATAGGTAAGGTCTGCCTACATCTTAACCTCCCTCATACACCGTCAAAATATTGGGGCTCAAAACCCGCAGAAGGCAGCACTGAGCAGTTACTTACTTACTTACTTATCCTTATAAATCTTTCAAATCCTATAATTTTATCTCTAACCATACAAACATCCTTAGATATCCTTACATATCCTTTTACACCAACTAAAAACAAAAATATACGAGTATTAGGTATGGACAAGTAAGGGGATGCCCTTAAGTTAGGGCATCCTTCAAAAATCCAAAGTTTTAGACAAACTTCAATGGCATAGGATATCCAAGGACGCCCCATTGGAGATAGTCTAATACTGATTTTTTATAAGTCTAAAACTTCCATTCAGGTTTCGATTTAGAACAAAACCAACCCAAATCGACCTGATCAAAGGAAGAAAAAAAAGTTACATTTTAAGCCCCTATATTTACTGTAATCTATACTATCTATATAAACAAACTACCCACTCCAAAATTTAACACTCTACCTTTAAAATCTCCAATTTACCCTTTTAATCTATACTCCTATCAAACACTTTATCCCTGAAATTCTAAAAAAACCCTTAAAAGAAAAACCTTAGGCATGTCCCTTCCTTTTCCTAAAATAACAACGGCAGTTTGCACTTTCAGCCGAACTAAGAAACACTTGAGTTGATTCATTCATTCATATAATAACACGGTACCGTTACTTAACCAGTGTTTTTTTTTTATGTCCCGCCGCGCGGGTACAAGGCTAGTATTTGTAAAAGAGGTCATCAGTTTTGAACAACCGACATCCTGTTCCATTATCATTTCTCCACTAATTTATCATCCTCGACGCCTCAGCGATCTCAAACTTCCGATCACCAGTCAGTCTTCTTTATCCGTGTATGTATATATATATATATCTTCTTTAAAATAAAGTTTTAATAAAAATTTGTTAATTTTAGTTTTATCTTGGATTTTATGTAAGGTAATTATGAGTTTCAGTTTAGGTTTATCATCATTTGAATTTTGATTTCTTTTTTTAGGGCAATTTAATATTTTGAAATGATTACATGTGGTTAAGGCAGCTCATATTGAGATGTAAAAATATACAGTATATAAAATCAAGATATGAAGAACAAATGGAACTTTTAATGATCCAAGTAAAGCTTGTTGGTTGTTCGTTAAGCCGTTACGATATGCTTAGATTGTTCTGCATTGCAGTATCATTTTTATACGGTTTGTCCAACCACACGTGGTACCGTGCTTTTTATTCCAGATACTTCCTAAAAACTGGAAAAATAAACCTTGTTGCTCATGATGTTAGTAAGGATACTGAGGACATTTAGAATGTATTAAGTACATTTTTGTATTTCCAAGAATTTTGGTGCTTTAAATTCATCCTGACGTGTGCCCTTAGGACAAAAAGTTAGACATACGCTCTATATAATACATTCGGTCTTGTTGATTTTAAGGAAGCAAAAAATTGACATTTTGCTTAATTTATGTGTTTAGAGGCTAATCATGAATGAGAGTAAAGAACACAAGCAAAATGAAGCTGAATGTATAGGTGATATGATCGACGGTATAAGCAGTCTACCAGATTGTATCCTTCATCATATCCTGTCATTTTTGCCCACAACCGAGGTTGTAAAGACTTCCATATTATCTAAAAGATGGAAGAACCTTTGGGCTTCAGTATCCAATATTGATTTTGATGATTCATTGTTGTATGCAAGTGAAATGGATGGTAGGCGTCCACCTGAAGTGACTTCCTTTATGAACTTTGTAGATAGAGTCCTCCGTTTACGAGATGCATCCAGTCTAGAAAAATTTCGTTTATCATGCCGTATTTGCTTTGATGCATCTCGGATACATTCGTGGATTTCTGATGCAATCCTGCACAATGTTCGGGAGCTTGATTTATGTCTCCTGGCAGGGGATACCTTTGTGATTCCTCGGTCTATGTTTGATGGCACATCATTGGTTAGCCTGAAAATAGAAATGAATTGTGTCATTAATCTGCCTTCTCTGATTTCTTTTCCATGCTTGAAAATCTTGCACCTGGCTCTGGTTACCTTCCTGAACGACAGCTCTACAGAAAAGCTTTTTTCAGGCTGTCCAGTTTTGGAAGAATTGGTTTTATTGGATTGCGAGTGGATGAACTTGAAGAATGTCGTAATTTGCAGCTCCACCTTAAAGAGCTTGACTATTGATGATCTTCCATCCTTTGGGCAACTTGATGATCCTACTGGCTGCAAGCTCATTGTTGATACAATTAATCTTACATATTTGGAGTATATCGGTTATCTATCAAATGAGATATTCTTAAACAATTTACCTTCACTAGTCGAAGCGTGCATTCACATTCCTATTCCCCATGTAAGACAAAAAGAAGTTGCACTTCGTGCTGTTGATCTACTCAAAAGCCTACGATATGTTGTGTCTCTAAGGGTATCTAATCGCACTTTGGAGGTAATCAGCTCACTATTCCATGTCGTGGCATTTCGAACCATTTACTTATGAATGGGTGATGGGTCAATATGGGCCGTGTTTTATCTTAAATGGATCATATTAAAGGTTTAGCAAATTGGGAGGTCAACCAGGCACAGAAAATGTGTTTGCTGTCATCACAACCCGGCCCAGCTTTTTAGGATGATCCATACTGAAAATAGTCTGTTTTAACTTGAACCCTTTTTGACACGTCATTTGATCCATCCATCTTGCCACCATCTGATAGAGTTTATTAGAATTTGATATCATACTGACTTTTGCGTTTGTGTATTTTCTTTCCTGTGCATAGTCTCTGATAACTGCAGAGAGCATGGTGGACCATTTTCCTGTATTTTCAAACTTGGGTCATTTAATGTTGACTATGGAAGTTGGGAATTATACGCTTGGAGCAGTGATGGATTTGCTTACCCTCTGTCCAACTTTACAATCTCTTTCTCTATCTGAGGTAGATTATTCTAAACCCAAATTAGAAACATAATGCTAATGATAATGATATCAATTAGAGGTGGCAGTTTTTAATCAAATTTATGAATGGGTTGATTCGGCTTATGTTTCATCTTTAATGGGTCCAAACAGGCAAGTCAAACGAGTTAGCTTTTTGGGACATAGGTCAAAAATAGTTAAGCAGTTCAAAAGCCATCGGAAGTTTGTTATATATGTAAATAAATCCTTCTAGATAATTAAATAAATCCTTTTAGATAATTATCATGATCATGAGTTCTATGCTCATATTTGACGATTGACATACAAAGTGGTTGTTAAGAAGTTATAATTACAGACAAAGAATGTTGTCAGCCCAGGATGGCATACCTAGAATCTATCTTTTTTGACCCAGTTACATAACCTGTGTAAAAATTACACCTCTAGTTTTTATGCAAGGTATCTAAAATGTTGTGCAGGGATTTGAGCTTTGTATGCGCATTGGTGAGAATTCTCCAATTTGGTTGTCCATACCGATATGCATGTCGTATCACCTCAAGGCAATGACTTTCAAGAACTTCCATGCTAATGATTCAGAAATATGTTTTCTCAAGTGCATTTTGAAGTATGCATGTGTTCTAGAAAAGTTGGATATCTGGTGGTGTAAGACTCCACTGTTTGATCTAAAGAAGCAAAGTTATGTTAGGAAAGAACTAAAGATGGTAGACAGGAGCCGTACTCCATGTGTCATAACTTTCTTCTGAAACCTCAAAAATACATTCTGGATCAACTCGGACACATCATATATAACAAAATTAGAAGTTGAAAACCATATTAAGCTCTGCATATCTTTGCGAGATTCACATGATATAACATAGAACTAATATCAACCAAACTTGCTATGACTATGATATCAGTGTTTCAGTGGGTGACTTCAGTTCAATACGGCTTCCCCTTACAGAATGTTCTTTTCGGGCCAAAAGCGAAATCATCCTCACTGCCTCAAGGGTATATTTGGTAGGGAGAATGAAATCAAAGAATTGGATTATTATTATTATAGGGTAAATTACAAAAATCATACTTGAGGAATTGGATTATTATTATTATAGAATTAAAAAAGTACAAACAGATGAGATTTTTCGGGAAATCTTTTTCTTTAAAATTTGATATCCATCATTTTATGGAGAAAACACTGTTCTTTATGTCTTTGCACTGAGGAATTCGTTGTCAGGGAAAAAAAGGTATAAATTGCAAACTAACGTGTATACATGAAACAAGCAATATTGAAATCTCGTTTTACCGTATCCCGCTCTGCTTTCTGCTGATATGGTAGCGCCACTGCTGCTTTTGATCGCTACAGGCGTCTGCTTATCACCCCCTTCAGGACATTGTTGACTTCTGCTAGTCACCATCATTGATTACAGGTTTTTCTCCCCTCCTTTAGATGTTTCTTCTCTGAGAAGTCTTTGATTCTGGGTCATGGTTTCTAAATTTGGATTATGCCAAGTTAATTTATTGTTTAGGGGTCATTGAGTTTAATTTGTGCTCTGTTGACTTTTTATTGTGTCTTATGTGTATTTATAATCCCAAAAGTGCTAGTGTTATTTTTATTAAGTATCTAAGGAACCTATCAACTTAATTACATTGAGGGTTGCCTTTCGTGGTATCATCTTATATTTCATAATTTAAAGAACCTGTATGTTTCTATGGTATTTCCTGGAATTTAAAGTTTCTAAGGGTTTTTGGTTGACTTATCGAATATTTTTTTGAGATCTACGAGCTTCATGTCATTTTTTGCTATCTTGGGGATGTTTTGATGTATATTTATGATGTAATCCTCATGTACAGTTAATGAGAAGCAAGGTGTTACTAAAAAAGACCTAATGTTTGATTTTGCACGTACAACACTGTGTGTGCATTTGACCTTAACATCTCTGAAGATGAATGTGGATTAAGATTTAGATAACTGTGCTCGAGTCCAACTCCTAGGTGGTCCAGCCTGCAAGGGATCAAGGCTTAATATAAAGAAAAGTTAACTGATCAGACAAATGAAGTGAAGGGAACAGACGGCTGGAAATCATTTTGACTGTAGCTTAAGAGCTTACGAGACATGTGGCTAGGGGGACGGCAACAAGAGGCTGGCAAGAACAAACAAGAGGCTTGACAACAAAAGCTTATTTACAAGCTACAACTGTGACACAAATGAATATATTTATATATCACAACCCCTCGTACCACAACAGCCAAGGCTGAAGGGTCCAAAAAGTACATTTGTCAGTACATGTATTCGTAAATGTATTTATATAAACCGGTAATTGCACAAGGTTCTCTGTTCAGAATAAACATTTAGGGAAAAAACAAGTATTTTGACTCATATGTACTTGACCTATCCGGGAGATGACCGTTTCAAACCCTTTCCTGGTCACCCGAGATTGTATATAGCAGTATCGAACCTCATGCTTGGTTTATATATTCATTTACCTTGTTTACTTATTTATTCAAATTTGTCTGTATATATAGAGAGAGAATATATGAGAAATCACAATGGTGTTATCACAAAAAGCTAGCCCTTCCATTGTGAAGATGACAATAATCAATAGTCTAATAGTGTTACTTGGTAGAAGGCGAATTCACACAATTGTCTCACGAGAACTGATCAAACCTTCCTCTCCAACTCCTCCTCACCGAAGAGCATACAATCTTTCGTCGCTTGATCAAATTGTTACAAGCACATTCACTCCGCTAGTTACATTCTACCAAAACACGGGCACATATCCTAGTTCCCATGATAAAATGCTTGAACTCAAGAACTCGTTATCTCAAACTCTTACAAAATATTACCCTTTCGCTGGTAGGTATGCAAAAATGGCCCCGACCTATGTTGATTGCAACGACGAGGGAGTTGACTTTCTACAAGCATCTGTTAATAGCACGCTCATGAAATATCTCCAAAACTCACAACATGATGATCTCAACCAATGTTTTCCATACGGTCGAGTATTTAACAGCATAAACCTTCAAAGTGATGATCATCTTCTAAACAACAGTGTGATCCCTCTAGCAGTTCAAGTCAATCATTTTGAATGTGGAGGAGTAGCGGTGGCAGTGTCGTTATCTCACAAGATAGCAGATGGTAGTAGTCTGTACCATTTCTTTAGCGACTGGGCTAAAATGACACGAATTTGCTCCAAAAAAGATACACCTGAGATTCTCATTGACCCTCATTTTATTACTTGTGAACATACTAACATAAATTTCTCAGGAGTCTATATCGATACCCCAAAGGATTGTGTCACAAGGAGTTTCATGTTCCCGGGCTCAAAGATAAACGACCTTAAACTCAAAGCCATGGCCATGTCTATGGAATGCGGACAACCCATCATGAACCCTACTCGTGTTGAAGCTTTGACTTGGTTACTTTATAAATATTCTGTGGCAGCAGCTACTAAAAATAATTCAGGCCCTTATAAACCCACAGGTATTAGCATTGCTGTCAACATAAGAAGGAAAATGATCGAGCCCTTGCCTGAAAACAGCATTGGAAATATTCTCTCAATGTTGGATGTTGAAACGAGAAACGAAAGTGAAATGAATCCCGGGTATATAATTGGCGAACTTAGGAAGAAAAAGATGGAAATTGGAGGCATAAAAGATATCCAAACTATCTATGGGCACATTTTGAACAATTTTTCTGAAGATTATGCAGAAGGGCAGCGAAACAAAATGAAGGATTATTATGTGTGTACAAGCGTATGTGGGTATCCTACATATGGTATCGACTTTGGATGGGGAAAGCCCGTTAAAGTAACTCTTGCTGGAAATGTAGGCAAGAACAGCTTTATACTGATGGATGGCCCGAATGGGGATGGTAGTATAGAAGCACTTGTGAGTCTAGGAAAACAGGACATGGAAATTGTTCAAGCCGACACTGAACTACTTGCCTTTTGTTAATTTCACTTCAATCCACTGCCGATTTTGATCTTCACTGGTGTCCGTTTGACATCATCATCAACGATCACCTTGTTCATCCATTTTCTTTACGTGTTTTTGCACTGAAGTTTTTGATTTAGGCTCATGGTTTCTTAAGTTGGATTATGCTAATTTTGTTGTTTTTTGAGTTGTGAAGTGCTCTGTGCCTCTGTTGACATTTTAAGTGTACACTGATATACTATATAAGTATATAGTGTGTGCATCATGACAGCATGGACTTCTCTGAATTTCCTCTTTGTGAGTAACGGATTAATAGTCCATTTTATATAATGACATGGTCAAGATATTCCTGCCGAAGAGGATTCGGGTTGAGATTAATGGCTCTTTACAGTCACACACACACGCATCTTGGGGATGAATTTCGAGTAAAAAATGCAGCCAAGTAAGAAACTGTAATACAGTAACAAATATGAAGAAAGGAAAAAACCAACAGACTTGAAATAATGACGTCAATTCGTGTAGTCATCAACTGTGGAATTCTTCACAATTTCTCAGCCATTTCATTTCCTTGAATTGCTTCTCTGCTTACTTTAAACATCCAAAAACAAAATGATTACCTTTTTAAAGCATGTTTCTCATAAAACTGGATGAAATAAAATTAGTGTTCTATATGGTTTATCATCTAAGATGTATGAAATCATTTATACACGCAAGCACACACATGAGTGTGAATTTTACATCTGAAGATGAGACTTTGCTCATAAAATGCAGATAGAAAAGGAACAAGAAAATCAATGTCTTGAACAAACATGATAGTAAGGTGTGAGTTCTGTAATTTGTCATCCAAGAAAGAAACAAAGAACATATAACAAATTTTTCCGATAGTATTATGACTCTTATGGTCTCTGACCTCTTGATGCTACAGCATCAAACCTGCAAATGCTTGATGGCCGTATGAACATCTTTGTCTCCTCTGCCACTGCAGTTAAGAACAACTTTGGTGCCATTAGGTAAGGTTGGGCATAGTTTCTCTAGATAAGCTAGTGCATGAGATGTCTCCAGAGCTGGGATGATTCCCTCTAATCTCGATAGTCTCTTAAAAGCTGCATTTACAAGAACACAAGAATAAAAGAAAAACAATTACTCTCTAATGCAAAATACTGAAAGGAAACGTGGTTCTAGAGAAGAAAACGACACTTTTTAAGATCATTAAGGGGTGCTTTGATACACAAACTGAAAGTGAATACCGAGAGAGCTTGTCTAATAAGACAGATTGATGACAATAGTATTTGATAAAAGAATGGACTTCCCCAGATGAGAATTATCTTCTGAATAGACAGTAAATATTTCCTAGAATAGGCTAAAAGAGAGGATAAATAAGTAATTTTATTAACTCTGATAATCAATTTTGTTTTGTTGTAGCTGTAATGATGCATGTAAAAATACCCTGTGAATAATAAACGTACCTTCCAATGCTTCCTCATCAGTGATACTATGATACTCAGCCCGACCCAGATCTTTCAGAAAGCTGTGCTCTGGTCCAACTCCTGGGTAGTCCAGCCTACAACGCACCATGATTTAACATCAAGAAGAGGTGACTAATCAGAAACATGTAGTGAAAGGAGCAGGCAACCCGGAAACATTTAGACTAAAGGTGGCAATTTCAGCCCATTATATTGTAGATGAGTTGTTTCAGGCAATGTTTAAACTCTGATGGGTAAAAAGGAAACATGTCAAACTTGCTCAAAGGTTAAGATCCTTGTTAAAACTCATAAATCATCATGATCATATGACACAATAATTATTCTTTAACAAAAGCAATATACCTTTGTGTTTTGCCTCAAACCCAAACCAGACCTAATTTGACCGAAACATTTTGATCATTACCCAACCCATCTATTTTGCCACATCTAATGTAGACGAAAGGAAGGTCAAATGTTCAGTTTACCCTGCACTAATAGAATGAGGCTCAATGATTTGCCCATCGTCATCCTGCAACAGATAACTCATGGCTCCATGCAACACCCCGACCTCTCCTTTTGTTAAGGTTGCTGCATGTTTTCCACTATCTAGGCCAAAACCCGCAGCCTCTACTCCAATCAATCTAACCTCTTTGTCATCAACAAACTCATGAAACAGGCCCATAGCATTTGATCCCCCACCAACACAAGCAACCAAAACATCTGGTTTTCCACCCCATTTTTCCAACGCCTGCCTTCTTGTTTCTTTACCAATCACTGCATGGAAGTCCCTTACCATCATGGGGTAAGGGTGTGGGCCTGCAACAGAGCCCAAGATGTAGTGGGTAGTTTCCACATTGGTCACCCAGTCTCGTATGGCTTCTGATGTTGCATCCTTTAGTGTGGCTGTCCCCGAATGAACTGCTCTAACCTATAAAATGTTAACAATCGCTGTGAATGGCCGGATGAACAGATGAAGCATCAGCTTATATTACGTCACAGTATACATGGGCACATGGCAAGATGGGAAGTTTGGGTAAATTGTTCAGGTCAAGCTGGGTCAATTTCAAGTACCTGCTGAAACGAGCCAGGTGGGGTAGGTTGACCCACAAAAACTTTTTTGCCAATTACACATTTTTACAGATAACAAGCAATACTGCAAATTTGTTACAATAGTGATCTAAATCTTTGACTAAACTGATTTAAGATGTTGTATGCAATACAATAGACTTCAGGTGGCTTTCAATCGGTTTGACCAGTCCCCCTATTAGCTAAATCTTTTATTTGACCTCCCATAACTAACTGGATTGAATTTAGCAATTAGTACCTCTATGTTGTAGCAAAATTTCACGTTAAAAGCTAAACTAGAAATGAAATTGTATCTATTTACTCAAAATAGTAATCATGGAATCTTTAAATGAAAATAAGCTTCTCCAACTGAAAGTTGGGACTTAGGAGAATATTTATCACATTCATTTCCATACACCGTCGTGGTACTGGGACCCAAAACCCGTGGAAGACGGCGTTGGGTGTTACTTAATTCATTTTTTTTACTTAAAGATAGAGAAACATGAAGCTATTCTTCAGACCATTCAAGATCTAGGTAGAAGTTGGTGTAGATTTTTTGCATCAAGATACCATAATAACATCTCATATGGAAAAGCAAATGTATGGATGTGTCTTTTTAGAGTAAATATATAAACACCTGTAATCAGATAATTACATCGTCAGATAATCAAACTGATTAAAGTTACAGACAGCTATGTAGTTTCACATATTTGTTCAGAAATCAGTTATTTCATAGAAAGTCTTTGTTTCTTTGTCCACCTCTACATATATGATTATTATCGTCCTAAAAAAAATGATTAAAGACTGAGTTTTACCGAATATTGCAGAACTGATTATGTGGACATCAAGTCACAATAATTACTTTTGCAGCACATGCAAACATCTCATTATAATCCTTATCTTCAGCTATCCTAAGTGGTACAATTACAATACAATCATCTGAAGGCTAACTTCTATCTAGAAAGTTGGTCTCACAGTATACGAGTTGAATATCTTACACTAGAGCAATTACAAATATCCGTTCAACAAATTTCTGTTCACAAAATCACAGGACAATGAGTAAAAGTTCTCATTTGCGTCCATCTAGCAATAACGGAGGTATGTTGTGAGTAGAACAAGATCAGGCATTTATAATTATAGAATATTTACTGTATGCATGGTAAACACACATCATTGCAATAACGCCACTAACTCATAAAATGTATATAAATATAGAACATTTAAACCCGGTTCTAAAACCCACCCATTTTGCCACCTCTAGTGCCTAGTGGTATACCATATTACCATGGGTAAAGCAAGGACACATCTAGATGCAAATTTCGAAGAAAGGCAGGTTCTATCTTACATAAATTTAATCAAACAAGATAACACAGTTTCAACAACTAATATCTTATTGTAGCCCAAATAATCATTTTTAAAAGTTAACAGGATATGATATAAACTCTAGTCTAATATTGAGTACTTTGCATTAATATGAAAAGGAATATAGCAAACAAACCTCTGCTCCAAGGAGCTTCATCCTGAACACATTAAGGGCTTGTCTTTCCATATCTTGAGCACCCATATAAATAATACACTTCAACCCAAATCGTGCACATACAGTGGCAGTTGCAACTCCATGTTGCCCAGCACCAGTTTCTGCAATGATTCGCTCTTTCCCTAACTTCTTAGCCAGCAAAGCTTGTGCAACCGCATTATTTATCTTATGTGCACCAGTATGATTAAGATCTTCCCTCTTAAGATAGATTTCGGGTCCTTCACCGTTAGGACGCTTATAATGTTCTGTAAGTCGCTCTGCAAAATATAGAGGGGTTTCCCTACCAACATAGTCCTTCAAAATCCCATCTAATTCCTCCTGCATTCACATAATTTGTAAACGTAGAAATTAAGATTTTCGCAGCGAAGAGCTTTCATCATACACCAATTACTGCAAACTTATGCAAGGTAGCACACATTTAAACTTTTGACATGGACACACAGTCCTGTCCGACTGAAAAGTAATATTGAACAAATTTTCCAACTTTTTATGGGAGTGTTTCGATGTGCATTTTGAAGCAAGTAATCTGCAACAAAACTAAACTTTTACAACACTATATGAATAACTAGTTTAGGCAGTTCAAAATTGTCAAACACTAGCCACAACAACATTTGTAGACAAAGATTGTTAATAATTAATATTACAAATTGCAGAAGCACATCCACATGTTATTTTCTTATTTTTGTGGCTAGGATTATTCAATTATTAAATACTTACTTTCAAACCCATATTCAAACACAAGTTTAAACTTTAAGCCTTAATCAACTGTAAAGTGTACACGTGTACAAAATCAGACTGTAAAAACCCAAAGATTAATAACCAAAAATAACAAATGTGTATCAACTGTCTATAAGTAAATAAATAATAAAATAACCTGGAATTGATGGTCCGTAGAAAGGGCTTTAAAAGCTGATTCAAGTTCAGAAAGAGCATACATCAAGGTTTCAGGGACATACTTTCCACCATATTTCCCAAACCGGCCAAGCGAATCGGGTCGTTGGAGGGCAAAGGAATCATCTTGAGCAGAACCCATTTGAACCCTTGATTCTTTAGCAAGAACACAAGAAACTGTAAATGGGTTTGGTGAGCTGGGCTCGATTTTCTTAAGAGGTGATTGTAAAAGTGAGTTGGGTTTCAGAAATGGTGAACAAGATGAAGAGGATGGATTGGAAATGGTGGCTGTGTGGGTTGGGAGTGTGGGTGTGAAAGAAGCAGCCACCATTTTCATTTTTCTTTCTTTTGGGATTAAAAGGGTTTGGTTTGTTTTAATTTTGTCTCTTTTTTTTTAGGTGGGGAACTTGTCATGTATATACAAGTGACTGATGGAAGTTTTGTATGGAATGTAGGATATAAACGTCTTTCTGAAAAGGTGTGAATATGTAATAAACACTTCCAATATACGTACTAGAGAATTATTAGCCGTGCAAATGCACGGCCCTCTTAGCCAAAACTTTTTAGTAAATGTATGAGATACTTATAATAGGATATAGTACGTAAATTAAGGTTTTAATTATACTTTTATGAAAAGAAAAATCATAAATAATAGATAGTTCAATACTTAAAGTTGTTAGAGCACATCTGATGGTGAATTTTGAATAGTATTTTTATAGAAAAAACATGTAAGAATATGTAAAAGGTTTTTATGAAAAAAGTTTTATTTTCAATGACAAAAAACTTGTAAAAGTTTGAAACTAAATAAAATAACAATTTTTAGAATGTGAGAGAAGTTTGATAACCATCGACCTATAAGTTCCTAATTGAGCCTATTGTTGTACTATTTTTTATTTAGTTTCAAGCTTTAAAAATCTTTTTATCATTGGAGATTAAGGTTTTCTATAAAAAATCTCTTACAAATTCTTATATCTTTCTAAAAAAAACTATTCAAGATCTACCATTGAAGATTCTCTTACAAAATTGTTATATCATAAACACTAAAATATAAACGTGTTTCTGAAAAGATGTGAATATGTGATAAACACTTCCAATATATTTCGAGTTTGGTTCTATAAGAAGAGGGAAAAAAAGTAAAAAGTAAATAAAAAGACAAATGAATAGAAAAATACTAGACGGATGTCTGCGCGATGCGACGGTGATAGCGTCAACGACGAAGTTGTAACAACAGTGATGGTGGTGGTGGCGTGGTGGTGAATGCAAATTAATTGACTTAAGAGGGGTTAATATGGTTCTTTAAGGATTAGAGTATCTATGTTGTAATTTATTTCAATAAAGGTATTATAGAGTAATATAAAAACAAATGAATAGAAAAAGTGATTAGTATCCTGGAATGTAACAAACTTTGAAAGAATGTCTATAGTGGTAAATAAATAAAGTTATGTGTATTTTATGTAAACAACTCGAAATTATGTTTATTGTATGTAAGAAAACATACGTGACAATAAAGTCTTGATGATAACAGTGTGATTATGAATGTAAAATTAATTGATTTAAAAGAGGTAATACAATTATTTTAAAAGTTAAACGATGTATGTTGAAAATATTTCATTAATAGTATTATACGTGAGAACAAAGTCTTGATGATAATAGTGCGATGACGAATGTAAAAATAATTGATTTAAAAAAGGTAATATAATTATTTTAAAAGTTAAGCAATGTATATTGAAAATATTTCATTAATAGTATTATAGACCGGTATGAGATCTGATCTGCTTCTGAAAACAATCAAAACATCCGTTTCAACTTTCTTTCTTTTTTTTTTTAACGGCATCGGTTTCAACTTTCTAATTTTATCATTTTATTTAGTTATGGACTTGATAATCCGACATTAACCCAAACATGAATGGGCTCTTTCATCACATGCATAAAATAAAAAAATTACGGCCCAAACATATCCATTCTTTCCCACCTCCGCCACTATCGCCGACGCCAGCACAGAACAATCGGCCGGTGGCACCCCGACAGACCAACAAGGTATGAAAACCCTATCACTATGCTTCTCTCTCACACACACATATACACACTTAAACACTTATGATCATAGATACAACCTATACTATTGTGTATATATTGACCAACTTATATTATCTTGTTTATTTTTTTTTTCCTTTTCATTTATGTTATAGATACAATAATATTAATAATATGGATGCTGAAGTTGAAACAAGGTTACAATCTTTTATAAGTCAGTTTCAGTCAGAGTTAGGCGTGCTTGATAGAATCATTCACAAGAATAAAAACCAACATAGAAGAAGCTCATATTTCCAATACTTGCTGAAGGTATACCTTACCTTACTTTGTCGTTATTCCGTCTTATGTATTTCGGTGCCCATGTGCGATATTTACTAAGTAGATAGGCCTGCCAAACTCGAAAAGTTTACTTTATGTAAAAGCGCTTTTCTTTATAGGATTTTGCTAACCATAACCCTTAGAATAAATGGTAGCATTGTACCTAGAGGCTGCATTTTCTCGAGTTTTGTGACGAGAGTTGTTGTAATGTAGGTGAGGAGAGACTGTAAGCTTCTTCAAGCGACTAACCTGGAGGAAATTGTTAGTTCATGTTTTCTTGTTATCAATGGCAATCGACCGAAGCAAAAAGTGCAGCTCTTGGAAAGGTATAGCTACTCATTTTGTTCATTTTTGTTTTAGTATAACTTCCTCAAATGAAACTGACATGGCGTCATATACTTTGTTTGTGAAGGTGGATCAATTATTGTTTTATAGTTAAAATGGCAATTGGTTACCCTTAAACACTTTGATGATGAAAATAGTTATAGCTGATTTAGTTCTCTTATGTCTGAATCCATGTTTCTGATTTACATTCCTTTGTTTGTGAAGGTGGATCAAAGATTGTTGTATAGTTCAAAAGGGTAATCCTTTTTATCCAAAGAGAAAAAAGTATTGCTTTATAGTTAAAATGGCTATCGATTACCCTTAAACGCTTTGATGATGAAATTAGTTATAGCTGGTTTAGTCTGTTTATGTCTGAATCCACGTTTCTGATTTACATTCCTTGTTGCTTATAAGAGAAGGCAATGGAATGCTTTTTGTCGGGTGTTATCTCACCCTGCTCACATGAAGTGAATGTGGGGTGTTAATAAATGGGTGTGTTGCCAAATCTTTTTTAGATTTGGAAAGTATATGGGGTGTGGCTCAAAAGTCCTGTATCTGAGGTTCTGCCGCAATATAAAATTTGCAATAAAAACATCGGGTGTGCATTAGTAATTTGTCTTTAGTAGCTTCGATTAATATGGTTTTGCTTTACACATAACGTAAAGAGGAAATGATACGTGTGGCAATATGCAACTATCTTTAGCTTCTGCAGGAGATGGAGAAATGGCTACTAATAGCTCTTGTACTTTAGTTCTGGCAGTAGATAAAATGGCTGCAACTTGCTACGGTCGTTATTTTATCCAAATATAAATTGTATTTTAAATTGTAAAGAAACATTTATCAGTGAGTCTGGTTTTGAATGGATATGGGGTGAGGTAGTCAGTTCAAGGATGGTATGAATAGATTAAATTCTTTCTGGGGCAGGATGGATATTAAGTGACTTTCCATGTAAGAAAAGTTCAAGGCAAACCTGTTTGCTCATTATATATAGTGCAAACACTGCAACCTTTTTGTATTGAATTTGACATTTTATATCCCCCAGTTTGAAGAGAAGAAAGGGTGATGGTGGCAAACATAATTTTCTGGTGCGACTTCTGGGTGCTGCACGTCTACTTTCACAGGTACTTCTTATAGTTTCAGAAAGCACGAATTTATAATATACTAGAGTGTGGCTCCCATGAAAACATTTGATATTGAAGAAGACTCTACGGGTCCGCCCCTGATATCTTTCGTATTATCCATGAAAATAGTTAAATGGCTTGAAACTTGTCGTGTCTGTCCTAAGTTGTTACGGCTATTATAGGTGTAGCTCTGCAAGTTTTATGCCCCTTAGGTTGGGTTTTGAAGTTTGTTAGTGGAATGATTCAGGATAATATATGAGGAGTGACTTAAGAAACTTACAAAGGTTTCATTAGAATCATATAAGTTCACCATTACTTACGTTCACAACCGTTCACGCATTTTGGTTTTACTTAGTCATGACAGATCGAAAATACATATATCCTATAATTTGTGCAGACGGTGCTTTCCATACTGATGTTGTCTGTTTTACCAACATAGAATGGGCAAAGACCAAAGTGTAAACGTAATTTGACAGCCATCACCGAACCCATTTAACTTTTATCATTGTTATCTGAAGTATAGTATTTAAAAATAGCAAGCAAGTAACACCTAATTCCGTCTTCCACGGGTTTTGGGTCCCAATACCGTCTTCGACGGTGTATGAGGGAGGTTGATACGTCGACAGCCTCACCGCTACCCAAGGTATAGAGGCTGCTTCCAGGTTTTACCTAAGGTAAAAAAGGACCTCGGGTCTTGCTGGGCATGAGGATTGAACCCTAAATCCTTGACCTCTGCCTCCAGAGGCAAGGGCTCCAACCACTTGATCCAACCCAGTTGGTGTATGATTAATTGAAGTATATTATCGCTAGTAGTATAATCTTGTATATGTTAGACATTTTTGAGTTGTTTATGTGTAGAAGTGGTGTTGTCAGATGGACTTGTTCAGTGCTGTAAATATCGGATTTATCGGCCGATATATCGGCGATATATTGGTTATCGGCCCTTCACCGATAAGAAAAATGACTTATCGGGCAATTTATCGTTTTAGTCGGTCAAACTCGGCACTTATCGGTCCATATTGGTAAAAAAAAATGACCAATTTTTTTTTAAAAAAAAACTGGGTTTTTATCAAATATTAGGGTTTATTACTTTCTTTAAATCAATTTTTTCTAGCTGATTTTTAATTAATTCTTTAATTTTTGAGTTTATCTTTAATAATCTTTTAAATTCTAGTTGTAAATTGTAATTACTTTCTTTACTACCGTTTTTCCCTTTTAAATATAGGCTATAGATACTTAAATTTCGAAACTTTAATTGTAATTATTTTCTTTTCTATAGTTTTATATTCTAATTATTGATGTATTGCATTACAAATTGTTTATTTGTTAGTATATATATAAATTTTAGATAAATTCCTTTACATTTTAGGGTATCCGATATATCCCCGATATATCGCTTATCGGGGGTCGGCCGATAAGAAACCGATAACCGATATTTACAACCTTGGACTTGTTTATGAACTACCATCTAATAATATCTGCTGCTTTTTTTGCAGATGGTTGAGCCTATGGTAAAGGCAGCTATGTATCCTACTTTCCAAAATACTCGAGTACTTTGTGTTTTCATCTGTTTCATATTATTCATTAAGCTTTTCATATGCTATTTTTTTTCTTGTCTGGTATTCATCTGGAAAAAAATGGGTAGTTTGGAGGGAACCCCTTGATCCCTGGTACCATTTTGGTACTAGCCAGTTCCACCCGCAAGGGAAGGACGCTTGCAAATCACCTAACCCAAATAACCTCACATGTTAGACCTTGGTCATAGTGGCGGCGGTACCGGTTGATCTATTTGTATGGCATACATGCGTAATTCACAAGGTATTATTGTAGCCTTTATGGTCTTAGTTGGAACATGCGACCCTCATACTTTTCAAGCAATTTTGTTTTGCGTGTGGAAGCTTATGTTACTGCTGACACTACTACATATACTCTTGGCTATAGTTCTGATTTGTTTTAGTTTGAATTGTTTGTACTGTATATATATTATCATGCAATTATTTGTTCATCTCCTTGACCTTTCGAAGAGAAATATCTACTTTGCTTGCTCGATCCTTCTTCATGGGTTTTTCCACGACTGTGTTGGCCCTGCTTGCACGTTTTCGAGTTTTGACCCAGCAAGTAAGCACCACTTTAATATTATGATGATTATTGTCTTTATGATCTTTTTTAGTATTTATTGGTATTATTATTTATGCAATGGTATGCATGCAGCATGCTACAGTTTTACATGTAATTAGTTGTACGCTTCACACATGATGATGCGATCTTATCTTTGAGCAGATATTACTTGACGTTGTTTCAGTATTCAACATGGTTTCATCTCTATCCCATAAGCGGCAGTCTATTAAACTGAATCAAGAAGGAATTGATGTATTTTTCATTTCTCTCATGATAAATTATCTTTTTATCTGGTTTAATCTTATAGCCTTGTAAACCGTCTTTTTGTGTGAATAATTTTTAGGTTTTTAGGGAATATTACCCGAAAAATGAGGAAGCTGTCTTTTTGGAGTGTATCTGGGAAACTGATAAGTTCATCTTACTCGAGCGGAAGAGTGAACCGGAAAACAAACTTCCAGGGACAATAGAAAATGGTGTTGTAACTCAAGGTTTATCTGCAGTGGAGTATCAAAGTATAGAAATAATCCTTGGAGGTAAATTTGGGTTAGTACTCACTTCTATGCATAAAAGGTAGCTAAATTTGTTTGCACTATAAAAAACCTCAAACTACAGAAAATTTTGATTTAGGGTAATCTTCAACCTTGATAGTAGGTAATCGATATCCAAATACTAGGTCAGCCCTGTGTTCAAATATAGTCAACTTTGTTTTTTTTTTTTAAACTCTTGGGAGTGTTTTATCGAAGCCTTTTTTTATTATAATATATATCAGCCATGTGTTAAAATATAGTCAAGATTGTTATTTTGAAACTCTTGAGTGTTTGCATCGAAGTTTTATGGTTGCTGGCAAGAGAATAAGATGGTTAACTAAGATAGCAGGTAATAGTCGACCCTAAAACATAAAGTTAATGTGGTTTTTCCTGAAAATTTGGAGTGTTTTCATCCAAAATTTCAACGTTTGAGGATTTTTTTTTCAATTTTGTCGCAAGTTCAGGGGTTTTTTTCTTTCACAACAAACAATGGTTACCTTAATATGGAAATAAGACCGAAATGGGTTAGCATTCTGATTTTAAGTAACCTTAAGACTAGCTACAAATTTTATATTGCTTTTTCCTTGTCTATTTGAATGCCTTTGATAATTTTATATATAAGATATGCTTCATTGATCTAGACAATGAACCAGTGGATACAATAGCGGACCGGACTCCCGAAAAAGGTACCACTCCCATCAACATGGACAGTCTTTCTTCACCGGAGGGTCTTACTAATGATTGCAAAGAAGTTGGCTGTCAAAGTGATGCAAAAGATCTTTCGGGTGTCCAATCTCCTTCCATCAAGACCCTAGGACCCGAACAGTTACCGAGCTCCAGTTTATTGGCTCCCTCAGATCCTCCAGTACCTAAACCTGAACCAAAAAAGAAAGTTGCATTTATAACTGTGAAGAGACCGCAACCTTCGAATGCTAATGACATGGCGTTTCCAAAGAAGCCAAGAGACGGGGTTAATGATGAGAAAAAGGATCCATTTTTTTGTATGCTCACTAGGGGGAGTAGTCTTTTTTGACAACTTGTGTAATATTTGTTTGTTTGTTTGGTATGGAGAATGCTTGAGCCAATGAAAATTGAGATCCCCGATAATAACCTTCTCATTGCCATCATAGTTTACTTGTTTGTTGTTACAAGAGGCGACCACTTACGCAAATACATTCGTAGTCTAGTTGTTACAATTAAATACCAAAATATGGACCTTTTGAGTGATAGAAAATAAATGGACCTTTAAAAACTTTTATGGGCTTAAAACAATTAATTCTGATGTGGGCTTGAAAAACCTAAAAACTAAGCGCCACATCCTATAATTAGCTCGCCTCCATATATGTGTATACTGTATGGCATGAAAGGCAAGTCTGATTGTCTCCAGATGTACGTGTATGCAACTGCTCGGGTGTTCTATATTCTGATCTTTTGCCTATCTTGAAATGGCTCTTTTTAGATCAAGGATCAAGTGGAATTGATGTGCTCCCATCTTAATGAGTAAGTTAATTAGAGGATTTTCCATATAGAATTTATATACATATATATGGATACATATACAATGTTGCACGAATACGGAACCTAGCACAAGAATACATGATCAATGTACATCGATGAGCATATTTTTATGTTTCCGTTTTTGTGTTTATCAGTGCATCTCTCCCATTGGATTCCAATCCATTATGAAGTAGAACTTGCTTCAGTTGTTGTCATTCATGTCTCCATAAGTTTAACTATATTGATTGTATTTTTGTATGTATTAAACTTTTTGCTTTTAAGGTTTATATTTAGGGGGGGTTTGGTACGAGTGAATAGAATGAAAATGTAATAGATAATGAATATAGTCGGAAAGAAAATGAGTATTTGAAAAGAGGATGGATTCCGTCGTTTGGTACAAACAGAGAATGAAAATATGAAAAATACAAAATTTTAAATAAATATTAAATTTAATACATATAACATTATAAAAAAAAAATATTATTTCATTCTCATCCATTCTCTACAATGTATAGAGAATGGAATCGATTCTCAATTCTCTTTCCCATTCTTCATCGCAACCAAACATATAAAATCTTTCTAATTCCTTTTCCATCATTTCCATTCCATTGTACCAAACACACTGATTGTTTTGGGGCCCTTCTCGGCTCCGGTCTTTCTTTTCGCTTCCGTTTAATTGATGCTTGAATTAAGATCCGGATTTATATATATATATATATATATATATATATATATATGAGAGAGATCAAATAAGAAGGTGTGTTAAGGAGAGAAGGGAGAGAATGTTATATTAACCAATCAGAGTGTGACACGTCGTTTATAAAAAAAAATTGCGCGGTGACATTTTTGTAAATTAATCAAACTTTTGATCAGCCTAGGTTCTGGGTCAGCTTGGGTGGTCAGCTTGGGTCAGTTTGGTCATCCCAGGTTCTGGGTCAGCTTGGTTGGTCAGCCCCAAGCTAACCCAACCCAACCCCAAGCTGACCCAACCCAACCCCAACCTGACCCGGAACCCAAGCTGATTCAACCTGACACAGACCCGAAGCTGACCCAATGTGACCCAAGCTGACCCAAAACCTGTAGATTATGTGTAAATTGTGTCAAGCTAACCCAACCCCAAGCTGACCCAACCTGACCAAACCCAAGCTGACCCAACCTGACCCAGAACCCAAGCTGATGCAACCTGACACAGACCCGAAGCTGACCCAACGTGACCCAAGCTGACCCAAAACCCATAATCTACATTTGTGTAGATTATGTGTAAATTGTGCCAAGCTAACCCAACCCCAAGCTGACCCAACCTAGAACCTAAGCTGACCCAAAACCCATAATCTACATTTGTGTAGATTAATCTACATTTGTGTAGATTATGTGTAAATTGTGTCAAGCTGACCCAACTCCAAGCTAACCCAACCTGACCCAAGCTGATCCAACCCAGAACCCAAGCTGACCCAACCCAGAACCCAAGCTGACCCAAAACCCATAATCTACATTTGTGTAGATTGTGTGTCAAGCTGACTCAACCCTGACCCAGACCCCAAACTGACCCAACCCCCCAAGCTGACCCAAGCTGACCTAACCTGACCTGACCCAAAGCTGATTCAAACTGACCCAGACCCAACCCCAAGCTGACCTAACCTCACCAGACCCCAAGCTGACCCAAACTCACCTAGACCATAAGCTGACCCAACCTGATCAAGCTAACCCAAACTAAGCTGATCCAACTCAGGCTGACCCAACCCACTGAGAGTTGAAGTTGACCAAGCTTCACAAAACTTTAAATTATTTACGAAATTGCCACCGCGCTTTTTTTTTTATCTAGACACATGTCGCGTTCTGATTGGTCAATAGGACCCAAACTCTCCCTTCTCTTTTCGCTTCCGTTTAATTGATGCTTGAATTAAGATCCGAATTTATATATATATATTTTATTATCACCAATTTAGAATTTAGAAATCTATATTCCGTATCATGTTTAGAAGTTCTTGCTCAGTTAAGTAGATTTCTTTGCGTTTCTGAAATTTGACAAACCGTTTTTGACTTTTTGTTAAAAACACCACCTCGATCTATACCAGAAATGATATACTTTCAACGTTTTCATGCAGATTATTTGTCCCCTGTGTGGCACCTGTCAAGGCCATGTCAAATATTTTTTAAATTACTAGAAGCGTACATGCGTGATGCGGCGGTGTTCTGGTTGCGGCAGTGGTGACGGTGACGGGTATGGTGGCGTGCAGCCATGGCGATGTACCGACGTCGGTGGCGATTGGAGGTGGCGGCAGTGACATCGGTGATTGGTTCAATTCATACTCTTGGTGGTAACAAAGGCGATTGGTGATGACGGCGGCGATGGTGATAGACGACGATTGGCTAGCTTCTTTTTTGCAATCACTCGCAGCAAGACAAAAGTAGCATATCATGGTAGATCATATCCACTCAGAACTTGTGACAAAGACTTGGTGTGGCGGTTTCAGCAAATCGGTACAATTATTCTTTGCTTTACCTTGTTTAAAAAAATGCATTGAGAAAGGGCAGACGTATAAAACTTTTCAGACAGTGCTTACTACTTATTCAACTCTCTCAAGATGAAATCTATTCCAATGGTTCCTTATTTCGACGGCGTACATATATATAAACCTTTTATTTTCTAGATATTTTTTTAGGCCTATTGTCAATACGAAGTAGCAGTTTTGGTAAACTAGAGGAGTTGATAAATATTTAAACTAAACAGAGAAGGTATCTTGGAGTTAAATTCTTAAAATGGGTTAATGCTTTTAATAAAGTACACGTAGTTAAATTAGAGATAAAAAAAATATAGATATAGCAAATATCGATTAAAACAGTGTCTAGGTAAAACGTGCACAAATGTGATTTCCTTGGAAACTACACCCTTTGAGTTCATAATTCCATATATATATTTTAGCTTAATAATGAGTATTATGTTTTAACGTTTGACTTGATATATGATAAAGTCGAAGATTTATATAGATTTAGGTTCTTGCCTTGGATGCGTCTAAATACAAAGAAAGTTGCTCGTTTAGTCGTTTATGTGATCTTCAATGTCTTTTGATTCGGTAATTGTCCCTATTTCTCATATGATAATTTATTATATGATGGAGATAACTAACTTTATTTCCTGATCTTTTACTATTACGAGTGCATATATATTCATGAAAACTGATTAAAAGCTACTTTGGTCTATTTAATTAATTAAAAGCTACTTCTTGACTATCTCTATATATGCAATATTTTGAAGAAGAGTTAGTACTTTGATCTTGTGAGGTTTAAAAGAGCAAGATTGAGGGGAAAGGATAGGAAGAAAAAAACAAGGAAAAGGAAGCCCTTTGACATCGTTTTGTAATTCTTAGTAAAGATGGGATAATGCCACAGAAAGCTAAGAAGGTAAAGCAAAATTAAAAGCTACTTTGGTCTATTTAAGAACGGTTCCAGCTGGAAACAACTTTGCAACTCCGGTTGGGATCAATCCAACATTTTCAGACACAAGCAACTACGTGGAAGAGTTAAGTTAAACAATAACCTCCTGTTTAATTAGCATTTATATGCATACAGCTTCTTATGTAACTAATTTCAGTCCTCAAAAGCTATCATCAAAGTCAGAAGCAATCAGCATGAATTACGGAACTTCTTCCTAAGAACACTCATGAAATTTGAAACAATTCACATCAGAAGCTAAAAGGTACAACACTTCACATGAATTATAGTTTATAGAGAATAGAAATTTCCTTAGATTGTATTAAATATCTAATTTAGGCTTTGATGCATTCTTTTTACTTAATTAAACATAAGCAACTCATAGGTAATCTAGTTAAAAACTTTATTTGGAACATATCTTATATCTATTAATGTTTCCTGTTTGATGTTAATGGGAGATAAGAAGGCATAAATAGCGGAATACCAACATATTTTGAAACAAAACACAACTGCTGGAGGAAATAGAGTTTACTTTTGTAATTGTTAACTTCTTGTGTTGTAATTACAAGACTGTGAATAGAGTACAAGGCTACACTTTATAACTATCATCAAACAAAACTTATAACTCAGTAATGTGGTAATTTGGGTAGATTAATCACTGACTAAATAAAACTTATGATTTGGAATCTAAAACGAAGTCGACTTACACCATGTTCATTCTTTGTTAAAATGTTAAAATCCATAGCGAAGCGCAATAGACCACCTAGCTAGTTATATATAACAAAATTTTCTGTCAGAAGTGTGACTTAGTGAATTGACCAGTAGTTGCTAAATTTCAACAGCAGGTCAGGCAGACAGGCACTACTATTTACTAATGTAATGTTACTTGTATCAGTATTAATATAGTCCAGCTGTATTACACTATTACTCATGTTTTTTGAATTACTCATATGATTTGGGTATTTTCTGATGAAAGATCTTTTTAGTGTGATTGTCGTACTAGGGTCAAGTTCTAAAGATGTGCTTTCATATAGGAAAATTATTTTACAAAATTAAATATCATAGTTTGATGTATAATCTTAACATTCGTGTATGGCTATATGACCTTATCCCTTTCAAGCCCGACTACAAAACCAGTTGATTGACTGTAGACAAATGTAAAAATATGTTGCTAGTTTGAAGAAAAATCACTGTCTAATGAACTCTGTTGACCAACTGCGTTTCTGATGCCATTGGTTCACTTTTTGAAGCTGTGATACTTGACTTGCCTGTTCTAGTTAGGAGCTTCAAGAATGTTTACCTTGTTCCCGTACTCACCATCTATAATCAACAAAACAGACATCACTATCCATCATTTAAAAGAAATATCTGCTTCATTATTTGATATATAATTTGTATAGTTTACAAACGTACCTTTGGTGAGCTGCTTTTGTTGTGCCATCGAAGTAGTTATACTTGCCTTGACCGTTTTAAGAGCTTCGATCACATTTGCAGTGGTAACGTACTTACCATCTAATTAAAAGAAACCGACTACATTAGTGTGCTTCATTTGAAAAAGGAAAATGATTATTCCTCCTATATAAATAGTCAAATGATGATAGACTTGTGTAAAAAAGAAGAGATAAAATTAGGAAAGTGATTTAGAGGAATACACATGTCATTGTCTTAAAAAAAAAAAATTTTAAAAATTTAGACTAATCTTTAGGAAGATGTATCATTTCCTTTTTGAAAAAATGTTTCGATCTCCAGCTCTAAAACATACCTTTCTCGTAAGCATTTTGTTTAGATAGCTTACACACTCTACTGATATGATTTCTTACTAAGCCCTCCGTTTCTGAAACGATAAGAGTGCATATTTCCTTTTTGTTTTCCTGTGTCGTATATTTTGTCAAATATAAATCAATAAATCCTTCCCTTGCATCCTTATCTGGTTTGTCCACTCGCACTTCTCTTAAGAAAAGTTCAGAATTCCTCAATTTTGGATCCAGCAACTCAGGTTCCTTGGTAGTACCTCCGATAACTATTGCCATATGTCCATCCTTGTTGCATTTCTCCATATCAGTTAGCAGCTACTCGTATAACATTAAAAGCAATGAATGAAACGATTATGTTTTGAAGAATGATACTCCATAATGTATTGTTTTAAAGGGACACATTTAAAGTTTCGAGATGGGTCTAAAATGTGTAGTTGTATTTTTAGACTATTGTACTTGATAACTAGCATCTTTCTAGTCGATTAACACTTATTATTAATATGTTACTTTCTGCTGTTAAAAAAAAAAGGGATACATTTAAAATCACACTAGATTACAATATTCTAAATCATATAATTAATCTATAGATTGTGCTTTTTTTTACTCTAGCAAATCTGATTATTTTTTCGAACATTAGCAAAATAATATCACTTAGCAAATCTGATATCACTTGCAGAAAAGAGGTGGTTGCACATCTATTTCAAAAGGGGTAAAGAATCTGACTAAACACCACATCTCACCACAACCAATCAATGATATCTACAACCAATCCCCACAAACTTCCAGTTTTCCATAAACCTCTAGCTAAGATGCACACGGTGCCAAAGAGAAAATTAAACTAAATGTAACTTTAGACAAAAATCGTGTGCAAAGAGAAAATTAAATTAAATGTAATTTTAGACAAAATGAATACGAGATTGTCGCTCATTTAAGCTTTCAATGATAACACCTTACATACAAATATTTTAAAATTTGGTAAAAATAAATAGATAAATGCTTTGGGCTTTATAATTTTTATTAATTAATAATTTAAAATGTCAGGGTCTTTCAACTAAACTTAAATGGAGGACAATCTCTCACCTCCCCTATATATATATATATATGTGCATATGCTTGTTATGTTTACCTGCAATAAAATCGGACCAGGTTTACTAGTTGTTTGCTTTCCATCGATAGCATCTATATCCTTAATATAGATTAAACATCGCGGGTAAATTCTTGCCACCAAGAATAGACTTATTATTGTTGCAATTCCCTTAGTTGCACCATCCCTTGTAATTTCTTCAGCTGAAACATTGAAAAATGGAACATTGGCTTCGTATGCAATAGCATTGGCCAATGTTTCCTTTCCTGTGCCTTCTGGACCACAAATCAAAACCCCCCCGGGTGATTTTTCTCCAAATTCTACGAATTGACGATCCCCTTTGAGTGTTTCCAAAATCTACATAAAAATTGTATGAGTTAATTAATCTACAAGTTAAGAGTCAAGGTCACTGAAAAAGTGTCAAATTACCAATTTCACGTCAGCCTTGGCATCTTTTAGACCTACTAAATCATCAAATGAAATTTCTTCTGGTCTTTCCTTTCTAGATTTAACAGTTTGTTCATATACAAGTAGCAATGACGTAGACACTGAGCCCCAAGTGAGAGACCGCTTTGAAAGCACATCCGCTAGTGGTCCCTTTAAAACTTCAGGTTTTTGCTTTATTGCTTCTGAGATCCCTTTAAATACTATACGATAATCTGTAATAAACAAACAGGTAGGAGTTTTAAGAGTTGCCAAACAACGTACATTCAATATTGAGTTTGGGGTCTCAGAACGTAAGCTATTATATACGAATATTTATGTTGTGTAATGCATTATTTGGATCAAAATAACTACGTAAGAAATTCTACAAATAAAGTTTTATTCCATAATATAGTAGTCTTTGGAAGATGATTTATATTATTTTTAATCATAAAATTAGTATCTACATACACTTAAAAGTCTTATATTGGATACACAAATATAAGGATTCATACAAAAATAAGAATGCATTAAAATAGTTTTATACACTTTGATATTAATTTAGTTATAATGTAGAGAGAGGATATTCCCCTCTAAGTCTTGATGATTAAAGTCTCGATCAACTAAATTATAAGCTAATGTAAAAAACAAATAAATAAATAAATCTAAAGTTATTTACTCCGTATGAAGATAGAAAATTAAAACATGAAGAAACCTTGATTTTCTAATATGACTTTAAACTGAAGATTACAAATGATGATCAATGGTGAATATTAAGCCGAGTCAAAATCAATATACATATAGCGCGCCGAGGTAGAATTTACGTAATTGAAAAGGAATTTGCGTTTTGGAACAACTTTGGCTAAAAATTTTTGTTCTTCCATCTGTGAACATATCAAAGTCCATGATTAGATTTTGATCTATCAATCAAAACACACGTAATAAAATATTAATAATTATTATAAATAAATAATGAACTATCAGATATTTAATTAATCGTTTAAACATGACTACTTTGATCATAGCTAAGTGTTGTTGGAAAAGAAAAAAAATACGATTTAAGATTCAATAATACAAGGATAGTCGGTTAGCAAGCTATATGAATTTTTTTTGGGTAAATCGCTAGATTAAGAATTTAAGATATATGAATTTACATTAGTCATTCCATTTTGAACTTTTAACTCCCTTTTCTACTATTGAATGTTTTACTCCCTTACACTGTTCTTTTTTTTTTTTCTTGAATATATCATATTTTGTCTAAGTCACAGATATTGATATTGTTCTATCAAGTATCAAATAAGAATGAACCAAAGAGGTTAATGATTAACATACATATATAGATACTTCAATAGTTCAATGCATTCCTTGTATAAGAATAAGCAGGAATCAAAATTAAACTAATTCAAGTTTTAAATAAGTTTTTTTTATAATCTTAGGATTGCAATCAATATAAAAAAGTAATTAGTTGTTTATAAGAAAATGAAAACATAAGGGCACGTTAAACATTTTTTAGTTTTCTATTTTCAATTTTCTAGAAAATAAAAGAAGTTTTTCATTCCTAAAAAACAAAAGAATATTTTGAAAACGCGTTCAAAACTAGAAAAAATGAAAAACAATGAGACTTTCAAAATTTAAAAAATGGAAAACGAAAAGTGTAAAACGATAAAAAATTATTTTCTAAATTTTCATAAAAAGGAGAAAAAACAGTGTTTATTGATCTCATGGAAAACATTTTTGCAAAACTATGATTTGAACGCATTTTTTGTTTCTCATGTTTTCTTATAAAACAAAAATAGAAAACAAGAAATGTTTTTCCCAACTAAACACACCTTAAACTTTTTCAAATTTTAAAAAATAGAACCAATTTTAAAGTTAGTAGTTGATTATCATGAATCTATAATCTATAAGACTTAGCTTGTAATGTTTTAAAAATAAGCTTATTAAAATAAACAATACATGTAATAAGAAGAAAAAAACCATACCTTTTGTCTCTTTAATAATATTCCCAAGGTGCATTGTAGTAGAATTTTGCTACAAAAACAAATAATATCCATTTGAGCAACACAATTGATAGAGCAACATTCAAATTATTAAAGCTCAAATATAACATGAATAACAGATAATCCCATAATTATTTCTTTCAAAGGGTTCTATCTTATGGTCATGGGTTCAAAACTTCAAATATTGCCAAATAGATAGAAAGGGTATTTGTAATGCTATAATTATTTAAAATAGACAAGTGGAAATCTTTTAGGGCATTATCAGTATTTGAATTTGAGGTAGCTCCACCAATTTCAAAGGATGTTGTCACTTCTTTTGCCTTAAAAGAATACTTTTGAATATATCTTATAATCTGTTTGTGAGGACGGTGATTTACTGAGCATAAGTTCTATGCAATGTACGTTATGGGTACCAAGACAATACATAGGATGTTGTCAACCATTTACCCCTTTTTTTTAATAGATAAAAACATACCATTTTATCCTCACATGCTCGACACATGCCTTTAATTTTAAAAGTTGTTATTTATGTTGACAAAATTTATTGACTAAGAAAAAAAATTGGACCAAAAATGTAACAATAGTTAAGACCATTCATAACCGTTAATTTTTTTCACTTAAATTTTTTTTATCATATCAGCATCAGTATTATCTTTTCTTTTCTTCTTTAACCGTTCACCTTCTGATCTTAATACCTCATTATTATCCACATTGTGTCACTATACTTCACAATATACCCAATGAAAATACCACACAAATAATATAAACAAAATGGACCCCACTTTTATCCTTTTACCTTAGGTGAACCAAATCACTTAACCCGCTTCACCATTTTACTTAACCTAACACTAGTTCTTAACAGTTTATCTTTACATCATCTTTTTTCCACGTATCTTTTTTACCTTGTCTTTTAAGATTGGTCTAAAAACAAAAGCTACGGTGGACAATAAAACGAAATTTGTAATTAACTCACCTACTCCCATGTGTAAATTAAAAATGTATAAAAACCTTAAACCTCAACTACCCCGAACTCACCTACTCCCATATGTATATATCTGAGTAATTGAGATCAACCTCACCAACCCAAGTTACAAAAGAACCTACAACTAACTTCCTATCACCATCCTTCCCCGTCAATCCATCGGTAAAATTCCGATCACCCTTATCCTTTCAATTTCGGATCGCGATTTTCTTTTCACCCTTCCCCCACCTCAAAAACGCCACGGTTATTTATTTTATAACCATGGCTCACTGTAAACAAAAAAGACCAAAATCGTTCTCGGTTAGAGTCACGAATCACCGGTACACCTACACGAACCAATTAAGAGCTCGTGATAACGAACCAGCCACTGCGAGAGCTCTTAGTACTTTTATCACGAAACAAACACACACAGCAGACTGATCGAGAGACACAAAAGTTGTTTATTTATATTGAGTATCGATCAAGTATAAAAGTAAAATTAATTTTACCTGGCATTCATGGTCAGTCGTAAAAATTGCTTTAGAAGCTGATTGAATTTCAGCAAGAGCAGACATCAGGGATTCAGGGACATACTTATTGCCACCATATTTCCCAAACCAGCCAACCGAATCATAATCATGTTGAACAGAACCCATTTGAGCCCTTGATCCTTTGCCGCGAAGAATATTACAAGAAGTTGCTAACAGGTTTAGTGATGAGCTAGGTGGCCCTTTTCTCTTGATTATTGGTGATTTTGAAAGTGTGTTGGGTTTCACAAGTGGTGAACAAGCTGATAAAGGATTTGTTGTGGTGCGGGTTGGGATTATTATGGATGATGTGGATGCGAAAGAATAATAAGCAGCCGCCATTTTAATATTAATTAAAGGGTTTTTTTTTATAAAAAAATTAATTTCCTTGATGGGTGATTCTCAACGGGCGTTGGATTTCAGAAATGAAGAAGAATAAGAAGAAGAAGAAGAAGAAGAAGAAGAAGAAGAAGCAGCAGCAGCAAGGAGGTGGTTGGTGATACCGTGAATGTGAAATATTAACGAAAATACTCGTAAAATAATAACGACGATAACTTGTATGTATTGATATAATACGCTGGTGTTTTGTAGTATTTTAAAATAACTGTCAATTTGTAATACCAATTTATTATACTTGATTTAATTTTTCTTGTATCTAGTTTAAAATTACAATTGAATCTCCTTATATAGAAACACAATTGTCTTAATTACTTGATTTTTTCAAAAAAAAAAAATTTTTTTTCTTAAATTTAACTTTTTCTATCTACCAATATATATATATATATATAACAAGGTCCTAAATGCATTTTTAAACAAATAAAAACCTTTGGATGAGTTCCATCTTTGATTTACAACCATTAGATCTAATTTAATTATTTCATCTTTATAGAATGACAATATTAATACTTTCACTTTATATATGATTAGACAAAAAACCCCCTTAAAATCATATCATAATATATAAATAAATACAAAAATTATATGTTGTCGAAGGAACTTTCCTTCCTCCTTTATCATGTGTATATCTTAATTATTAAGTTGAAATATTAATTATTCAATTTATGAATCGTTTGATTATTTTAGTTTAAATTAATTATTTGTTATTTAGGTAATACTCCATCCGTTCCATATTAAATATCTTATTATTATTTTTTTAGTTTTTTTGTTTCAACTTTGACCATATATTTTTTTTGTTTGTGTTATATAAAACTTGATGTAACATATATGAATTGATTGAGTTTTAAATGTACTTTTTATTAATATAACTTTGATCAATTAATATAAAGCACAAATAAAGATATTTACTGTCAAAGTCGGAAAAAAAAAGACTTGGTCAGTCAAAATAACTTTGATTAAAAACCATTAGATCAACTTTAATTATTTTATCTTTATAAATGACAATATTAATATTTTTACTTTATATAATTAGAAGAAAAAACAACCCCTAAAATCATATTATAAACCATAAATAAATATAAAAACTATATGTTGGCGTACGCAACTTTCCTTCCTTCCTTTATCATGTGTATATTTTAATTATTAAGTTGAAATATTAATTATTAAAGTTATGAATCTTTTGATTATTCTAGTTTAAATTAATTATTTGTTATTTAGGTAATACTCCGTTTTATATTAAGTGTCTTAGTATTCCTTTATCACGTTTCCAATATTTTTTTTTAACTATAACACCCTAATACTTTTTGCACACAATATAAAGGTCTTTGAAAAAAGTAATGGTAAAATTTGAGAGATAACTAAAAAGATATTTGCGTAATGTTACGGTGGCGGTGTAGTGGTGGCGATGACCTGTAGTGGTGGCGTCGACATGAGTAATGTAGTTAAATGATATGAGATAATTGATATAATGGGAGTATTATATATATATATATATATATAATATAATTTAAAGGAATGCATGATGTAAATAGATAAGAGAGGCATATTGGTTATTTTGTATATCATAAAAATTTTATTTTTCAACATGAGTCTAAACATTCTATAATGTAGGTATTTGATGTAAGATAATTGATAAAATGGGAGTAGTATATATATTTTAGGGTAAAGAAATGCATGATGTAAATAGATAAGAGAGCATATTGGTTATTTTTTATATGATAAAAACGTAACTTTTAAACAAGGGTATATGATTTTTGTATAGAATTATAGATAAATTTCTTTTAAGATTTTATTATAGTAATTAAAAATGTGTTATCTATATTTAATTCTTATCGTTATTATACAAATATATAACTCGTGTGTTAAAAACATATACAAACTAATCATTTCAAATGATAATATCATCATTTTAAGCAAATAGTATGTATATTTAACTTTATACCATCATTATACAACAATATGTCATACATATTTTACTAACTTTCAATATGTAATACTTTTTAATAATAATTTCAATTATATTTTAACATGTATTATATAGAAGGGAAAATTGCATAGAATGGTATCCAACTTTGTTGATTTGAAAATTAAAGGTATCTAAGTTTTTCTTGATCAATAGAAAGTATCCAACTTTTAAAATAATGATAGTTTTTAGTTGCGATTGTCGTGAAGTTTTCGTACATGGAGAAACCATTAGACATGTTCAAAATTATTTGAATCCGACCCTGTAATCCGATCCAACTCTATCTAAGAATTTGGATATCTTCAAACATCGAGTATCAAACTTTTCGAGCAATATTCGGATATTGGAATCCACTATCCGAAAATTCAAATATTCTACTTTATTGTATTTTAAGTTTCCAACTTAATTGTTATGTGACGAATTATTTATTTGTGCCGTGTCGGTGGTTGAAAATAAGAGCGGTGGTTCCCAAGAATTTTCAAAGTTGGATATCCAAAATTTTGGATAGTGGATTTCAATATCCAAATTCAACAAGTTGGATATTTTAGATAAAATCGGATTGTATTACGGGTTCAGATATACATGGTTTTGAACACCCAATGGCTTCTTCATGTACGAAAACTGCATTCAAAAGAGGTCAAAAAAAAAATTATTTTTTATGTTTTGGAGAGTTAGATACAATTTATAGATCGAAAAAAAGTTGAATACCTTAAATTTAAAATTAAAAAAGTTGGATACTTTTTTGTGTAATTTACTTAGAGGGTGTTTGGAATTACGTATAAAGTGATTATCTGATTATTAAATTTATAAAACGCAAATAATCTAAAAAAATGTTTGTATGAAAAAGTGATTTTTGGCTATGAAAACGCAGTTTTGGAGAAGGATGAACCTACATGTTTTTTTGAAATGCAAATTTTGTTTTGTAAGCGCAATACCAAACACCCCCTTCATATATATTAATATGAAAACTTCATATAGTTATATCGTGTATTACGCGAGAAAATAATCTAATTATAATTATATAAACTATAAATTATGGACCCACAATAATTTTAAAAAATGTCTCATTAATTTATTTATTTTTTGATTTTTATTACTAATTTACACTTTTTAACTTTTTGTAAAATAAAAAATCTTACAAAAATCTAAAACTTAATAATGTTTCAATTGGTGATACACGGTCATCCATTTTACATAATAATTTATATCATAAAAAAATATAAACTATATTATCGGTGTTGTAACATCTCAATTTTCAATAAAAATAAATAATCAAATCAAAATATTTTATAAAATGACTTTGTTGGATAGTTTTTTTTATATGATTAATATAAATATTAACTAATAATGGAGTGAATACACGTTATTTTATATCACGTGAGATTGGTTGGATGGTCAAAGCATGCCATACTTTCGTTATCTTCACCATACGTCCCTCTACTATAACCTCACCTAAATGTTGTTATTTATTTCCAATCTCCAATCCAATGATTTCAACTCCAAAAGAATATCTAAACTAGTGTTATGGTGGCGGGGGATAACACCTATTCTTTGGTTTTGAGTTTTAGGATGCAACATGGTTTTTTTTTGTTAACGTTTTTGGTAACACTATGCTTTAAAACAAGTTAATAATTGCTTATTAGCAAGTAAAAAGTGTTATAATTACGTTATAATGTAACGTGTATTTAGTACATGAGTATGTTATGTCCTTCAAAAACAAAAGTTGTAGCCAACTTATAGCTTTTGACTAACAAATGATAAGGTGTTTAGCTAGTAAAAGGAAATACGAATAACAATTGTAGATTAAGTTGTTATGGGGATTAATTGAAGCAATAAAAAAGTCATCTGCCAAAGACATAGCCACAATAAAGAGAAAACAACTATTAATCTTGAAGAAGTTATTTAAGCTAATGATAGATCAAAGGTAGACTGATACATGTGAAACGTAAATAATACGGAGTAAATTTTTAAGGTTGTGTTTAAGTGTTAAACCCAATATAGGACTATTAACTATTAAGTAATGTAGTTGATATTTATTAGATAAACATTTAAACTTTTGAAAGCAAAATAAATATAAAAAGGGTGTAAATTAAATGTTAAATATTATATTGAAGAACTCGAATATTTTTGGTTGCTTGAATATTATCGATAGTTTCTTATATTACTAGATTATTTTCCCGCGTAATACGCGGGATAAATATATTAAACTTTTTATAATAACTAATTTAGTAATATTAGGAAAGACATTTTGAAGATTATGATACTATTATCTAAAACAATATTTTGTAACGAGATGATTGTATGATAGATATATGTTATATCTTTGTATGATGAGGATGTAAAGTTAAATTTAGATATTAACTACTGAAAATATAATATTATCTGAAAGGTTAATATTTATATGCTATAGTTTGTTTTAATCCCTTAAAATTAGAAATGCGATAATATAGTTAATAAACATGTTATTATCAAAAGTAAAATTTTGTTTTTCTCGTACAGGAGTAATTTAGAATGCTTAAAGTCAAAGATTTATCACATGGAGTATTTTCCTTTTTCAATGTTTATTTCCAATCGTGAACTTATATATACATATAATTAGGGGGTGTTTGGGATTAATTATGTAAAATAAATTTCGCGTTTAAAAAGAGCGTTTTAAAAAAAATGTCTCAATATGCTTTTTCGAAACTGCGTTTTGAGAAAGTTACATTTTTCGTCCCTCAAGTTGGCAGGATTTTCAGTTTTTGCCCTTAAGTGAATTAATTACAAAAAAAAAAAACCCCGAAGTTAGTCAATTTTTTCATTTTTTGCTCCGTGACCAAATGCCGTCTATTTGGTCCGTTAAGTCAAAAGCAGATTCGTCATTTCGCTCTCTTTCTTCTTTCATACTCAAACACCACCAGATCAAATCAAAATGAAAATAGTATCTATACGAAAAAACAAAACAATCAATCTATACGTACTTATCTTCATCAAAACAAATCCATCTTTACCAACCAAATCCTAAAAGCAAAACAAGATTTATATATAAATTCATAAGAATTACCCTTTCTATTTCTATTATCAAAATTCATTTTACCAGATCAATCAAAATAAAAATATAAAATCACCAACACATAGACAAGCTGTCTTCGACACTGACAAAGTTAAACATACAATTGCTTATGGCCACTTCGAAGTCAATGTGATAGTCTTTACTCTGATGGGCTTGGGATCTTGGTTTCAAGTGTTGTCAAGTCCTCCTACTGGACTTGACAAAGTTAAACAAAATAGTTTTTTTAGAGACAGGGAAGCCAACCCATTACTCGATTCGACCTTATCAAATCCAGCCACCACAACTCAACTCATCAGATCTGGCCACCACAGCCGTTACTCGAAGTCGACTCATCTGGGCTCTTTAATTCAGTCATGTATATTAACCTGACCTATCAGTTCGTGGTGGTTTGCGGCGGTAGTTACCTTGGTGGTGGTCGACAGCAGCAGCTCTTAGTGGTGTTCGACGATGGTGGTTTAGTGATGATCCACTTGGTGGTTAGCCGAATCTGGTGGAGTTCTCTGATCCATATATTCGTTATATATAGATCTATGTCTATATATCTTTCATTCCCGACAACAACGTCAAAACATAAATAAAACAGGTGGGACAGATGAATGACAGCTACAATGGTTGGATTTGGGGATGGCGAAAAATTGTTGGTGGTTTGATGATTTTCTATAATAAATACGGGGGTTTGGTACTCGTAATGAAAGTAGATAGATATGGAGACTTATATATTTATTATGGTTTTGTGTATCAATATTTGATTTGATCTGATAGTGTTCGAGTATGGAAAAAGAAGAAGAAGAAGAAGGAGAGTGAAATGACGAATCTGCCCCTGACTTAACGGATCAAATAGACGGCGTTTAGTTACGGAGTAAAAAATGAAAAAATTGACCAACTTCGGGGAGTTTTTTGTAATTAATTCACTTAAGGGCAAAAACTGAAAATCCTGTCAACTTGGGGGACGAAAAATGTAATTTTCTCATATAAAAATGTAGATAATCACTTTTTGCCAAACACATTTTTACATTAATTACATGATGTAAACGCAACAATCTGATAATCACTTTAAAACTCAATTTCAAACATCTTTTCAACTGAGTCATCATACTTTTCATTTTTAAAGTCTCGTGATATTTATGTATAAGGTTATGTGAATTTTGAGAATACAATTCAAAATATGATTTTAAATAATCCAATTAATGTTTTATAAGTAATAAAAGTAATAAATGGCCTAGATAAAAAACAATACATGATACAAAATGAATATTTTTGAATAGCATGTTAGATTTTGATGAAATTAACCTAATTTAGAAAATAACAATAATAATAATAATCAAAATTAATTTATGTATTGATACAATTGTATATCTAGGTCCACGTCCATTAAGACACGGAACCTGTTAAGATTAAAAACAAAACTTGTTAATATCATATCGTGTCATGTAAACATGTTCGTTTCAGAAATAACCCGTTCTAATCATGCAAGTGTCGTTCTAAAACTAAAAATAAAAATATGTGTTCTCTTTTAAATGATATGGATATCGTTAGGATCGACCCAACATTTTTCTTTTAAACTTATAAACTCAATTTTTAGTTGATACTTTATTCCTGTTTATTAATTAAAAGACCTTTGTTAATATGTATTGAGATTATATTAAGAACTCAAAGAGCACCTAAAACTGTATAAACTTTATAAATTTTGTAAATAATTTAATAAACTAATATTAATGAGTTGAAAGGGTGGCTACATTAGTGTAAATTAAAAAGGAAGAAAAGTCAGCAGGTAATCCAATGACCATAAATTTATTATCTTATCATTTAATGGTTGTGGTTTAATCAAAAAAGAAATTTAAGAGGCTGGTTTAGTGTTATTGGAGAGTAATTTTATTTTTATTACATGCCAATTAGATAATCATGCTTAATTTATTTAACGTTAACATAAAAACTTTTTTAAATAGGATATAATATATATTTCAATAATAATAATAATAGTTTTTAGCTACACAAAATATTGAGAGAGAGGAAATCTTAAAGAATAACGTGAATACCCAAAAAATCACTATAAATATACGAAAATATCCACTTTTTTTGAGTTTTCATAAAATACCCAATAAATCGCAAATCAAATTTGTGATTTTGACTTTTTGGGATAACATTTTGGATGTTTTAGATAAGATTTTTACTGAATTTTCTATACTTGTTAGTTGTTACACATAAAAGATAAGAAAATAACTTAGTGACCTCTATCTTTTCATATTTAGTCCATGTCTCTTTCATGTTTAATTCATGTCTCTTTCAAAATCCATAATTCTTTGATCCAACCTTGTATCAATATTCATACCCAAATTACATCTTTCATATCGAAAACTTGGATGATATTAGTTCTAACGATGATATTGAATATGATTCAAATTGTTTTTTTTTGTGAATATAAACAAAAAGAAAGAGTTCATGTCGATGGACAAATCATTGATGATGATGTAGAGGATATTGTTGTGAAAAAAATTGTTGAACACCCATTTTTTAATTCATTTAACCTAGAAGATGGGGAAAAAGAAAAAGAAGTCCTTGATGAGAAAAAAAAAAGTTTGTAACAAGAGAGGTAAGAGTTTTAAAGAGCCACACGAGTACTAGCTATCAGAACATGTCAGAATTATTTTCAATACGAGAAGAATATTTAGTAAAGATACATGTTGGTTGTTGCACCAAAGTTATTTGTGTTAAGAAAGGTGATTGTTTCCATATAAAAGAAGACTTGAAGATAGCTTTGTATACAAAATATATGAAAGATGGCTATTAACTAGTTGTTTCAAGATTAGATAAGCATCGTTTTGAAAGAAAGTGTAAAATTGATCAAAAAGGTTGTACGTGGCGTATCATGTCAAAGATGATAAAAGATTGTGAATTGTTTCAAGTCACTACTTTCATTGATCAACAAAAAAGTACCGGTGGATTTTTGACTGAGTTGATGTTTGTAAAAGGAAAGGTATATAGGGGTCATGACATTATGACCGACATAAATGCCCCGGTTCAAGATTAATATGTCATATTCTTAAGCTTAGAGAACTAAGTATTATGCTTTGTAGTATCAACATAAACAAAGAATACAATAATAAAAGTAAGGGAAAATGATTTATGATGTTAACATCATCTTTGTTGGATGATATTGCTCTCACAAACTCATTTAAATCAATTTTTACACATGTCAAAAAGCCCTCATGATTTTTATGGTTTGTGAGAGCAACATCATCTAACCAAGATGATGTTAACATCATCTAAGTTATCCCCTAAAAGTAAAACATTAAATAAAACATAAGACTATTTACATTAAACATAAAATTATACGAGTATTTTTAAAATTATAAAAAGTAATAGGTTAAACATGAAAAATAAAAGTTAAACTTTTTTTTACCGATAATTCCCTATATTGACAAATCAATCCCGATAATGACCGTTAATCCCGAAATTGATCGTTACTAACCAAAACAGATATATATGGTCAATATTTGAAATCTCGTAAAGGTATATCTCGATATCCAATATATCGACCAATATGGTCAATATTTACACATTGCAACACTGATCTATATTAAATATTGTCATCATGTTTGTTTATATTTTAACATAAACTGAAAAAGATGAAGCGTCTAGATCAACTGATTTAAGTTATCCTTGATTTTACTTCAGGTTTGGATTCAACTCTTTAGAGTGACATGTTCTGGAGGCTTTTCCCTTGTATCATATGTAACGGCTTATGGTGTCTCATAGTCTAGAGTACGTACATGACTTCATAATTATACGGTGAGGTGTTGCGTGATGTCGAATATTTACTGAGTGTTCGGAAAAAAAAGGTGAAAAAGATTATAGAGGGGTCATATTAGAATATTCAGATTTTGCACAAAAATTTTAAAAGTTGTTATTTGTCAAGTACTTCGTCCATTCACTTTTCAGATTGATATATAGATCTTTTAAAGTTGATCGGATAACTTTAATTTTTGGATTAAAATACAAATGAAACCCTAAAATTGGTGACATTTGTTATTAATATTGGTTAGTTACCATTTCTGAGAAATCAAATTCTAGAAATTTGAGAAACCCACTAATAAAACATTATATATGATTCGTTACTAGTGATTAGAAAGGGAATTAGTGATAAGAATTCTCAGAACTTACCCCGCATCCGAAAATGAAGAAGATGAAATGGATCACTTTACCCGCGATTAGATGCCGGAGTTGTCGGAGGAGAGGGTCACCAAATTTGGGTAGGTGATGAAAAAATATATATGTAAGGAGAAGTGAAGAAATGATATTGATATACCTGTAATCATCAGGAATGATTGGGTGAGAAGGTGAGACCGGAGAAATAAAAGGGGATAGGGTATACGCAATATTGTGTAAGAAATGATCTCATTTTCATTTCTCTAAACTCATTTCCTCCTACCAAACACACCTTAATGGCAATCGACTGAAGCAAAAAGTGCAGCTCTTGGAAAGGTATAGCTACTCATTTTTGTTTTAGTATAACTTCCTCAAATGAAACTGACATGGCGTCATATACTTTGTTTGTGAAGGTGGATCAATTATTGTTTTATAGTTAAAATGGCAATTGGTTACCCTTAAACACTTTGATGATGAAAATAGTTATAGCTGATTTAGTTCTCTTATGTCTGAATCCATGTTTCTGATTTACATTCCTTGTTGCTTATAAGAGACGGAAATGGAATGCTTTTTGTCGGGTTTTATCTCACCCTGCTCACATGAAGTGAATGTGGGGTGTTAACAAATGGGTTTGTTGCCAAACCTCTTTTAGATTTGGGATGAGTATGGGGTGCGGCTCAAAAGTCCTGTATCTGACGTTCTGCAGCTATATAAGGTTTTGCTATAAAAACGTCGCGTGTGCATTAGTAATTTGTCTTTAACTTTGATTAAAATGGTTTTGCTTTACACATAACATAAAGAGGAAACGATACCTGCAGCAATCTGCAACTATCTTTATCTCCTGCAAGAGATGGAAAACTGGCTACTAATAGCTCTATAAGTTTAGTCCTTGCAGTAGATAAAATGGCTGCAACTTGCTACAGTCATTTCTTACAAATATAATTTGTTGTTTTAATTGCAAAGAAACATTTATCAGTGAGTCTGGTTTTGAATGGATATAGGGTGAGGTAGTCAGTTCAAGGATGGTATGAATAGAAGATATTCTGGGGCAGGGTGGTATTAAGTGACTTGCCATGTAAGAAAAGTTCAAGGCAAACCTGTTTGCTCTTTATATATACTGCAAATATTGCAACCTTTTGTATTGAATTTGACATTTTTATATCCCCCAGTTTGAAAAGAAAAAGTGATGGTGGCAAACATAATTTTCTGGTTCGACTTCTGGGTGCTGCACGTCTACTTTCGTAGGTGATTTTTATAATTTCAGAAAGCACGAATTTTCTATATACTAGAGTGTGGCTCCCGTGAAAACATTTGATACTGGAAAAGACTCTACGGGTTCACTCATGATCTCTTTTGTTTTATCCTTGAAAATGGTTAAATAGCTTGAAACTTGTCGTGTCTGCCCTAAGTTGTTAGGACTATTATAGGTGTAGCTCTGCAAGTTTCATGCCCCGTAGGTCGGGTTTTGGAGTTTGTCTCGGGATGATATATGTGGAGTGACTTAAGAAACTTACAAAGGTTTCGTTATTTTCATATAAGTTCACCATTACTTGCGTTCACAACCCTTCACACATTATGGTTTTACTTGGTCATGACAGATTGAAAATAGATAAATCCTATAATTGTGCAGACGGTGCTTTCCATACTGATGTTGTCTATTTTACTGACATAGAATGGGCAAAGACCAAGTAATTTGACAGCCATTACCGAACCCCTTTAGCTTTTATCGTTGTTATCTGTAGTATAGTATCTAAAAAACGTAAGTAAGTAACACCCAATGCCGTCTTCCACGGGTTTTGGGTCCCAATACCGTCTTCGACAGTGTGTGAGGGAGCTTGATATGTAGACAGCCTCACCGCTACCTAAGGTAGACAAACTGCTTCCAGGTTCTACCAAAGGTAGAAAAGGACCTCCAGCCTTACTGGGCATGCGGATCGAACGCTTGACCTCTGTCTCCAGAGGCAAGGGCTTCAGCCACTTGATCCAACCCAATTGGTGTATGATTATCTGAAGTATAGTATCACTAGTAGTATAATCTTGTATATTTTAGACATTTATGAGTTGTTTATGTGTAGAACTGGCGTTGTCAGATGGACTTGTTCATGAATTTCCGTCTAATAATATCTGCTGCTTTCTTTGCAGATGGTCGAACCTATGGTAAAGGCAGCTATGTATCCTACTTTCCAAAATACTCGAGTATTTTGTGGTTTTTATTTGTTTCATATTATTCATTAAGCTTTTCATATGCATTTTTTTTTTCTTGTCTGGTATACATTTGGAAAAAAAATGGGTACTTTGGAGAACACCCCTTGATCCCCTGTACAATTTTGGTACTAGCCAATCCCACCCGCAAGGGAAGGACGCCTGCAGATCACCTAACCACAAATAACCTCACATGTTAGGCCTTCTTGAGCATAGCGGCGGCAATACCAGTTGATCTATGATCAATTGGCTGTTTGGTATACATGCGTAATTCACAAGGTATTATCATAGCCGTTATTGTCTTAGTTGGAACATGTGACCCTTATACTTTTCAAGCAATTTTGTTTGGAGTGTGGAAGAGCATGTTACTGCTGACACTACTACATATACTCTTGGCTATAGTTCTGATTTATATTGGTTGAATTGTTTAGTACTGTATTTATATTATCATGCAATTATTTGTTCATCTCCTTGACCTTTCGAAGAGAAATATCTACTTTGCTTGCTCGATCCTTCTTCATGGGTTTTTCCACGACTCTGTTGGCCCTGCTTGCACGTCTTCGAGATTTGACCCAGCAAGTAAGCACCACTTTAGTATTATGATGATTATTGTCTTTATGATCTTTATTAGTATTTACAGGGCTTATTATTTATGCGATGGTATGCATGCAGCATGCTACAGTTTTACATGTAAATACTTGTACACTTCACACATGATCATGCAATCTTATCTTTGAGCAGATATTACTCGATGTTGTTTTGGTATTCAACATGGTTTCATCTCTATCCAATAAGCGGCAGTCTATTAAGCTGAATCAAGAAGGAATTGATGTATTTTTCATTTTTCTACATGATAAATTATCTCTTTAGTCTTTACCTGGTTTGATCTTATAGCCTTGTAAACCGTCTTTCTGTGTGAATAATTTCTAGGTTTTTAGGGAATATTGCCTGAAAAATGAGGAAGCTGTGTTTTTGGAGTGTATCTGGGAAACTGATAAGTTCATCTTACTCGAGCAGAAGAGTGAACCCGAAAACAAACTCCCAGGGACAATAGAAAATGACGTTGTAGCTCAAGGTTTATCTGCAGTGGAGTATCAAAGTTTTGAAATTATTCTTGGAGGTAAATATGGTTTAGTATTCACTTATTTGCATAAAATGGTAACTAACTTTGTTTGCATTATAAAAAATTTCAAACTACATAAAATTTTGATTTAGGGTAATCTTCAACCTTGACAGTAGGTAATCGATATCCAAATACTAGGTCAGCCCTGTGTTCAAATATAGTCAACCTTGTTTATTTTGAAACACTTGGGATTGTTTTTATCGAAGCTTTTTAAAGTATAATATATCAGGCATGTGTTAAAATATAGTCAACATTGTTATTTTGAAACTCTTGAGTGTTTGCATCGAAGTTTTAGGGTTGCTGGCAAGAGAATAAAGATGGTTAGCTAAGATAGCAGGTAATAGTCGACCCTAAAATATAAAGTTAACGTGGTATTTCTTGAAAATTTGGAGTGTTTTCATCCAAAATTTCAACGTTTGAGGATTTTCTTCAATTTTGTTGGAAGTTTGGGGGTGCCTGGTTGGGGGTTTTTAGGGGTAAGGAATGGCAAAGGTAATTAATACTAATGCTTGGTAGGGGTAAGGAAATATAATCAATACCTAAGAGTAGGTAATGGAGCATTACCCAATAATTTGAGGGGTAAGGTAATCAATCCTCACAAATCTCCTCTTCTATGATTCTATCCTTTCTCTACCCGAATCACCCCACATAACCTCCAACAACCGTCATCCAACATCACCTCCGACAGCCGCCATCCACCATCACCTTCGACGGCCGCCATCCGCCATCACTCCTGACAACCACCATCCGCCATCACCTTCGACAGTCGCCATCCGCCATCACGCCGACATCACTTCCAATAGCCGCCACCACCCATCCTCCTTAACACCTCCGACAACCTCCATCCCTTCCGACAGCCACCACCACCCTTCCTCAACACCCCGAAGAAACACCACAACCACCCCAGCGACCACCTTCGACAACTCGATTGGAGTATTATGGTGAGAAACCACTGTGTTCAATGGTGGCCGAAGATAATTTCGGTGGGTGGTGGTAGTTAGAAGTGTATTATTAAAGTGAGAAGCCACTATGTTCAATGGTCTTGGCCGGAGATAATTCCGGTGGGCGGTAGTAGTTACAGTATATTATTAGAGAGAGAGAGGGGGGGTGGGGGGTGGGGGAGGGGGAGTGAGGTGTGTGGATCAGTGGGTGTGATAAAGGGTCTGTGATATAGAGAGTATTATCATAGAGAGAAAAGTGTATAATGATAATATTCCCTTTATATTCCTTTTCCCATTCCCTTTCCCATTACTCACTTTAAACCAAGCACCCCCAAAGGGTTTTTTTTCTTTCATAACAAACAATGGTTACCTTCATATGGAAATAAGACCGAAATGGGTTAGCATTCTGATTCTAAGTAACCTTAAGGCCAGCTACAAAATTCATATTGCTTTTTCCTTGTCTATTTGGATGCCTTTGATAAATTGATTTATAATTTATGCTTCGTTGACATAGACAATAAACCAGTGGATACAATAGCGGACTGGACTCCCGAAAAAGATACCATTCCTGTCAAAATGGACAGTCGTTCTTCACAGGAGGGTCTTACTAATGATTGCAAAGAAGTTGGCTGTCAAAGTGATGCAAAAGATCTTTCGGGTGTCCAATCTCCTTCCATCAAGACCCTAGGACCAGAACAGTTACTGAGCTCCAGGTTATTGGTTCCCTCGGATCTTCCGGTACCTAAACCCGAACCAAAAAAAAAAGTTGCATTCATATCTGTGAAGAGACCGCAACCTTCGAATGCTAATGACAGGTAGTTTCCAAAGAAGCCAAGGGACAGAGTTAATGATGAGAAAAAAGATCCATTTTTTTGTATGCTCACCAGAGGGAGTAGTCTATGTTGACAGCTTGTGTAATAGTTGGTTGTTTGCTATGTAGAATACTTGAGCCAATGAAATTTCCCTTATTTATTTGGGTCATTAACCTATAAAATTTCATGTTGGTGATAATATGCTCCCACAGGTTGAAAGTATAATCTTATTTTACCAAACATCACTATACATGAACATTACGAAATGTCAAACATATCTACTTAATATTTTTGTAAATCAGTGATGATCTGCTCCCACAATATTAAGAAATTCGGAGATGATGTTGTATAAGACTCTATTGTACTGATGAATAAGAGGTACGGGTGATGCAATTCAAGATTTCGAGGAGAAGTTAATCAACATCAGAAAGTGTTAACTTTACACCTAGAAAAAGTAAAAAACAATAATCGTCAAATTGAGAGCCCCAAGTGAACGAATTTGGGCTAACCGAGTTTTATGTGGATTGCTTGTGTCCCATATGGCCTACTGTTAAATTTAGTTTCGTCCTGTTTGTTGTCTTCCCATTGTTCCATCAAGGATTCTTGTAACTAGCAGTCATCATCTTATGTGTTTAACTATATGTTCCATCTACTCGAGTGTCCAAACAGGGGTAAGTGTAATGCAAGTACCCGCCATTTGATCACCAATGTTGTTATTGTTGGTTTTTAACTTTTTATTTAAATCTTTTGAACCGAACCGATTCATGAACATCCCGACCACAGGCGTCTAGAAGACTTTTGACATTTTGATTAAATTACCGAGATAAAGCAACTTGCGGATACCAATAGCCAACTTGGTTGCTCTTATTTGCGGAGACAAGTCAACGTTTATTTTTTTATAGATATTTTTTTTAACGACAAATTTGGATCACTGACAGACCACTTGAGTATCATCGTGTCATCAGGGTACCACCCGATCATATCTTCACTAGGCAATGATGTCAATACATCAATTCAGGAGAAAACTCAATAAATATGAGAAAACCCCCCAATGTGGGTTTTGAACCCATGACCTAATGGTCACTAGGCCTTATTCCATCACCAAGATGCCATTACGCTATTAAGCCATTGATAGATATTGCTATTAAGCCATTGATAGATATTGGGATTGATAACTTTACCAGCCATCAAAGTCAAACAGGTTTTGATGTTTTGAAGGTAAGGAATTATAAGTCCACTTTGTGCAAATTCTAAGTTAGAAGTAAGTAACTTTCAATGCCGTCTTTTATGGGTTTTAGGTCTTAATACCGTCTTTGACGGTGTATGGGGGTTGATATGTAGACAACCTTACCCCTACCAAAGGTAGAGAGGCTGCTTCCAGGTTCCACCATAGGTAGAAAAGGACCTCCAGCCTTGCTGGGCATGAGGATCGAACCCATGACCTCTGTTTCCAGAGGCACGAGCTTCAACGATCCAACCCTTTTGGTTGTGCAAATTCTAAGTTGTAAAATTGAAAATGAACTAATGTTAAAAGAAAAAAGTTTGCTAATTATAATTATAGTCAACTTCCTGTAAAGTGTTATACATTGTGGTTGACTATTTTTGTAAAAAAGGTTTTTTTATGTACAAGATACTTTATTACGTGTTAATCATAACTTTAAGGGATAAGATTAGCAAATTTCTACGAGTACTAAAGTTCGTGTGAACAGGAAATTACAACCTTTCAAAATTAGGTCTCATAAAATTTAAGATTAAATATTTGATAAAGACATAAAGCTATAAATTTCCGTAAAAGTATACACCAACTTTTGTAGTTAATCGAATAACTTTATATTTATTTCGAAGGGTACATGACTTGAATTGAAGCAACTAACAATGACAATAATTTCATAATATCGATACACTGACTATATGGAGGTAAAAGGTAAACAATAAAACATACTTTAAAATCCAGTACAGAAATCACATCTAAATTTCTGCATGGTCTATAGTGATTCTTGACTTGACTTTTTAGTGTGGTTGTGATCACGCCAAGCTAATGTGCCTTATAAACTGTTTTTATTTTTAATTAAAAAGTATATCGTGAGATATTACATGGTTATAGTTTCCAACGTAATTGTGATAAATATTAAGATAGATTCAATATAATTACAATGTGATATTGATTTACCATTATTTTTCAATTTTAGCTTATATGATTGCTTATTTCATATGATTAATTAATACTGTATAGCTGTTCTAAAAAAAAAAGTAAAATAAAATAAAATTAATACTGTATAATAATCTTGATATGTATGACACAAACAAATACGGAGTAATATCATGTGATTCATGTCTTTGTCACCTGACTCCTGGAGTCAATAAACACCTCACAAAATCATAGTGAAACATTTTTGATGAGACATAGTGGATAAATGGAAAATCAATATATTTATATGGGGAAAGGTTAAAGAAAGCACCCAATACCTATATAGATAAAAGAATGGAAGGTTATGTAAAATTAATGAGAGTTATGTAAAATTTGGTGGGGACTATGTATGTTTATCAAGTACAAAGGTTTAATTTGTAATTTTTTTTTTAAGTGGTAGTACTTAAGCTTAAATAAAGTCTGCAGTACGGATCATTTTCCCTATTTATATTTATATGAATACAAACGTCTTTATCGGGGTGGGTTATATTAGGGACTCCTTATTTTAGGGACTGTTAGGGACTCGATCTAGACCATCCATTTCCATCAGATCTAATCACCATTGATTATTTCCGGCGAGACTTACACATGTGTAAATGTTGAATAAAAATTATGATTTGGAGCGGGCTTCGCCCTTAAGGATATTCATAAACCAAAGCTGGTGGGGGTGATAGGTCATTAAGGGTGATAGGTTATAGTGTGATAGGTCATAGAGGGTAATATGTCATAGGGGTGATCGGTAATGGGTGCCAGGGTGTTGAAAATAACCAAACCCAAATAACCCGACCCAACCCGAATGGGTTTGGGTGATACGGGTTGGGTTATTTGGTTTGTGGGTCATCATTTGGGTTAACCCAAATAACCTAAAGCTTAATCGGTTTGGATTGTGGGTGAAAATGTTATAGTTTGGGTCAACCCAAATAAGATGCGTTTATATATATATATATATACACTAATATAACACATTAAATTTGTTTAAAGTATATATTATTTGAATATTAAATTTTCATCTATAAACAAAATCAGAAACGTGCAAAGTTAAATAATAATGGATGTTAAAAAATACACTAATAAAAGATGATAAAAATATGAATATAAAAAGAGTTAAATATTGTCAAAATTTGTTTATTTAATATCAGTAGTTTCTATATTTTTATATAGTTTGTAATTTATTTGTTTTGTCTATGACTTTTATTCTAACAATATTATCATTTTTTCATTCAAGAATTCAAAAAACGCATAATCAAAAGTGTTTCAACACATTTGAAAATAAAGAACTTAGTCTATATAAGTATCACTATTATTCAAGTTTTTGAAATTGAAATTATATTGTTGCAATATTGCGTAACTAATGCACGTAAATTCAATGACATTTTATTTGGATTAACCAAAACCCGATCCAAAAAACCCGAATCCAAACAACCCGAACCCAAGTAACCCAAATATTATTTGGTTTAGGTTACGGGTTAACTTATAATTCTTTGAAACCCGAAACCCAATTAACCCGACCCATCAACACCCCTACCAATAATAGGTGGTCTACCTAAAAAAAATTGTACTTAAAACATGTGTAAGTTACTTACACATGTGTAAGTCTCGCCGGAGATGGTCTCTGTCACCGGAGGATCATGGTGGTGGTCGGAGATGATCATGCCGTGATGGGGTGGTCAGAGATGATGGTGGTGGTGGCCGGGGAAGGAGGTAGAAGGAGTCCCTAACAGTCCCTAAAAAAGGAGTCCCTAATTTAACTTTTTTCCGTTTTTATCAACATATTTATATTACTATTTTATTATATCTAGCTAGTGGCATTATTTATTATTAAAATAAATAATAAATAATATAGGTATGAAGTAGCAACTCTCAGTCAAAGAATAAGAAAGATGGGACATAAACACAATGCAAATTTAGTTTTATAAATGTATTTTGAATTTGGTGTATGCATTGTGGACCTTTATGTTTTGTGATTTCCCATACGGTAAATTTAATACTTTACGCCGGATCTTGTCTATCGAATATATATACAAAATATTACATACACTGTAACCAAGGACTAAAGTACCAAAAACCTCTAGTCTAGATACACTACACTACATACATACACTGTATATCTTGTTCACTTGTTTATATCAAGAACTTGAAGTGATTTTCTACACTTTTACTAGAATCAAATCTTCATTTTGGACTTTGAAGCTTTCTTGATCTTGGGTAAGTTCATGAGTTTTGTATCGTGTTCTTTCGTATTTGACTTTGACGAGATTGGTTATCATTGTTATTTGTTTAGTTTTGTATCTTGTTATAGTTTGTTTTGGAGTTTAAGTGATTATATTTTCATGCTAGATCTTATAATGTTGTGTGAACATTCACACACATTTAGTTGAGTATGTAGTTTATATATATTTGTATATATTGCCTTATTTTTTTGGTTAAGAGGCTTATTGAAATTTCAAAAGGCCAATAACTTTGTTTTTCCAACTTGAGTTTATTGTTTATTCATTTTAGCATGGTTTTTTAGATTACTGAGTACTGAAAGCTGTTTTTATATCTTTAGGTAGGGATTAAATCAATTACATTTCATCTTTCCATATTCTGTCAATGGAAAGATTGAGTAGTGTTGTTGTTTAAAAGTGAGTAATTATCATATTGTCATGAAATTTTGGTAACTATGATACTTATATATTGAAATACAACTTTTTTTAAGATAAGTGACCTTTTGTGGAATTGAATTTGAAATGTACTAGTGCTAGTTTGGAAAACAAACTTTTTGGAGACAGTTATTAGAAAAAAGCCTAGAGATTTAAGATGGAAATTAATTTGAATGCACTATTTAAATGAAACCTTACATGCTATACAGCTTTATACATGTTGGTCTTTTAACACTTTTAGATTGTGGTCCTATTTATCTATGATATGTTAATGAATAAAGATGTGATATAGGTCCTTGCTTACTTGATCCCTAGCAAGAATGGTCATTACTCCTTTTTAGCTTTCAAAACTTTTAGAATCCATGATAATTTTAAAGTTAAAAGCAACCCATTTGATTAGCAAAGACCTGTTTTTAGGACGAATTGGGTACTAGTCTTTCTTAAATACTTGTAGTCTTGTTTTCTTATACTTGATATGGTTTAGCACATAGTCCAGGATTTCAAAAGTTTCAAAAAGTCGAGAGTGATCAAGATAGACAACAAATCATGGTTCAGACGCTGGAAGCCATCAGGGGTGGTGGTGGTTCCATAAAAGTTGGAACCACTGGCACCATCAACGCATTAATGTCAAGGGAAATGCAGTCGGCTAAAGTTGCATCTCCAAGAGCAGTTCCATTCACAATGAAATCTCCAAAAAGAGCCTGGGAAATTAATGATCTTGCTACAGTCACCAATTCCAAAACAAACGTTCAAGCAGATGAAGCAAGTACTAGTTCCAGCAGTAGCAGCAACAATATTGGGAACGTGATCGCTGAAAAACCCGCCAGCGTTTCGCATAAAGCCAAACACCAGCATGCTAGAAGAGATAGCAGGAATCCTTTTCTTCATTCGGACAGTGTATCTGTAGATGGAAATGGAAATGGAAGTGGAACTCCTAACCGTAAAAGGAATGACAAGAAGGGATCTTGCATGGTTGAGATAGTGGATGTAAAATGTGGAGTTCCTGATAAAATGTGGGCAAATCCCATAACAAATAAACTGAAGAAACTTACTTTCTCCAAGCTTTCTGAAGCCAATGGCGTAAAGTAAAGCTGCAATGGATTCGCAAAGATGTATTATTAATACACAGATGACAAACATTTCACCTCTTAAATATGGTTTATCGTATACAATATTCCTAGTATGGGAGTGATGGGATTGAAAACTTTTTGTTGATTACTTGCTTGTTCATTGTGTATGCACATTTCAAAGTTTCCTTTGTCGAAAGAAAATCATTGGAAGTATGTGAAAACTTGTCCATCTTTGGGCGACCAGGGAAAGGTTTGGAAGCGTTCTTCGGAATAACGAGGTCAGGCCTACGTAGATCTGTGTCAAAAGTATCACATTTCTAAATACTGAACGATCTCATCCATTTACCGGTTTATGTCAACACTGTCCTGAGAAACTCACCTTAAGCTTTCTAAAGGTCAAGGGTGCAAAGTCAACCTTCAATGAGTCAACAAGATGTATCAGTAGACAGATGACAAAAGTTTCTACTTTTTTTTATATGTTAAAAGATTCGTGTTGGGATAAATGGGTTGTATTTCTTTTTTCTCTACTTGCTTGTTCTTTACTATGGATATATTATAGATATAATGTCAAGTTTCTAATGTGAAAGAAAAATCATTGGAAAGATCTGAAAACATGTCATGTGGAGTTTATGAACATGAAGCCAATATATGTTGTCATTTGGCTTTGATTTTGTTCTTTTGTGTAGCGCGCACGATCACTTTCTTGTCCATTCATGAATTTTTGACGAACAAGGAAGTGGTGCTACATCACTAATAATATCGACATGCCTTTTTTTACAGCAAATTATCCTACTCTTTATCATAAGCTGACTGGAATATTAATTTAACTCGAAGATTAGAATGAAACCCAAGATTCATAAAAATGCTCGAAAATACCACCCTACGAAGGCTGAAACCCTGATGGGAAACTCAAGATACAAATATCTTACCAATAGACCACCATGACTATTGAAAAAACATGAACAAGTTTTTTCTTTGCCTTGTATTTTTAAGGAATGATTATTTTTATGTATAATATTTGGTTTAATGTTAACTATCTATAGCCATGAAGACTATGGTTGGCAAATTCCCAAAAATAGCAAATAACACTCTCTCATATATTTTGTTTAAACGAAAAAATAGAAGAATTATAGTAATGAGATCTTTGAGAGAAACTATATTAAAATACAAGTGATTACTTTTCAAAAAAAAAAAATACAAGTGATTAAACAACCAATAACCCATTAAACTACTACTGATGTTAAGACAAACAAAATGACTGTAAATTACTTCTATAAATTACCAAAAACAAAACTTTGATTAAGTGAAATTTTGGCTGTACACAGGTGTTTGTCCATTCCACATATTCTAACACCAAAAGGGACACTTTAAAATTACTTGAAATATAGCTGCACAAGTTTCTTCAAGGTTTCAAATACACTTGTGAAGGGATCAAACTTAACAGAAGATTTGAGTTCAAGATCAGGAAATTGATTTGTTAAAGCTTGCTGCATTCCGTTCATCGACATCATTGCAGCTAATCGGCTATCAGAAACCTCACAGTCTTGTGGGGTGTCCTTAATTTGGCTTGCATCATAACCATAGTCTGCCAACACAGATTTGTACTTCTCAATAAATTCTGTCCCTGGATTTGGTGTCCTTGAGTATATCTGATCAAAAACATTAAACATGTAAACATAAGTATACATTGAACCACCAAGTCATATTATGGTTCAGTGTATAACCCTTAAAGTAAATTAAAAATGAACACTTTTGAGTCAATAAAATTGGTAAGGTTCGATTTGGCAACGGGTGTATAGGTGTTGATACTATCTGTCGAATATATAAATACCAAATGAAATGAGCCCTTATTTATACAACCTAACATTTAAAGACGAATATAAAGATAATTACTAGAGCAAGGTTTGCAGGTAATAGCATATCAAAGTTGGCTAATAGGTCAGGTCAGATTGAGCCACTAATCCTTGTTATTTATGTATATGATAACAGAGAAGATATTAATACAACAAGGATATAAATCCGTGAACAATAACGATTTAGGAGTTTAGATGCATTTAAAAAGATTTTGGACTACTTACCCGTTCAACCCATTTAACATCTCCCCACCAATTTCTAGCTATTTCTGCTGATTCATTTCATGAGATAAAATACGACCCAAATCGATGGATAATAAATACAGAGTCAATATCACCACCCACTATTTACAAAAAAGTGAACATACATGGTACGGAAAGTGATTCAAAACCTTTAAATTGTATCTATAATAAGCTAAACCTAGTTGACATATGAGCACATGTATGAAGAAAACACAAATTATCTTCCCAGATACTTGCACTGTTGGACATAGGTTATAGACAAGGATATGTGAGGGCCGACTGTCTTGTTAATGAGGCTGATCGGCCTGATCCTAGCAAGCAACAAAACTATAGGAAAGTAGATAGTCAAACAACACATGATTTTGGGCATCGGGTAGTTTTTCATGATGTGACAAAGAGAAAGCTCTATTATCACCATTGTAAAGATTAACAAATGTGACATTCTAAGTTTCATATAAGTGCATTTCATTAGGTGTACCTGAACAAAGCCCTTGTCTTTTGCTCCCGAAACAATGGCGAAATTGTCATAATCGGTATCAATCACATCATAAGGTAATTTGGGAATAAAGGGCAACGTGGGGAACCGAAGATAGCACTTTTCTTTAATCATCTCTTCTCTTTCCAGGTCTGTTTCAGTTTTATCCTTATCTCCCTCTGAAAGGCACTGAACCCTACCCCGTATACCAGTGATATAACCATCAGGCCCTCCATGTACACAAAAGGTATCTACCTGGATGGCTGGAGCGGCTGTATCGACTGTATATACTCCCTGCAATGTGAATCTTACAGAATCATATAAACATATAACTCTCTAACATCCAAAATTGCCCTCAAACTCTACCTGGGTGCAATGACAATCTTCTTGACCTTGACCAGCAAATCCACGTTTACGCGAAGCAACTTCAAACCATCGACCGGAATATCTTACAGGATCAAAGTTTCTTGCTGTCATACCTCTCATCATCATCATATTTGTACCCTCCTCATCAATAGGAAGGGTTGGCAAATTGTTGGTGGCACTGGCAATTTGGCATAAGTTATTATGTGGAAGTTCTGTCGCCATGACCTGCAAATGCGGTGTCCATTTAATGTTCCTTGTTCTTAATGTATCCATGAAAATACAAAGTTTCCTTTTTAGTAGCTATTTTAATCTGAAAATACTTGCTTACCTGTTGTAACTGTTAACTGACATATTCATTTAGGTTCACATGATTCTCTTAAAGCATCCTTTATTAAAAGGTATTTAAACATTTGAATTAATAGTAGAGTTGACAATTTTAACTAAATTCTTATGTGTGAGTTGATCCAGGTTATACATCATATCTATTGTGTCAAATGGGTAAAAAAAGAAATAATTAGGGTGTCGAAGGTTGCCTATAGTGTATATATGATGCACAAAACATCCTTAAACATTTTTGCTCAAAATTTCAGATTATTATCGCAGTAATGTATTTTTGTAATCATATCTGACTCAAAAAAAAGATAAAATGATAATGTGATGGTAGGAGGATAATTAAAAGAAAAAGTTAGGGGGATATATCAGTTCTCGACAAGACAAAGAGTGGTTTACTGTCTAATTTAACTCAACCCAATGTTTCTTGACATGTACCAAGTGATTACCCTTATGACCTGTAACCTAACTTACCTCGCCTGATCCTTCCGTTGTCCCACATCTAGTTGATAATTAACCATTTATTTTATTTGAAATGGTCAAACCACACACTCTATTCGTTTCAAGCATCAAACCTACAAACCGTGGCTAGTAGCTGAACAATAGCCCAATAGGCTGATAACTACGTCTTTCAACTACATGTGTCCCCATTTCGTTTTTCATGGAACCAGAGATGTAATAATCTAATTAAAACATAGATAGACATTTCGGTTAGTACAAACTTTCAAGTATGAAAATACAAGCTACCAACCTGGTTTGTTGGGGACAGAAGTAACAAGGAGACAGCAAGGCCAGATACAACAAGTTTAGCTGCATCCTTTGTTGATATTGGTTTTGGTAACTCAAGAGAACACTTGAATGTTTTATTCGTTGGAGCTTTCCTGTACAAGGAGACAAAAGTTACAAATTTAACAACAACTGAGACTGCAAATGAAATAGAAGGCATCAAGTTAAATAGCACAAAGAGTTTCAAATTCAACATATGCTCAAAATTATTGTATATTTTCAGATATAAAATCAATAGTCATATAGATGTCGCTACAATTTTCCTACAAATTTACCACCGCCATTTCTCTGTTAGAAACACTCTGTTGTAGAGTTTAGTGTATTACCTGCCTTTTCTCAATATGTTCGGAATCCACATCCATTTTAACTTGGTAAAAAAAACCAATATGACTAATAAATTTCTAGGTATAGATCGTTTTCAGTACATATACGGCAGATACTTATTTGCTTACGCTAGGAGAACGATAGTAGTTGTATACAAGCCTAATATATTTGGTCTGAATTGAAGAGTTTTCATGTTGCCGGTAACGACTAAAAGGCTAAAGTGCTTGTTTGCTGGAACACTCAAAGCGGTAACAAATTATTCATTCTCACCTTTTCTTTACCATACGACAAACTTTATGTGCACTTCTGGTGAAAAATATCTAGTTCTAGTCATCATCCTTAAAAACTCCAAACCGAGTTCAAAACATTCAACCTCTCCCAAAATAGATATACACATAGTTGATACTATTAATTTGTGAAAACCGACAAGGATAACTGTATTAGGCTGGTAAAACCCTATGCCCGTATATACATTCAGGCTGCTAACCATACCGAAACTAATACTAATCGATATTATCTAAACACTCTAACAGTTGATATGCACATTGTTATTAAACTATTTCTCATCACTTATTGAACTTCTTATACACATTCACATTATGTGCGTAAAGGCGCCTATATCCAAATCTTATATGAACAGCATCGTTTTCACAATTCAACTTTAACTTTACCTATTTCACAATCGTTAACACGCAATAATTTGTCAAGTGTATAAAAAATTAAAAATAACCGCTACTAGAAATAATTTTCAACCATTACGTACAACATATTACTGCACTTTAACGATAACCTAAGGGATGCGTTTAGCAAACGCCTAATTCTAAACGACAATATAACTAAGTTTAACATACACTAATCACATTGTCACTAATCTATTTCCGAGAATATCAATTTGCATCAAATTATTCAAATCATTTCAGCATATTTAATAATAACTTACATAAACCATCTATAAACCGGATAATATAGAATAAAAGTTATATGTTAACTACCATTCTTGGTGTATGGAAAACATCATACACACCAAAATGAATTATCAAAATCAATTATTAATCAACATCAAACCCTAGAGAGAGAAAGATGCCTAAATGATATTGGGGAAGAGTGCGATGAGATTGGTGGTTTTCCGGTGGCGGTGGTAGCGTGGTGGTAAGACATTTTCTCCGGTGACTGATTAACCACCGTCGACAAAGATGGTCCAGCTCTTTTGTGTGTGTGTGTGAGTGTGACAGGTAAGCTTCCGGATTTTTTGCGCCAAATTTTATTTCGTTTTATTTTATCAAACTTTACTTTTTGATAAATCCATAAATCTATCTATCGATATACTAGATATTGCTAATAGAAACCAGGAGCGAGCAAAAACTGAATCGGAAAACCAAAAACCGAAAAAAACAACAAAATTGAATAAAAAAATCAAAAACTGAACAAAATCCATTGGTTTGGTGTTTGTTTTCTAAAAACCGAACGGATCGGTTCGGGTTTCGGTTTCATATGTCAAGAAACCGAACCTAATATATTTTTATGTAATTTATATTTAGAGTTAATTACTGAAATGGTATCTCACGTTTGACTCATATTCCTGGTTTTATACCTTTCCTTTCGAAATTACGCAAATCATACCCCAACGCCGTCACGCATTCGTTAAACACCCCCCCCTTTCACGTGACTTGCATGTGAAGGGTAAAAACATAATTTTGCACCTGGAGCTGCTGCGAATCAGTTTGTTTTAACAGTTTGTTTTATTCTTCTTTCATTCTTATTCTTCCTTTTGCAGACCCAATATACAGTACATTCAAGCACCTACATACATAGATAAATCTACACATAAAAAATCCAATTCAATACAAAACCCAAATTCAAACCCACTGCATATACTAAGTCAACAAATTACAACCACAAATGCACTGACCTAAACTAAATCTAAATTTTGTGTTTACAAACTTTTGATCTAAATCTTACATCTACATATAAATCTAGAATGGGTGGTCGAAAAAAGAGCAGGGTGGAAAAAAGGGGTGTTGCGAAGGGAAGTAGTGGCGGTGAAGGGTTGTTACGGTAAAAATGGGGTGGCTAGTGGTTGAGGCTGTGAAGGGAAGTGGTGGTGATTTTCCGACCACCGTCACCACTCTTGTAAAGCGTTGTTGTAAAAATAACTTTCCTATATATCATAATACATTTATATTTATTAATTATAATTTGTAAATGTATTAATATTATTTAAATTTTTTGTCTTTTTAGTGTACAAATCTATATAAATTTTATAATTTAAATGAAAACGTACAATAAAAACAATTTAGTTTATAAAAGTTATACCAATTTTAACACCTAAAAAATATAATTAGTTAATAAAAAACATCTTTATATTTTAGTCACTGTATCATTTTTTTTCTCAACGATTGAAACTTAAATTTATAACATAATAAACAAAGAAATTTAAAAAATAATAAAAAAAACGAAACCGATCCAAACCGAACCGGAAAACCGACAAAACCGAACCGAAGAAAAACCGAATCTAATGGTTTTGGTTTTCTAAAAACCGAATGTATCGGTTCGGATTTCGGTTTGAGATACCACAATGACATTCAATTTGGCACTATGTGGAGCTCGAACCAAACATATCTGAGATAAAACCCAAGACTCTTGAAAAAACCCCTAATAATCCGCCTCTATAATTGTAGAAAATGGAACTCAAATCTCGGTGGATTTTCCCAAAGTCTAAGACCTTACCAATAGATCACCAACACATTGATCTATCAGCTTATGTAAGTCTCATTAAACACTCAAATAGTATCTAACAATGGTTAACACCCTTTAGAGAAAAAAGGACCCATTTTACTGTTAGAAAAAAGGACCAGATTTGCAGCCGTTATTGTAATTTTCGTTAAACACCCAAACGAAACATGACACTTGTTAGCGCTTGTTAAAGATTTTAATTTTTTTTTAACGATGGAGATTATTATTGCAAAAGCATTTAACAACAAGGACTAGTTTTGCAAAAAAAAAAAAAAAAGGCACACATGTAAACCGACACAAGCCTTATATACATATATATAATCAACATTATAAAAAAGGATCCTTTTAAAGCGAGTACGCGTGGATACAAATTAATTGTTGCGAGATGTTTATATTACCCGTGTGGTCGTATCATATCATATGGTACAACTCATGAATCGCAACTTACAACAACAAAAATTGTTTTTCTTTATCATATATTTTTTTACAGCGACATTTTATCCTACTCTTGCTCATATTCCTAAATTATACGCAAGACTAAGATGAAGTTCATGACTTTCGAAAAACCTCCAATAAATCCACCCTTGCAAATGACTCCTAACAGGTGAAAGTTATTTCGTTTAGTCGCACCTTGCGCTATTGATGAGACTTTATAACTTTATTTATATAATAATACCATCCTTTGAATCTGGTTAAGTTGTTGTGAAACCTATCCTTTCATTGCTTTTTCTGAATGATATATATGTATGAATCATTCATTATTTTTATACATTTTTTCTTATAAAGTTTTATCTCGAACAGGGTTCTTAAAAAAAAAACTTGATGTATCACATCACTTTGAAGTCATGATAGGTTTTTACAAGAAAAAACTTTTAGATAGGATGTGAAAAATGACCCAATAACCAAAATACCTTTAAGTGGAAAGATGTGAAAGGTTTTTAACATATGAAGTTAACGTAAGTCATCTTAAAAGATTAAATCTAACCATTATCCTTTGTTGTAAATCTGTCAATGTCATTACAAATAGTGCATCTTTATAAAAAAAAACAACATAAAATATGCGTATATCTAACTCAAATATTTCATCAAACATCATTATTTAAATAATTACTTTATTTAATCATCAAGGTAACATAAATTTTGTAACTTTTAAGTTGAAATATTAATTTAAAAAATACCTAAAGTAACTAATATTTAGTGCTTTTTTATAGGGGTTTTGAATTCCAAAATTTAACGTTATACGAAGAAGATTAAAATATAAACAATGTAATTTTTATTTAAGTAAAATGTTGCTTCCAACTTATATTTAAATGATAGAAACAACCTTAGTCTTTACATGAGGAAATTACCCATGACCATATAAAGGCAAATGTGTCCACCGTTTTAAAAAATCACTTATAAAATAAAATTAATATTTTTATATAATAAACAATTATTAAATATTATCAACAAAAATTATTTATGTTCACAAGTTAATAAACTAGCTAAACTAAGCATAATGAAAGATTGGCTAAGGGACGGAATAGATAGTAACAACAAATTTGTGTTTTCTTGGTCTAAATGGGCTCCTAAAAAATGTAATATCCTTATGTGGAGGATTGGCTTGGAACGTATTCCTACTATGCTTGCTCTTAGAGACAGAAAGTGCCGCTTTAATTCGCTTCTTTGTGCCTTATGTGAGAAGGAGGAGGAGGACGTCAATCACCTTTTATGTTCTTGTGAAGTTAGTATGGAAATTTGGCAGAAGGTTTCATCTTGGTGTGGCATCCAACCTATATTCTTGTTCATCGTTAAAGACCTGTTCGAAGTGCATTCTAATGCTAGGTTGGAGAAAAAATTGGCTTCAGGATTACAAGGTATTATCTTTTACCACTTGTTGGTGCTTATGGTTGGCTCGGAATGAGAAGAAGTTTGATAATGGGAAGGTTCACGTCGAGAAGATTTTTTAAGATGTGAAGACTTTAGGCTTTTTATGATATAGGAATAGAACCAAGTTCCATTCACTTACGTGGGACGATTGGTGTAATTTCAAGTTGATGTAAATATTACTTGTAAGGAGCCTCATCACGACTTGTTGATGTAGGCAGTTTGTGAATAAAAGTTAATTTAAAAAAAAAAAAAAGCTAAACTAAGCTACACTACTCCTCTACTACGTGGTATATGTGCATTATATCTATTTTTATATATTTTTAACAATAATTAAACAAAGCTATAGCTCTATGAGGTTTCAATTTCCCAGATCTTCATCCCATTTTCTTCACCTTTTCCCACCCCCCTTCTTCTACAAATCTTGAAACACCACCATTTTTGTAACTCAAATTTAGAAACACCATTTTTGAACTAAATTCGTGAATCTTGAAACACACCACCATTCTTCAAAAAACTTACAAAATCTCAAAATCCAAACACAATGTCAACAAAATCATTGAAATCCAGGAAACCCCCATCAAATTTATCCCCGCAATCTTCAACAAAGCCATCATCTTTACCATCACATATTGCCATGATTGAGTTAAAACACAGAATCTTGACTTCACTTTCCAAGCTTTCAGACAGAGACACACACCAAATCGCCATTGAAGATCTTGAAAAAATCATCCAAACACTAACCCCAGATGGAATCACATTGACCCTTAACTCCCTTTATGACGGCGCCGCCTCAGATTCCAACAAACCCGCCGTCAAGAAAGAGTCTTTAAGGCTTTTATGTTACTTATGTGCTGCCCATACTGAATCTGCGTCGACCCATTTGACTAAAATTATTGCCCATGTTGTTAAAAGGCTTAAAGATTCTGATTCAGGTGTTAGAGACACGTGTGGTGATGCAATTGGTCAGCTTTCTCGTTTGTATTTGAAAGGTGAAAATGGGCTTGTTGCTGTTACTTTGTTTGTTAGGCCTTTGTTTGAAGGTTTGAATGATCAGAATAAAGTGGTGCAAGCTGGCTCTGCAATGTGTTTAGCTAAGATGGTTGAAATGGCTTCTGACCCGCCTGTTTCGGCTTTTCAAAAACTTTGTGGGAGAATTTGCAAGTATCTTAATAACCCGAATTTCTTGGCTAAAGCTGCACTTTTGCACGTGGTTTCTAGTCTTTCTCAGGTTTGGTTGATATATGCAATTGTGATTCTATTTTGTTTTGTGACATTTTTTGTAAATGTTATGTTCTTATAAGTTATAGAAAATAGAGTATGACTTTGCATTATATCGTGGATACGGATGTAACTATAGCCTGGCTCGTATTGGGAAATAGCCGAACCTGGTGCGGTTTCTTATAGGATAAGTAGACGGAACAGGCTGAGTGCCCAACTTGTCAGGGTTCCTTGACTCTCAAGGAGTAATGTGGTTATAACTATTCATAAGTCGAATAAGATATATTTGAATCTTGTGTGTGGATTGAACTGATTACACAAACACTTTAAAATCCCTGTCTTTTACTTTTCTGTTTCTAGTTCGTATATTATTATTGTCGCCCAACAGTAAGTATTTAATTGAAATTGTATGATGTGAGTTTGCCTTATGTTTATAGTATGTGTAAGTATTTTGTTAGAAGGGTAATTAGATTTTAGCCATGCCAAAATATTCAAGTCATTAGCACTTAGCCATGCCAATTTAGCTAGTTAATCATAGCATATATGTTTATATGCGAATGTAACGTTATTAGTTTGAGAGTGCATCTGAAATTTTCTATCTGTAGGATGTACTTGAAATCATACCATGTGAGTTTGTCTTTAGGTTATGAACTTATAGCATGTGAAAATATTAATTAGGAGGGAGAATGTGGCTTAGCCGTATCAATTTAAATGTTTTATCGATATGGCATTTCACGATTAGGAAAGAGTTTTAGGGGTCAAGTATTCAAATTTTTGGGTAATCAGTTTTATACCAACGAAAACGAAGTTTGTAATTTAAGGGTATAACAAGGATACATATTTCAAGTTTTCAATTTTTTTTCCTTGAACATTTTCTAAGTGTAAGCATATACTTGTAATCATACTGCATGACTTTGCCTTCAGGTCATAAGATGTGTAAATCTTTGTTAGAAGGAAATTCTATAGCTCAGCAATGTCAAATTTAAGGTTCCATTTACTGGTCCTTGGAGGGAGATGGTTTGTGTGATTTTAATATGGATGTTGTATTTAAGTAATTTGGGGAGGAATTGGCACAATATGCAAATAAAAACTTTGTATATACTTGTTGCAGGTTGGTGCTATTTCTCCACAATTTTTGGAGCCACTGCTTCAAAGCATACATGACTGTCTTAGCAATTCTGATTGGGCAACTCGAAAGGCAGCTGCTGATGCATTGATTGCCTTGGTTCTGCATTCTAGCAACTTGATAACAGGAAAAACAGGCCCAACTATAACTGCTCTTGAGGCTTGCCGCTTTGATAAGGTTAGCTTATAAATTCTACGCTTGAGATCTTAAAGAAGTCAACTCGACAGTCAACAACACTAAACTTTTAGTTTTTTTACAGATAAAACCGGCAAGAGAAAGTATAGTTGAAGCTTTGCAACAATGGCAAGGTCTTGCAGGAGGTTCTGGCGATCAAAAAGCACCTGTTCAAGGTGAGCAACTGAGCATAAAGTGTATTGTTATTATTTTATGTTTTTAATGATTTGTGGAAGTGGCTGTTTGGACCCATTTATTTTTATAATTGTTCGATTTGGAAATTGTAACAAAAAGAAATAGCTAAAGAGGTTATGGGTCAATCAGACCCAAACAGGTTAAAAGCCGCCCCAAGTTTATAAGTGTATTTGAATGGAGGCATCCTCTTATATCATTTTCTTTATGAAGTTAGATTACTACTGTAATAAAAAGTGTCAATGATCATATTTAACAAATATGGCCTTTTTTTTGTATTTTGTTATGACTAATGTATTGTCAACCAACTGACCTGTACAAAAGTTATATGTTTTGATACGAACCCATTTCGATCTGTTACTGAACCTGCCCAACCCACCCATTTTACCACATGTGCTCATGTTTGTTATTCGTTAGTTGGTGAAGATTCAGTACCAGCCACGTTAGATGAACAAAAAACAGAGGCCCCGCCAAAGAATAATGAACCTGAGGGTAGTAACATACCTGAGAAGGCTGTTGGAATCTTGAAAAAGAAAGCACCTGCTTTGTGTGATAAAGAACTAAACCCCGAGTTCTTTCAAAGACTTGAAAGACGGGTTTCTGGTGAAGTTGAAGTGGTTGTCCCTCGTAGATTTGTGAAGTCCTCTAATGAGCAAAATGGAGAAGAATCTGGCCACAATGATGCAGATGCCGGGTCACAGTCAAAAGAGAGCTACCAAAGATTAGACCGAGGAATCAGTGGTCCTTCTAGAAGGCGAGAATTTGAAGATATGAATGACCTGAGTCAAAGGGAGGGATCCAGGAGCAATAAAGGAAATTTGTTGGCTATCCAGCGGCACTTACTGCAACTTGAGAAACAACAGGCTCATCTCATGAATATGTTGCAGGTATGTGAGTTCATTTTACCTAGAGAGGCAAGAAGGATAATTCCATGTACCGGTCTAACGGTTTAGTTGTGGCTGGACCGCGCATACTTTTTTGTTTATTGTTTGAAATTTATAGAAATAATAATATATTAATTATGATTACTAAATACTAAACTATATAAGTAAAACAAACATGTAATCTGTTTCAAATAAAACGATAGAGATTGTAAGCATCTGAAGACACTATAAACCTTTCTTGACCCCTTTGGCTAGTTTTATCTCAAGTGAAATTTTACTGGCATCTTCTTGACCTGTGAACAATAATTTTCAACTTGAATTGACCCATTTCCATACAAATGAGATGCAGATTGCCACCTTTAATTTGCATGTCCTTCTGTTACAAGGTTTTTGCTATTGCAGGATTTCATGGGTGGATCTCACGATGGCATGTTGACTTTGGAAAACAGAGTGCGGGGTCTGGAGCGAGTAGTTGAAGACATGGCACGTGATCTATCATTAGCGGGTAATAGTCGAAGGGGTGGAAATTATATGATGGGATTTGAGGAATCTAGTGGTAGACCATTAGGAAAGTACAACGGATTTTCTGACTATCCTAATTCAAAATTAGGGAGGACTGATGACCCGATGTCTTACATGGGTTCAAGTATGAGGGGTAGAGGATCTTCTTGGAGAGCAGATGGTCCCGAAAGCTGGGACTACCATTCATATGGCAGAAACCCGCAAATGGGTTTAAGGAGGGCTATGGATGGCAGGTCACCTAAATCAGAAAACGAAACTGAACCTGTGAATAGAAGGGGTTGGGGGGATAAAGGATCTGGCCCAGCTAGGTTCGGGGAGGGCCCCTCGGCTAGGAGTGTTTGGCAAGCTTCAAAAGATGAAGCCACATTGGAAGCGATTAGGGTGGCAGGTGAAGACAATGTGCCTGTACGGACTGCGCGAGTAGCGGTTCCTGAAATGACTGCAGAAGCAATGGGAGATGAGAATGTGCAGGATCGGGACCCAGTTTGGACATCTTGGACTAATGCCATGGATGCACTTCAGATGGGTGACGCTGATACAGCTTTTGCTGAAGTCTTGTCTACTGAGGATGATTTATTGCTTGTGAAGCTAATGGACAGAACAGGCCCGGTAATTGACCAGCTTTCAAGTGAGGTAGGGACTGAAGTTCTGCATGCTGTTGCCCAGTTTCTTCCAGACCAGAATGTGTTTGATATCTGCTTGTCGTGGCTTCAACAGGTATACCTTCATACACAAGTACACCATAAGCAACCAAACATGATACTCACATATAATGATCCATTCTAGTATTATGGTTATTCCAGTATCCTGTGCAAATCCATTATTTTGTGACCTGATTCTAAACTAAAAAAAATGGACAGTAGTATCATTATAGACACTTTAGAAGTATATTTGCAACAAATAGCCAACTTAAGGTGGGAGGGATATGGTGATATATAGGGAAGAATATGAGCATTTTGTTTTATTGGTTAAAGATTAGGGGTCATGTTAAGGTAACAACCACCCCCCCCCGAAATAAAAAGGGTTCGTTATTCATTTGTATCTCAATTTTGTCTACAGTTGCTTGATATGATTGTAGAGAATGGAACAGATAATGTGGGAATTCCAATAGAAGTGAAAAAGGAGATTTTAGTGAATCTGAATGAGGCCGCTTCAACTATTGAGCCTCCTGAGGACTGGGAAGGCATGGTGCCAGACCAGCTCTTGTTGCAGCTGGCATCAGCCTGGGATATTGATCTGCATCAGCTAGAAAAGTGAAGCAAGATGAAGGCTTATATTGATGTGGAAGTTTATAATCTTTGATTGAAATTAGTGATTATATTTGGTTTTATTAGCTTTGACATCAGATGTAGATGAAACAAACAAGATGAGGCTTGTATCCTTGGTTTGAATTTCCATTTATTGCGTAAAGAGTAGTGAAAAAGTTTTGTATGTGATATTGGTTTGTTGATTTTGGTCATGTGCTCATTTATTCTATCTGGGTGGTTATTTTCCTGATCTTGAAAAATGGAGGTAATCAGAGTGGGGTACAGCTACCCAGGATAAGTCGAGTCTTTGACTCCAATGTATGTTGCCTAATTGGTATTCCCGTGGCCGTTCCTAGACTTAGACTTTTCATTGTCATCTCAAGATGTTTACCTAATGAAGTTCAAACCCAAATCTCTTAGGGACTTAGGGTGACGGATGTGGACCGTGTGGTTGACAAGATGCCAAAATCTGGCTCGACAACAATCAATCATACCATGTTAAATGATTTTTTTGAACATTATACCATGTTAAATGATGGGAGATGATTGACAAATGATGCATTAAATGCTTGTCAAATGCTAGGAAGATGTTAAAGCTTCAAAATTTGTAATGTATAACCAATCACAAGTTCACAACATAAAATGTCATGTCAATCTCTCTTTCCATAGATATACCTTTTCTTTTTTAAAAAGGGAATCTTATATTCTTACTCACCCAAGTAAATCATCGACAGTGTATATATACAAACATATAATACTTACAACTACTTAAAATTACACCAATCATACCAAGCAGTGGCGGATCCAGTGTAGAAACAGGGGGGTCACCGCCCCACCCTCAACCCATTTTTGTTAGTATTTTTTTTTAAGTCTAATAAGTTCCGGCGGCGACTGTTTTTGAGATTATGTCTGCAGCGGAGGTTTTATTTGATGTAGAAGATAAAGTAGAACTATTTTCTAGTATTAATCCATTTAGTCCTTTTTGTACATCTGAAGTTTCAATTTAGTCCCTGAACTTCCAAGTTATTATTTGTTAGGAATAAAATGCATAGTGTTATCATATATGTCTATTATTGTTCGAATAGAATATACGGCATTATTACATTACTTGTAAGTTGTAACCCCTTTTATGTTAATTTTTTTTAAATTTAAATATCTAGATCATACATTGCATAACAACAATAAATTTTTAAGTTTTATCATAGAATAATAAATAAATAAATTTTTAGCCGATATACCATGCAAAATTTTTATATATTAAAGCTACTATCGCTATACCGATATATCTTGTGATTTTACTATATGTTTAGATAATATATTTTTCATAAGAAATGTGACACCTATTTTGACTAGATTATAACCCCTTTAATTAGAGTGTTTTTTGTCTAAAATTAAATAATGTAAATTTTTTCCACTTTGACATGTGCATAAAAAAACTTAAGGCCCAACTTCTTTATAAGTTTATATATATTTCATATGTGCATTAACAAATTCAGTAATAAAGGGAGAACAAATTAGGCCCCCTTCTTAAAAAAGTCTGAATCCGCCACTGATGTCAAGAGAGGCTTCTATGTTTCGTTCTATTTTTGAACCAAAAATACCCAACCGACTTAATACTTTGTGTAATTCCCATACATTAACCGAAACATTGTTAAATTTGATGTCATTCCTCGCCTTACAAATGCTCCGGCTTATAATGATGATGCCTTTAATTGCCTCTTTCTCCCATCTACGCTTGTCGGACTGGTCATGCATTTCTAGTAGATTTTTAATAGAAAAGACATAAATTAGTGTCATATTGCACCAATCCCAAATTGCCTGCCAAACTCTAGCTGCCACCCCACACTCACAAAACAAGTGTTCAACCGAATTAGTTCCATCGCCACACAACACGCAAATCGAATCTCAAAAAAAAATAAAATTTCGAGCCTGTAATGCTTGCATTGTAGGGATGCCATCCAAAACCGCCCTTCACATGAATATGTTCCATCGATATACCTGATTTCTAATGGCAATGTGGCATGCCATAAGATGTCAGTTCATGGGAAGTAATGTCTTACCAATTGACCATTAAGTCACATTGGAGATGTGTTTCTTTTTTTCTTATCTTGTTTGGTGAGCTGCAAGAAAATGCTCTACAATGTCCAGCTTTTCCTGATCTAATATATATGCATTAATTTTTCAAAAACATTTAATGCTACGGCCTTGTCAATTCAATTTGTAACCATTCAAGTCCAGCCACATTGCCACCCAATAGAAAAACACAAAGAACACCTTCTTTCATGTTGACATTGTTCAGAAAACCATATATGTGATATAGATAGATACAGTCATACAGATATAGTCATATAGATAAACAAAAACAAAGTAAGAGACTCTGCAGTCTGCATAAATGAGTTTTTCTTGGCATTTCCAGGCTTTTGAGCAAATAGTGGAATTTAAGCCAACTTATATGCCCTAGTAAGATTCTAATTGTATCACCTTCTGTTTTTTAGCTCTGAGATATTGAAATAATTCCTCAAGTTTACTAATTCTGGCTTCAAGTTCCAATCCCAATGCATTAAGCTCGTCATCTTCATCGTCACGCAAACTACCATAACTACCACCTTCAGCATCATCATTGTCGCCATAACTACCATAACCATTGCCACCATCATCACCATCATCGTTATTACCCATAGCATCTTCAGATCCTTCTGTTCTTAATTCATCTTTCACAAAAATTTTACCTTCATCGTCACGCAAACGAGACAACAATTTACATAAGCCAGTTGACTTATTCTGCCACTTCAAGTATCTAGCAGTGACATGAGATTCAGAGACTCGTGATGGCAAATACAACTTAACATCTTTGACTGGCCGAGTGTAAAATTTCCAGGCGATTTCAGGAGTTTCATTGGCTCGGACCACATCACCAGGAACATCTTGGTTCATCCCAAATTGCATTGCAACTCTATGGGGTAAATATTGTTCCATACAGTTCCCATCCATCCCAACTAACTCAGAAACTCTCAAACAACGAGCCCATGACTCCAATCCTTCATCTAAACAAACATCAACGTTGACCCACTTTCCCACATCTTGATACACCTTCGACAACACCAAATGGTCAATTATATCTTCACCATAAGGTTGCCAACAAAACTCTTCCAATGCAGAACCAACAAATGAACTAACATCCTTCACAGGCAACCTCTTCTCCCATTTAGCGAATCTCGGACTGCAACTATAACTAGGATTAGGCCTAAGCTTTGGAAATCTCTCCCAAATCCAAATTTGAACAAATTGAAAAGGAGCCCAAACAATAGCCGCAGTCTCGTCATTGTCTTTCGAACCAACCATTTTATCTTTTAGCAAGCCTAAATCTCTATAAATGCTAGCAAGAACAGCAGGTGCAAGAGCAAGTTTAACCCCTCGAGCTAAATGAATAGCAATGATGAGAGCATGTTTTACAATGGTCGATGAAGGGAAAACGAACCTGCATAACCAAGATACAAGAAATGCTTCATGCTCGACATCGCTGCCACTTTTTTTTGAATTTCTTTATCCATAAAAACGGATCAGCTCTTCTAGAACTAGATTTCATTATGCCGGTCCTTACTTCATTCAGTTTCTTTAAAACCTTCTCCAAATCCTCATTAACCATGACACGATCTACAGATTCACCCAAAACAGAATAACCACCAATAACCATCATATCTTCCAATGTAACTGTAACTTCTCCCCAACTAAACACAAAACTTTTAGTCTCATCACACCATTTTTGAACAAACCCAAGAATCAAGTTATCATCTTTCTTGATATTGTAACACGAATTTAACACCGCTTCGTAAATTCCGGCTTTTTTCCAAGTGGACTTATGTAAGGAATGCATACTATCAACCCATTCTTTCCATCTCCCACTCCTTCTTTGCATTTTCCACCCTTTGTATGAAACCCTTAAAGAACACATTTTTTGTTCACAATAATGATTTGGGTAAAAGGGTTTTCCGAGCTTTGTGAAAGTAGAAGTGGGTTTTAGAAACAAGCCAGATTTTCGGGTCGGGTCATGGGTTTTAGTGGGGTTTAGTGATACCATAAGTTCCTCCCTTTCTTCCATAATATTAGTATCTACCAACATTGTTGTTTTTTGCAAGTTTGATGATTGATATTATTAAACAAATAAGCAAAAAAAAAAAAAGTGATGGAAATTTAAAGGGATCTACTTACCTATATATATATATATATATATATAGAAATGGTAACCAAACTACTATCAGCACTATTGTTCAAAAATAGAAAGAATAAAGAAGGAAGAAGGTTTGTTCTGTTTACCTTATGAAAAAGAACTTGTACTGTATTTTTTTTTCGAAAGTCACATATCTAAACCCTTGATTGGAGAAGAAGAAATGCTGAAATGGAGTCACTGATCCCAAAATTCTCTAGGTACCCAAAATGTAAGTATTTGATTTGGCGCCCAGCTTTTTAACACATTGTAACTCGGGCCATAGGCTGTAAGAACATAAGTCTTACACACACACATATATATATATATATATATATATATATATATTTTAAATTATAAAAATCGTGGACCTACGCATTTATTCAAAATATTATGTACTTTTCACCCAAATTGGATGCATAAAGTCTCATACTCACTTTTCTTTTATTATATTTTATATTTATAACAGTGTCACACAATGTATCTATATCTATATTACATAATAATAAGAATAGTCTCATCTTAAAAGTTACATGAGAATCTGTCCAAACTACCCTAAAAAAAACTCTCTTTTTCTCATTTGTAGCCATTTACACATACAACTCTCTCTCAATCTCTTTTTTTTCTTCATTTGTACTTTGTTAATGGTACCGTGCTAGTAATGTAAAACATTTATTGTTTGTAAAGTGTACATGGTTGGAAAATTTTCGTATGAGGAACTTAGGATATCACTCTCTATTTTTTTCAAAAAGTATATCTCATACTTTTAGTTGCTTTTAAAAGATAGTAAATAATACAATATTTATTATTGTAATTTGTACATATTAAGACATTTATTACAAGTATAAAAGACCAAATGTATTGCATTTTTTGGAAATTTACAAGCATAAAAGGTAAATTATAGATATTAGACCGTATTACCCATTACTATTAGCTACCATTAGTTATGAAAAAATCTAGACCGAGTCGGGTTTTGTGGCAGCCTTGAAAAGTTCGAGGTTTATCATTAAATATACTTGAGTTTAATAAAGTTCAAGTCGGGCTAAGTCAGGTCCTTTACACCAGAAATAAGCAAAGTGTATTAAAGCCTGAATGGCTGAATGTGTTGGGTTCGGTAGGGTTACCCATGAGGCCATGACACAACGTAAATATTCTGAAAATGAAATAAATCATTACATAGTGTCGTAAATGATATTTGATATATATCTTTTAGATGACTTTTCATTAGTGAAAATTTACAAATGGATAGTTATTTTGAAATATATCTATACAAAAAGAAGGTGAACAAAACATTTGGAACGGAAGTAGTACTTATTATACAGATCTAATAATTTACTATTGACACTTTTATAACTATCATTAACAAAAATATATAAATATATATATTTAATAAAGTTTTACTTTGAGTTTGCAATACTATAAAGCAATGGGAGATAAGAATATGCAGGATCGGGACCGGGTTTGGACATCTTGGACTTATGCCATGGATGGACTTCAGATGGGTGATGCTGCTATGAATTTTGCTGAAGTTTTGTCTACTGAGGATGATTTATTGCTTCTAAAGCTAATTGACAGAACGCCCCGGTAATTGACCAGCTCTCGAGTGAGGTAGGGATTGAAGTTCTGCATGCCGTTTCCCAGATTCTTCCGGACCGAAACGTGTTTGATATCTGCTTGTCTTGGCTTCTAACAGGTATACCTTCATACACAAGTACAGCATAAACACACCAAACATGATACTATAAAAAAAAATGATCCATTCTATTACTATGCTTATTCCAGTACCTTGTGCAAATCCATTTCTTTGTGACCTGATTCTAAACTAAAAAACAAAACGGACAGTAGTATCATCAGACAAATTAGAAGTATATTTGAAACAAATACATAACTTAACCAGGTTCTTGATTCATTTCTATCTCTTCTCTTCTTTTTTTGTGTACAGTTGCTTGATATGATTGTAGAGAATGGAACAGATAATGTGGGAATTCCAATGGAAGTGAAAAAGGAGATTTTGGTGAATCTGGATGAGGCTGTTTCAACTACTGAGCCTCCTGAGGATTGGGAAGACATGGTGCCAGAGCAACTCTTGTTGCAACTGGCATCAGCTTGGGATATCGATCTGCATCAGCTAGAAAAGGGAAGCAAGATGAAGGCTTATATTATGTGGAAGTTTATAATCTTAGATTGAAAATAGTTATTGGATTTGGTTTTATTAGCTATGTGCTGCAAGTTTATAAAATCCAAACTAAAATAACTAATTAGGATATGCATTCAAATAAAGATAGTTTTGTAAGTAATTGTAAAAAAAAAAAGGTTTCTACATAAAGCATACCATAGCCATTCTTCCATTGTTGTCAGATTCATTAGGATGAAGACCTCGTTTTAACAATCTTTAGTAAAAGATCGTCACCCCTAAGTGTGGCAAAACATAAACTCACGGGCAAGTGCATCCTACCGTGAGCCAACATGTTTTCTATGTCCATCAGAACTCTCTCCATAAGTGGATCATTCATGTCCTTCCAAGAGCTATTCCATCAAGCAACAAAAGTGCTATCAGAATTAGTAATATGTTGAATATTTAACATATAGAATAGTATACAAACCTTAAGAAGATTATTCATGATAACGGTCCCATCACCAACATTTGCCTGAATGATGTTCAAAAATGTGGTATGGTTCAACCAAAGTAACTGGCTCAACCTCTTGGCGCGGCCTGTAAAGAGATGCAGTCTGTAGCAAAGAACTCCAATTTCACCACAACGCTGACCGGTTTTAGCTTCTCCAACAACCTGCAGTCATCAATAGTTGCTTTTTTCAGTAATCCAACTATCTTAAGAGGTAATGATTTAGTATAATTATTGTATTTAACTAAAGTCTTGCCAGTTCAGTTCCATATTATATAACCAGCAGTTCCTGATCAAGTAATTAACCATGAAAGTACCAATTTATTATTAGCTATAACTTGTAAGTATAATAGTAATAACTATGTTTAAGCCCGTAGAAATATAAGAAATTCAAGACTCACTACTGCTCCAGTATCAAGTATATAGAAATCTGTTGGTGCTTCATTCTGCAAAATGACATCTTCCTTCAGTGGAAAATATTCTAATTGCATTTCCCAGACCTTCAGACATGGCAATTCCAGTTATAAGTTTGAAGACAGAACATTGAATCCAAAAAGTAAACTTGATCACTCATAATAAATCTTTATAGATCATACAAGCTGAAAAAGCAAGTCATTGGACACGCCTTTAAACAAGTAGGCCTTATCTAAAAGAGAGTAGAAAAGAAAATGAGAAATGCTAGAACAAATGGCTTTTGGAAGGCAATCAAGACTTTCTTGTTGCTGAAGCCCCTCTGAATCAGTTCTGAACTTCAAGCACAAATGTGCAAGCATCTGATCTTGCAAACGAAGTGGTAATCGATTTGTCTGTGCAAAACTTGAGGCAGCTTGAATAATGTCCTTCTATTGTCCAAAAAAAAAAGAAAAAGTAATCAGAGTGTTTTCTTGAATGCTAATCACGCCATTAAATGCCATGCCAATCTCTTTCTCTATTGGCATACCCAGGGCAATTTCTTATCCAGTTTATCCATAAGATGTCAATCCATAGAGAGCAATGTTACCTTGAACCAATTTGCTCTGCCGCTCAAATTTGCCGCCCACATCCATCATTCTTATGAGACCATCATGAAATTTTACCACTAGGTCACATTGGATATGTTTTTTCATTTTTGCTTATCTTGTTCGGTAAAACTGCAAGAAAATGCTACACGGTATCTAGTATATTTTTTTTTTTTCTGATTTGATATCTATGTATTGTATGTTTTTGAACATTTAATGCTACAGCCTTGTCAATTTTTACCAGAATGTGCTATTTGCAGGTAGTTTACAACTATCTAAGTCCAGACACATTACCACCCTATAGAAACACAAATATACATAAGATTTACGAGTTGAACTTGTCACCTTGTCATGTTGACTTTGTTAAGAAAACCATATATATAATATAGATAGATAAAATCATACAGATATAGAGAGACAAAAACAAAGTAAGAGACTTTGTAATCTCCATAGATGAGTTTTTCTTGGCATTTTCATGCTTCTGAGTAACTAGTGGAATTTAAGCCAACTTATATGCCCTGGTAATATTCTAATTATATCACCTTCTGTTTTTTAGCTTTGAGATATTGAAATACTTCCTCAAGTTTACCAATTCTTGCTTCAAGTTTAGATCCTAATGCATTAATCTTGTCATCTTCGTCATCACCACCATCAGCATCATCATTGTCGTCATAAATACCATAACCACCACCACCACCATCGTTATTACCCATAGCATCTTCAGAACCTTCTGTTCTTGATTCATCTTCCACCAAGTTTATACCTTCATCGTCACACAGCTGAGGCAACAATTTACATGAGCCAGTTGACTTATTGCGCCATTCCAAGTATCTAGCAGTGACATGAGGTTCAGAAACTCGTGATGGAATGTACAACTTAGCATCTTTAACTGGACGAGAGTAAAATTTCCAGGCGATTTCAGAAGTTTCATTGGCTCGGACCACATCACCAGGAACATCTTGGTTCATCCCAAATTGCATTGCAACTCTATGGGGTAAATATTGTTCCATACAGTTCCCATCCATGCCAACTAACTCAGAAACTCTCAAACAACGAGCCCATGACTCCAATCCTTCATCTAAACAAACATCAACGTTGACCCACTTTCCCACATCTTGATACACCTTCGACAACACCGAATGGTCAATTATATCTTCACCATAAGGTTGCCAACAAAATTCTTCCAATGCAGAACCAACAAATGAACTAACATCCTTTACAGGCGACTTCTTGTCCCATTTAGCAAATCTTGGCATGCAACTATAACTAGGATTAGGCCTAAGCTTTGGAAATCTCTCCCAAATCCAAATTTGAACAAATTGAAAAGGAGCGCAAACAGTAGCCGCAGTCTCATGGTTGTGATCATAATCTTTAGAATCAACCATTTTATCTTTTAACAAGCTTAAATCTCTATAAATGCTAGCAAGAACAGCAGGTGCAAGAGCAAGTTTAACCCCTCGAGCTAAATGAATACCGATGGTGAGAACATGTTTCACAATGGTCGATGAAGGGAAAACGAACCTGCATAACCACGATATAAGAAATGCTTCATGCTCGATATCGCTTCCACTATCTTTGAATTTCTTCATCCATCCAAAAGGATCAGCTCTTCTTCTTGTAGATCTTGATAACTCAGTCCTTGCTTCATTCAGTTTCTCTAAAACCTTCACCAAATCCTCGTTTACGATGGCACAGTCCACAGAATCACCCAAAACAGAATAACCACCAATAACCATCATATCTTCCAATGTAACCGTAACTTCTCCCCAGCTAAACACAAAACTTTTAGTCTCATCACACCATTTTTGAACAAACCCAAGAATCAAGTTATCATCTTTCTTAATCTCGTAACACGAATTCAACACGGCTTCGTAAATTCCGGCTTTTTTCCAAGTGGACTTATGCAAAGCATGCATACTATCAACCCATTCTTTCCATTTCCCACACCTTTGTTGTGTTCTCCACCCACTGAATGAAACACTTAAAGAACGATTTTTTTTTTCACAATAATGATTTGGGTAAAGGGGTTTCCCAAGCTTTGTGAAAGTAGAAGTGGGTTTTAGAAACAAGCCGGATTTTCGGGTCGGGTCATGGGTTTTTGTGGGGTTTAGTGATACCATAAGTTCCTCTCTTTCTTCCATAATAGTATCTTCCAACATTGTTGTTTTTATAATTTTGATGATGATATTATTAAAGAAATAATCAAAAAAAAGTGATGGAAATTTATAAGGATGTACTTACATATAGATATATTATATACTCTATATATAAATGGTAACCAAACTACTACCAGCAGTCCAAATTTAGGAAGAATAATGAAGGAAAAAAGGTTTGTTCTGTTTACCTTATGAAAATATCTTATATTTTCCTCGAACCAGAAAGTCACATATCTAAGCCTTTGATTGGAGAAGAAATGCTGTAATGGAGAGTCACTAATCCCAAAATCCTCTATGTACCCAAAATGTGATTATTTGATTTGGCGCCCAGCTTTTCACCTTGGAGGGTTTCTCTAGAAAATGTTTGTTAAAAAAATATAATAATAATCTTTGAATAGCTTTTTTTTTTATACACTCACTCACCTTAACTTTTAAATTTCATTTATTAAAATATCTTTTATAGCTTTAACTAACTCTCATAATTTAATATCATAAATTGATAGTTGAGACATTGAAAAAAAATCTTTAATAACTTGATATCATGATGGATGCTCTAAGTATGCCTATATTTTAACATATCCATACAATATTATTGAGTCTCAAAACTCATACTCGTAGAAGATTTTTCCTTTTTTCTTTTCAACACATTGTAACCCGAGTAGGGATGGCACCCGCGGGTAACGGGTGCAGATATCCTTTTCCCATTACCATGTCTGCGGGTTTTTATTGATCTGCCAATTAGCGGGTATCGACCAATGAGTTAAGTATTCTATCCATGTCCATTATCCACGGTTATACAAGTTCACAGGTATATCCACATGTTATTATATTTAAATGAAATTTGGATATGTTCAAATATGAGAATATGGATTCCATGAGTTAATACCCAAAATGGTGTAGTTGAAAATAATACTTACTAAAATGGTGTAGTTTTAAAAAGTATTTACCAAAATGGTGTTTTTAATAACAATATTTACTAAAATGGTGTTTTTAGTAATTTTGTAGGATTTTGATTGAAAATTAAATTGTATATGTTTTTATCAACTTTACTAAACTATCAAAACTTAAAAACTTAAATCAAACTAATATCTATCTATTAATTACCAAATACTAATTTTGTATGTTTCATTATTCCTAGTTCTTCATTTATATTTCTTTAATTTTTCATTAAGTCTTTCTATAACTCGTAAATTCTCATAATATTATAAAGCCAATTCGATATATCTTAAATAAGTAAGGTACCACATTCATATAAACACTAACAACAATAAGCAAAAAATTAAATAAAAATGGAAATCATCAGGTTTTAGAGATATCATCTGATCATTGGTTTCGACAAAACAAAAGCAAAAGAAGCGCGTGATAACATAAAACAAAAAGATAAGAAACATTGAATAAAAATATAGTATATGATAAGCAATGAAACTCACCAAGTAGCCAAAGCTTTACTCGTTGATGATTTAAATTTTAAGATAAATAAATATGAGGTAGCAACATCAATGATATGATAGAGAAATAGAGTTTATTTGATATGTAAGAGAAATATGGTTTATGTATATAATCAATAATTTTTAGTCAAATACTACAAAAATTAATAAAAACACCATTTTAGTAAATATTGTTACTAAAAACACCATTTTGAAAAATATTTTTTAAACTACACCATTTTAGTAAATATTTTTTTCAACTACACCATTTTGGGTATTAACTCTGGATTCCATAGGCTATGTATTTGAAAAGGTTTACACGTTTAAGGTTGCTGACTTGCTGCTTGAATATGAGAATTATTATTTTGTTAGAAAACTATTTTGGTTGGGTTGCCCAGTTTCTTCCAGACCAGAATGTGTTTGATATCTGCTTGTCTTGGCTTCAACAGGTATACCTTCATAAACAAGTACAGCATAAGCAAACCGAACATGACACTAAAATATAAATGATCCTTTTATTACTATGCTTATTCCTGTACCCTGTGCAAATTCATTTCTTTGTGACCTGATTTTAAACTAAAAAACAAATGGACAGTAGTATCATCAACACTTTAGAAGTATATTTGCAACAAATAGCCAACTTTAGCAGGTTCTTTAATCTTTATTCATTTCTATCTCAATTTTAATTTTTTTTTTGTCTACAGTTGCTTGATATGGTTGTAGAAAATAGAACAGATAATGTGCGAATTCCAATGGAAGTGAAAAAGGACATTTTGGTGAATCTGAATGAGGCTGCTTCAAGTATTGAGCCTCCGGAGGATTGGGAAGGCATGGTGCCGGACCAAATCAATTCTTACCTGTGCATCAACTACCAATTTTTTTCCCCTTTAAGCAGCACTGTGTATGTAGATGTAACTACATATTTCACACTTTGACATTATATACATACTCTTTGAAACCTGTTGACCCAACACCACCCTTAGCAAGAAAAAGACAACGATTAGCTGGTTTCTACAATACTGATCTTAACTCTCACTCAACCACCGGGCAGATAGACAAGCCAAGTATATCAAGAACGGTCTTATAGAGGCGGCACTTGGCTGATTTGTACAAGGTCTATTAAAAAAAACATACATACAATATGAACAATATTGAACCATGAGTCTGTGAACAATTGTTAACAAATGCACAAATCAGTTTTGCAAGTAGTTTGCAACCATTTAAGTCCAGGCACATTGCCACCCAATAGAAAACACAAAGATACATAAGATATACGAGTTGAACTTGTCACCTTGTTTCACGTTAACTTTGTTAAGAAAACCAATATATATGATATAGATCGATACAGATATTGATAGACAAAAACAAAGTGAAACACTATGCAATCTGCATAGATGAGTTTTCCTTGGCATTTCCATGCTTCTAAGCAAATAGTGGAATTTAAGCCAACTTATATGCCCTGGTAAGATTCTAATTATATCACCTTCTGTTTTTTAGCTTTGAGATATTGAAATACTTCCTCAAGTTTACCAATTCTGGCTTCAAGTTTTAATCCTAATGCATTAATCTCGTCATCACCACTACCACCACCAGCATCGTTATTACCCATAGCATCTTCAGATCCTTCTGTTCTTAATTCATTTTTCACTAAGTTTTTACCTTCGTCGTCACACAGCTGAGAACATGAGCCAGTTGACTTATTGCTCCACTCCAAGTATCTAGCAGTAACATGAGGTTCAGAGACTCTTGATGGAATATACAACTTAGCATCTGTAACTGGCCGAGAGTAAAAATTCCAGGCGACTTCAGAAGTTTCATTGGTTCGGGCCACATCACCAGGAACATCTTGGTTCATCCCAAATTGCATTGCAACTCTATGGGGTAAATATTGTTCTATGCAGTTCCCATCTATCCCAACTAACTCAGAAACTCTCGAACAACGAGCCCATGACTCCAATCCTTCATCTAAACAAACATCAAGGACGACCCACCTTCCCACATCTTGATACAACTTAGACAACAGCGAATGATCATTTAAATCTTCACCATAAGGCTGCCAACAAAACTCTTCCAATGCAGAACCAACAAATGAACTAACATCCTTTACAGGCAACTTGTTGCCCCATTTAGCAAATCTTGGACTGCAACTATGACCAGGATTAGGCCTAAGTTTACAGAATCTCTCCCAAATCCAAACTTGAACAAGTTGAAAAGGAGCCCAAACAGCAGTCACGGTCTTATCATTGTGATCATCATCTTTAAAACCAACCATTTTAGTTTTTAACAAGCTTAAATCTCTATAAATGCTAGCAAGAACAGCAGGTGCAAGAGCAAGTTTGACCCCTCGAGCTAAATGAATACCAATGGTAAGAACATCTTTCATAACTACGGCAGACGAAGAAGGGAAAACAAACCTGCATAACCACAATACAAGAAATGCTTCATGTTCGATATCGCTTCCACTATCTTTAAATTTCTTCATCCATTGAGTCTGATCAGCTTTATTTGCACTAGATCTTGTTAACTCAGTCCTTACTTCCATCAGTTTCTCTAAAACCCTCTCCATATCCTCATTTACGATAGCGCAATCCACAGAGTCACCCAAAACAGAATAACCACCAATAACCATCATATCTTCCAATGTAACTGTAACTTCTCCCCAGCTAAACACAAAACTTTTAGTCTCATCACACCATTTCTGAACAAACCCAAGAATCAAGTTATCATCTTTCTTAATCTCGTAACACGAATTCAGGACGGCTTCGTAAATTCCGGCTTTTTTCCATGTGGACTTATGTAAGGAATGCATACCATCAACCCAATCTTTCCAACCCTTTTGTTGCGTTCTCCACCCTTTGAATAAAACCCTTAAAGAACACATTTTTTCTTCACAGCAATGAGTTGGGTCAAAGGGTTTTCCATGATTTGTCAAAGTAGAAGTGGGTTTTAAAAATAGGCCAAGTTTCCGGGTCGGATCATGGGTTTTAGAGGGTTTTAGTGATAACATAAGTTCCTCTCTTTCTTCCATAATAGTATCTTCCAACATTGTTGTTTTTGCAAGTTTGATGATGATATTATTAAACAAATAACTTTTTAAATAAAAAGTGATGGAAATTTGAAAGGATCTACTTACATATAAAAATGGTAACCAAGCTACTATCAGCACTATTGTTTAAAAATAGGAAGAATAAAGAAGGAAGAAGGTTTGCTCTGTTTACCTTCTGAAAAATATCTTATACTTTCTTGGAACTAGAAAGTCACATATTTAAACCTTTATTGGAGAAGATGAAATGGAGAGTCACTGATCCCATAACTGTGTTCTGTGTAATAATTTGATTTGGCGCCCCAGCTTTTCTAACAGTAACTCGGGCCGTCATCTTTCAGTTTGGGTCTCCTATTTCGGGTTTTTTTTCTTTTCTCCCAAAATACAGCCTTTGTACAATAATAATGCATATTGTATAACTGTTAGTATATATTGGAAAAAAAATAAGTAAAAGTAGATGTCAATTTTTTTAACTACAAAAAGTATATCTCTTCGCTTTTAAAAGATACTTTAGTAAATAATACTACACTTATTAGGATGGAGGGTGTCAGCCAACCCACACCATCCACCAATAATGTGTTTTTAACAAATCACTTTTAAGTTTAAAAATAACTTGAGAAATAAAAGTAAAAATATCTTAATTTTCGAAGGCTCAAGATTGAAAAACTATATTTTAATTTTAACTTTATCCTTCAATTTGATCAACTTGAGAAATATCTCCATTCGTTTTCAACTCATTTCATTATTTCAATCCACAAAGTCATTATCTTTTACAAGGTGTCATGATACAACTATTATCATTTTTATTTTTATTTTTAATTATAATAAAGGATTATAATAAACAATTATATAAAATATAAAATTTCATTAAAATTTTAAAAATAGCACACTACAAAACAATTTATAAAAACAACAATCATAAATATTTATAAATTACAAGTCCATCCATATTTTACCGCTATTTCACATTTTTTTCAATAATGTACGCTTACATTGACGGATCAGTGATCTGATAGTGTGGTTGGAGCAAAAAGTTGTGGTTGGGGTACGTACTTTTTATCTTCAACTTCACGGATTTATTTTGCCAAAAGTTCTAGTATTTTCATCGGTGCCGGCTCAAGTTTTTTCAAGGCCTTAAACAAGATTAATTTGGGGGCCTGGCTTACTAGAATACAAATTTTTCTTTTTTAATCATTAAAATCATATTTACAAATTAATTATCATTAATAACAATAAATATAAAAAAGAATTACAAAAGGCGAGCAGGGAACCTAGTGGCACGAACGTGGTGGTGTCACCGCTAGTTCGTAGTTTGTTGTGAATTATAGTCTATAGTTAACTAATATCTAGCTTATAACTTAAAATTTAATTAAAATATTAAGCCTAAAATAAAAATTAGGGGTCTTTATATTTTGGGAGCCTTAAGCCCATGCCTAACCCAAAACTATGTTTGAGCCGGTAGTGGTTTTCATGTATATGAAAAAATAACTTATATGGTGAAAGACATATTGGGTTTCATGTATTTAAAGAAATAATATATATATAAATAGAGGGAGAAAAAAAAGTAAATTTTTGGTTGTTATATACATAAGCTTGGGTATATAAATCCTAACATACTAATTTTTTAATATTTATTGTATAATAAATGAATGAATGATTGAGACAAAGGTTGTGAAACTCGGAAATCGGGATCGGATCGATCGGCGAAGGGAGGAGTCAGGATTTTTTAAAATTCGGATCTGATCGAGGGAAAAATCGGATTAGATTATTTATATATAAAAATTTGATCTGTGAAACTATATGTATGTAAGTAAACTATAATCATAAATTAAAGTAAACATAACAAATATATTATATAAAAATAATATTTTTTGCAACTCATATAATGTTTCATCAAAGATTTTACGAAGTTAGACATTCAAAATAGACAAAATAAAGACTTGAGGGTTAAAATGAAAACATTTTCTTGGAGCACTACAAAATACAGCCGGTGATATCTTATTATTTCCAATCAGTATACTGCCTTTTCATTTTCTTTGCTTTTAATAGCTCTATATGTTTAATTATAGAGATTTATATATTCTCAATCGACCATCACCTTCACCGCCATGTATAGATAACAGGTCTCTCTCTTTCATTTCTCTCTCTTATCCTTTTATCTTTTGAGTTCCGACGGTTCATAGTTGTTTACTGCTGTTGACCTCTATTGACTACGGTTGACCGATTTTTAAGCCGATCCAGCGAACTCGAATCGGCAGCCCACCGATACACGATCGGGTGTATCGGCTGATTTTCACAACCTTGATTGAGACTCCATGTTTTTTATGAATTAAAATACTTAGATGTGAGGGGTTATATAACCAAACTTAGGTATTTGACAGTCACGTATTCTCATTATTCATATATATAGGTAAAAATAAAAAATTAGTCTTGTTTTTTATTAAACAAACATTTTAACCCCGGGCGTTGCCCCGGGAGACATAACGATACGTAAAAGGTGGATCATGTATAAGGTCGCTGACACATACATAACAATAAACATATGATAAAAACGGAAATAAAAAACTATATCAAAACTAATTATTTAGTTGGGGCGGAAACATTACATGATACTCTAGCTGTTAAAATCATTTAAAACAAATAATTAAAACCAAAAAATGAAATATAAAAATTAAAGCATTTTTTGACAAATAAAAAAGTTTTAAAAATTGAGACTTTTGTTATAACATAAACAGTAAAATATACTATTATATTTCTCCGTTAGTCTGTGAGTACCTGGCTATTTACCTGAGTAAAAAGTATATATATTTTTTTAGTTAAAAGACTTATGTAAAAAAAATATATATACTAGTTAATATAAATAAGGAAAAAAGAAAAGAAAAACCAAAAAAAAAAGAAAAAGATGATGACAGCATGACATAAGCAGTTACTATTTCTAAGAGTTCTTCTTTGTATGTGTATACTAGGATTTATTCGGCTGTGCAATGCACAGCCCACCAAAAGCTAGTATTACGTAAGTTAACGAAGGTTTATAAAGGTAAAACGATGTTAGTTTTTAAAGCCCATCTTCAGCGTGAAGCTAAAAGTAACATAAATATTGGGACAATTTACATACAATAGTGATATAAGCTAAATAGAAACATCCTTTACTGAAAAAACATATCATCAACAGAGTTATATACAAGCGTTTTCATCACAAGCATCAAGTTCCATGGTGCTCCAAAACTACATGGCTTTGTTACAAAGTCTAGATGATGCAACTATATTATGACTACAAGTCTAAGCTTTTTGAAACCTGGATGAAAGGTCCTTACGCTAACAAATGGGCAGTCGTTATAGGCTTTTTGAACTGTTGCTCGAAAGTAAATCAGGCACGTTCATGGGTGCCGCAAAAGCTACGCCACAAAGAAAGCGAGTCAATGAAAACAGACTGAAAGAGCAGAAACTGTTATGAACAGATAGTACTCACGTTTATGTAAGGCGCAACAATGACGAACAGGTGCGTTTTCCAAAAGCTATGAAAGTAATACATGACCAGCATTAAGTGGCAGACCACCTGAGAAGGTGTCCAGACACTTTAGGTTGAATTAGAAATTTACATATAAGATTTACTTTCTAATGGCACACGACAAATAAAATAGCATGGAAGATATATACTTACCAATATCGTCAGTGATTTGGAGAACTTCTTTATACACAATGTTCTTTGTTTCTCTAACGTTGGGAGCATCAAAGAGAGGTGGCCTAATCAGCACTTTTGCATGTTCTGTTGTCCTTGCCCGTGAAAGTGCAACATAAAGTTGCCTGTGAGAAAAGACAGGTTCTTTTAGGTAAACGCCAACAAAATCAAGGGTTTGGCCTTGTGCTTTGTTGATAGTCATTGCAAAGCATAACCTGATTGGGAACTGAATCCTTTTGAACGGAACAGTACAATCCTCATCAGTTGGAGGCTGCAAAGGTATTCTATGTATAAAAACTTCTTTGCCAGCAAAGTCTCCAAAAGCAATCTCAGCATGTATGACGTTGCTTCTCAAATCTCTGCATATTAATCTAGTCCCATTGCATAATCCTTCAGTAGGGTTCAAGTTTCTTAACAGAATGATAGGCGAGTTTGGTTTCAAAAAAAGCCTATGAGGTGGCATACCATTTGGTGTAAGCGAATGCAAAAAGTCCTCATACTGAGTTTGGTCATTTGGATCTATCGTCTCATCAAAGCTTGCATATTCCGTTAGCTCACCTGGGAATTTTTGTATCAAGAGGTCATTAATCTCATCAACAAATATATTTTGGTTGTTAGTATGGCACGATTTAAAGCACATGAGCCACTAAAGGTCTGAATATTTGGGTAGACAGATTCAATGAGGGCATCTAAGGAGGCGGTTTCTGAATGTCTGTCAATGAGCATGGAGGCAGGAATGTTGATTAGGTCATTTTCATCCGTGGGTTGGGTTCCGTTGCCAATTTTGAGCAGAAACTCGCTAAAAGCAGGGTCTAACAAAGCTCTCATGTTCTCTTCCAAACGTAATATGTGAAGTGATGGCCATAATGGAGATTTAGTTAGACATGCAGCAATAGTTTCCGCCTTAGTACCCTTGCGCACCACGGGTAGTGTCTGTCTAAAATCTCCACCAAGCACGACAACCTTACCCCCAAAAAGTTCCTTTGAATCCATGAGATCTTGCAAAAGATCATCTAAAGCCTCGATAGCGGTCCTTTTGGCCATTGGGGCCTCATCCCATATGATCAGCTTAGAGCCTTTAATTAGAGTTGCCAAAGAACTTTGTTTGCTAACTCTACAGGTTCCTCCTTCGACTAAGTCAAGTGGGATTTTGAATCTTGAATGAGCCGTCCTACCCCCAGGGAGTATTGACGCTGCTATGCCTGAAGTGGCGGTTGCCAGCGCTATATGTGTTTCTGATCTAATCTTTGCTAATAAAGCCCTATACAGATACGTTTTTCCCGTACCACCAGGGCCATCAACAAAGAAAGCACCACCTTCATTTGAATGGACTCTCCCAATTATTATATCGAAGGCTATTTTTTGCTTTTCATTGAGTTTTATTATTGTATCAAGATCTTCCTGCGAGACTATAATACCTTGTTCAGCTCTAATTTCTCTTGTCAAATCTTGAAGGTCAGCATATGAGTATGCTTGTGGTGCCAGATCAAATTCATGAATGTTTCTGCCCATGGACTGTAAAAATCCATTGACCTGTAACAACGCCTGCTTTGTAGCTTCTTTATGTGTCATCTGGTTAAATCTTAATAGGTCTTCCACCATTAAATCTTCATAAGCTAACCACAGGGCTTGAGGGTTGTTGGGGCATGAATAAACCAGAAGGGTGGCAAAAAGGCGTCTGAGTTCATAGGGCAAGTGGAAAGTAGAGGCCTCTTGTAAACATAATTGCTGGCTATTATCATCTACCAAATAGCCACGTAACAAGCATGCTTCCCTAAAAGTGGTGGTCTAATGGCCATTAAACATTTTTAAATCACTGAAGGACTTAGGACAACGGACTTTTGACAATAGTATTCTCAAGTAATACCTTTCACCTTCAGTTGGATGAGCTGCTACTATTCGGCCTACAGAATCCCCTAGGTCTCTATGTTTCCAAAATCTGTCCCCTTGCAGCCAAACAAAATGATCTGGGAACTCAGAGTAGGTCAAGTCCAAGTCTTGGGCCAACTTGTCAGTTCTATTCAGAAAAAAAAATTCAGTAAGCATAGTCTTTCTCTGGACTGGATTATTCAACACATTTTTCAGCTTTTCTTTTTTTTTTTTAAAAAAGTCAATGGCTGATAATTCTCTAAATGCAGCTGCAAATGTATAACAGCAGGTTTTATCTCACTCATTGCGAACCTGTAGAACCTCCATGTTGCTTCTGGAGCCGAAACCCATCTCCCTGACTGATATTGGTCTATTTCATCTATCAGCGTGGAATCATTATTCGATGACACAACAAAACTTATTCTATCACAACCTTTACATATGTACTTATATATATATTTGACTGCCTTTATTGTCGAGCATATATCTACGTTGATATGACAATCAAACTTTGCTAGCAAGTAGGGATTGTATGGTATCACCCATCGGTTATCAAGTGTAGCTTTCCTAACTTTGACTGTCACCCCATTTTTTCGCCTCTGGTAGATCGGGTATGCATCAGATGTTTGAGTGGTTTCATTAGAATAAGGCCTCGGGTATGAGTTTTTGCAAGTACCATTCTTTTTCATACAAACATTATCAACGTTCAGTATACCACACGGGCCATGAAGCATGTGCTTGACAACCATTTTATACAAGTGATGGTTATCCTTCTCATTAGGTATTTCTGCCGACACAATCTCATCATATTCTTCTGGCCTATACATCTTGCAGTGAGGTTTCAATATAATGAGAAAATGTGCGTGTGGAAGACATCTCTTTTGAAATTCTATAACATAAGTGTAGGCTGCTACTTCACCGAATATATGTTTCTTAAAGAGGTTTTCTTTCAGCAGTTCAAGCCTTGCATGGAAAGCTCTTACCACCAGATCTGCTCGATTCTGTGATTCTTCTTGCGGTATCAAAAGGTCTTTGATTTCTGGCCAATTTGGGTTACATGTCATTGTCAAAAATATATCGGGTTTTCCAAATTTTTGCACTAATGTCATGGCGTCTATGTATTTCTGACGCATGTTTCTTGGCCCCCCAATAAAGCTAGATGGAAGGATTATTCGTTGGCCAACCTTTGAACCTTGGGTCTCACCTGCTGCTACTGCATCCACTACTCCTTGCAGATATTCTTTTCTAATTTCTTATTGTTGTGTTCTGTAAAAGTCTAATCTTTGTGTTTCAAGTTTGACGTAGTTGTCAACTACATACTGTTGGAGGAGTCTACCAAACTGTAAGAGACACGATCTGTCATTCTTCCTAATTTGGAGCTTGTAGCAATAATACTCTCTCATAGAGACATAATCTGCATCATTTTGGGCCAAGACTGGCCAAAAGAAAGAGAGTGTGAATTTACCATTATGGCAGATAGGGTAACCCAAAAACAGTAGACATTAAAGGGTATTTGGCTTACCATCTTGTTCGTTGCACAACAAAGCCTCAACACTTTGAGCATTTTGGGGAGAAATAAGGGTTGCAGAACTAACATTTGTTCCGCCTCGCCTTTTTTTTGTTTCTGGCCTTTTTTAAGGATTCCCTGGTGCCAACCAAGTTCGCCAAACGGGAACATTAAAGGATACTGTAACGGGTCATAACAACCGTAATAATAATGTATTCTTCTAGAATGGTTGTTGTGCGTTTTAACTTCAATGTTCCTATGACCATGGTCCCCATCTTCTCCACCATCTATCCAAAGTGCTGCAACCTGTGAGACTTCTGGTTTATTGTACACTCTTTGATCTTGTGATGGAAGTGTTTTAAGGATTATCTGGTAGTTCTCCAAATGAGGGACGTTTTTAAGTGTTCGAAAGAAACAAGCATAAGGGTTTTGCAGAAGCACTTCCATGCATATGCCAATTGCTGGTTCAGATAGCCTTTCACAAGATGCTAGACGATTTTGCATTTCATGTTCAGTGTCATGGAAATAAAGCTAGAGGTTTTTGGCACCATCGTCACCGGGATGCAAATCATTTATGAAATGGTAAACTTGACCTTGCACCCTAAATGTGTAAATGCCCTTGTTCCTCTTGGCAAGGGTGGTATCTGACTTTACGCCCAAAGAAGTAAAAGCAAATAGGTTGTTATATGTCCTAATGCATGTTCTAAATGCCTTTGCTTCTTCTGATGGTGATGTCAAAAGTTGCTTCAGGATGGCTGGGAGTTCGTTGTTAGCCAAAACAACACGACTATTTGAGCAACAAAAATTCTTCGTTTCAGAGTAAAATTTAGCTGCACCACAATGTGCACAATCTTTCATTCTAGGCAACGATTCGCTCATTAAAGGAATGAATTGCAACAGGTTTCTTCCGGTTTCCGGGGTGCGGCCTGCCACCATGTAGTAAAAGCGACACCCATTCAGATGGTGAATAGAAAGGGAAAAAAATTTTGAATGGAGGGGAAATTCCCAAACAAACCTTTCCTCTTTGTTCTTGGGGTTTTTGGCCTATTACTGGTAGATGTTGATGCTTGTGTATCTGTTAGGCATATAGATCGTCATTACCAAGTAGCGATTAATGAGCGTGCCAAGGTTTACATAATATCTAACAAACCTTTTGTGCGAGTTAAGATAATTGGAGACTCATGAAAAGGGCTAACATGACGTGAAGAACCATTGGTTGCAGCCAATGTATCAGATTCCTTGGGAGGTGTTTTTTTTCTTTGGTTTGCCCTTTTTGTTTTCCATCTCAAGATAGACTGTCTCCTATAATTGCTCGTATTCATGAGTTTCATATCATGGGTCATTATAGGTGCTATAAATGCAAATTTCGGGGGAGCCCGAGTTTGCACGTCCTCCCCGTGGTTAACATGACTATTGCATTGAAATAGGCTATCATTAAAAGCTTGGTCAAACATGTTGTTGCGAACCTAGTCAGGTTGAGTTTGTTTTCTTTTTCGTTTCATATTTAGTCCGGTAAATTGGGGGTTTAAAACGACAATTTCCTTGGAAAGAAAAACAAGTAAAAGGCAAATATATAGGTTGAACGATAGTCGATTCTAACAGGATTGTCACAGTAACGTATAAAGCACTAAAGTATATAGGGAAAAAAACGTCCTTAGAGCATGAAAAGCGAGGCGTTAAGTTAACTAAATCTCATATCCATTTGAAAGTCAGCTCATTAATCCTACATTTTTTGAAAAAAGCAACGAAAAAGAGGTTTCATGTATAAGATTGATGTTAGTTGGAATTTAGAGAAAGTTATTGTGTGCAAGTATATATATGATGGATTGATGGATTATAGGTTGTTAATTTGCTTGTCTCCTACTGCCCTTGTTTTCATTTCTTTAAGAGTCTCTTACCATTTTAGCTCATTTGGCCAATTTCCAGGAGTTCACATTAGAAAACACATCAAGAGGAAACCTCAAACATATGTAACAAAGTAGTAACTTGATTCTGATACACCTAACCTGAATATTGACTTCTATCTAAGTACAGATTGTATTATAACAAAGCAAGATATAATTTAACAAAACAAATTTCAAATGTCAATCGATCAATCAACTAATAAAATATCTCAACAACCTAAACTATACTTAACCCATAATTAATATTTAAAAAAAAAAAAAAAGAGAAACAAACCTGAAACCACCCGATTGAGCATGGGCAATGATTATTATTATTGTATTCATCAGAAACGGAGGAAAAAGAGGTGTCACCACCAGTTGAGGCAAACGACCCGGAGCCCCCATGACTATCTAATACCCGGTACGACATCGGCGTGGGGGAGTCCGACGCATGAGGCAACAGATGACCACCCCGACCAAATCCAAAACCCGAAAACCCAGATGTTTACCCAAAACTTCTAACAAATAAATGTGGGGCTGAAACGCATCATCTAAGTTACTTGTATTATTATTATTGATCTCTGTTGCTGGTTTATTTTTATGCCCATCAAGTAGTTTTTTTATTATTATTTGTTTTTTAAAAAAAGGGAAGACAAAAAGATGATATATGAAGGAGGGTTGTCAAGGTTTATAATTGGAGGTAGAAATATTTTCTATTCATGAAAGAGAAAGGTTAAGTAAGAATGAAGGGAATGAAAGAGAAGAGAAAAAGAAGTAGCAGGTAAAAGGGAAAAACGTATGCAAGTGGGGAAAACAGTGCCTTATCATTTGAGGCCACGTGGCAATTTTTTCAAGAAGGTTACAGTAAATAAAGGGTTCTTTATATAATATAGGTAGATATATATATATATATATATATATATATAATTTTTGCAACTGTTATTTCGTGACTTCCAAAGCATGCAAACGACCATTTTCACATATGGTGAATTCACAAATTAACTTGCTCCACGCCAAGTGCAAACCAAAGAATGAGAAGTGGGATTCCCACTTGCCTGGTCCCACCCGAATACAAACTGACTTCCACAACTCCCCCTAGTATCGTAATTACCATTTTTTGGAAATTTACAAGTATAAAAGGCAAAATGATAGGTGTTATCCAACAGCTAGCGCTAGAAAATTCATACCAAACGAGATCTTGTGAAGTGTTGAAAAGTTCAGGGTTTATCATTATATATACACGAGTTAAATGGAGTTTAAATCTGGCTAAATTGAGGCCTTTTAGACAAAAATAAAATAAAATAATAAAGCTTAACAAATCTTAAATGGGTTGGGCCAAGTTACCTATGATTATATGTAAATATTTTTAAAATAGAAATCAAACATTACATTGTGTCAAAAATAATATATGATATATAGGGAATATATCCCCTATATTAGATGACTTTTAATTGGTGAAAATTTATAAATGAACGATCATTTTAAAATATAACACTAACAATATAAAAGAAAAGTGAACAAAATTTGGAACGAAAGGATAATAGTTTATTATTGAATTCTTATGTTTATCATTTGTCAAATTATTAATTTAATAAAGTTTTATTTTGAGTTTTGCAATAATATTTTTATAAGGTCGGAAATGAAATGTGAGTTTTCTAAAAGTTGTATTGTAACAATATAATATGTCTTGATAACAATGTTATCAAGTCAGGTTTTTTGAATGAAAATAATGCTTTTCACGTCTATTCGAAACAATCTAACGACCAGTTTAATACGGTTTATAAAACATTGTATATTAAGATAACTAAAAGCATGAGTAGTGGTCTATAAACTATAGTCCATTGTTCATACCCAATTACCCCTAGGAATGATAATGGGTCGGGGCGGGTAATGTCATATCTGAACCAGATAAGGAATATGATATCAAAACTCAACTTAATATTGTCGCCTGGTACCTTATCGGGACTGCATTGGGGATAAATATATGCCCAAAACCGGACCAATAAGGATAGCTATATTCAAAAATAGTTACTAAGATTTGTATGATTTTAGAAAGGATAATCTCTTTAAATAAATGGTGTAAGTTGTGGAATATATGTACAAAATTAGTTGACATTCATATGAAACACTGTAATTACAAAAAGTGGAATATAGATTTAAAAAAATCTATACTATATTATAAAACAGATTTTCTCTAGATTTTCAACATTGAACTTAAATTTTTAGTATTGATTTTAAGTTTCAACATTTACTTTCCCAAAATGTCTCTCCTATCTATTATATATTTACTTAAAATAACTATAAGGCCTCAGCCAACGGTGAGTTCGTGGGTCGTTGTTGGCTTCGTCGACGAAGGAAGCCGTTGGCAGCAACTAGTTCGTGGACCTCGTCAATGGGGGTGTGTCGTTGGGTCGACGAAGCGGGGGAGCGTATGGTGGGGAACGATTAGGAATCAATTTAAAAAACTAGCCGTTTGCTAGTTCTTACTTTTTTTCCCCCTATTTTATATCTCTATATAAACAACTCCATTCACTTCATTATTTTTCATTTCAAAAAACACACACAAATACATACAAACATAAATCAATCATCCATTTCATACAACAAAAATATCAAGTTCCGACGAAGATTCAAAAACCTACATTCAAAGGTATTTTGTAGATCCACAAATGTTGAACACATTTGTTAATCTTGTAGAAGAAAAAGAAGAAACCGAAGCCGAGAGTTCCAGAATACCAAGAGCACCAAGAAGATACATACCAAAAAACCACGCCGATGCGGCAACCCGTCTTTATAATCATTACTTCGCCCCGGAACCCGTCTTTCCTGCTGATTATTTTCACAGGCGTTTTCGAATGCCCTGAGAAATGTTTATCCGTATAGCGAAGGACATACAAACCTTTGATGCCATACAACCATTACCGCCTCACTTTCAATACTTTCACAATCCCCCTGTCGATGTTGCAGGTGTTTCCACTTTAAACATTTTTCAAAAATGTACTTCCGTTGTACGCCAGCTGGCGTACGGTGCTTCTGCCGGCCAACTAGATGAGTATTTGGAAATGGGTCGACAAACGTCATACGATGCTATGAACAACTTTTGTAAGTGCACCATTCAATTGTATCACAATGAGTATATGAGAAAACCGACCCAAGAAGATGTTAATCGAGTGACTGCGAAGCATTTGGAGGTGCATGGTTTCCCGTGTATGCTCGACAACATTGATTGTATGCACTTGCCATTGGAGAAACTGCCCCACCGCATGGCAAGGCCAATACACTCGTGGCGACTGGCGACAAAGGACACCCCACAATCATGCTTGAAGCTGTTGCTTTATATGATTTGTGGATTTGGAATGCTTACTTTGGACCAGCCGGTTCGAACAACGACATAAACATACTCAATGAATCTGACTTGTTCGACCAGCTCCTTGAAGATAGAGCTCATGTGGTCAACTTTATCGCTAACGGCGAGCAGTTTACAAAGGGGTATTATCTAGCCGACGGTATTTATTCTGAATGGTCTACACTCGTGAAGTCTTTCAAGTGTCCCATGGACCCCAAGACGACAAAATTCAAGCGCTATCAAGAAGCTGCAAGGAAAGACGTAGAACGTGCATTCGGGGTGCCTCAAGGTCGTTTCCATATCCTCACTCACGGAGCGCGTCCATTGAGCATCAACAAAATTAAGCGTATGATGTACAGTTGTGTGATTTTGCACAACATGGTTGTTGATTATAACAGTCGTGCAATTAGTCCATTTGATCTGGAGTTAATTCCGGAGGAGAGACCAGTTCGTACTTGGGACCAACGAGTGGGAACACAGTTATGTATGATGGGGGAGTTACGTGATCGACTGACGCACCACCGTCTTAGCGGCACTCCAATCGAACACATCTGGAACTTGCCTGCACAACAACGTCAACGTTGAAGTTTTTTTTTTAAATAATAATAAGTTGTCTTTTATTTATTTATTTATGTATCGTGTTGGTTTTCTTATTTTCTAGATTTAATATGTTTTATTTTTTTTAAAAATTAATTTAATGTGTTTTTATTTAATGTAATGTAATGTTTTTTAATAAATAAAATTAAGTTTGTATTTTTTATTTTGATATATTAAAATAAAATAAAAGTTGAGGAAGCGGTGGGTTGATAGTGAGTGAGGAAGAGGTGTTTTAGGAGAGAAAAAAAACTGATGTGACAGTGAGGAAGAGGAAGGATGGTGTCTAAGGTTAGAAGAGGCCTAATATCATTTCACTTTCTTTAAATCTCAACCAATCATTTTTTTTTCTATCCTCTCTATTAATCATTTTATTCTTCTAATTTATTCAAAATCTTTTATCTCAAAAACCGTATTTTGATAAATTATAAAAATTATATGGGTGTTATTAAAATTTTATGCTATTTCAATAGAGTGGTCATTCGATATACTTTTGACGAATTTTTAAATCCGAAGACGGAACCCGTACGGCTAAGAACAGAACCCGTCAAGTAGATCACCCCATTACTGCCACCATTACATTTACACCTTGCCATCACGTCTACATCTCTGAAACACGCGGATTCCATTCTTGTACTAATAAATATACAAATACGGATTGGGATAAAACATGCCCAAAACGGGTTTTCCAATCAGATTGATTTTTTTTCCATCCCTAAATTACCCCTGTTACTATTGCTGTGTGGTGTACTCAAAGTGGCCCATGTTATCGTATCATACACTCACCCACAGCAAATCACTCCCCCTGGATTTCCGGTACAACAATATCACGTTCCATAAACCAGCTTTAATTAACTTTTTATTTTTCTTCCTAATTTCAGCCTCAGCAATGCACGAATTCATTTCTCTGTAATTCTCAACTCCATAAATAAAAATAAAAATTAACAACAATAAAATTCCCCAAATTTCACTTCAAATTATTCAGATCCAATTCACAATCAGTCAGTCATGGTTTCATCTGCCAAACTCAAATCTGTTGATTTTTACAGGTCTCTTTTTACCTCTCAACTTATATATAATTTTTACATTATATATATATATATTGCTGTTACATTTCATGCTTCAGTTCTTATGATTAAAGTATCGCTGATAGTGTTATTGATCAACTGATTTTGTTGTTTCCTGCATGTTTGATATATGTATGTGTATATATATGTATATGTAAATGTATATGCATTGTGTAAGTAATTGTTGTAGAGTATTTGAGGCTCTATTTGATGTGCATGAGAGTATCTGGCTAGTCATAGATCTGGAACTAGAACTGTAGCTGATTTAATTCATGTTTTGAGGTAATATTGCTTTAATTTATAGATGTGTATCCGATATTCCGACTCGTCACATTTTGCTGTTGTATATGTATCTAACTTCTGAAGTTGCTAATGTATATGAGAATTTTCATTTATTGTGATTTGTATGAATTTGTTTGACTGACTGACTGAAAGTTATTAGCATTTAGGTGGGTGATTGAGTGGTGTGCAAAGTGAGTGACGTAGAAAGACTAATAGGATGGTGTCGATGCTTGTAGGGTATCGGCTGTGAGAATAGAACTTGCAAAAAAAAGAAAAGAAATAATAGTTGCTTTATTAAGTGAGATTCTGTTATTATAGATTATTATTGAATCAATAAATCATGGATGATGGAGCTATTGAACTCGGTACCTGGTTTTTTTAGTGATTCAAATTTATTATTAGCTGCATATTTAAGTCTGACTAATAGCCCATTTGCCATTAAAGGGAGTCCATATTTGACTTTTGAGGGTCAAGCTGTTGCTTTGAGCTGTGAGCACTGAAGTTAACTGAAGATATTATATTTTTTAAGCAAAGAAATGTGGTGAAAATAAACTTAAAATAGTATCAGTTGTTATAACAGAAAGTGTTCAAAGACTATAAGACGATAAATGTTTGTCACTTTTCAGTTTAAACTATGCGAAAATCTCCAAAATGACGAATTGATGGTTTTGATTTCTGGCATAGAGTGAATGACAGAATAAGACATAATATCAGATTTTTATCCTCTATAAGTTGGCATATGTGTTTAAGGTAATTCAAACTGTATTTTGTTTAACATTAATTATATATTTTTTTCTTCCATGACAGGAAAATTCCAAGGGATTTGACTGAGGCATCACTGTCAGGTGCCGGCTTGTCTATCATAGCAGCTCTTTCCATGATGTTTTTATTTGGAATGGTAGGAAATTAAGAATCTTATGTTGTTGACAAAGTTCTGACTATTATATATTTTTATGTATATACATGCCATACGCACATTTGTTATTTACTGTTTATCCGTTTTTTGTTGATGTATCATACATACATACTGATAGCAAGGAATTACCCAGTGTAAATTAACCGTCTCTGTATTTTTTACCTATTTTTAATCCTATTCATATAAGGCTGCATTTCTCTTGGATTATTTTTTTTTTTCTCGGTTGGATTATCTTTTATTTGCTCATGCTTTTTTTTGAGGTTGATATTCTGGTCAATGACTATTGATATGAAAACTGTAATGACGTGTTTTGTGCTAATACTTATTGTGCTTTCATTGCCAGGAACTACATAATTATTTGAGCATCAGTACGTCAACCTCTGTCATAGTTGACAGAAGCCCTGATGATGATTTCTTAAGGATTGATTTTAATCTTAGGTAATTCTCCATGACTATCTATTAAGGCTGGACTGAAGCTATTAGCAAAAGACTATAATTATTTTCATAGATTAGGATTATCATAAGACTCTAATATTTGTTCTACTTTAAAAGCAATTATCTCCATTTTCTCATATTATCATAATAAGAAATCACCTGTGTAATATTTCTTTTGTTTGGTAGCTAACAGTTAAAGTATTCCAATGCAGTTTTCCGGCTTTATCATGTGAGTTTGCATCCGTGGATCTGAGTGATGTACTGGGAACTGTAAGTTTCAACTTTTTATTTGTGATTGTCAAGTTGGCTGTGCACCCTCTTGTGCTCTTTTGAGGAGATTGTTGGTTGGTTTAGATGTATCCATTTTATGTATTTTGTTGTCTTTTCATATTAAATGCAATTCTATAATAATGTGTGTGTGTATTACTACTTCAATTCTATAACAATGCAGTATTTAACTTGGCACATAATTTTGTAGAAAGTCTGACTTTCCAAAAAAGTAGAAGGTTTGACTGTTGGTGAAATGTTTAATTGCCTCGCTGACAAAATACAAACAAATTAAAAAAGTGAATAAGGTATAGAGAAAGATCAAATGAAGTTTGTTTGATTTCAGAATTGTATCAGGTGTGGAAAAAAGTGAATATTGAAAGTTATAAACGTTGTTCAATGCTTACTAAAAATGGAAGTCAAAGAAGTTTTTTTTATATAAGTCATAAGTGTCTGACTGATTTTCATGCACAAGAATTTACATTGAACCCAAGTCACTAATTTACATGGCTATGAAACATGCACACCAGTAAGGATTTATAATGTGTTCATCCAGTATATATGTTTATGCTGTTCTTAATCATGTTATTGTATGATTTATCATTGTTATATGTTTCTTCAAGTGTTGAAATTTACTTGAAACATTTCTTACATCATGTTTCATCGCGTCAATGACCATTTCGTTTTTCTTCTTCTAAAACTCCTTTATTTTGACGCTATATGCCTATTTCACATGTCTTTTGTTTCTCTTATTTTCAGAACAGGCTAAACATAACAAAAACAGTCCGCAAATATTCAATTGATAAACATCTACGAACTACTGGCTCTGAGTTTGACTCTGGACCAGTTGCTAATATAGTGAAACACGACGATGAAACTGATGAGGAATATGGCGAAGGATCTGTTACTCTAAATGCACGCAATTTTGATAGGATTTCTCATCAGTATGTGAAGCAACAAATCTTACACTTAACAAATTACTCTATCACTTACATATTAAAGTTCAAATCTAACAAGTTTCAAAATGATTGTTCAATAATTAGTAACATATATTTTGGTCAAAATGCAGACATTCAATCTTGGTTGTAAATTTCTATGCTCCTTGGTGCTATTGGAGTAATCGCCTGGTATTCTCATTGCCTCCTGACTACGTTTCTTAAATTGACCTAATTACCCTTTGCACCCCCATTTGATTGTGATACTCTCAAATTCCTAATGTATCCTTTTTTAAAGCCTCTGATTTTACCTGCCCTTGTATCAGAAACCCTCATGGGAGAAGGCAGCCAAAATTATCAGAGAAAGGTCTAGATTGTTTCATGTTTTTTTTTGAGAACAAAGTTATATTCAGTCATTGGTAAGCCATTTCTGGTTATTAACTGCAGACTCGTCTTTGCATGTTACCAGGCATGATCCAGAAATTGATGGCCGTATCATTATGGGGAAAGTTGACTGTACAGTGGAAGTTGACCTGTGTAGAAGGTAAATTTTTGGTTATTGCTTACCATTTTGACCAAAGTTGACTGCCAGGTCTTCACACTGCTTCAAAGATTATGTGATTGATTTTTTTTAAAAATCGGGTCGCTTACCAATCTAGTTTCTACAGATTTACTGTCCAAGCCACATCTTCCCAGTTCTTTGTTAATACACGTTGATGTCTTGAAGCATATAATCTTTATGGCCAACTTTAATTATTTAAATGTCCGGTTTTCTGTGGATTACCAATGGTTCAGTTCTTTGATCTATTTTTTATTCAGTTATATTTATAAATCACTTTAACTTGATTTCAGTCACCACATACAAGGTTATCCATCTATACGCATATTCCGTAAGGGCAGTGATGTCAAGTAAGTCACCTTTTTTTCTTTATCTATATTGAGTTATTCTCCCTAAAGATGGCAAAATGACTGTCGGTCGGCTGGGTAACAGGTCATAATGCGAGCAGGTTAAATCGGTTATATATGGTCATGTTGGGTGTTCCTCAAACACCTTTTGCTCAATTTTTGAGGTTTTGCAATAAATAGTTTATTTCTCAATAAGATTATAGTTACTGTATAATTCTATAATTAATCTACTTCTGTGATCAAAATGTTTGGAGGTTTATGCAATAAAAATACACTTGGGGCAACTTTCAACCCCTGTGACCTGCTAGAGAATATTTGACCTGAATCAGACCATTATAAGAAAATGAGTCTATATTGCCATCTCTAGTTTTTCCATTGGATGTATGCATACTGGAAAGACTAGTGTTAATTCACGTTGGTACTTTGCTAAAGATTGATTTGCAAAGCAAAAGACTGTGTCCACATGGATCACAATTGTTATCTGAAGTATGCCACTCATAATTTCAGCTAAAGATGTTTTCCTGATCCAGGGATGAGCATGGGCACCACGAGCATGAATCATATTATGGTGACCGAGACACGGATACCTTGGTGAATGTAAGCAAGTAGAATTCAGAAATTTCACAGATTTTTGTATGCAAGAAACTATATGACTAGATCATGAAAGATCTATTCATGTTTTATAATGCACCTTCTTTTAGTTAATGTGTCCTTTTTTACAGACAATGGAAAGCCTGGTTGCACCAATTGCATTGGAATCGGTGAATCTGTCCTTGGAGGATAAATCTGGGACAACTACAGAGGATGCAAAAAGACCTGCTCCACGTGAAGCAGGGTGTAGAATTGAAGGGTTTGTACGAGTCAAGAAGGTAAACCTTTACTAAAGGTTACGGCAGGTCGGGTGGGTTGGTTAACAGTCCAAAACATACTCAAAAGGGTTTAGTCGGATCCACAACGACTTTTGTTACCCATCTCTTTTGTATATTATGAATAAAATTAATAATCTTAATCTTAATATATACTATAAGACAGTTGAACTAATGACTTATTAACCAATCAAATCGCTCGATTTCATCGAATTGATTTTCGCTTATGTCATCATTTAGATTAACTACAAATTAAAAATACTAATAATCATTATCCAAATATATTATTATATTAGTATTTATATTAATTTATAGAAAAAAATCTCATTAATTTACACTTTTTTGTTTTCCATCAATAATTTACACTTTTTAGCCCTCAATATTTACCATATATTTATTTTTAGCAATCAACTTTAGAGAATTTTTTAATATTTATAATTATTTAATTAATTAAAAATTTTTTAACATATGAAATATTCTCAACGAAAAATTATTTCAAAACCTAATGACTTTAGATTAGATTTTTATAAATTATAAATATTAATATTTAGTTTAATTTTTAATATAAACACAATTTGAATTCTAGATACATATCCCAAACATAATAAAAGATGACGATATATAACATCATTATCCTAAACATAATGGGAATCACAGAACATGAGACGATCACAGAACAAAACACGATTTTCAACAAAGCGTTACTTGAATACTAAATCCAAATCAATATGTACTCCATTCAAGATTCATTCTAATCTCTCAATAAAAAATATATATAATTTTATCTATTTTTTTTATATATATTAATTTTGCGTATTAATGTTTAAAGTTACGGTTGTCACTCAAATCAAGAGTTCTAATTGTTATCAAAAAATATAAAAACAATTCTAATTGTTATCTTATTATCATAGGACAGATGGTTAAAAATAAACTTATATGTGTTTGGGGCCCGCATCATGATCAAATACATATACTGGAATGTCATGTATATGTTCACAAGTATGTTTATATTTTAATTCTTAATTATCTTTCATAATAATATCACATCATGAGTACAACTGATTTCAAAATATTTTATAATAGAGAAATTATTATAGGATGTGCCTTGTGTAATCATTATGGCAAACAATTCCATCAATATATATCGGTTAATAATGACAGTGACGAACTTATGATTATTGTACTACAACTTGCCAAATATAACACTTAAAACCGTATATCTTCAAAATTATAAGCTTTTATGACTTAAATGTATGGATATCTAACGTTGATAATATCGTAAATCCCGTGTCAAGTGTTGGACACGGGTCTAAAAACTAGTTAATGTTATATATATGGTTACAATAGCATATGATCATAAACATATTAATAATTTGTATGCATTTGAATACATTTCGGATGATATTTTGACCTGTTTGAACCATAATTCTCTATAGTTAAATTATTATGCCTGACCTTTTCATTTGGGTTGAAATTGAAACCCAAATGTCTTGCATAACCATCTCATTTACCATACAGGTTCCTGGTAATCTAGTAATCTCAGCCCGTTCAGGGTCCCACTCTTTTGATGCTTCCGTGATGAACATGTCACATGCAATTTCTGCTTTTTCTTTCGGTAAGAAGCTCACTCCAAGAGTGATGAGTGATATTAAGAGAATACTACCTTACATTGGTGCAAGCCATGATAAGTTGAATGGCAAGCAATATCTTACCAACCCAGAAGATCATGCAAATGTTACGGTAAGAGCTCTAGCCAGATTTTTATGTTACTATTACTGTAGTTGGCAAGTAGAGTAGATCATGCAAGTTGGGTAATGTGTCTAAGCAGGTTCAAGATGGAATGGGTCATTGTCTACTATGGATTGAGATGGGTGGGGTTGGGTTTCATAAGTAAACGGTGTGAAATTGCCACTTGTAATTTTTAGATACCTTTTACATCTTGACACACACTTTGCATTTTTAAACGTAAAATGTAGGTAGAGCATTATCTTCAAGTTGTGAAGACCGAGGTAATGAGGTCATCTCATCAGTTAGTTGAGAGTTACGAGTATACTGCTCATAGTAGCTTGATACATGCGTATTCTGTCCCTGTTGTGAAGTTCCATTATGAGCCATCACCAATGCAGGTTTAAACTTTGACTCAATTTATCAAGCGTTCTTCCTAATTTGTTGTAGACTCCTTGCTGGTTATAGTTTTAATGTATTATATGCAGGTCCTGATAACAGAAAATCCCAAATCGTTTTCTCATTTCATTACCAACGTTTGTGCCATTATTGGTGGTGTTTTCACGGTCAGTTTTTATCCTGTTTCCTTGTCAATGGGTGTATCATTGGATTCCTAGATTACTGCTTAACTATGGACCTCGGTTATTTTTTAGGTTGCCGGGATAGTGGATTCAATTCTACACAATACATTGAGACTGGTGAAAAAAGTTGAATTGGGGAAGAACTTTTAGTCGATGTAAAGAATTTTTAGCATCAACCCATCCCATGATCCCAGATTATTTTAGGTTTTAACTATATAAATCTGAATAATATATATTGTTAGAAAATTTTGGAATTACAACCATCTACCAAAAGAGAAATTGTACTTCAAATTCCCTAGAAAATTTATGTCCTGATCATCGCTTCATCTTAGGACAGGAAACAAGATGAAAAGATGGTGTATCCACACAATTAAGATACATGCAATGTTTAATCACGACACTTTAGTACAATCATTTTGACAATTTATTTATGTATTATATAAAAAATTACAATAATAAAGAAAGAAAAACATAACATACTTCTAATGCAAATCGTCACTAACTCAAAGTACAAAGAGAAGCGTTGAGCCAGCAAAAGCAACAATGGAGTAAATGAAACTAGTGACAATTGAAGATGCAACATTTGGGGCGGGGGTTGGGTTATTATCTTCTGTAGATGGAGCTGGGGGAGGAGATGGAAGCTCTCCTCCTTCTGGTGGAGGAGATGGAGATTCTTCACCTGATGGAGCTGGAGACGGAGGTGAACTTGTTGGTGCCCGGTTGCTTCTATCTGCCATTACAACCACCACAATCTTTTCATTGTTTTTACAATTTTCCACCAGTCCACTAATGAAATAATGAGGCCCGGAATGGTTCAATTTGACTACAGAGTGACCATCACTATACTTAGCAATGGGTGATGCTGCGTTGCAGTTGTTGTAATCGTCTTTGCTTACTTGAACCACCGAGTCCTTCCCGGCTTGATACTTGAACACTACAAAACAAACAAAAGAAAACATATAAGAAAGATGAGTTTAATCAACAATCATCTGTTACATAGTGACGTGTATATATTTTGCTACTCACAAATGGTATCCCCAATTTGAAAGCGGCTTCTTTCCGCCCATTGATTATAGGAGGTTGATGCAAGACTCCAATCGCCGGAACCTCCAACCATGAATTCATACGCATTACTGTTCTGTATCAACAACAAAATACTTAAAATCCCGACAATATAGATTGAAGCCATTGTGACGTGCAAGAGTTGAAAGATAATGATCTAAGAGATGATTTGAGTATTTGTAGAGCTTTTTGGTTTGAACTTTGATATGAGATTTCTTGGCCTGGAGAGCAAAGCATATTTAGCATGAGGGAAATTTGTTAATTATTTGCTTTTCGAGGGTTATACTTTGCTTTACCATATTTTTTGATTATTCCTATCTTGTCATTTGGGTTGGTTCACAAATTTTCGTATAATCACACACAATCTAAATGGAAGAAAGCCTATATTAGACCGAAAAAAGTATTCTTGACACGAAGTAATTAGTTTGACATTAGTATTAGTATTTATTGTAAAGTAGGATAAACACAACAAATGATATTAAATTATATAGCCGATAGTTTAGGATACGTATGAGATGTCTTGAAACTTGATACAAAGTTACATTATACGAAAGAGTCGTATATTTCTTCATGCTAACTACTATATCCCTTCATCTCATCGTGAAAATGCAAACCTATTAAGTTTTCATAAGCCTAAGGTGATTGATAGTTAGCTTGTAGATAGAAAGTTGTAGATTTCGTTTCTAGGGGGAATGTGCGTGTGAGAGAGATTTATTGAATTAAAATAAAAAGTGAAAATTCAAAAGTAATTTTCTTTAAGAGTTTTGTTAAATGAAGCCTTACGGGCTTTCGTTAAGATGCTTTAATTAGTTGTACATTTATCATAAAATTCAAAGGTGGACTTTTAATATGGAAGTGTATAATCTTTTTATGCACGTTAAGTAAGGCTCTAAGGGATTTGTTTAGCATTTTTATTTTCTTAATAACAATTGATTTTAATTCAACGCATCTATTTATTATTTTTGTTAAACGAAGCCTTAAGGGCTTTCGTTAAGATACTTTAATTAGTTGTACACTTACCATAAAATTCAGGGGGTGAACTTTTAATATGGAAGTGTACAATCTTTTTATGCACGTTAAGTGAGGCTCTAAGGGCTTTGTTTAACATTTTTCCTTTCTTAATAACAATTGATTTTAATTCAACGCATCTATTTATTATTGAACAAGTGACTATTTTAACTTAAGCTAGGCTTTTACCATTTTATGGTGAAGAACTAATTTTTTTTAAAAAGAAGAGTTTAGCTAAACTAAACTCTTAGAGATTTTATTAAGATACATTAAATAGTTGTACATTTAGTATAAAATTTAGAGAATAAACTTTTAATAATATGAAAATGTATAATTCTTTTATGTACATAAACTAATAGCTTCATTTAAAATTATTTTTAGAAAGAAATACCTTACAACATCATAAACAAACAATTAATCGGCGGTACGGGTAAGGGTCAACAAGTTGACCACACACAAATTTTCCTTGTATACAAAAATTATACGAGTACATAAATATATTACATTCATACAACCAAGCAGTGATACCCGGGCCCACACCAACTAGGCACCACGACCACCTCCACCCGCCAAAAAGAAGAAAAAAAAAACCCACCCAACTCAAAAGCTTGAATATTTTCTCTAAGATCTCATCTGGGTTTTGCTTTTCTTGAGTTGGATTTGATTGTGTGTGTGTATGTGTGTGTCTCTTTTTCACTTTAAAAGTTATCATTTTATATATACATACATGATATGATACAGTTTTAGATCTGGATAATAATAATAATAATAATAATAATAATAATAATAATAATAATAAATAATAATAATAATAATAATAATAATAATAAAAAGTTAAGCTGTTTTTTTTTTTTGTTGATAATGATGAAAATATTCAAGAAAGACCTAGGATTATCAACTGATCATTTTTATGAAATTAGAGCTGGATGCAACACAGATGATGTTTTTGATACTAAATTTAAAATTAAGGTATATATATCTTCTCTATCTCTATCTATAATTAAAGGGTGTGTTTGGCTTTGGTATAGTTTTTATTTCCTAGCATATGCTTATTTATAAAAAGCAGCTTCTCAAGTTTATATATTTGACAAGCTTATAAAGTTAGTATTTATTGTTTGGATTAGCCTATATTGATAAGCTCTTCTTGAGCTTTTGTGTTGTTTTTGTTTATTTATATATGTTTTTTTTTTTAATTTTTATTATTTGATGTAGCTTATGTTGGTAAATGATCAAAAGGGATATACTTATATATTATTACATAACTTGTATATATGTATCTTTTTAAGAGTTAAAACAACATTTTTGGATAAATTGTATAGGATGGCTTAAAATTTATGTAAATTTCCAACTTTTAAGTACTAGAATCAGAAAAAAAAACCCATAAATGTCCAATAAAACATTCATCTTGATTGGATTATATCTCCTGCAATTATATATTTAACCGCTTTCATATATAAATCATCATTGATGTGCACTTGTGTCTTCAACTATTTCATGAATGCTCTATATTCTATCAATACCATCATTTGGAGTGTAAGATTCTCGTTGCGTCTTGTTAAATCTTTCATCACATGTATCTTTCATTCTTAAATAAATAATATATTGGCATAGATGCTAGCATGATCTCAACCAGCGTCTTGTAGGTGAAATTGATTACGAGTTTATATGGAGCAAGATATGTAGATAACCTTTAGTAATTAGTATTTGGATATCCAACATCAGCAACATAATATTTATATATAATGAATTGATGATTAAAAGAAAATAGTTTTATTAATATAAATAGGTAATCAAAACATAAAGTTTCAAAAAACATGGAATGGTACTAACCACCTGTTGGACATGGAAAATTAACTTCAAGCCTACGTAACGCTTCATTGAGAAAGCTTGTATCATGTGTTGTCCCCTCCCATCTGTCCTCTCCTATCCAGCCCATGCAAACGTAAAACACATGTTAAAATCACGTGTCAACATTATATTTTGCGTGATTGCGCCGTGTATGCTTTTCTACCAATATATTTTGGTTGCTTGTGTTCTCGAACTGATGCCCTCACATATGCCCCATAGATAGCTCCAATACAGGTCCTACATTGAAAAACAAAGTTGGTTCCTTATTTCAAGTGACACTGTAAAAATGTAGTAGAGTGTATGAGGTCTTCATCTTTATTGCTCATGTTTTGAAACTCGGAAGGAATGTTAGTGTAATCACATATGTAATACACTTTTTGATAAAACAAAAGTGAAAAACGTGTGGACCAATGCTGATGAGTTCTAACGGGCAATAGGTTAATTTGTGTCAAAGTGTTGATATAAATAAAAGGGAAATGTAATGTTGTATTAGACAAACCAAAATAAAAAGTGTTGCACGCTGGAACCTGGAAGCTGTTACTAAAGTTCCTCAGTTCTACCTAATTAGGCTGGGAAGACTCTAAGTGAGAAAAGGTGGCGTGCTGCGTTCAAAACTGGAGGTTCTCTTGATATAGGCAAGTGCCTTAACAGAATCTATCATGGAGTAAGTTCTTTATTTATTAGCACAATATGACCATGAAAATTAATAGTAGTATCATATCTATGTTTATTTTGGGTTCCCTTCACCCTGTGCTGTATGTTTTCTTTGTTTTGTATATCTTATGTTTGTTGATCTTTTTTGCCTTAGTAAATTGATTTTATTTATTCATATACATTGATGTTATATAGGGGATTCATCCATCGATTAGAGGAGAAGTGTGGGAGTTTTTGCTAGGTTGTTATGATCCTAAAAGCACATTCGATGAACGAGAAGAAATACGACATAGACGAAGGTAATATATCTTCTCGCATTTTGGTGTATAGGTGGCAATTTTCGACCCATTACTTAGATATCGATTAACTTCTGTTGTGTTTATCTCAAATGAGAATGGGTTGAACAGATTGTAAGTCCTCCAAAGATTCCAAAATTTATACTATTATTGTAATTTCAGACTCAGTTAACACATTCATTGTTAGTATTTGTTTTTAAATGGGCAAAAGTATTTGTGGTTTGACCAAATCCAAGCCGACCTGTTCACCACTTTAATTGGTACTAATATGGTCCGCTTTGACCAGTTACCTAACCAGTCCATCTTGCCACTTTTAATTATTTATAGTTTTCAATTGTCTTCAGAGAGCAATACGCTGAGCTGAAAAGATCATGCAGTAACATGTTTCCTGTTGTTGGAAGCGGAAAGTTCGTCACTGCTCGTGTTATTGCAGCAAATGGTGATCCAATTCAAGATCCCATTGTACTTTTAGGGACAAATCTTGAAAGTATTCCCCCACAATCACAAGAAAGTGGTATTGTTATCTTTCTCGAGCCAAACTGGTAGAAATTATAATAGTCATTATTAATAGTGCAGTGAGTTGTGTACTTGCAGTTAGTCTGAATCAAGCCACATTGGTTAATCGGGAGCATGATAAGGAAATAATACAATGGAAGCTTGCTCTACATCAAATAGGTCGATATATATAATATGAACCCATGCTCTCTATGAATCATGTAATTATTTGGTTGCCCATTTGTTTGCTAATTTTTATCAACCAATGTCCCAGTAGCTTGAAATTTGCATAAAATGATGTAATAGCTTTTTACCTATCATTCTTTACTTTGAAGGTGGCAATTTTGGCCCTTTTACTTATGAATGAGTCTATCTGGGTTCTTTTAATTTTATCTCAAATTGGCCAAATGTATTCCTTGAAAAAGTTCAAGGGAAATTGGGAACGAATTAAAAGGTGAAGTCTATTTTAGTGGATACAACCTCCTAAACTGTTTGTATTTTTAAGGTTTTACATTATTACCAATAAAACAATATTATGTATTCATAACTTACACTTGTTATATATGAAAATCTTTATGAATAGTCAAAAAAAGCTTTGCAGATGGACCTGACCCGTACTCAAAAAGACCCGTCCATTTTGCCACATCTACCTTAACGGCTATGTAACATACTGTCTGTTTGGTTTAAATTTACATGGCAGGTCTTGATGTAGTTCGCACGGACAGGACACTAATGTTTTACGAGAAACAAGATAATCTGGCAAAACTTTGGGATGTTCTTGCTGTCTATGCTTGGCATGATAAAGATGTTGGTTATGGGCAAGGTTGGTGTATAAATATAGTAAAAAGTTATATATATATATATATATTTTGCTCAAGATTCCAATTCTAAATTAATAGACTCCAAACAGGGATGAGTGATATATGCTCCCCGATGATTATGCTTTATGAAAATGAAGCAGATGCATTTTGGTGCTTTGAACGTGTAATGCGCAGACTGGTAAGTGTATGTTGTTTAAAGGTGGCAAGATGGATGGGTTGGGCAGGTTGGTTAACAAGTTGTAGTGCACCTTGGATGATAGGTTAGAAAAGGGGGACAGGGCAGAGTGATAAATTGCGCTTGAAACAGGGCTGGTCATGTTAGGTTGACCCACAAACACTTATTTTGTCCATTTTAAATGTTTGGATAAAACGATTAGGGGTTGTATGTATTTGAAGTAGACATTAGGGGCCTTTCAACCTGTTACCCCTAGGTTTTTTAATTCCATTTGATGCTATTAAGATAAACGACAATGCAAATCGACCCAATTATAAGTAAGTGGGTCAAAGCCATCTCTAAGTTATGTAGCTTTTTGCTTACTGGTTTTGCTCGAAATAATTAATTATGTCCTTGAAGCGAGGTAATTTCAGGTGCACGGGCAACTCTGTGGGGGTTGAGGCTCAACTTGATAACTTGGCTAATGTTACTCGAGCTGTTAATCCTAAACTTCACCTTCATTTAGGTATTTTTGCTCTACTAATTTTTTTCCGACAGTGATGTATATGTTTAATCTGCATGTTCTTTTCTAGCATCAGTTTTATACATTGCCACTTATGAGTAGTTGTAACATATTGGCCGTTAATTTAAACTTCATGTGAGATAGGTACCTTGTTCATTAGATATTAGATATATATATGAGGCACTTTATGTAATTTAAGTGTAATTGTGTAAAAGCAACTTTATATTAACATTGAATAAAATAATAGGCATATATTATTGCTCAGGATGGATATACTATAAAGTGAAAATGAAAAGAAAGTAGTTTGGACTGGTGTAATACATATTGGATGCAACGCTACTTGTATAATCACTCTATCATCTGTTAGTGTTTTGCCTTTACTTTGAACAACACATAAGCATCGGCCAATTTCGTAACTGATAAGAATATACTTATCTTGTAAAGGAATATCTATAATACTCTAGTTTGCATGTACGAATGCAGAGCACCTTGGTGGAGGCGGTTATCTATTTGCATTCCGGATGCTTATGGTATTGTTCAGGCGAGAATTAGCTTTTGGAGATGCATTGTACTTGTGGGAGGTAATGCCATTTCTCTCAAATTCTTATGCTTTACCTGATTACTACAAAAAAGACGATGTACTATCAAGTATCGATATTTATCCCAAATGTCCCATAAAACATACACATAGAATGGTTTTTCATTTTCTTGTGCATTGTCAGACTCCCATTACCTTAGAATGACTCTATATAACCTGCTGCACATGCACTTTCAAGCCTAAAAATCTTCAACCATACCACTTCAAATTTAAGCACTTTTCTGTACCAATATCTGATGGACAGTTTTTTCGTGACATTACGATGTATGTTACTTAGATTAATGTTTACATTATTTTGCGTTTTGAACCAAACAGATGATGTGGGCTTTGGAGTATAATCCCGAGCAGTTTGCATTATATGAGGGAGGTGAAACCCACAAGAAATCTGATGTAACACGAAAATTCAGACGCCAATATGGCAAGTACGCAAGAGCAAATAGAAAAAATAAGTCACGGGCCAGAGGCAAGCCTGAAACTGGCGCCCCACTTCCCTTTTCTATTTTTCTTGTAGCAAGTGTCCTCAAGGACAGGAGTGACAAGTTATTAAAAGAAGCCAGGGGGCTGGACGACGTTGTAAAGGTCAGTGTTTTGACTTTACCAGGAAAATATAAGTGAACTTTCTGATTCCTTTATATGGTGCAGATTTCTTGAATTATTCCATATCTGTTTTTGCAGATATTGAACGACATTTCTGGCCATATGGATGCAAAAAAAGTTTGCATAGGGGCAATGAAGATTCACAAGAAGTATCTAAAAAGGTATTTCCGGAGCCATTTGTGACATCTCTGGTAAACTTCTAGCAAATAAATATCTTCTAGTAAATAAATACTCATGATGATTTACTGGTTTTTGCAGGAAATAAAGCCATAACATTTAGTGAGCGGGCTTTCAAGGCTTATTTTGATCAGTGAGTTTGAGTTTTGATGACCATTTTCGGATTTAGAAATCAAGCAACAGAGTGTTGGGC